>NC_086444.1:321383358-322056358 GCF_028390025.1 Pseudophryne corroboree | reverse complement strand
CTGCGTTTTCCCTGAGACTCCCAGAAAACAGTCAGTTATCACCCACAAATGGACTCTTCCTGTCAATCAGCTTGCGAATGGCTGTATGATTTAATTTTCGCACCAGCCTGTCTCTGTCCGGTGATGCCTGTTGTTGTTTGCCAATGCGCATGCGCAATGCAGTGCATATGCATGCGCAGTCTAACGCTGATCGCCCGCTTTGCGAAAACACACAGCAGCGATCAGATCTGAATCACCCCCATTATTATAGTCATTCAGCAACATAGTATTATGTGTAAAGATTTTATAATCTGAAAAGAGTAAAAAAATAATAGATTTTTATATTATACTTAGAACTCAACATGAATTGCTCAAGTAGTTATTTATTGTTCAAAATGGGACCCATTTAATAATAATCGCATTTCAGTGCGATCTGGGCACGATATTTGCACCCAGAATCGCATTGCACTATGCCATTATACCGGTTGAATGTAATAACATGTACCGCAGGGACAGTGGCACAGTGTACTGCCAGGGCTTCAGTGCAGGTGCGGTCCCGCTAACCTCACATGCACAGCCACCATTGCCAGGGAGGGTAGCGGGGGAACCCTCTTCTGGTTGAGATTATGATTGGAACGTTTTGTTCTACAACTGTCTGACTGTAGGTATGGTATGCCGATCATACCTGTGACTAGGTGTTGTTTGGGATGAATATTTGTTATATCATTTCATGTGGTGAAGAAAAGAGTTAACCTTAAAGAAACCTTTATATGTACTGGTTGTCTTATCTTAGTGTGAATATGGTATGCTATCCTTTACTGCAAAGAAAGTGCTGAATCTACATCTGCATTACCCTGTACTCCTATTATATATTAGTATTCACTGATGGTGTTTTAAATCTGAATCTTGATTCTGTTGTTAATGTTTGTGAAACTTGACTAAGGGCCTAATTCAGACCCTGTGCAAAAATCGCTATGAAGTGATTTTTGTGCATGCGCGTACACCGGTATGCGCATGTGCAAGGTCCTAAACTGCGTTCTCTTCAGAACTCAGTTTAGGACCCGGAGGGGGGTGGGAAAAGGGCATTAATGCCGCATTTTGAGGGCGTGGACGCTCCATTTAAGGGGCGCGGTCCAGACAACGGAGGCGTGTCCGCACTGTTGCTGGGGCGCGGCGTGGCATAACATCACATGCAGTCGCTATGACCCTTAACATGGCGGGTAGCCGTCTGCCTTCGCTGCTAGGCTGCGTAGGTAGAGGGCTACTTGAACCATGCAAAAGCATCACTGCGGTGTGCTGCTTTCACATGTCTGCGGGAAGGGGGGGGGGGGGGGGAGGGGCTGGATCCGGCATGCGTGGTGGACTTGCCCTGTTCTTGCCGTCCCCCGCACTCAAAGAATTTGATCATAGATGTGCGTTTTTTCACATATCGACGATCAAGTCTGAATTGTCCACTAAGTGCCAAGACCTGTTGTTTTTCTTTAGATCTGCATTGGTAGAGGATCTTGTGGTCCTAAACTCATGGGTGGCTGCTAAGTGCCAGTTAGTCTTGTGTTTAATATACTGGTTTTTGTCAGATAGTTTGTTTTGCCTATACTTAACCCATTAAACACTGGCGTATATCTATAATGGGTGCAGTGTGTGCCGTGCACACGGGCCCCTGAGTCCAGGGATGGCACACACTGCACCCATTTTTTTAATACTCTCTCCTCAGGAGACCCATGCCGACATCACAGACGCCGTTAAAGTCCTGTGAAAATGGCGCAGCGGCCATTTTCACAGAGTTCTGTGCATGCGCAGTAGAGAATTACTGGGAAAATAGCCACCGCGCCATTTTCCCGGAGATCTGCGCATGCACAGTAGAGTCTGAGCCCTCTAGTGCTCAGACTCTACAGCACTCCTGGCAGCAAGGAGGGAGGAGACAGCACATGGGCCTCCTCCTCTCTTAGGGGGTAATTCAGAGTTGATTGCAGCAGCAAATAAGGTTAGCAGTTGGGCAAAACCATGTGCACTGCAGGGGGGGCAGATATAACATGTGCAGAGAAAGTTAGATTTGGGTGGGATGCAGGGGCGATTCTACAGAGGAGAGGGCAGGTGTGCACTTTTGGGTGGGCCCCCTCCTCTGCACGGCGCTGTAGACTCCAGCATTGTGGCGCCCGCCATGATCCAGAGACCAATTTGGCTACCGCGCATGCGCGGCGGGCATTTTGGCTGCGATTTCCAGCACGATCACAGCTCTCAGCGCTGGACTCCGGAAAGGTAAGTATTAAAATGGGTGCAATGGGTGTGGTGTGGGGCCCTTGTGCACCGCATCCATTGCACCCATTATAGAAACGCCAATGGTGGGATGTGTTCAAACTGAAATCTAAATTGCAGTGTAAAAATAAAGCAGACAGTATTTACCCTGCACAGAAACAAAATATCCCACCCAAATCTAACTCTCTCTGCAAATGTTATATCTGCCCCACCTGCAGTGCACATGGTTTTGCCCAACTGCTAACAAATTTGCTGCTGCGATCAACTCTGAATTACCCCCTTAAAGCGCCCCTGCTATTACACATTACAATTTGCTATATTAAAATCTGCAAGTCATTACAAGAATAAGCAATACAATCTATCATTACTATCTATTCTTTATGCAGTCTAAAAGAACCAATAAACATTATATGTCCCTTATACCCCTTTCACATCGCACAAATAACCCGGTATCGACACGGCATATTGCCGTGTCGAAACGGGTCAGTGTGCGATGTGAAAGCACTTTCGCCAAATTAGCGGGTCGCCTGACCCAGTAATTCAACCCGGTATAAAAGAAGGGTTATTCCCGGGTTGAATACCGGGTCAGGCGCAGTGTGAATGGGAGCCACGTCAATGCGACACGGCTCCCATTCACAGCATAGGGAGAGGCGGCGCAGGAGATGAGCTTATCTCCCAGCGCCGCCTCCACCCCCACCCCGCTGCTGCTGTGCCCCCCCCCCCCCCGCTGCTATGGCAACCGACCCGGAATATTGCCGGGTCGTAAAGCAACCATAGCAGAGCAAATGCCGGATCCCACCAGGTAAGGACACGTTTCTCTTACCGGGTGGGATCCGGCATTTGCGATCTGAAAGCGGTATAAGAGTCTTAACCTGTATTATAACACATTGGTGCACAAATTTATTTTCTTTCTATTTGTAGTGACTCCTGAAAAATTAGCTGGTGGATGGTTACAATCATGGCTAATTTTAGACTTAGTTTAACTAGGAGTCACTATTATATCTTAATAGTGACACTGAAGCTTCTCTGCAGTGTGAAGAGATACTTGCTGAATAACTATAACTGCTGTCAAGTGGTAACTGTTTCAGTTAGAAACTGTGTGGCTACAAAATTACTGGCCATTCAGACTTCGGTGAATTTCTTCTGTGAACAACTTTATAATGTGTATAATTAACTTGATTTCATAGCTAGTCCTCAATTGTGAGAGTTCGTCCAGCTATCCTACTTCCGTCATTCCATCCTTCATTAACATCGTGCCGGTGTGTACTGGCAATCCCCACTGACGGGCATTCGTTCTGATGTCAAAACGAATGCCCGTCGCTCCAGTGTGTACCCAGCCTTAGATACATTGTCATATATGTCTTTTAGGGACATGCATGCAGTTGCTGGAGGTCGGATGCAATCTTAAACAATGATGGTGTACGTACAGTATATCTGCACTATCTAGAAACCTCAGGCTGGTTGATTGTGTATTGTTCCCACTAGCTAATTTTGGCCATACAGTTTATTACTTCTTATTCAGAAAATACAACTTTCACATTTATCAATAATTGTCAAGACACTTTTCTCTTTAGACACATCTCAATGCCATTTTTACACTACACTTACACTACACTATTTACTTAGGCCGAATGTAAGTTTGCAGCAAATGCTAGTGAGTAAAAGCAATTATATGGGTCTAATAATTAGTCTTTTCAAAGAAATTCAGGCAAACAAAATGAATGACCAATGAAAAACAGAGTTTATAATTAGCTACTAGAGCACAGTCAGAGAATATTGAAAGTCAAATGTTTTAAATCAGCTCTGATGGCAAAAACAAAGAGTCAGTAATTATCAGAACTTTCACCTTTAACTTTCCCTGCAGTCTGCCTTGTATTCTCTCTGCTTTGTGCTAAAAATACAATATTGTTAAATCAGGACCTCAACTTTTACTCACACGTTTATTGAAAGGTTTCTAATTATGAAAGAAAACATAATACATGATGGGTTCCATATCTCTTAGAAACTCATAACGCTAGTTTCACTGGCGTATTAATAATAGGTGCAGTGTGCACGGTGCACACAGACCCCTGGGGCCCAAGGGGACCCACCCTGCACCCAATATTTTCAATACTTACCCTCCGGAGTCCTGCGGCGCCGCAGCAGTGCTGTAGGAATCACTGGGAAAATGAGCACCACGCCATTCTCCCGAAGACCTGCGCATGCGCTACAGGCTTTGGGACAGCGCAAGGGTCCCCTAGTGCCCAGAGCTACAGCGCTGCCGGCTAGAGACGGTACCTGCACATGAGCCTCCTCCTCTCTATATGTGCCCATGGCTAAATTGCATATTCTGATATTTAAAATTGCCCTACCCATTAAGAAAGCTCATTAATACAGATGTCCTGTTTCAGAAATGGATGCAGAACACAATGCTCAGTCCAAACGATGTGTAAAGGTGGGTACACACTAATAGATATATCTGCAGATCAATTGATCTGCAGATATATCTATGGACAGATCGGGCAGTGTGTTGAGCATACACACTGCCCGATCCATCGGGGACTGACGTCATGAACTGGGCGGGCGTGTACACACGCCCGCCCAGTTCAGCTGTCAATCACCGCCGGCCGCCGCAGCATGTGTACGGGCGGTCGGCCGACCGCCCCGTACACACACAGCGACGCGCCAATATATCGGTAGATATATTGGCCGTCGGCTGTGCTGCGTGGCCGACACGATACGTCTGTGAATGACGGAGTTCACAGACGTATCGGCCGTACACACTGGCCGATGGTCCCGCGATATATCGGCCGTTCAAGAGAACGGACGATATATCGACCAGTGTGTACGGGCCTTAAGAATGCTTATGTCGCAGGAGGCGTCTGTAGAGAAAAGCTGGCTCACGCCAGTATGTGCGAATAAAGTGCTGCATCTGAAGACGCAGCATACAATAACCCATCGGTTACGATGTTGGCAGAATCGGTCATTTGAGTAAACCAAACCTTACTCAGAATGACCACAGGTACTGCTCTGCCGGAGCCAGGAAATCTGCGTCAGAAGATGCAGACCCTGGCCTAAGCTGTACCAAAAAACGGGGGCCCACCCCAAATGCCGGCAGCCAGCTAATCAGGCTGCAACTTAAGGGGCACTGCGTGCAATCATTAGGTTTGCATAAATCTCTGAATCAGGCCCAGACACTATTAGGAAGAGACTCATATTGTAAGAACTTGTATGTCTACTATCAAGGATGGACTTGGGGTAACAATAAACCCTGGTAAAAGGTTATGAATCACAGGAAAGTGTAATGAATCACAGGGGTGTGGCCTTGCATTATGCCCCATCTTTGAGCAGCTCCCCCAGTATGTGGCTATGCAATGTGATATCTATTTATCTATCTATACATACACACACACACGCATGCACACTGTTTATTGAGGTTTAGACTGTCACGGGTTGGGTCACAGTGTTACCTGTTTCAGGTGATGACTGGAGTCCTACGGCTGCAACTTGTGGCTGGAATCGAGAAGGCTAAATGTAAATCTTTCACCTAAGATTTAGTTAGCAGTGAGAACTGCCTTTGGTATGAATTATTGGTAGTAGATCACTGAGTGGTTCTGTGTCGGACTGGTTACCGGCTGAAGAATTAAGCTGGACTGAACTGGTTACCAGCTGCAGAATAAAGCTGGACCGGACTGGTTACCGGATGAAGTATAAGCTGGACCGACCTGGTTACCAGCTGAAGTATAAAGCTGGTCCGGACTGGTTACTGGCAGAAGTATAAAGCTGCACCGGACTGGTTACCGGCTGAAGAATTAAGCTGGACTGGACTGGTTACTGGCTGAAGTATAAAGCTGGACCAAACTGGTTACCGGCTGAAGTATAAAGCTGGAACAGATTGGTTACCGGCTGAAGGACTAAAGCTGGACCTGGTATAGCTGCACAGGAGACAAGATGCAGGTTCACTTGTCACTCACATAATGTAACAAGTTGTACAGGCCCCTTGGTGTTCCTGGAGAACTGCTTAATACTCTTAGGTAGACTGCCATTGGTGGAAGGAGTCAGCTGAGAGTAACCAGCACTCCTACTGGTGAATAGTCTGATCAGCTGACCAGGAAACATGGCTGCTGAAACATCTTGTGAACACAATGAACCGAGCTACCAGAAGCTGTACACCAGATCCTGCTAATTACCCCTACAAGGGAAACCTACACATGTGGCTTAATCAGGAGAGAGTAACACAGACACATGCTGCAGCTTGGAAACTGAAGTCTGCATGGAGCTTGCAAGACTGAGAGAAATCCTGAAATCTGTACAGAACAGAAGGTAAGGTACAAGAAACACTTAGTACATGCATGAAATAATCCAAGATCCTGACATAGACTTGATAAATAGAATTTCTTATTGCCGCTATTCAGCAATAAGAAATTATTTCCAGCCAGATGTATTAAAATTCACATTCAGGCACAGGCCATCCTACCAATGTAACAGCAGACAGAGAGGGGGGTGCTTCCCCCCTTCCTGGTATCCCCCAGCACACACAAAATTACGTGTGACAATACCTGATCCTATCTGGTAATAGAATTTCAGAGAAATAGGTTACATGCATTTGCAAAGACATATTTAGCTGCTGACATCATTCCTGGAAATAATTGGGACCCTTCCCCCTTTCTAGCACCTGATATATAATTATCTCCAGGAATGATTGAGCAACTATCAGTTTTGTCTGCATGTGTGAGAAGGCATTGAATGGGAGCAGCATTTGGAAGGCATGCTGTACCTTGTAGTGCTAATGGGAGATCCTGGGGGTGGCTTCCAGGTAAGTTAGCCCTCTGTCTGGATGCATTTTAGTATGAGCCTTTATCATGAGGCCTTACTGTAGACAAATCACATGGCCCTATGTGGGCGCTGCCATGATATAGTGTTAGGACTGCCGATATCGGAGAAGCCTTGATACAGTCAGCAGCTAAACATGTCTCTGAAATTCTATTACCAGATAGGTTCAGGTATTGTCACAGGTAATTTTTAGTGTGCTGGGGGGATACCGGGAGGAGAAGCACCCCTCCCCTCTCTGCTGTTTCTTTGTGAACTCTCCCCCTTTCTAGCACCTGATATATAATTATCTCCAGGAATGATTGAGGAACTGCCACTTTTGTCTGCATTCCACCAATGTGTAAGTTAAAGTGATAGCATCAGGGATCACTTTACTTTATGCTGCAGACCTACTGCACATGCGTGGTCATTAGACAGTGCATGCACCAGTTGCTGTTACTTGGAAAACAGGGAAAGAACAGCAGATGTTGTATCTTTGATTTCTGAAGCAAAACCCCTAAAATACTTTCAGGTGGTTCCCACAAAAGGTGCATAATGAATATGTCCTAAAAACATAACTGTAATGTGAGTGACTTTATGTAGAAGACAAAGAGACAGGGGGCTAGATGCATCATCACTTGGAGAGTGACAAAATGGAAAGTGAAAAATTACCAGCCAACCAGTTCCTAGCTGTCATTTGCAAACACAGCCTGTGACATGGTAGTTAGGAGCTGATTGGCTGGTGCCTTTTCTATTTCCATTTTATCACTCTCCAAGCGATGATGCATTTAGCCCAGGATCCACTTAAAGCTCACACCCTGGCTGAGGCTGTACATGGAAGGTAATAGAACTTTACAGGGTACATTTTCAGCCAAAGCCAGTTGGAAATGGGGGAGAGGTTAGGGAGAGCCGCAAAGGAAGGAGGTGGGAGGACAAATGGGGAAGAGTGGAGGAACATATAAAGTGGGAGCTGAGAAGGGCCAGCCCACAGTTACTATCCACACATTGTAGGGGTTGGAGCTGGGTGCAGTGGGAGGAGGGCCCTGGAGGTGGGCAGAGAAGGGCTCTGTGAGGAGGGAGGAGGTGGAGCATTCATCCTGACAATGCCAATATTAACTGTAGATGGTGGCCTTATGACCCAGTACTTTGGCAACTCTCAATTATTATTATTATTATAATTATTATTATTTTATTTTATTTGGGGGGGGGGGGGGGGCAGCTGTCCCCTTATCAGGACCCCTGTCCCTGCAAGTGGATAATTTAAAATCCTGGCAAGCCTTAATTTGTTATTTGTAGCGATAAGTAGCAATAATAAATTTGAATTATTGCATCCCTCCCAACATGACTCTCTCCAGGAGGAACACAATCCTCTGCTTCTGGACTTTTCTCTTAAAGTATGATTGCCGGCACCTGTTTTGAACAGGTAAATGGATAAGAAAGGTGTTTCAGCACAGGTGGTAATAATCATACATTCAGAGGGAAGTCCAGGAACAGAGCATTCTGTCCCTCCTGGAGAGGGTCATGTTGAGAAGTATGTTATTGGGACTTAGGGGTACATGTACTAAGCAGTGATAAAAGTGGAGAAGTGAGCCAGTGGAGAAGTTGCCCATGTCAACCAATCAGCATTGACTTAACATTTATAATTTGCATACTATAAAAATATACAGAGCAGCTGATTGGTTGCCATGGGCTCACTTCTCCACTTTTAGCACTGCTTAGTACATCTCCCCCTAAGCCCTGATAAATCATAACTAGCCCCTATTCATCTTATGATCTCCATTACCTGGAGATCCAGTTTTCTACATTATATAATTATAAATTGTTAGTTATGTTTGATACAGAATATGTTGAAATTAGGAGTTTCTCTTGTGTCCACTTGGTTGTTGCCTCCATACTCAGCCCCTCATTGGCTGTATGTGTGTGTTATCTCTCTTGTTATGTGTATATAAGTCTTTCAGGAGTGTTGGTGCATGTGCAAGATCACAAGAAACATTTTACAGTTTTGCACAATCTCTTGATACAATATGTTTGCCAGTGTAAATAGTCAAAGTTTAAATAAAGACAATTATTGTTTACTTAGCTGTTATGTCTAGCTAGACAACCCCGGTAATACCAAACTTCATTTCACTGACCCCAAGTTAGTGAAGAAATCTGTTTGAAATACATCAGGTGTATTTTGTATGTAATCCAAGATAGTTTTAACTCTACAATATCATTAGCTAAAGAAGGGAAGTAACAAAAAGTGTGAGATTAAAATGTATTGTTTTCAGATATCATGGTAATACTGACTGACTTTTTCTACATTGTCCTGGCCTCCCTAATGACAAAACGTCAGTAGGCCTCTACTGTTCATAAGTTCACTGGTTACAGTTATTTGCTTCTGGCAAAAATATATTTTGAAAATATTAAAAGCTTTCCATTAGTCTTCTGAGGTGTGAAAACATAATGTAACTCAAAGGAACGGCAACACCTGTATTAGTTAGATAGAAGGAAACTACCAGAAGGCATACCAATTCTAAAGACTCTATGGCAGAAGTTCTCAAACACATTCCTGAAGACACCCCAATGGTCCAGGTTTTAAGTATATCCATGCATGGCCACAGGTGACTTAATTAGTACCTTGGTCAATTGGATTTAACCATCTGTGTTGAGCTTTGGATATACTTAAAACCTGGACTGTTGGGGTTCCTTGAGGAACGTGTTTGAGAACCTCTGCTCTATGGGATCAATCCATTTAGGTGTGAATTGGATCCTGCAAGTCAAACTTACATTGTGAATTACATTTGCAGTCTGTGCCAAACTTACATTACTTTTCTAGATGAAATGTGCAATGTTTTTGCTCAGTTCCCTGGGCAGGTGAAAAAGTAGGCAAAATCTTTATTTTAAGGTATAAGTGTGGGGACACAGTGCAGAACCTCTGGTGCACCCCTCCCATTGAATAATAATAATCATGCACTTGGTGGGGCTTAAATAACAACATTTGGCCAATAATAATTCAGTTTGGGAAGCGGTTAAGGTATCACTGCATGGGAACCAGGAGATCACAATGGCGACGCCGGAAACCTGCACAGCGGTACAATGCCGATGCTGGCATATCGGCGAGGTAGGTGATTCTCCCTCTATGGGTGTCCATGACAGCATGGCAAGCACAGCAAGCCCACAAGTGGTTTACTAACGCTCTCCCCGCTGCCGTCATACTGGTGGCTGGGATGCGGCTGCAGGTATACTGACGGCCAGCATCCTGGCCATCGGTAATTCATACCGAACCCGTCAGTATTCATGTGAATTTCTCTAAAAAGCTCAGTAATGGGTTAAATGATGTGGAATGAGTGCAGCTGTAGTGGATGCTGCCGCTATGGGGCCTAAGTGTTAGAGGGCCCAGGACCTAGGGCATACAGTGCATCCGGAAAGTATTCACAGCGCTTCACTTTTTCCACATGTGTTATGTTACAGCCTTATTTCATAATGGAATAAATTCATTTTTCCCTCAAAATTCTACACACAATACCCTATAATGACAATGTGAAAAAAGTTCTTTTGAGATCTTTGCTAATTTATTAAAAATAAAAGGCTAAGAAATCACATGTACATAAGTATTCACAACCTTTGCCATGAAGCTCAAAATTGAGCTCAGGTGCATCCTTTTTCCACTGATCATCCTTGAGATGTTCCTATAGCTTAACTGGAGTCCACCTGTGGTAAATTCAGGTGATTGGACATGATTTGAACAGGCACACACCTGTCTATATAAGGTCCCACACTTGACAGTGCATGTCTGAGCACAAACCAAGCATGAAGTCAAAGGAATTGTCTGTAGACCTCCGAGACAGAATTGTCTTGCGGCACAAATCTGAGGAAGGGTACAGAAAAATATCTGCTGCTTTGAAGGTCCCAATAAGCACAGTAGCCTCCATCATACGTAAACAGTAGAAGTTCAGAACCACCAGGACTCTTCCTAGAGCTGGCCAACCGTCTAAACTGAGAAGGGGAAGAAGGGCCCTAGTCAGGGAGGTGACCAAGAACCCGATGGTCACTCTGTCAGAGCTACAGCATTCCTCTGTGAAGAGATGAGAACCTTCCAGAAGGACAACCATCTCTGCAGCAATTCACCAATCAGGCCTGTATGGTAGAGTGGCCAGACGGAATCCATTCTTTAGTAAAAATCACATGGCAGCCCACCTGGAGTTTGCAAAAATGCACCTGAAGGACTCTCAGACCATGAGAAACAAAGTTCTCTGGTCTGATGAGTCAAAGATTGAACTCTTTGGCGTGAATGCCAGGCATCATGTTTGGAGGAAACCAGGCACCGCTCATCACCAGGGCAATACCATCCCTACAGTGAAGCATGGTGGTGGCAGCATCATGCTGTGGGGATGTTTTTCAGCGGCAGGAAATGGGAGACTAGTCAGGATAGAGGGAAAGATGAATACAGTAATGTATAGAGACATCCTGGATGAAAAACCTGTCCAGAGCACTCTTGACCTCAGACTGGGATGACGGTTCATCTTTCAGCAGGACGACCCTAAGCACACAGCCAAGATAGCAAAAGAGTGGCTTCAGGACAACTCTGTGAATGTCCTTGAGTGGCCCAGCCAGAGCCCAGACTTGAATCCGATTGAATAACTCTGGAGACATCTGAAAATGGCTGTGCACCGATACTTCCCATCCAGCCTGATGGAGCTTGAGAGGTGCTGCAAAGAGGAATGGGCGAAACTGCCCAAAGATAGGTGTGCCAAGCTTGTGGCATCATATTCAAAAAGACTTGAGCCTGTAATTGCTGCCAAAGGTGCATCAACACAGTATTGAGCAAAGGCTGTGAATACTTATGTACATGTATTCTTAGTTTTTTTATTTTTAATACATTTTCCAAAAAAAATTACAAAAATTCACGTTGTCATTATGGGGTATTGTGTGTAGAATTTTGAGGGGAAAATGAATTTATTCCATTTTGGAATAAGGCTGAAACATAACAAAATGTGGAAAAAGTGAAGCGCTGTGAATACTTTCCAGATACACTGTATACACAATCGATTCACATTATGATGACCACCAGCTAATAGTCAGAGTAACCTCCATGTGCAGCACGGACAGCAGCTAGATGGACGGAACTGTCGTTTTAGACACTCGTCTGGTAGCCCCCAGATTCATTTTGACAGTGAGCTGCTCCATTGTAGCATGTCAGTCGACCCTCACTCACCTTCATAGCTGACATTCATCTCTCACATTAATGGCACGTGGTGCTCTGCAGTTTCCATGTCTGTTATTCTCAATGGTGCCATTTATCCAGTCACGATACACCTTCATCACAGCAGCACGCAAACCGTTCACAAACTGCGCTGTTTCAGAAATACTGCCACCCTTGGCCTGCAAGCTGATAATCATCCCTTTTTGCAACTCGGATAAATCGCTCCTGTACAAGTGATATGTGTGCAGATGGCATATCGCAAACCCTATATACCCACCAAGCCAGCGCACGACACATGACGAACTTCATGGGCTACGTGCTGCCGACATCAAATGTAGGAGGTGGTCATAATAATGTGACTCGACCGTGTAGCTGTCTGCCAAGTTTCCTGTATTGCCTGCAAAGCAATTGGTTCCAGCCTATTGTGTAGCCTAAGATGGACTCTTCAGTGTTTATATATGTGGAGGTCAACCCTTCTCAGTAAAACCCCACACGGATATTATCCATCTCCTGTTTCACCATCACAGACACAGCTGAGCTAATCAGTGAGCCAAGCGCTGTTGGAGAATAGGCTTTACCTTGATCACAGGTTTTGTGAAGTCAGTAGCTCACTGATATATAATATGTTACCAAATTTCTATGTTGGACAAGGCTGCCTAATGAGGTGACATCCTATTTTCAGTAAGTGGTGTGTGTAGTGGATGTTACAGTATAATGGTAAAGTAGGGGGTAGTGCATGCTTTGTACTGGGGGCACTGTAATGTGGCATAATATGAACTGGAGGGTATTTTAATGTTACATAATGTCTGGGGCACTGTGATGTGGCACTATATGAACTGGAGGCACTATAGCATGGCATAAAATGACCCAGGGCATTTTAAAGTAGAATAATCTGGGGTCACTGTAATGTAGCCCAATTTTTGCTTGGGTGTACTACAATATGAACCAGGGGCACTACAATGGTGGCATAATATGAACTGGGGCACTGTACAATGTGGCATAATATGAACTGGGGGCATTTCAATGTGGCATAATTTGTACTGGAGACACTGTGTAGCATAATGTGAACTGGGGGCACTCTGTGGTGTAATGTGTACTGGCAACAATGTGTCATATTGTGAACTGGGGAAAATACAATGTGCCATAATAGGAATTGGAGGCACTGTGAGTATAATGTGAACTCAGGCACTAGGGTGGGGCACAAAATAAACTAGAACACTACTATGGACGCATAAAATGAGCTAGTTCACTAATATAGGGCAAAAAATGAACTAGGGGCATAAAATGAGCAACTGATGTGGAGAGAGATTTCTCTCTAGATGCATTTGAGCAGGGATCTCTTCAAAATGTTGCTATGGGTTTTGGCTATGCGCTGGATGTAGGACAGGTACATGGAAGTGTTGTATTGATTGGAGATGGGGTATTGAACTTGCAGATGAAAGGTAAATGTGTTTATTCCAACTTTTTTAAAACTTGTATAAATACACACAAAAAAAAAAAAACTTTACAGGCATTTTTCTGCATCCCAGGTCACATCTTCTAGAAAGTTGCGCAACCTAGCATCTATTACCACAAATTAGCATTTCTAATTGGATTTCGCATTTCTCAGGTGCATACATTTGTGCAATGTATGCAAGTTTCATGCAACAAACTTGCTTACACAAATAGGCCCTACACACTGGGCGATCTCATCCATATTTGCCTGCACTTTTATGGAGCCGTGTGACGGGGGAGTGAAGTAACTTCTATCCCCCCGTCACTATACCCCCCCGCCGCTGGGTCGCCCGTCAGCCGTATCCGCCGTCGGGCAGCTCTTTAAATGTGTAGGGTCCTAAACTCTCACCTAATTGGATTGACCCCTATAGATGAAAAGTAATTAAATGATTTGTTACAAGTGCAGATTTTCAGTAATTAATACAGCAAACATTAAAAGCAGCACTAATCACCGACCCAAAACAAAAGGTTTTGCCTTTAAGAATGATAAATCCTGTGGCAAAAATCACAGAAAACCTGTCATTTTTATTTCTATACATTTCCCCTATGACTTTTATTTTCACTGCATTTGTCTAATGTAAATATTAACAAATGAATGTATAAAATATACTTCTTTAAAGAGTAAACATACTTCCTTATACAACTCACCATTTAGTACAGATGCCATTGTTTATCTTCTCTCCCCCATAATCTTTTGTCTGCTCTAGGAAACACCATTGATATAATTATGGTGTTATTTTGTCTCATAATACAATTTCATGAGCATTATCAAATGTAATTTTCCATGTGACATCACTGTTGTGACCAAACCCATACTGAAAATATGGTCGGGAACATACAGTATGTATGAGATAAACAAGGTTTCAGAGTCAACCCTTTGAGATTGCTTATAGCCTACACACAGGGGTAGCATTATACCATGTGTAACTTGCCTTAGGCTTTCATAATAAAGCAAAGAATATGACTGAGGTTACAGTTGCTTTAGAAACTGACAGAAGCACTAGGTACTTTAGATGTAATTTGGTCATAATTATTTCTGTGGTTTTATGCTTAGAGTTATCTAATGACATTCAAAAACACCATCAGCAAACAGGAGATTTATAACTAGTGCTCTTAGATGCAGAGAACACATCCCTAGAGGTTAGGAATAGATTTAAATGAAAATAAGACCTCTACAGCTCCAGAGAAATTATTAAATACAGCAATAAGACAGATGCAGTGACCTCACAGAGTTTCAATTTACAGGGTCAATCTGAAACCCACTGAAACCTAATAGCACTGTCACATCAGGACTTGCTCAAGTGCTTCTCCAAGTTGTACACAAAAGTATTTGTTATCTAATCTTTAAGAGAATTGCATCCTATAAGGCTACTGAATGAGCAAAGGTTGAAAAGAAAACTCTACAGCTAAGACATTACCCACACTGCAGTGAATAATGGGCTTCTTCACTGATGTTACAAATATCCAATGTAAAAACCATTGAAACTGGCTATGGATTGATAAATTGTCACACAGGACCTTTGTTGTATCTGAGTGCGAGCATTGGGGGTAATTCCAAGTTGATCGCAGCAGGATTTTTTTTAGCAGTTGGGCAAAACCATGTGCACTGCAGGGGAGGCAGATATAACATGTGCAGAGAGAGTTAGATTTGGGTGGGTTATTTTATTTCTGTGCAGGGTAAATACTGGCTGCTTTATTTTTACACTGCAAATTAGATTGCAGATTGAACACACCACACTCAAATCTAACTCTCTCTGCAAATGTTATATCTGCCCCCCCCCCCCCCTACAGTGCACATGGTTTTGCCCAACTGCTAAAAAAAATTCCTGCTGCGATCAACTTGGAATTACCCCCATTGTGTGGTACCCTGGAAGAAAATGGTATATGTCCCTTTAAAACATAAATGGAAAATGTTTTCACCTGACATTTTCATGGCTGGCACAGCAGGGGTTTAAGGCACAATGCAGAGGGAGGTCACGTGTCCTGGCATATGAAGTGGCAGGATCAGATCAGATGGTGAAGGAGAGAGCAAGCGGAGCCTTGTGGGAAGAAGGAAGTCGAGAGTGTTGGAGAGAAGCCATTGAGGGGAGCAGATGTGTGTCGAGGAGTGGAGCAGGACAGCTGATTTAAAAGAACCGGGTGGTTACGTAGGGCGATGGAGAGCAGTGCTGCAGAGCTGAAGCAGCAGTGTGCTTCCGTGAGTTGTGGAGAACTAGAAGAGCGGGCATGAGATGTCACAGCTGGGAACTTGACCCCGCCAGGCTTGTGCAGAGTCACAGAGGCATGGATGCGTGGCCATCTTGAGAAAACAGAAACCGCTGAGAAATTTCAGTGAGGGAGCGGAATATCCTGAGAGGTTTAGAGTGAGTGACAGAGACTGTTGTTGCAGAAACAGGAGGGGGAGAGCTAAGCCCTATTGTCTGTTGTCTCACACACACACACACACACACACACACACACACACTGCTCACGATCGCATGGAGAAGGGGTGCTACTAACCGGCCTTAAACTAAGAACCACACAGAGTAACCTCTGTTTGAACACAGAGTTTATCAGAGCCGTAACTAGGTGTGTGCCAGAGGGGCATTGCACACCTCTGCCTCTGTCTCCTTGATTCCCGCAACGATGATCGGCGCTGCCAGCAGCTCCCATAGATAGAGAGCGCTGCACTGCGCTGCTCAACAAAGCTCTCCTGTGCTACGGCTGGCAGCTTCGGGCACCCTACCGCTTCCCCTGATGCCGGGTGCCCGAAGCTGATTTGTGCATTGCTGTTTAGTGCCTGCTGCCGCTGCCGGTCCTGCCGCTTCCCCTGTCGCCGGGTGCCCGAAGCTGATTTGTGCATGCTGTTTAGTGCCTGCTGCCGCTGCCGGTCCTGCCGCTTCCCCTGACACCGGGTGCCCGAAGCTGATTTGTGCATTGCTGTTTAGTGCCTGCTGCCGCTGCCGGTCCTGCCGCTTCCCCTGACGCCGGGTGCCCGCAGCTGATTTGTGCATGCTGTTTAGTGCCTGTCGCCGCTACCTGAGGTCCCGGCAGCGCTGCAGCTGAGTTCTCTGCTGCCTGTGAAGTGGACAGGAGGAGCCAGGAGCCGGCAACAGCACGTAAGTGCCTACACAGACACTACACTACACTATATTACACTACACTTCACTACACTATATTAGACTACACTTCACTACAGTACACTACACTACAGTACACTTCACTACACTACACTCTAAGCGAAGGGGGCGGGGGGGGGGTGTAAGGGGGACTCTGCCTGCCATAATGTGTAAAAGGGGGACCTATCCTGCCATAACGTATAAAAGGTGGACTCTGTCTGCCATAACGTGTAAAAGGGGGACGCTGTCTGCCGTAATATGTAAAAGGGGAAGCTGTCTGCCATAACGTGTAAAAGGTGGCTGCTGTCTGTCGTAATGTGTAAAAAGGGGACGCTGTATGCCGTAATGTGTAAAAAGGGGACGCTGTCTGCCGTAATGTGTAAAAAGGGGACGCTGTCTGCCGTAATGTGTAAAAAGGAGGCGCTGTCTGCCGTAGTGAGTAAAAAGGGCACGCTGTCTGCCGTAATGTGTAATAAGGGGACGCTGTCGGCCGTAATGTGTAAAAGGTGGCCCCTGTCTGCCGTAATGTGTAAAAAGGGGACGCTATCTGCCGTAATGTGTAAAAAGGGGACGCTGTCTGCCGTAATGTGTAAAAAGGGGACGCTGTCTGCCGTAATGTGTAATAAGGGGACGCTGTTGGCTGTAATGTGTAAAAAGGGGACGCTGTCTGCCGCAATGTGTAAAAAGGGGCTCTACCTGGTGTAGTGGCGCTACTGTGTGGCGTAATTTGAATAATGGAGACTACTGTGCACCATTATGAATTGGTATTATTTTGTGGCCACACCCCTTTCCCGTGAAGCCACGCCCCTATATTTTTTGCTCGCGCCTACGGCGCGCACTGCCGCTGCTTTACATTAAAGGGGGCGCCAATGCCGTCCCTTGCACACAGCGCTAAAATGTCTAGTTACGGCACGGGTGTTTATCATTATAGAGACATTACTTGTTGGGATGAACATTATAGAGAAACATTTTAGTTGTTTTGGAGAGTAAAGACCAGTGGCGTGCGGTGAGGTCAGTGGTTGGTGAGGCACTGCAGCCATAATGTCAGCCGAGTCCTGCCGATGCCCGCTACCGCCACTATCCCTGCATGCACCGAAGGCACACGTGCTCCCAGAGAAGTGGTTGTGGTTTTGCAGTGAGGGTGTGTCCTCACAAGAGGCATGGCCGTATGATAAGGATAGGATGATGGAATGGCAGAGGGTGACAGGAGAGAGATAATGATGGGAAGACAGTGATGCCGGGGAGATATAGTGGGTGACAGGGAGAGCGTTATGCCAGGGTGAGGATGACAGGGAGAGGGTGACAGCAGTGGGTGACAGGGAGAGGGTGATGCCAGGGAGAGTATGACAGCAGTGGGTGACAGGGAGATGTTGACAGCAGTGGGTGATGCCAGAGAGATGGTGATGCCAGGGAGCTGGTGACAGGAAGAGGGTGACAGAAGTGGGTGACAGTGAGAGGGTGCCAGAAGTCGGTGCCAGCTGTGGGTGACAGG
Source organism: Pseudophryne corroboree (assembly GCF_028390025.1). Classification (NCBI taxonomy): domain Eukaryota; kingdom Metazoa; phylum Chordata; class Amphibia; order Anura; family Myobatrachidae; genus Pseudophryne; species Pseudophryne corroboree. The sequence continues at coordinate 322,038,066 of NC_086444.1, read as the reverse complement.
GAGAGGGTGACAGCAGTAGGTGATGGAGAGGGTGATGCCAGGAAGCCGGTGACAGGAAGAGGGTGCCAGCAGTCAATACCAGCTGTGAGTGACAGGGAGAGGGTGACAGCAGTTGGTGCCAGCTGTGGGTGACAGGGAGAGGGTGACAGCAGTTGGTGCCAGCTGTGGGTGACAGTAGAGGATGACTGGGAGAGGGTGATACTAGGGAGAACACATTACTGTCCCACTCTGTCAGCAGTATGCATACAGCATACGCAGTACAGCCTTGAGACCCCATTACAGCATGGGTTAGCTTAGCCCATGTCAAAATAAAGTACCCGCCAATCTCCCCCATAAATCACAGCCAGCCGCAGCCCACGATGATAACAGAGAGAGGAATTAACAAACCTGCTCCCTATGGTGGGGCTGCTCGTCCTCCAGCAGTTCCACTTCTACAGTGCTGCGCGGCCTGCGCCGGTGAGTGCACCGCAGGCTGCTGAAGCCGGATCAGGAGAGGAGAGGAGATCGCTGCCCCAGGGCTGGATTAAGCCTTCAGGGGGCAATTCAGACAGGGGGTCCTGTACCTCCTGTCAGTACCGTGCCTCTGGATGTGCGGTGCCTCAGCTCCCTGTGCAAGTCCTATATATAAAAACAAAGTGTGATCTGCCAGCACTCGTGGTCAGTGTATAAATATTGATATCGATAAGGCGTTTACACCTATAAACTTCTCAATGTTTCAATTTTATAACAAAAATTTTCATCAAGAGTAAAATAAGATAACTGTGGCTTACCTTAAATACTTTTCACCAAGCCCCATGTGCAGCTATGCTTCCTGCTGTCCCAGACTCCCACTGACGTCAGAACGGCGCCCCTTCGCAGTGAGCATGACGTCAGCTGAAAATATTTTCATAAAATTGAAATGTTGAGAAGTATACAGATGTAACTGCCTTATCATAATTTATAATGTGACCCGCTCCGCCAGATCACTCTTTCTTTAACCCCTGCATTGGAGGGCACCCAGGACGCTGTACTGTTATGTGGCCCATACACTTGTGTGATGCCCCGCAACGCGACATCGCGGGGCATCGCACCGGCAGTTCAGGTGCGATGAAATTGCACCTGAACTGCCAAAGTGACTACCATGCAGTCATGCGATAGATCGCATGGTAATCACGTGATGGGCACGTCAGTGCCTCTGGCCGCTCCCGACGGGTGCCCATCGCGCATCGCAGTGCGATATATCGCATGTGTTTCATAAAACACATGCAATCGCACTGCGATGCGATAAATATTAAGTGCAGCACAAATGACCATGTGACGCGATATTCGACCGGTGTGCCCGTGCATCGCATTGCATGGTGCACAATATGTGCATACAATCAATCGCATGATTGTATGCCACACTGTATAAGTGTATGGGCACCATTAGATAGGAGTGGTGAGTCCTGTCCTTGTTATATATACCCTCACCCCTTATATATTTAGTGGCCCCCCTCATCCTCACCCCTTCTATATTTAATGATCCTCCCACCCAATAAATATATAGCAACCCTCTCCCTCACACCCTTTATATATTTAATGAACCTCTCACTCCCACCTTATAACATATATGCAATAATCCCCCCAATTTGACACCCTCCCCCCCCCCCCAGTCCCCTCCCTCCCCTCTGACTGACCTCAGTGCAGGCTTGTTAGAGTCCAGCTCCAGACTCCTCGTCGCCTTCTCAGGGGATGAGATGTCATGAAGTCTCATCCTCCAGTGTCTGCTACACAGCGTTGCCACTGGCACCACCAGAGGAGAGGAGTTTGAAGCGCCGCAGCCACCGCTAGTTCAGCCTGCAGAAGTAGGGGATGATTCTTCTTTTCTCCAGACTACGCCTCCAGCAGCATCTCTCTCTCCTCTCTACCGCCGCTGCTGGGAGTGCTGCTGCTGGATCCTGGAGATGAGAGAATAATCCCTGCACTGCACCTCCCCCCCTTAATCCGGCATTGCGCTGCCCTACTTTCCTCGTATGGAGGACACATTTGGGAGCTGCAGTTGCGGGATGCTGGTAATCGCTGCAGGTAAGAGCCCCAGAGCATAGGTGACCCTGTTATTGCAGCAGCAGTTGCACTCACTGTTGCTGTGAGTTGCTGGGAGACGGGAATAGGGGGGATGATGGGGGTGGGGGCACTGCCACTGGCCAATCGAATATAAATCAGTGACGGGCGTGTCAAAGCGGCACTTCTGGTAGGTGCCGCCTATAGGGATTTTTGTAATGGGCTTTCATTGCCCGATGCGCTGCCCCACCCCTCACTTCCGTCTCTTTAACATTGTTAGCTGGAGGCACCGAGAGCGGTACCTCTGAAACAAATTCAGAAGCATTTTTTGATAAAGTAGAAATGGTTAAAATAATGTAAAGACTACAACAGATACTTATGACACAGAATATGTGTCATAAGTATCTTTATATTATTTTAATCATTAATGACAGGGGAGGCACTGCCTCCTCTGACTGCACGTCCCTGGTAAAGACCAAAGGATAATTACTACAGAGACGGTTGGTTGGTTGGTTGGTTGGTTGGTTGGTTGGTTGGTTGGTTGGTTGGTTAGTAATCCAAGACACCTTTGCTACCTACACCCTTGTGCCAAATTAGAGTACAGTGACATTTATATCTTGAGCCCAAGATCTTCAACCCTTGTGCAACAAGTACAGTTACCCCAAAAACCCCATTGCAAAACTGTGGCACTGTAGGATCTCCGAGCTCCAACATATATTGCCATTGAAGATTGGGACAATTTCTGTAGGGATATTTAGAGTAGTGATTATTATTGCAAATCATATTCTTAATCACATTCTTCATTGTCTTTTCTTGCAACATAATTTTTTTTTCAGAATAAGCATATATCTGTGATTAGATTAATTGAAACTCTTAAATTAATTACTGTTCCAGTGTATTGTGAGCTGTAGCTAAACCTGATTTTTCTGTTATCAACTAAAGTGATTTTCATTTGTCATTGAAATAGTCTCTTCCATTGTTGTATTGTTATTATTCAATTCTTTTGCCATGTGTTTAATGACCAGTTTCCATCCAGAATTCTTTGAGGCATAATAAAGAAACTTCCTGACGTAGATTGCTATCTTTGAACTCACTGTTGCATATAAATCTGTCCTAACTCTCTGAACCACATACCGCAACCAAGTTACAAGGGAAAAACATCTTAGTGAAAGGGTCCACCTCACAGACACCGAATACCTGCAATACCTCTTCCAACCCCATAGACACCTGCCAACCACGGGGTGTTATACTTTGTATCGGACATTTGTTTGTGTGACATCCATTACTGCAACACTGCAGAAAATATTTATTTAGTGACAGACTATCAGTGGTGACACAGTGGAGTAATGTGTACTAATAGGGAGATTTTCAGGCTACACCTGCTGAGAACAAAATGCAAAACAAGCGCAAAAAGCAGTGGCCTGCAGCTGAATGTTCTGTGTCTGCACAAGCGCTTGTCATGCTTTATAACTCCAGTGGGTGGGGCACTGATTCACAGGGCTGCTGTGTAACTGGCCTCACCTAGGAGTCAGGTGTTATCAAAATAGAGATATCTGTGGTCGCATTCACGGATCTGTGTGGCAGTACGCAGTTGCTGAGAAGTTGCAATGGCTTCGGTGGGCGTCTCTGTTCATTTCCAGGCAGCTGCTGCACTTGCATTGCCTCGCAGTTACGTAGCTTTAACATTTGCAGCTGCTGGACTTCCAGTTCCAGCGGATGTATGTAAAGTCGTAGCACTTGCTGGCTCTGCTGTGCTCTAGTGGGATCTTATTGTTCCAGCTGCTCTGCGGCTCCTTTTGACGGCCCGACCCTGGGGACATTTTGTGATGGTTGATGTATCTATTGAAGGCACCTGCTATGTTCTCTGTAATATATATGCCCCTAACACTTATAGTAAAAAAAAAAAATCTGGGTCGTTAGAGGAGACTTCAGTATTACTGAATCTCCCACAATGGCTAGGGAATCTTCTCGTCCAGCCTCAATTTGTACTTAACCTATAGGTGTCCCCTTTATTTCCCAACAATTACATTTAGCAGATGTGTGGAGGGTGTTACACCCCAGAGACAGGCAATATATGTGTCTTTCTACAGCTTATAACACCCCATCTAGGATGGACTATCTCCTAGTTTCAGATTCTCTCCTTCCTAATGTAAGCAGGGCTGATATCGAATCGATTTCTTTGTCTGACCATGTATTTAAACTTTTGTATCATACAGTTTATTCTCAAGATCCTATAAATACTGAGACCAAATCTGAGTTTTGGAAATGTACCCCACTTCCCGAGACCTCGACAAATCAAGCAGAGTATTACTAGCTAACCACGGCTTATCTCTCCTGCAGGTCCCGGCTGCTGCTAAGTGACGAGGACGCCAGATCACTTCCAAACTATGCCTGCCGGTTGCTAGGCAACTGGGACACCCACAAAGAAACCTGAGGCTGCTCTCACTGACAGCCGAATTTGTGTGAGACATGCAGCGCTGCAGCTGCACAGTGTTATTCATTAAGGAGTCCTTCCTCCTCCAGCGCTGCAGTATCGCTTATAAGGCTGTCAGTCCTGCAATGCCCTGCCAGTTATAGTTTATGTGTTTGTGTACTCTGCTGGTTCGTGTTCCAGGTTCCTGTACCTAGTGCCTGTCCTGTGGATTCTCTGTCCATTTGTGGATACCTTGCTCATCTGTAGTCAAGACTCCTTCCCTTGCCCAAACCCCTATCTTGTATGCATTTAGGTTCCCCTTGTGTTCTCTCCCAGTGCATTGCCCCTGTGATCAGCATGCAAGTTACCATCTGCACAGTGCTTCCTACCAACTCACATTTATTGCACCTGTATCTGCTGAGGTCCTGTCCGAGCCCAGCTTACCCCTTCATGCCTCAGTCTGTTCCTACTCTATAAATTACTTCAACCTATATCCTGCGGTCTCCAGCAAACTGAGTAAGCCCCTACTGCTATAGGTATAGATCCTGGTGGCATCCTAGTATCGATGTGTAAATCTAACACTAAGGGAACAACGGGCTACTGTTATAGGCAGAAGACACTCTTACTTGCGCTAGAGGTCTTACACAACTGTGCTGAAGTTACCTAACAGAGTCACTCGGGGCCCCTATCACTTTTTACAAGCTTTCTAGAGCTATTATACTCTATTGGCGGGTAAGGCCCCAGAGCCAAACCGCCTTAATAGTGAATATTATCCCATTTTACAATCCAAAATTGAGGAACCCCTGCTCTCAGTGTTTACCAAATTCTTTCGACCTACTCTTTACCCAGGTTCTTCATTTTAGCGGTCTTGAAATTATTGCCTAAACCTGGGAGAGACCCGGAACTTCCAGGCTCTTATAGACCCATCTCATTACTTGTAGACTATAAAACTACTCACAAACATTATGGCTGAGGACAAAACTGGGTTTGTCCGACAGTGTCATTTGGTCACCAATATTAGGAAGATTGTGTCTATACTCCAAACACTTAATTCCTCTGGGACCCCAGACCTTGCCATCGCTCTATCGTTTGATGCTGAAAAAGTGTTTGTTACTTGGGACCACCTTTTTGAATCGTTGGTGAGGTTTGGTTTCCTAGAGGAATTTATTCATAATCTACATCCCCTCTATGCAGCTACAAACCAGATAGTGAGCGGGGAGGGGGGGGGGGTCATATTTCTGATGCATTCTTAGTTTGTAGAGGCAGTAGACAGGGGTGTCCTCTTTTTACCCTCCTATTTGCACTGGCCCTTGAGCCATTGGCCATCACCTTATGCAGGGAGAAATTATTCTCTGGCGTTTTGATTGGTTCCATTGAATCCAATCTGGTGCTTTTGCCAATGACATGATGTTATTTGTCTCTAAACCCAATATTCCCCTCCCATCTGTTGTTGACCTTATTACTAGATTTGGATTTTTTGTGGGATATACTGTAGGGTAAATTTAGATAAATATAAAGTGATGCCTCTGTCTGGTCGCCACACTCTTCTAACCAACTCCTCTATTGCTCAATCTATCAGAGCTTCTCCCTGTTCGCTTAAATACTTTCTGGATTATTGGGCATTTTTATAACATTACACCCCCATCCCCCTTGGAATTAAAGTATGTACACCAATCACCTTCTTAAACAAGCCCTTTTTTATCCATATTCTACTGCAGACCTATTGCATCTTCCTTTATCTGCTATCCCACCACCCATCCTTTCAAATATTGTAGGACACTTACCACTTTTGGTTGGTGATCAGTAAGGGATTACATTGGAATCGCTTGTCTTTGCCATTTACTACCTTATAGATTCATACCTTATTCACACCAAGCATGGACAACGATTGTTTCTGGCATGGAGAGATTAAGGTATTTCAGCTATACGTAATGTGTTTGATCAGGGGGGGTGTTGATGTCATTTACTTCTTTGCATGAAATGTATGCTCTCCTAAATTCCCACTTTGTTATGTACCTGCAGGCCAGGCACTATATTCAGTTACTCTCTGTCACTGTCTCCTCTTCCTCTGCGTTGGACCTGCTGATGGCTTTGACATGCTGTTCAGGCGCTTTACCTTACAAAACCCACTTCTTAACTATTAAATTACAGTAGCGCAAGATACTGCTACCAAACTTTGGGACAACATGGCCTCCAAGTGGCAAACTGACTTGGATCTAGATTTTTCTTCTAAGCATTTAACTGAATACTTAGATAAAACTAGGTCTATTTTGCATTCTGCTGTTCTCCAAGAGGTTCACTTCAAGACTGTACAAAGAGCATACATTTCTCAAGGGCAGAGGAGACACATCATAGTTGGAGGCTCAGGCTCAACATCATTCTTAAAGTGTAAATGCCCTAGAGCAAGCATTTATCATGAGTTTATCATGTCGTAAAATAACGAAATTCTGGGATAAGGTTGCAAAGTTTATTTCCTCTGTTACTTGTATTTCTGAGTGCCGGGATCCCCTTGATATGCTCTATTGTAAGTCTAAACACTATGACTTTGGCCTGGTGAGTAAAGATACGGGTAGTATACATTTTGTGACCCTTGTGTTAACCTTTGCCAAGAAGGTCATTCTGAAATCCTGGACTGTTGCCTCCCCACAGTTCTTATGCACTATTAAAGCAATGCTACTTCAGATTTTATACTTTGGCCAAAGAGCCACATTACCTGATATTGAGAAGGGTATTGTTCATTTCTATAGAGTGGGGAATTAATATTGAGACATTAGATGTCTCTACCCAAGAGCTAATCTTGAAATTATTTGAGTCAACATGGTACCTTCATAGACAACTCTGTTGAGGCTGCCCAAGCACACCCTGCTATTTATTTTGAGGGAACTGATTTGTCCCGAATGGACAAAAGAGCCAGGGACCCAGTCGTGTTGATAGTTGGGAGACTGGATTTATGGGGAAGTTCAAGATGACCACCACCAGCCTAGAATATGGGCTCATTTGGAGTTCCGCCTTTCTTTTTATCCTAATTAAGAGACCGTGATACTGATCAATATTACTTGTGCTATTCCTTTTTTTGTTCCATTTTAGTTTATTTGGTTTTATTTTATTTTTATCTTATTGTGTGCTAAATATTAAGCCTTAAAAAGTGATAAAGTGGCGAGTGATAAACCAACCAGCTCCTGTCATTTTTCAAACACATCCTGTAACATGGCAGTTAGGAAGCTGATTGGCTGGTACGTTATCACTCTCCACTGTATCACTTATTAAGACTTAATACATTTGGGCCATATGTTATTTTATTTATTTTTTTCTCTTTTTCATTATCCAAATATATTGTCATTTCTCGGGTCATTCCGTTTTAGAGACATTATTTGAGTTGAGCCACATGCTATGTACTCGAATTCTGATGGGACTCCTTATGTGCCCTCTGACACATCTGTATTGTATTGTTTTCTATTGCATTGTACTCTTTTATATTACTATTAATAAAAGTGAAAAATGATACAAAATAAAAATTGCAGCTGCATAGGCATTAGCGACTGCATCAAAGCCATAGTGACGTCTCTCAGATCCACTGGATTAATTGGTGTCGTGTACAGGCTTTATGTTGCAATTGATGGTGAACTGTGTTATGGTAACTCAGCTGGCTGCAAATCATGGCATGTGGAGGGCTGCAATGATGACATCCAATGCGCTGCACCACCTCCGATTGCTTTCTTGGCTCTCCGAGAGAACTTTATGGGCATATTTTTCAGTTTCAGACCTGATAATTGTTTTCTTATTGCTGCTATTACCAGCAATAAGGATTTTTTTACTGCCCGAATGTATCTACTATCACATCCAAAAACAGGGGCTTTGGGGGTAATTCCAAGTTGATCGCAGCAGGATTTTTTTTTAGCAGTTGGGCAAAACCATGTGCACTGCAGGGGAGGCAGATATAACATGTGCAGAGAGAGTTAGATTTGGGTGTGGTGTGTTCAATCTGCAATCTAATTTGCAGTGTAAAAATAAAGCAGCCAGTATTTACCCTGCACAGAGATAAAATAACCCACTCAAATCTAACTCTATCTGCACATGTTATACCTGCCTCCCCTGCAGTGCACATGGTTTTGCCCAACTGCTAAAAAAAAAATCCTGCTGCGATCAACTTGGAATTACCCCCTTTGTGTAAGTAGTGTAAAGATCACATCAGCCGACCGTTTATTACTATATCAAGACCCCTGTTATGCTGCTTACCATGCATGTGGGGCGGCCATTGGAGGGGAGGGTTCTGGAGGCGCTGCAACTGCTGTCAGAAAAGGAGGGACTGCAGCAGATATCAGAGATATCTGTATGCGGTACCCCCTTCGTACATACAGGTGATACTTAATATTTGCGGCAATTATTATTTGATAAATAGGCCCCTTAAAGACACGATTTAAGATAGCAAAGGAAAAATACATACTTTAGATACAATATGTACAAGTCCTTGCAGAGCTTTACATTAATGAGCTTTGATGCAGACAAGGAGATAACAGTGAAAAGGCTGCAGTAAATACATAATCTGGGCACCTGTATGGATTTCTGAGAAAGTTGACACACAAGTTAGAGATTTTAGGAGCACATGAAAGATGCAAATGATGCAGTGGGTGTCACATTTAAAATGGAAACTGTGGGCTTTTCAGCACCTGGTGTAACCTTTAAATAGTACATTATTTTGTCACATTAATATGTGCAATAGCAATCCTGTCATTTACTTATGGAAAAGGGTGACAGCAATACAATGGCTCCATAAGGCTTGCAACATCTATAATAAATTGGCCACTGTATTCAAAAGAAAAACAAAGAAACTTGTTGAAACTTCTAAGCAGTAAAAAGCAAAATGAATTGTGCAATCCAGTTCTTCAGCCATTAGAACAAATATAAAACTAATAATGTAACCAAAAGGGATTGGAGCAAAATACAGTTTAAACAATGGCATTAGTAACACATTTTTTAACCTAAGTGCTCTGAAACACTTTTGCTGTCCACAAATGGAAATAGCACGTTATATTGCAGTCTTGAATGTTACTATGTTTATGCTGTTCTGGAATTACTTCTACAGTATGTCATTGTGCTGCCTACAGATGGCATGGACCATACATCTCAATTATAAGCCAGGGCCGCATTAAGTACTGCAGGGTTACATGTCTCTCTTCCTTCCTCTGTTTCTCAGTTTTGTTACTGTACATACTATGTACACACAAAGCAAGAAAAAGGGACCAGAGACCTGTGTTCTCTGATATATACAGATGTATATATCAAATTTATATTGGTTTGTGTGGGACAGTGGGCTACCTCCCTAAATCAGCTCAGTAGCGCAGCAAACAATAACTACCCCTCGGGCCACACTGAGGATGAGCCGCCGAGGAACAAAATATGTTGTTCAGCCATTTATCATTGGTTTAACCCCACCTATTCATTAGTAACCTGTCATCCAATATTAACCATTAACCCCCTCATCCTTCTTTATTAACCATGCACGTTGAATCTCTTTAAAAATGAATGCCCTCTCACCATTTCACCATTGTCATTTTTCATTAAACCTCCTTCATCTTCATTTTCTATTAACACCCTCATCCTCATAATATCACCACGCTCTCATCACTAATCAGATCTGCCTGCTCTGCATTTATACAGGGAGGAACTGATTATATGGCACTGGCAGCTCCCCATTCCCCGTATGTACTTACATGCCATTGCTGTGCTTTGCAGGGCTCAGCCTGGTAACATTGGCTCTGGTCTCCAGTCACAGTCTTGCAAGATGATGACGTCAAATCTTGCAAAACTGTAGTACTGCAGTGAAGCTCAACTGTGGCTGCTATAATGGAACAGCTGAGCCGTTGAGTAGAACCGGAGAGGAGACAGCTATAAGCTGTACTCATCTGGTTTCTAGCTAGTAGTTGATGGACAGTGTGTGCGCCCTGGGGTGACCGCCCTTACCCTTAGATGTCTTCTGCTGCCTTTAAAGTGTTCAAATAAATGTGTGGCAAAGAGCAAATAAATAGTGGTAACAAGATCACATAACAAATATATAGATCATGTGATCTCGTTAATGTGTAAGTCATCTGATTGGATGGTATGGTATAGACTAGTATCTTTAAATGCACCAATAGAAGACTTGTGCAAATGTGAGATTTCTCTACATTTGTGCACAATAAACCTGTAAGAACTTAAGCTACTGGGGTGGCTTTTTTTTTTTTTCAATTATTCACTGCCCTCCATATTGTGTGACTGCAATTTGTACAACATGTTCTGAGTGATGAGCTGTGTTTCCTTATGTGAATCTCTTCAGCCTGAAGGTGCTGCAGATGTCTCATAGTATAAGGAAATATTTCCACAGAAATGTATTTTAATAAAATGGATTTTGCAATTTGTATACGAGTACATTATTATACTTTGAGAAGTGCAGTATTCTAAAGTGCAGGGTGGTTACAATTGAAAGTATCCCTACCTCCATATATTCAAATTTAGAGAAATAAAATCTTTCCATATTTTTTTTTTTTTACAGTACATACACACTGTCCTGTCACAAGTTATATTCTCATCACGAGGCACACAATGGATGGTAAAACCACTCCCACCATAACACTAGAGTCACACAAGAGCTGTTAGTAACTGGCATAAAATGGCTCTGTGTATACAAATAATATGTGGTACATGGAGCTGACCTGGGAGGTATTCAAGGTATTCAATGAAAAACATTAGAAGAGGCTAGAGGATGAAGGTGTTTTTTCAATGAATGAAGGCGTTACAGTATAACCTAGAGAATATAGGGGTGAAGAGTGGAGAAGTGAGCCAGTGGAGAAGTTGCCCATGGCAACTAATCAGCTGCTCTGTATAATTTTATTGTATGCAAATTATGAAAGGTTACTTCAATGCTGATTGGTTGCCATGGGCAACTTCTCCACTGGCTCACTTCTCCACTCTTATCACTGCTTCATACAGTTACCCCATAGTCGCAATGTTATTTACTGATATATTAGTATAAGTAAAGTTCTAATAATTTATCTTTAACTCATAGGGGTCTATTTACTAAGCCTTGGAGAGAGATAAAGTGGCTGCTATAGAGGTGGGGCTGCAGCGTAGTCCAAAATTCAAATAGGGGAGCCATCAAACTGCCAGTGAGTCCCGACCGGTGATGTTGGCAGTTGGTGTGGCTCCCCTATTTGAATTTTGGACTGCGCTGTAGCCCCACCTCTGGAGCAGCCACTGGTACCAACCAATTAACTACTAACTGCCATGTTACAGGCTGGGTCTGAAAAGTGAGTTAGGCGCTATTTGGTTGGTACTTTATCTGTCTCCACCTTCTCACTCTCCAAGGCTTAGGGGTCTATTTACTAAGCCTTGGATGGAGATAAAGTGGACAGAGATAAAGTACCAGCCGATCAGCTCCTAACTGCCATTTTTTCAAACCCAGCCTGTGACATGGCAGTTAGGAGCTGATTGGCTGGTACTTTATCTCCGTCCATTTTATCTCCATCCAAGGCTTAGTAAATAGACCCCTTAGTATATCTGCCCCTACAACTCTCACTACGTTATCTCTCTCCAAAGACTTAGTGAATAGACCTCTTTTAGTCCCCTCTATGCCCTCTGTCGCTATATCAGTCTCCGATCACTATAGGTCATGTTTACTTCTTACGGTTTAAGTAGACCCCTAAATATCTCAGTGTCTTCTAAACATTAAAAAAAACTGCCTGAATAGTTCAAAGGCTTTGGCAAATATGGAAAAGAAAGCCTTATTGCCTTATTGCTAAAGCACTATTTAGTAAAAACTGCAAGATGAAATACACATACAGATAAACGTATTTTGTATAACCAATGCAAATCTCTTTTACGGTACTTTCAGTTTTTATGGGTCTATTACACAGTTATCAACCTTAATCATCTTACTGTGCATAAATGGAAAGGAATCAAGTAGTTAATAGCAAGCTCATGAATTCATATGAAGTGTATTACATATAGAAATTGTATGTAAACTTATAGAAAATGTTTATAGTCTTTTTGCTTGTAAATGGTATTTTAAGTAAAATTGTTGCAGAACCTACAGTATAAAGCCGGAAGCATTACTTCAAGACAGATATGTTTCTTAACTTGCCAATAGATTACAGAGTCTTCTCATTACACAATGGCGGGCAATCTTATGGCCATTCCTGTGTGAAATTAAATCACCTCCTCCCCCTCAAAGTAGCAGATAAATACACATGTTGCTACAAACTCTATTTTATTCTCCTTCACCAACACTTGTAATCCAATTCACACCAGCACAGTTGAATTATGCCCTTAACTAACACATTTGCTGAAGATTGAGGATAGCAATCTGACACATTGATCTCTCCTACTGCTATCTGCCAACAATTTTCTGCTTTGTAATAGCCTTCTCAGTGCTGAAGTGAGTTAAAAGTTCAACTATGAATTTTGTACTCTACTTCTGTACTACTTAGAAAAAAAAAGTTACATTGTGGTTTTGATCACCTGGTTACTCAAAATTAGCGTCTGCAGTATTGGCAGCTGCCTGGAGATTTCAGGGCTGATTTAGAGGCACAAGCAATGCCTATGTGCATGTACAGATGGAGCCACACTAATCGTGGCCCCATCTGTGCCTGGGCGCGCCCATCGCCGCGTCCAAGACGCGCACGCACCCCATTCACTTTAATGGGAGCATCTCTGTGTACTCCTGTAGCGGGGCTAGGCGTCAGATCGCCTAGTCCCGCCGGGAGTGCACGCCTGCGATGTAGCCGCACTAGTTGAGATAAGTCATGTTTTGCAACTGCACGTGTGGAAAATACCTAAAAACTGGTATGGTGCATGCGTTGCCTTTGTATCAGAAATGTTGTGGAAATGTCCAAGGTGTTCCTGGGCAATGACTGGGAGGTGACTAGTAATGCACACAAAAATGGTCTGTTGGGCGTTTTAGTGAAAGTGACTGGCGACCATATTAGACATCCATATACAGGGGTTGAATTCCCTATCAAACATGCATTGACATGCACCTCCAGATATGTTATTTACACGCTGTCTTGCCCATGTGGGTTACTCTACGTGGACAAGACGGAGTGCCAATTCAGGGAGTACATGGCTAATCATCGCACAGCGATACGGGCAGCCATTGCCAGTGGGCATAGTGATCAGCCGGTGGTGCGGAATTGTCCATCGGCTGGCCACAGTGTAGCTAGCATTCGATGCAAAATTATAGATCATGTCCCACCTATCAGACGGGGTGGCAGTAGGGGCAAACACCTGTTACAACTGGAGAGCCGCTGGATCTATCAGTTAGGAACGTTGTCTCCTAGAGGCTTAAATGAAACATTAGGCCTAAATTGCTTTCTTTATTTCATGATAACAATATAGCCATATATACCTTTGTGTGATGACGGCAGGGTCTAGCAAAGGTTATTTGATACATTGCTCCATTCATTAGGGATACCTTTATACAAGTTGAGTCATATGGTATTAAGCATTCAGGAATATTTTAACCATATAATATTATTTTCACTTTGTATACATGTTTTTAAATGTATGTATCATGTTTTTGTTGTCACAGGTTGTTATGGTTGCCACTGATTGTATTGGCCTGTGACCGTGCCATCTGATGACATCATCGCATAGTGCACGGTGATGGAAGGATCGGCGTGGCAGGGCGCATCAGCGGCTTGGACAGGTTGTCATGGCTACTACTGACGTGACTGACCTGTGACCGCAGCAGCGGATGACATCACTGCTTGGAGCAAAGGACCAGAATGATTGGCGCTGCAGGAAGCACTAGCGGAGTGGATAGGTGGGTATGATCAGTGGAGGGGGGAGATGTTTGACGGGTATATATGTTCATTCGTTTGATGTGCACAGTTGATCCCTGATGACGAGCCTCTAACCTGAAACATATGTAGGATAAACTCCATTAAAATGTAAGCATTTCACAAGTCTCCTGAGTGCCGCCTGCACATTCCTTCATTTACACTTGGGCTGCCATACCCGAGGAGGGTACCGGAGCATTATACTCAAAGACAGGTTGGGTGCCGGGATTTACCCTTGTATGTATTGTGGCAGAGACAGCATTTTCCATGTGAAAGTAATGTCGAGGATCCAGACCAAGTTTTGGAAGCAATAGCAGAATCCCAGGTGTGTGATCAGCAGCACCTGGGATTTCCTGATATAAGGGTTTCCAGGGCAGAGTCACCTTGCTCTTGATGGTGGAATTGCTACCCAAGTGATAGGTCGGGTTGTGTGGGTTAGACTAGGGTCCACTGGAACCTATCAAGAGTCTGCCATGCTGAGAGTGCCTGTATGCTACTGCCTGTAATACCGACTGCATGTGGATTTAACTTGCTATGTGGTGACCCGCTGTTCAAAATAAACACCAAAAGTGTTCATCTGAGTCCCTGTGTTTGTGATCCTTGTCACAAGTGGTGGAGAACGCGAGCAAGGACACGGTGTACAGCAGAAACTGTTGGTAAGCATACCGGTGCTTAAACTGCAAGTTTTCCCTTTTCTTTTCTTCCTCTCTGGTTATGCAGTGCAAGTGGCAGCCTTAAAGGGCCATAGCATTATAGGCAGACTGTTTGCTGTTATTGGTAAAATAGCCAGCTTGGACTGTTTGATAAGCCTGGCAAATTATATTAAACCTCCTAGATTTGTCCTTAAAGGGGCCACGCTGGGCAATATGGAGGAGTTACTAAAACAATTTGCCGAACTTGCAGCTGGGCAACAAACCCAGATTCAGATGTTACATGAGGGGCAACGAACCCAGGCTGAAAGATAGCAAGCTGTGCGATGAGTTAAAAGCGCTTAAAAAATCTGAGCCAGAGCGGGAAAGGCTACTGAAGCTCACCCCAGCGGATGATATAGAGGCATTCCTTTGCACGTTTGAGCGCACGGCCATGCGGTTGGGATGGCCTGCGGAGGAATGGTCTGACAGGCTAGCTCCCTGTTTAACAGGGGAGGCACAGCGGGCGTATTTGGACAGGACTGTGGCTGAGGCACGCTCCTATCCTGGCCTGAAAAAGGCTATACTGGATAGGATTGGAGTGACGGGCCCAGCAAAGCCCAAGAATTCCATGACTGGCGGCTGGAGGGCTCCGAGCCTCCCAGGATTCAGCTGGCCAAACTAGCCCGACTGGAAAGGGCCTGGTTGTAGCCGGATAAAAACTCTGCAGTACAGATTGTGGAAGTAGTCGCACTGGACCAGGCTATGCGGGTGTTAGACCGCTCGGTGCAGCAGTGCGCCCTTCAGGCTGACCCCCAGACATTTGAGGAGTTGGCAGTGGTGACTGATGCTGGGAAAGCTGAATAAAGCCAGGTCAGGATACGGGCCACCACCTATACCCAAAGGCTCCGCCTCCCTTGGTGTGCTTTGAGTGTGGCGAGCCTGGTTATTTGCGACGGGACTGCCCGGAACAGGGCGAGCCGATGGTTTACTGTGGGGGGAAAACGGCGTGGATTTAACTTGCTATGTGGTGACCTGCTGTTCAAAATAAGAGAGTGCTAAGCATGCCCTCACAGTGACGGAAAAGGGAGTGACACAAGGCTCACCCTTTTTCCCTGGATCCCATCCCTTTTCTGATGCGGGCGTGCTTTCGCAATGCCAAAGGTCCCGACCCACTGGCCACCAATGTTGGGAGGTATGCAACTGCAGCAAAAGAAGAAATGTACTTTCCCACAGTTCAGTACATATAACTGTTATCAAAAAGTAAAATTGTGTTATTATAAAGTTCATTGTATCATGTTGTCAATTAAATTGCCATTGTAATGACGTGTGCTCTTTGGTATTATACTAAAATATATTAGTGCTATAAGCTAATAAACTTCAAAAATGCAGTTTCCAAAAGGTTTCCACAACTTTGGCCACTACTGTATATATCTAATCTATATATCTAATCTATCTATCTATCTATATATATATATATATATATATATATATATATATATAATTTATTTTTACTTATATGTAATTTTGTGGGTTTTGGATTTTATATGCTTATATTGTCTATAAAATAAATTAATCTACCACTACGGTCCTGTATAGAATAGTTACTTATTCATTATTCCATTAACAAGTAAACCTGTGGATATTCACCTGTATCTAAATATACATGTCATTGTCTAGTTTTCCAAGGAAGGTATAAGGGATTAACGGATACAAAATTTTAACTTTAGCATTTTATTAAAAGTTATATTTAAATATATACATACACATTTATATGCAGAATTAAATATATTTTGTTGTGAATCCAAATCAAGTCGGTAAAATCGCCCCCCTACTTACACATAAAATGGTTTCAAAATAAGAACCATTTATAAGCACTCAAGGCTTGAGGGACTTATTCAGGTTTGTTAGCAAACCAAAAAAGCACACTAATGGGCAAACCCATGTGCCCTGCAGGTGTGGCAGACGTAACATGTTCAGAGAGATTAGATTTGGGTGGGGAGTGTTCAAACTGAAATTGCAGTGTAAAAATAAAGCAGCCAGTATTTAACCTGCACAGAAACAATATAACCCATCCAAATCTAACTGTCTGCACGTTACATCTGCCAGTGCAACATGGTTTTTCCTACTACTTTAGTTTGCTAATAAACCTGAATAACCCCCTTAGAGTGCTTCAGGAAGGTGTCACATTTGTGCTTTTCCATTCTTGAAAACAAGGGCAAAGAATGTTTAATCTGGCTAGATCACCTTACTCCAGTGCTTGGAAGTTCACTGCATGTGCTTTTTTCACCACTGAACTTACAAACGTGTACTGTCAGGTCTGTGGGGCAGTTTATGCACTGCACCTTGATTCCTGCCAAAAACACTGTAACACTCAACCCTCTTCCAAATTCATGAATATTGCAGCCATAGTTAATGGCAAATAAGGCAGTTAATTTTTATACTTGACCCTGATCATGTTGGGGTGTTACTTAAGAAGAAGAAATTAGCAGCACCTATGTAGAAGCAATTACTTTCGATACGCTTGGTGTCACTCATTTATCATTGTTTCTGTTTTCATCCACTAAATATGGCTTCCTAATAATGTAAAAAAAAAAAATCCCTCAAACTCCAGGCATCAAAGTATAGACAAGGTAATGGTGTAGAAAATGGTGTTGTCTTCCAGTGACCCGGGTCTTCAGGCTTACAGTGGACACTTGGCAATGATACAATCTTTAATTGCTACTGTGCCCGCCAATCAGCCCCTTTTAGGCAGGTCCCAGGAATAATCCTGGTACAAAGTAAGGGTGCGGACCTAGGACACCTGACTTGGGTCTGGTCTGTTTAAACATAGCGAAAACATGGGTTGAGCCGCAAGGAATGCAGTTATAGGTTGTCAGGATTCCGGCATTCAGGAGCCCGATGCCGGAATCCCAACAGCAATCATATTACCAGCGGACGGAATGCCATAGCTCGCCACCTAGCCCGAAGCGTGGCGAGCACAGCAAGTCCACGAGGGGACTCTGTGGGTATTCCGACAGACGGTATGCCGCTATCACTATACTGACAGCCAACATCCCGTCAGCTGATATATCATCGACATTCTGAGCCGCAAGACCCATCAAAAACCCAGGCATTTGGTGTATGTGTGAAAATAAGATTTTAAACCTACCGGTAAATCTTTTTCTCGTATTCCTTAGAGGATGCTGGGACTCCGTAAGGACCATGGGGATAGACCGGCTCCGCAGGAGACATGGGCACTTTAAGAAAGACTTTGGATCTGGGTGTGCACTGGCTCTTCCCTTTATGCCCCTCCAACAGACCTCAGTTAGAGAAACTGTGCCCAGAGGAGATGGACAGTACGAGGAAAGGATTTTAGTTAATCTAAGGGCAAGATTCATACCAGCCACACCAATCACACCGTATAACCTGTGATATACAATCTAGTTAACAGTATGAACAACAACATATCATCGGTCCATAACCGACGAAACTATAACATAACCCTTATGAAAGCAATAACTATATACAAGTCTTGCAGAAAAAGTCCGCACTTGGGACGGGCGCCCAGCATCCTCTACGGACTACGAGAAAAAGATTTACCGGTAGGTTTAAAATCTTATTTTTTCTAACGTCGTAGAGGATGCTGGGACTCAATAAGGACCATGGGGATTATACCAAAGCTCCCAAACGGGCGGGAGAGTGCGGATGACTCTGCAGCACCGATTGAGCAAACAGGAGGTCCTCCTCAGCCAGGGTATCAAACTTATAGAACTTTGCAAAGGTGTTTGACCCCGACCAAGTAGCAGCTCGGCACAGCTGTAGTGCCGAGACCCCTCGGGCAGCCGCCCAAGACGAGCCCACCTACCTAGTGGAATGGGCCTTAACCGATTTTGGTAACGGCAATCCTGCCGTAGAATGCGCCTGCTGAATCGTGTTACAGAACCAGCGAGCAATAGTCTGCTTTGAAGCAGGGCCGCCAACCTTGTTGGCTGCATATAGGACAAACAGTGCTTCTGTTTTTCTGATCCTAGCCGTTCTGGCCACGTAAATCTTCAAAGCCCTGACCACATCAAGGGACTCGGAATCCTCCAAGTCCCGTGTAGCCACAGGCACGACAATAGGTTGGTTCATATGAAAGGATGAGACCACCTTAGGTAGGAATTGAGGACAGGTCCGCAATTCCGCTCTATCCATATGGAAAACCAGATAGGGGCTTGATAAAGCCGCTAATTCCGAAACTCGCCTAGCCGAAGCCAAGGCTAACAACATGACCACCTTCCAAGTGAGATATTTCAAACCAATGTGACTTAAGAAAACTTAACACCACGTTAAGGTCTTAAGGCGCCACCGGAGGCACAAAAGGAGGCTGAATATGCAGTACTCCCTTCACAAAAGTCTGTACTTCAGGCAGAGAGGCCAATTCCTTTTGAAAGAAAATGGATAAGGCCGAAATCTGAACTTTAATAGAGCCTAATTTTAGGCCCAAATTTACTCCAGTTTGTAGGAAGTGAAGAAAACGGCCTAGATGGAATTCTTCCGTAGGAGCATTCCTGGCCTCATACCAAGAAACATATTTTCGCCATATTCGGTGATAATGTTTAGATGTCACGTCCTTCCTAGCCTGTATTAGCGTAGGAATGACCACATCCGGAATACCTTTTTCCGCTAGGATCCGGCATTCAACCGCCATGCCATCAAACGCAGCCGCGGTAAGTCTTGGAACAGACAGGGACCCTGTAGCAACAGGTCCTGTCTTAGAGGAAGAGGCCACGGATCTTCTGTGAGCATTTTCTGCAGATCCGGATACCAGGTCCTTCTTTGCCAATCTGGAACAATGAGTATTGTTCTCACTCCTCTTTTTCTTATTATTCTCAACACCTTGGGTATGAGAGGAAGAGGAGGAAATACATAGACCGACTGGAACACCCACGGTGTCACTAGGGCGTCCACAGCTACCGCCTGAGGATCTCTTGACCTGGCGCAATACCTCTGTAGCTTTTTTTTGAGACGGGATGCCATCATGTCTATTTGGGGCAATCCCCACTGACTTGCAATCTGTGCGAAGACTTCCTGATGAAGTCCCCACTCTCCTGGATGCAGGTCGTGTCGGCTGAGGAAGTTTGCTTCCCAGTTGTCCACTCCCGGAATGAACACTGCTGACAGTGCACTTACATGATTCTCCGCCCAGCGAAGAATTCTGGTGGCTTCCGCCATTGCCACTCTGCTCCTTGTGCCGCCTTGGCGGTTTACATGAGCTACTGCGGTGACGTTGTCCGACTGAATCAGCACCGGTCGGTCGTGAAGTAAGGTCTCCGCTTGACGTAGGGCGTTGAATATGGCCCTCAGTTCCAGGATGTTGATGTGAAGACAAGTCTCTTGACTTGACCAAAGGCCTTGGAAATTTCTTCCCTGTGTGACTGCTCCCCAACCGCGGAGGCTCGCGTCCATGGTCACCAGGATCCAATCCTGAATGCCGAACCTGCGGCCCTCTAGAAGGTGAGCACTTTGCAGCCACCACAGGAGAGAATCCCTGGCCCTGGGGGACAGGGTGATCCGCTGATGCATGTGAGGATGTGACCCGGACCATTTGTCCAATAGGTCCCACTGGAAAGTCCTTGCATGGAACCTGCCGAAGGGAATTGCTTCGTATGTCGCCACCATTTTTTCCAGGACTTGAGTGCAATAATGCACTGACACTTGTTTCGGCTTCAACAGGTTCTTTACTAGAGTCATGAGTTCCTGCGCTTTTTCTTCTGGAAGAAAAACCCTTTTCTGGTCTGTGTCCAGAATCATGCCCAAGAAGGACAAGCGAGTCGTAGGATCCAGCTGCGACTTTGGAATATTGAGAATCCAGCCGTGTCGCTGTAACACCTTCAGTGAAAGGGATACGCTGTTCTGCAACTTCTCCCGTGGTCTCGCTTTTATGAGGAGATCGTCCAAGTACGGGATAATTGTGACACCCTGCTTTCGCAGGAGCACCATCATATGAATCATCATAAATATCCAAGGACTTACTTTTAACTTGTACTACTCTACGCGGACATTTCATCAAAACCAACGGATTGCATTCCTGCGCTGAGATACAGATGTAGCCACCTTTATCTTGACTGTTTCTCCGCCGAGACGGGCGTTTAGTCACGCTAAGGCGATAGCTGAGTTTAATCACAGGTAGGCGCGTTGAGGCGATCTAGATACTCATCATGCATTACACATCTCCACCACTGTGTGGCTAATGCTCCACTAATCCAGTACTTTCGATCGTACAGTATAGCGGCGGATTGATCTACAGCTCTGGCAATACTGTAGGCGTAACGGGAGGCGGTGGAAAAAGTATGGAGTACTGTACTGTATGTGTATGGAGACGCAACTACAGTAATTGTGTAAAAGGAAGAATGTACAGTACAATGTATAAACACCGTGCTTTTAAAATATATGAGCGTCTGAGTTCGCTAATGCATAATGGGAATGGAGGACTGGCAGGAGGCGGAGGAAAACACCGTGCTTTACAAATGCGAGCGTCCGAGTCCTCTAAGGCATAAACCAACAGCAATGGGGCGGGGGCCGGGCGCTGTTTGCAGTACTTTCACACATGAAATTGGAAATCTCTCATGAGGCGTCATGGGCTAGGGGTGAAGGCTCCCACCTCCCTCGCTGGGGGACCAGGGTTCGAGACCTGATGTGCTTTCTTTTTTTTTTTTTTTTTCTGTAATAATACACTGTATTATTTTATTTACATTGTAAGACAGTCAATGGAAGGATGCACACAGGTTTCACATAAATCAAAGTACATCTGCAGGAGCGATTCTTTACGCTAAATGCACCTAAACAGCGGGAATGAAATGAGTGTATTCTGACGCTACCAACTGAGCAAAACAGTACTGTAGATCTTCAGCGTTTGTGTATTGCACAGGACCTGAATTTCCTCCCTGTGCAGGCTCCCAGGGGGGAAGGGCGATGGGGGTAGGGGGGAGACGATGGAAAATACTGTGCCTTTGAAATGCAATTACATGAGCGTCCGAGTACACTACGGCATACTGTAAACCAACACCAATGGGAAGGAAGTGCCAACCTTATTTTTAATGTGTTCCCGTGACATTCACTTTAACATTTTTTTTTTCTCTCCAATACAGTACATCCAATGGAAGGATGCACACAGGTTTCACATAAATCAAAGTACATCTGCAGGAGCGGGGCGTTTGTGTATTGCACATGACCTGCATTCCCTCCCTGTCTACTGCATGATCTGTGCAGGCTCCCATGGGGGAAGGGCAACAAGCTGGCAGGAGGCGGAGGAAAACACCGTGCTTTACAAATGCGAGCGTCCGAGTCCTCTAAGGCATAAACCAACAGCAATGGGGCGGGGGCCGGGCGCTGTTTGCAGTACTTTCACACATGAAATTGGAAATCTCTCATGAGGCATCGTGGGCTAGGGGTGAAGGCTCCCACCTCCCTCGCTGGGGGACCAGGGTTCGAGACCTGATGTGCTTTCTTTTTTTTTTTTTTTTTCTGTAATAATACACTGTATTATTTTATTTACATTGTAAGACAGTCAATGGAAGGATGCACACAGGTTTCACATAAATCAAAGTACATCTGCAGGAGCGATTCTTTACGCTAAATGCACCTAAACAGCGGGAATGAAATGAGTGTATACTGACGCTACCAACTGAGCAAAACAGTACTGTAGATCTTCAGCGTTTGTGTATTGCACAGGACCTGAATTTCCTCCCTGTGCAGGCTCCCAGGGGGGAAGGGCGATGGGGGTAGGGGGGAGACGATGGAAAATACTGTGCCTTTGAAATGCAATTACATGAGCGTCCGAGTACACTACGGCATACTGTAAACCAACACCAATGGGAAGGAAGTGCCAACCTTATTTTTAAAGTGTTCCCGTGACATTCACTTTAACATTTTTTTTTTCTCTCCAATACAGTACATCCAATGGAAGGATGCACACAGGTTTCACATAAATCAAAGTACATCTGCAGGAGCGGGGCGTTTGTGTATTGCACATGACCTGCATTCCCTCCCTGTCTACTGCATGATCTGTGCAGGCTCCCATGGGGGAAGGGCAACAAGCTGGCAGGAGGCGGAGGAAAACACCGTGCTTTACAAATGCGAGCGTCCGAGTCCTCTAAGGCATAAACCAACAGCAATGGGGCGGGGGGCGGGCGCTGTTTGCAGTACTTTCACACATGAAATTGGAAATCTCTCATGAGGCGTCGTGGGCTAGGGGTGAAGGCTCCCACCTCCCTCGCTGGGGGACCAGGGTTCGAGACCTGATGTGCTTTCTTTTTTTTTTTTTTTTTTTCTGTAATAATACACTGTATTATTTTATTTACATTGTAAGACAGTCAATGGAAGGATGCACACAGGTTTCACATAAATCAAAGTACATCTGCAGGAGCGATTCTTTACGCTAAATGCACCTAAACAGCGGGAATGAAATGAGTGTATTCTGACGCTACCAACTGAGCAAAACAGTACTGTAGATCTTCAGCGTTTGTGTATTGCACAGGACCTGAATTTCCTCCCTGTGCAGGCTCCCAGGGGGGAAGGGCGATGGGGGTAGGGGGAGACGATGGAAAATACTGTGCCTTTGAAATGCAATTACATGAGCGTCCGAGTACACTACGGCATACTGTAAACCAACACCAATGGGAAGGAAGTGCCAACCTTATTTTTAATGTGTTCCCGTGACATTCACTTTAACATTTTTTTTTTCTCTCCAATACAGTACATCCAATGGAAGGATGCACACAGGTTTCACATAAATCAAAGTACATCTGCAGGAGCGGGGCGTTTGTGTATTGCACATGACCTGCATTCCCTCCCTGTCTACTGCATGATCTGTGCAGGCTCCCATGGGGGAAGGGCAACAAGCTGGCAGGAGGCGGAGGAAAACACCGTGCTTTACAAATGCGAGTGTCCGAGTCCTCTAAGGCATAAACCAACAGCAATGGGGCGGGGGCCGGGCGCTGTTTGCAGTACTTTCACACATGAAATTGGAAATCTCTCATGAGGTGTCGTGGGCTATGGGTGAAGGCTCCCACCTCCCTCGCTGGGGGACTAGGGTTCGAGACCTAATGTGCTTTCTTTTTTTTTTTTTTTTTCTGTAATAATACACTGTATTATTTTATTTACATTGTAAGACAGTCAATGGAAGGATGCACACAGGTTTCACATAAATCAAAGTACATCTGCAGGAGCGATTCTTTACGCTAAATGCACCTAAACAGCGGGAATGAAATGAGTGTATTCTGACGCTACCAACTGAGCAAAACAGTACTGTAGATCTTCAGCGTTTGTGTATTGCACGGGACCTGGAAGGATGCACACAGGTTTCACATAAATCAAAGTACATCTGCAGGAGCGATTCTTTACGCTAAATGCACCTAAACAGCGGGAATGAAATGAGTGTATTCTGACGCTACCAACTGAGCAAAACAGTACTGTAGGTCTTCAGCGTTTGTGTATTGCACAGGACCTGAATTTCCTCCCTGTGCAGGCTCCCAGGGGGGAAGGGCGATGGGGGTAGGGGGGAGACGATGGAAAATACTGTGCCTTTGAAATGCAATTACATGAGCGTCCGAGTACACTACGGCATACTGTAAACCAACACCAATGGGAAGGAAGTGCCAACCTTATTTTTAATGTGTTCCCGTGACATTCACTTTAACATTTTTTTTTTTTTCTCTCCAATACAGTACATCCAATGGAAGGATGCACACAGGTTTCACATAAATCAAAGTACATCTGCAGGAGCGGGGCGTTTGTGTATTGCACATGACCTGCATTCCCTCCCTGTCTACTGCATGATCTGTGCAGGCTCCCATGGGGGAAGGGCAACAAGCTGGCAGGAGGCGGAGGAAAACACCGTGCTTTACAAATGCGAGCGTCCGAGTCCTCTAAGGGCATAAACCAACAGCAATGGGGCGGGGGCCGGGCGCTGTTTGCAGTACTTTCACACATGAAATTGGAAATCTCTCATGAGGCGTCGTGGGCTAGGGGTGAAGGCTCCCACCTCCCTCGCTGGGGGACCAGGGTTCGAGACCTGATGTGCTTTCTTTTTTTTTTTTCTGTAATAATACACTGTATTATTTTATTTACTTTGTAAGACAGTCAATGGAAGGATGCACACAGGTTTCACATAAATCAAAGTACATCTGCAGGAGCGATTCTTTACGCTAAATGCACCTAAACAGCGGGAATGAAATGAGTGTATTCTGACGGACTGTGCATCTTCGGTATTTGTGTATTGCATAAGACCTGTGAAGGCTCCCAGGAGGGAAGGGCGTAGGGCAAGACAGTGGAAAATACTGTGGTCAAAGAAAGGGCATATTCAAAACTAAGGGAAACTGTCACAAAGTACAGTAACTACAGTACTGTACGTTGAATGCCTGGAACGCACGACGTCTGAGACGCACGACGTCTGAGGCGCACGACGTCTGAGACGCTCATTGAGCATAAGGACGGTCATGGCTGCTGTACGGGACCGTCCCTATGCTCTGGGTGAGCTGCGTCTCCTCGTTCGCTGGCGGGACAGAACTCTCGCCAGCAACGAGGAGAAAGTCACAGCGTACAGGAGGGCAAGTAGGGCTATCCTCCGGACTTACAACCGGAGCAGGACAGTGAGGTCTCTCCAGAGGAGATGGAGTGACCTCGTGAGGAGGACCCCAAGACGCCTGCAGGCCATAAGGGATTGTAAGTACAGTACATTACTGTAGATTACTGTACTTTAAGTTACTGTAGTTACAGGTACAGTACATTATAGCAGGGGCTGCTGTAGCAGCAGGTATCCGGTCTATACAGCACTGTACAGTATTTGTGGTAAACAAATGGTTAAACAAGGACCAAACATTAACCCGGGTCAAAAGGTCAATTTGTTTTTTGGCGTCGACCTAGATGGTGCGGCTTTTGAAATTGGTTGACACCAGTTACTGTAGGTTGACATGGTCGTTAAGTTGACATGGAAAAAGATCGACATGCGTTTTACAAAAACAATTGTTATTTTTTTAAACTTGTGTATATACAGTAGTTCTTTACAATCCACGTGGTCTACGATTGTGCAGTGTACAGTATCATGCAGTGTACAGTATATGCAATGTATCACAGTGTATCGTGCTGCGTAATTGCAGCGTGTCATGCAGTGTACATTCAGTATATGGTATTGTGCAGTGAGTGTAATGCATAGTGAATCACATCGTGCAGCAGAGCCGGCCTTAGGCATAGGCAAACTACAGTAGGCAAATGCCTAGGGCATTTGCTATGCTTAGGGGCACCAGCAGCTTCTGCTGATTAAAATGATATGCGGCATGCCTATATTTTGCGTGACTGCGGCTGTATCTGTATCTGGCTAGGGCCTGCACTGTCGTGCAGTGTACTGTATACACATGTGGTAATTGCAGTTTTTTGTGCAGTGTACATTGTATCATATTTTGCAGGGAAATGTGCAGTGTAATGTGCAGTTTGTCGTATCACGCAGTGCATACACTATGCAGTGTCGTGCAGTGCATTGTGTGGTTTAATTGCAGTGTGTCGTGCAGTGTGCAGAAATTTGTGTTTCAGATAGTACAGTGTTCTAAGGGATGTTACTTTGGCAGAAATTATTCTAAGGGATGTTACAGTGGCCTAATGTGTTCTGACGTGCATTACTCTTGCATAATGTGTTATAAGGTTCATGACTGTGGCAGATCTCTACTTTGTGACGTAATGTGGATATACTACTGCACTACTGTGACGTACAGTACAGTAACGTGAATAAGGTGCTCTACTGTGTGACACAACGTGAATCAAGGACAGTACTGTGACGTGAATACGGTGCTCTACTGTGTGACACAACGTGAATCAAGGACAGTACTGTGACGTGAATAAACTGCACTACTGTGACATGACGTGAATAAGATGAATTCAGGTGAGTACTGCATCATCTGTCATGAAATCAATTTATACTGTAATGAACAGTACTGAGATGGTTAAGGGTGGGAGGGCTGCATGCTGATGTGTGTCATAATGTTTATAAGGGCAATGCTAATGTGTGTTACAATGTCTATAAAGGTAGTGTTCTGTCTAATACCCTGGACCTACTGTACTGTAGCGATACTGTAAGTGTACTGTATGTCACATTTAGAAATGTGCCCCTTAAGTTTTGAAGACAGTACAGTACACTATGCCCTCCTGAGTGATTAGGTGCAGGGTACTAGAATGAACAATTCCATTTATTGTGATGTCATAAAGATGCTGTCAATGTTGAATTTCATTGGCTGTACAGTATGCTGCCATTATACTGTATATATATTTTTACAGGGCTGGTAGCACGACGGCACAGGAGGCGGGACAGGCGCCGCCAAGCTGGTAAGTATTGTCAAATACAGTAGTGTACAGTACATAGTGATTTCTATAGTCCCAACCCCCTGTCCTGACCATCACAGATAACTCGCTGCAATCCGTTAATGTTAAGAATGTCTGTTTACAAAACTAAATGTAAATATTAAACACAAAGTATAAATAACATTGTAGATAGCTGAATACCCGTGCTTCGCTACGGGATGAGGATGGTAAATTCCAGTGATAGTTGTTTGTTAATTTACGTTTGTTGGCGATCTAGTATACAGTACTGTATACTTTAAGCATACTGTATCTTGCTTCTCTGATGCAGATTGTGTAGTGGCCGGACCCCTTTTTGGTCCTGGATACTGTACAGTACATGTTTCAAATTGACAGCTTCACTTACAGTACTGTTATTTTTTTTCCCACAGTACCACCACCACCACCACCACCACCACCTGCTGCGCTGCCAGGTATTGTGTAACGAGAATTCTGGTGCTACTGTCATCGTTACACTACTGTACATGTGTCCTGGATACTGTACAGTACATGTTTCCAATTGACAGCTTCACTTACAGTACTGTTATTTTTTTTCCCACAGTACCAACACCACCACCACCACCTGCTGCGCTGCCAGGTATTGTGTAACGAGAATTCTGGTGCTACTGTCATCGTTACACTACTGTACATGTGTCCTGGATACTGTACAGTACATGTTTCCAATTGACAGCTTCACTTACAGTACTGTTATTTTTTTTCCCACAGTACCAACACCACCACCACCACCACCACCACCTGCTACGCTGCCAGGTATTGTGTAACGAGAATTCTGGTGCGACTGTCATCGTTACACTACTGTACATGTGTCCTGGATACTGTACAGTACATGTTTCCAATTGACAGCTTCACTTACAGTACTGTTATTTTTTTTCCCACAGTACCACCACCACCACCACCACCTGCTGCGCTGCCAGGTATTGTGTAACGAGAATTCTGGTGCGACTCATCGTTACACTACTGTACATGTGTCCTGGATACTGTACAGTACATGTTTCAAATTGACAGCTTCACTTACAGTACTGTTATTTTTTTTCCCACAGTACCACCACCACCACCACCACCACCACCTGCTGCGCTGCCAGGTATTGTGTAACGAGAATTCTGGTGCGACTGTCATCATTACACTACTGTACATGTGTCCTGGATACTGTACAGTACATGTTTCCAATTGACAGCTTCACTTACAGTACTGTTATTTTTTTTTTCCACAGTACCAACACCACCACCACCACCACCACCTGCTGCGCTGCCAGGTATTGTGTAACGAGAATTCTGGTGCGACTGTCATCGTTACACTACTGTACATGTGTCCTGGATACTGTACAGTACATGTTTCCAATTGACAGCTTCACTTACAGTACTGTTATTTTTTTCCCCACAGTACCAACACCACCACCTGCCCACCAGCACCAGACTGGCACGGAGGAGGCGCCGCCACCATCCGAGAGCTCCGGAAGTGGTAATAATTATTTTTGTTACAGACACACTAGTTTCCTACAGTATTACTGTAATTTTTGTATTTTACAATACTTGTTATCTTTTACACACAGACCGCCTCGTAATTGATACGGAGGCGGAGGAGGATGTCACTTACGTTGAGTCGGGGGAGGAAGAGGAGCCAGAGTATAGTAAGTACAGTAGGATTTTCTCAAGCCCATTCTTAAAAGTATTGACCAAGTCCACTTTTATTACTTTTCAGGCAGGAATTCCAAACATGTACTGTACAGTATTTCCCTCACTGTGAAGACCCCTTTTCGCCTCTGTGCGAAATCGCCTCTACTTCAACAAGAGTTACTGTGCACGTGTCCTCTGTGTCCATCTTATCAAAAACAGTTCCTGTGTATTGTCCCCTTACTGTATACAGTATATTTGTAAAGGTTAATCATGTCCCCTCTTAATCTCCTCTTTTCCAATGTAAACATGCCTAGCCTGCCTTTCCTTGTATTCCATCTTCTCAATCCACTTCATCACTTTGGTCGCCCGCCTCTAAACCTTTTGTAGTTCCACGATATCCATTTTGTATTATGGTGCCCAAAATTGTGCATCCTACCCACCCTCCACTAGCCTAACCCTCCAATCATACTCTGAATCCACACTCTGCATTCTGAATGTCGGGATCCAGACAGCAGGTCTTTTAAATACAGTACTGTATGTCCCCTACCACTGGACAGTCATTCTGCTCCTACTGTATTATGAATATATCTCTGCCTCCTGTAGCACTGTACAATTTTGTAGTAACTGTACTCTACTGTATTTTGTTTATAATATTTTTTAATTTTCCACTCAGTAATTATTGACAGTGAGGAGGAAGAGGAGAAGAAGCCCTCTCCCCAACTTGGTAAGTAAACTGCAGTATTGTACTGTACTGTACATTGTGTTAAACCAATGGGTTGGGTTTGCGTGACCAGCAGTCAGGATTCTAGCGGTCAGGTGACCGACAGTGGCATCCTGATTGCAGCAATCCCAACAGGGTGAGGTACGGTATCCTAACCCTCCTCCACTACCCCCTGATTCTGGCCTCGACATTCTCGTCTCTGTGTGCGAAATCTACTCTCCTCCTCCAATTCCTGACTGAATTTTTGCTTTACTGTATTCAACACAGAATACAAAAGTATATTTCATGGAATTTTTGCTTTCACAGGCCCTACACTGTCACAGGCGGTGGCGGTGGCAGAGGAGGAGGAGGAGGAGGACCAGGACTCTCTGTCCCTCACCACACTGCACCCATTAAGTAAGTCCAGTCCGGTACATCTTGCCTCTGTAGAGCCAGTTTGAGCAAGGAGAGATTGATTGCTTCTTTTTTTGGTGGGGGCCCAAACCAACCAGTCATTTCAGCCACAGTCGTGTGGCAGACCCTGTTTATATAACATAAGGGTGGGTGGGAGGGCCCAATCACAATTCCATCTTGCACCTCTTTTTTTATTTATTTATCTTTGCATCATGTGATGTTTGGGGAAAATTGTTATAAGTGCCATCCTGTCTGCCACTGCACTGCCACTCCTAAATGGGCCAGGTGTTTGTGCCGGCCACTTGGGTCGCTTAGCTTAGTCATCCAGTGACCTCGGTGCAAATTTTAGGACTACAAATAATATTGTGAGGTGTTCAGAATAGACTGGAAATGAGTGGAAATTATGGTCATTGAGGTTAATAACACTATACAGTAGGATCAAAAATACCCCCAAATTCTACGATTTAAGCTGTTTTTGAGAGGTTTTTGAAAAAAAGCACCAGGATCCAAAACAAGTCCGAATCCAAAAGCAAAACACAAAACCCTAAAAATTTCCGGTGCACATCTCTAGTTTTAATAAAGTCCAGGAGGGAAACATTCTCCTAATGAAGACACTGCAAGCAATAGGACACGAGGATGTGCACGGAGACTGGAGGGGGGCGAGGTTCAGGGGGAATTTTAAGAAAAATTACTTCACAGAAAGTGCAGTGGACAAGTGGAATAGCCTCCCATCAGAGGTGATAGAGCCTAAAACAAACAGTAGAGCTACAGTATTTAAACATGCATGGAAGAGACATACATAAGGATATCCTTACAAAGAAATAAGGATCAAATAAGGTTTGATGTAAAAAAAGGTTAAAAAAAAGAGGCAGATTAGATGGGCAAAGTGGTTCTTACAGTATTTGTCATCAAATTCTATGTTTCTGTATGCAGACCCTCCAACATGACCCGCCGCACTGCTCTGTTTCTAGACTTCCCTCTTAATTTATGATTTCCATCACCTGTGTTGAACTAGTTAAATGATAAGAATGCTGTTTCTTCACAGGTGATGGCAATAATAAATTAAGAGGGAAGTCCAGAACCAGAGCATTTTGTACCTAGTGGGGCGAGTCATGTTGGAGGGTATGTGTATTTCCTGGAATGAACCTTTTTTTTTTTTTTTCACATTAATGTTTTTTTTCACAGGCCCTACACTGGAACAGGCCACGGAGGAGGAGGATGATGATGATGATGATGCGGCTGCATTTAGTGGTAAGAATTATTACTGACATTGATCTGATGCCATCAGAGTAGCACTTTTCATCAGATTTTTCTGGCAAATGCGTAGAAATCGGATGAAAATTGTTTTTGTTTGAACTGGTGATATTGCCCATACAGTAGCAACCGATCACATTCCACATTAACATTTACAGTATCTAGTTACACTTACAGACGATAATACAGTACAGTAGGTAATATTTGATTGGTTGCTACTGTATGGACAACATCCTGTTCTAAAAAAAACACCCATCTTACTCAATTTCTCTCTCTCTCTCTCTCTCTCTCTCACCCCTTGTCACTGTCTCTCCATTCATCTCTCTAGATACTGTCAGTGATGAATTTCCCATTAGGCACGAGAGGCACGTACTGTACCTAGTGGCGGCATCTGTTTGGGGGCCTCAGTTGGATGCTTACAGTATGCTAATACTGTCATCCCAAAAATTACCACTACAGTAACTGCTAAATATTTTAAGTGTACTGTACAATATGCACATACAGTACTGTACAGTATACATAATTCAAAGCAAAAAAGAGTTGCTACCTTATTCTAGTCATAATCACCGGCATACGGGCCACTCACAAATTTTCTGATGGTCTCTGTGGGGTCCCTTGGAATCACCATGCCTGTCACAAGCATACCTTTTTTTACCCACCTGACACTGGGCCTGGACACTAGTGTACTATTACTATACTTTTTACTGTATACTGTATCTTATAATATTCTTCTCTTTTACCCACAGACGACGAGCCAGAATACATTTTTGGTAAATATACTGTACAGTAGCAATAGTTGGTACTGTAATTACAGTATTTTTTTTCTCCAACATTATTTTAAGTCAAACTGATATGACTAACTGTATTTTATCTTTTTACAGTCCGTCGCCAACCAGTGGAGGAGACACCTGGTAATAAAATATAAATACATAATGCACTGTACTGTATTCTAACTTACTGTAACATGTATAACACTGAGCTGATCATCTTCACACCCTCTGACATAACCTTACAGTACATACTGTACTTTCTCTCTTTTTTCACCCTCTTCACTCCACAAATGCATGCTGCCTTTCCTGACTACTGATATAATAGTGTGCAGAGCGTAGCGAGGCACCGTGCCCACCGCGTGGCGAGCGAAGCAAGCATGCAAGGGCCTGCGTTCCGCTCGCCGCCCCTGTCGGGATTGTGTGGTCGGGATTCCGTCGTCTGTATTTTGACCACCGGGATCCCGTCCAGCGGGATTACGTACTGATCTCCAGTCTGAGCCTGCCCTAGGCATAGGCATACTTGCCAAATGCCTAGGGGCACAAGCAGCTTCTGCTGATTAATATGATATGCAGCATGCCTACAGTATATTCTGTGTGTGACTGCGTCTGTATCTGCATACAAAATGCATTACTAATGTGCAGCATTATGTGTATAAGGGGTACTACAGTACTTTGTTGTGTAACATATACTGTAGCAAGGGCACTACTGTGTGGTCTAATGTGAACAAAGAGCAATATGATGTGATGCAATGTGAATAAGTGGGAATACTTTGAGGAGTAATGTGGTACTATCCTATGATGTAACGAGAATAAGAGACACTATTGCATGATATGTTGTGAATAAAGTTGCAGTACTGTGTGGCGTCATTTCAGATTGTGGAATTACTGTGTGGCCATGCCCCTTCCCAGCAAGAACATGCACCGTTTTGGGATGCACACCGAATGTGCACACTGTTGCTATTTTAAACATACAGTAGGTTGGAGGAGCACCAAAACGAGGACTGCTATGGTTGAGGGGTGATGGTGCTGGGAAAGGGGTACAGGCTCAGAGGCGGAAATAGCGTCTGTGCAAGGGGGCAGCATCCAAAAACTTGACTAGGGAATCATATTATTTATGGCTGGCTCTGAGTACAGTCCACTATTATTGATAGTACTCCCTACAACACCACCTACAGTACAGTAACCCTCTTTTTTCTGAAGCTGTCATGAAATGTCATGACTGCTAATACATAAATGTCTACAGTATTTGTACTGTGGTGTTTTATTCCTTTGACAATTTGTTTATGACCTATTTAGGCTAAACTCTTGTACAGTACTTTCTATTTTGAATACCAGCAATACAGTATAATACTGTACCTACAGTATACAGTAGTAATTGTATAGTATTTGAATGTGACTAATGTTTTTTTTATCCAATATAGAGCCAATGATTTATGGGGGCCCAAGACAGGGCCATGAACGGTGGGCTGGCCCAGAAGCGGGCAGGCAGCAGCCCACTTACACAAGAGGTAAACTAAAGCAATGTTTAAATTACCTCGACAGCATACAGTAGTGTTCGATTTACTGTACTGACAATACAGTACTGTACATTGTAAATAACAAGATTGTCTAATATAGAGTAAAGTACTGTATTGCCATTACTACACTGTAAAGTATTCAGTATTTGTTTTGTAATACTGTCCTTTTTTTCCCACAGAACAGTTGCAGCGTGCCATCCTGCTCCT
The DNA here is from genome assembly GCF_028390025.1 of Pseudophryne corroboree. Classification (NCBI taxonomy): domain Eukaryota; kingdom Metazoa; phylum Chordata; class Amphibia; order Anura; family Myobatrachidae; genus Pseudophryne; species Pseudophryne corroboree. Next base: position 322,004,348 of record NC_086444.1, on the reverse strand, counting down.
GCGGGTGGTGGTCCACCTCTTAGTGGACCACTTTTTTAATTTTCTTTTAAGAGCTATTTAATTTTATTTAATAAAAAATTTTGTTATTGTACTCCATTGTATAGTATCTTTTTCTACTGTATAAGATAGGCATACTGTACACCATACAATTATCTGGCAGATAATCTGCCAGATCTGGCTGTTTGTAATGAAATTCTGGTAATGGATGAGAGCAAATGACAATCCTCCATTACCATAATTTCATTCCAAACAGCCAAAGTACAGGCAGCAGTTGATTGATACTGTATGCACACTTCTCCGTCTTTTTACTGTTTTATACTGTACATCTACCCCATGTGTGCTTTACAAGGAATGCAGAACGATGCATCAAGGGACATGGCAGCAGTACAGTACAGTACAATGCAAGGGACTAGGACACTATCTCACAGTAGATTGAGCATACTGTTCATTGTAGCAATAGCATACAGTAAGTGTGACATGTACAGTATAATACAGTGGGTGGCATGTACTGTATCACTGGGAAACTGATTAGGATCAACTGGTAATGTACAGTACCAATGGTAACCTACTGTACTGTATATACAAAGTTGTATGTACTACAAAGTGCTAGTACAGTAACAGTATGACCCTGCCTGGATGAAGCCATCAGAAGCCATAGACTCATGCCCAGTAACAGAGGGATAAAATGGGGGACACTTCTACCATGCCCCTGAAATGCCCAAGTATTCTGCCCCTCAGCAAGCTTGTGCATACAGTACAACCCCTTCTCTTGAGTCACAGTGCTCCCCAGGCCGCCACAGACACCAGTGAAACAAGATGCCTAACCAAGTTGTTTTACATACAGTATACCACTCTTAATTGAATTCCCATCATACAGTAGTACTAATTTATACAGTACAGGAAGTTGGGAATACAAACATTGGAAACCACGTCATGTTTATTTTAAGAAACACTTTATTTACGGACAAAATTTAACATTTTTATAATTTGTTTTTTTTGTGGTGGGGGGTGCGGGGTAATGGTTTTTGTACTTAATTTTTTTATTTTTAGGTTTTGTTTTTTTGAATTATTTTTCGTTTTTGTCTTTTGCTTTTTAACACTATCGCATACGGACACCAGAATAGAGGACTGACAACAGCAGCCCCTGGATGGAAACGCAGCCCAAGGCCCCAGATGGACACAGCACAATGGACTCGGCTGCTACTGGATAGATACAGCAGCGCCCAAAAAATCAACTGGTGACAGTGAAATAAAAGGGGCAACTTGAACCAGGCCCTTACATTACCAGGAATGTGGTGAGCCAAGTTCATGCACTCCCCTTTGAGTAACCGTGCTGCTCCAAATGGATTCAGCACAGTGAATGCAGCCCCAGAAAATGTACAGGTCATACAGGTACATTGACACAATTTTTTAGCTTCAGCTGTGTGAAGCTGATGTGCTGAAGCTAGGAGGTAGGTAATGATCTGGTTTCATCATAGTGGAGCTTCCAAGTCATTTTCCTCCTCATTCTCAGCGCAGCGTTTATGGTATCCCTTATCTTCCTCTTTTCTGGAGCACCAATCCTCACGCGGCGTTCACACCTAGCCATGATGTCATGTACCAGATTTTTGGGCAGCGGAAGTTTGCCCTTGGAACCATCAAAGTTCACACGATTGGCCCACGTCAAGTATTTGTCGTATTTTACATGGTACTGGAACAGAGAATATGCATATTTCTGAATATGTCCATTTGAAGCTCTGTACAGATGGTCGTCCAGGGAAGTTGAGATGACAGCCAGGGCAATATTGTTCAGAGATCCTCCGAATGTATTGAGAAGTGGCCTGTGAGCAGGTGTGCTGGTCATCATTGGTGTTCCTGGCAACAGCACACTTGAATCCAGGCCTATTCTGCGGTCGTCCAGGCCTCCTCTGCGGTCGTCCAGGCCTCCTCTGCGGTCGTCCAGTCTGCTGCGGTCGTCCAGTCTGCTGCGGTCGTCCAAGCCTCCTCTGCGGTCGTCCAGGCCTCCTCTGCGGTCGTCCAGTCTGCTGCGGTCGTCCAGGCCTCCTCTGCGGTCGTCCAGGCCTCCTCTGCGGTCATCTAGTCTGCTGCGGTCGTCCAGGCCTCCTCTGCGGTCGTCCAGTCTGCTGCGGTCGTCCAGGCCTCCTCTGCGGTCGTCCAGGCCTCCTCTGCGGTCGTCCAGGCCTCCTCTGTGGTCGTCCAGGCCTCCTCTGTGGTCGTCCAGTCTGCTGCGGTCGTCCAGGCCTCCTCTGCGGTCGTCCAGGCCTCCTCTGACGTCGTCCAGGCCTCCTCTGACGTCGTCCAGGCCTCCTCTGACGTCGTCCAGGCCTCCTCTGACGTCGTCCAGTCTGCTGCGGTCGTCCAGGCCTCCTCTGCGGTCGTCCAGGCCTCCTCTGACGTCGTCCAGGCCTCCTCTGACGTCGTCCAGGCCTCCTCTGCCGTCGTCCAGGCCTCCTCTGCCGTCGTCCAGGCCTCCTCTGCGGTCGTCCAGTCTGCTGCGGTCGTCCAGGCCTCCTCTGACGTCGTCCAGGCCTCCTCTGACGTCGTCCAGGCCTCCGCTGACGTCGTCCAGGCCTCCGCTGACGTCGTCCAGGCCTCCGCTGACGTCGTCCAGTCCGCTGACGTCGTCCAGTCCTCCTCTGCGGTCGTCCAAGCCGCTGACGTCGTCCAGTCCTCCTCTGCGGTCGTCCAGTCCGCTGACGTCGTCCAGTCCTCCTCTGCGGTCGTCCAGGCCTCCTCTGCGGTCGTCCAGGCCTCCTCTGCGGTCGTCCAAGCCGCTGACTTCGTCCAGTCCGCTGCGGTCGTCCAGTCCTCCTCTGCGGTCGTCCAGTCCTCCTCTGCGGTCGTCCAGGCCTCCTCTGCGGTCGCCCAGGCCGCTGACTTCGTCCAGTCCGCTGCGGTCGTCCAAGCCGCTGACTTCGTCCAGTCCGCTGACTTCGTCCAGGCCTCCTCTGCGGTAGTCCAGGCCTCCTCTGCGGTCGTCCAGTCTGCTGCGGTCGTCCAGGCCTCCTCTGCGGCCGTCCAGTCTGCTGCGGTAGTCCAGGCCTCCTCTGCGGTCGTCCAGTCTGCTGCGGTCGTCCAGGCCTCCTCTGCGGTCGTCCAGTCTGCTGCGGTAGTCCAGGCCTCCTCTGCGGTCGTCCAGTCTGCTGCGGTCGTCCAGGCCTCCTCTGCGGTCGTCCAGTCTGCTGCGGTCGTCCAGGCCTCCTCTGCGGTCGTCCAGTCTGCTGCGGTCGTCCAGGCCTCCTCTGCGGTCGTCCAGGCCTCCTCTGCGGTCGTTCAGGCCTCCTCTGACGTCGTCCAGGCCTCCTCTGACGTCGTCCAGGCCTCCTCTGACGTCGTCCAGGCCTCCTCTGCGGTCGCCCAGGCCTCCTCTGCGGTCGTCCAGGCCGCTGACTTGAACCGCTTGGTGGTGTGTTGCAATTATGGTGCGGCAAACTCCAACTTGCCATTCTTTCCTTGTTTGTTCAATGACTTTCTTCATGGCTTCTACCATCTGTTCCTTTATGCCTTCTTTAAGGCCAGCCACATCGGTCTGCAGCTGATTGACCTGTCCACCAAGTTCTGCCTCCATATTGGTCACCTTACTGAGTAGCTCCTTTAGTAAAACAGGACAGGTACACTGGCAGTCCTGCACTTTGGTGTTCACATCTGTGAAATGCAACCTTCTTCGTGGTGAATGTGTCATGTCTTCTTGTCCAGGGGTGGCTACATGGTCCAAAAAAGAAGCTTCCTGATGCTGCGTGTTTGTCACGTCCTCTAGCACCGGTATTTCCAGATTCATTGGCTGAACACTGTGATCTGCAAGAGATGGAACAATGACATCATTTGCCACACGACATATCAGCCCCAACTTATTATTCTTTGCCTTGGCATTTTTTCGTGGTTTCACCACATTTTCTTTCTGAGCCGCCTTGGCAGTTTTCTTCTTCTTTTGTGGGACTAATGCAGCAAGTTTCTGTGCCACTGATGGGTGGGTTTTGGCACTCCCGTAAAATCTGGTAGTCTGCATTCTTTGTCTTTTGTCTAAAAATATAAAAACCACAATAAGAAAACATGTAAAGCACAGCATGCTAAAAATAGCAAACCACTGTACATTTTCAAATAAAGTGCACAACAGTAAAGTGCAAATACTGTACAGTATTATACTTTTTTCCCTGTGCCTCCCAACATGAACCTCTGCAGGAGGGACAGAATGCTCTGTTACGGACTTCAGTTTAAATATACAGTATGATTACCATCACCTGTGCGAACAACTACAGGTATACTGTACAGTAGTTACTGCATTTGATAAGATACTGTGGGGGCAATGTATCTCTGGCACAGTGGGGGCAATGTATCTCTGGCACAGTGGGGGCAATGTATCTCTGGCACAGTGGGGGCAATGTATCTCTGGCACAGTGGGGGCATTGTATCTCTGGCACTGTGGGGGCATTGTATATTTGGCACAGTGGGGGCAATGTATCTCTGGCACAGTGGGGGCATTGTATATTTGGCACTGAGGGGGCGATGTTACTTCATCATTGGGCATTGTGTGTGTATATTATACACACAATGTCCAGTGATAAAGTAGTCTGGCCCTGCCCCCGATCCCAATTCCCACATTGCAAACGAAAATGCAGGCTTTTGTGCATGCACTAGACATATAAATAGTTTTCACCATCGAATACTTTTGATGTGATGGTTAGTAACCATTGCATCGAAAGTTTCAATGGTGGAGCATTGCCATCATATGATGGTTTGCTTTCGATGTCCATCCCTAAGATACATGCACATTACGGTATACCGAGCTGGATCGCTTAGCAACCTGACAAAATGGCCGCCGACCGTGAACCCCCAGCACGTGGCAGCGCTCGGATATGGAGTGAGATACAGTATGGTATACATTGTAGAGGCCAGGGGGCAATGCTGAAGGAGCGTCACAATCCCCTAACTCAATTACACCGGGATAAGCGAGGTCTATGCACATTACGGTATACCGAGCTGGATCGCTTAGCAACCTGACAAAATGGCCGCCGACCGTGAACCCCCAGCACGTGGCAGCGCTCGGATATGGAGTGAGAGATGGTATACATTTTAAAAGACACTGGGATAAATTGTACACGCCAGGGAGCAATGCACAGGGACATTCATCATTTACGTATATAAATAATTGTAAACCGTAAATGAAAGAATTACCGGTCAAATACTGTATGAAGAAACTGTGTGAATGAGCTGGAACACGTGAGCCTAGCAGAAGTTTTAAAATGCAGAAACCGTGAGCAAATTATCAAGAGATTTCGCAAAGGTCGGAGACGATCCACACAGCAAGTCTGCTTACGAGGAAATAGCTTTGCAAAGTGGGTAGCGGGCGGTGACTGAGACGCTCTTTTATTCACATTCAAAGTACAGTACAGTATGCTCTGTGATTGGTGTAGGGATGAATGCGCCTATATTGGCACCAATCACAGCGGTAGGAATTCCTTTTGTGTGAATGTGAATAAAAGAGCGTCTCAGTCACGGCCCGCTACCCACTTTGCAAAGCTATTTCCTCGTAAGCAGACTTGCTGTGTGGATCGTCTCCGACCTTTGCGAAATCTCCTGATAATTTGCTCTCGGTTTCTGCATTTTAAAACTTCTGCTAGGCTCACGTGTTCCAGCTCATTCACACAGTTTCGTCATACAGTATTTGACCGGTAATTCTTTCATTTACGGTTTACAATTATTTATATACGTAAATGATGAATGTCCCTGTGCATTGCTCCCTGGCGTGTACAATTTATCCCGGTGTCTTTTAAAATGTATACCATCTCTCACTCCATATCCGAGCGCTGCCACGTGCTGGGGGTTCACGGTCGGCGGCCATTTTGTCAGGTTGCTAAGCGATCCAGCTCGTTATACCGTAATGTGCATAGACCTCGCTTATCCCGGTGTAATTGAGCTAGGGGATTGTGACGCTCCTTCAGCATTGCCCCCTGGCCTCTACAATGTATACCATACTGTATCTCACTCCATATCCGAGCGCTGCCACGTGCTGGGGGTTCACGGTCGGCGGCCATTTTGTCAGGTTGCTAAGCGATCCAGCTCGGTATACCGTAATGTGCATAGACCTCGCTTATCCCGGTGTAATTGAGCTAGGGGATTGTGACGCTCCTTCAGCATTGCCCCCTGGCCTCTACAATGTACAGTATACCATACTGTATCTCACTCCATATCCGAGCGCTGCCACGTGCTGGGGGTTCACGGTCGGCGGCCATTTTGTCAGGTTGCTAAGCGATCCAGCTCGGTATACCGTAATGTGCATAGACCTCGCTTATCCCGGTGTAATTGAGCTAGGGGATTGTGACGCTCCTTCAGCATTGCCCCCTGGCCTCTACAATGTATACCATACTGTATCTCACTCCATATCCGAGCGCTGCCACGTGCTGGGGGTTCACGGTCGGCGGCCATTTTGTCAGGTTGCTAAGCGATCCAGCTCGGTATACCGTAATGTGCATAGACCTCGCTTATCCCGGTGTAATTGAGCTAGGGGATTGTGACGCTCCTTCAGCATTGCCCCCTGGCCTCTACAATGTACAGTATACCATACTGTATCTCACTCCATATCCGAGCGCTGCCACGTGCTGGGGGTTCACGGTCGGCGGCCATTTTGTCAGGTTGCTAAGCGATCCAGCTCGGTATACCGTAATGTGCATAGACCTCGCTTATCCCGGTGTAATTGAGCTAGGGGATTGTGACGCTCCTTCAGCATTGCCCCCTGGCCTCTACAATGTATACCATACTGTATCTCACTCCATATCCGAGCGCTGCCACGTGCTGGGGGTTCACGGTCGGCGGCCATTTTGTCAGGTTGCTAAGCGATCTAGCTCGGTATACCGTAATGTGCATAGACCTCGCTTATCCCGGTGTAATTGAGCTAGGGGATTGTGACGCTCCTTCAGCATTGCCCCCTGGCCTGTAAAATGTATATCATACTGTATCTCACTCCATATCCGAGCGCTGCCACGTGCTGGGGGTTCACGGTCGGCGGCCATTTTTAGTGTGCATAGAACTCGCTTATCCACATAGGCCCCTGTGTTTTTAACTACTATATTGAGATGCACATTTCTAGGCCTACAGTATTTAATATACAGTAAGCAGCATTGTTGTTAGGCAATAACTGAAGAATTTACATACAGTACTGACATGTACTGTATGTAATGCTTGTACATCATGTCAGTCGCCCCTTATGCTGTACACTACTGTAAGTCTCACAGGGCCCATGCACTTCCAAGGAGGGTTATTTACTGTACTGCATCTGTTTCATACAGGAAACTAATTGCAGTCCATAACACTGAAGTGGTATTTTCAGTACTGTACAGTATACAATACTTAAATTTGAACATCAGGTACTGGATAGTAAACATGTACAGTATTAACTTCTATCATAAAACTCCTATGCATTTTCAGATGTGTACATTTTAGACTACAGTATTCACAAATGTTTTTTCTCCATACAGGAATTATAGTTGGACAACATGCCAGTAACTATCAACAAAACGATGAGCAAGATAATCGCCAACATGAAAAAAAGAAAATAAAACCATCAAAGAGATCCATGCATGGCTCAAGGAAAGTGGCATTATAGTCACTTTAGAAACGGTGCGCTATCATGCATTCGAAAGAACAACGCCCAGATTTGTATTTCCTACAAAATGCACATGGTACGTACTGTACACTACTGTAATGTTTAAATGACTTGCTTTGTACCATAACAATTTTTTGGAAATAAAAAAAAAAATTAATCTATTGTAACTGTGATTGTGCTGTTCATGAATTCATATTTTTCATACTGTATTGTACTGTAGGAGAGTGCAACAAATTGTGGAGGAACTAACTCGTGAGGATGATGAGCGTACTGCTTTGCAAATAAAACAAATTCTCCATTCCAAGTATGACCTGGACATATCGGCCACCAGCATCAGAAGGATGCGACGGAAAATGGGATGGACCTTTGGCGCAACAAGGTAAAATACTGAAAGCAGTATAAACCATACAGTAAATGCACTGTTAATAATCCCTTGATACGTGATATAACAATGCCATAAATCATTATACAGAGTGTGTACTTTATACTACAGTATATACAGTGTGTGTGTATATACTGTATATATTCTATCCCAAAAGAGATACCTACTGTATAGGCACTCAGAGACAGCAATGAAGCATTGCCGGCTTATTGTGATGATTACATACTGTATAGTGTGTGTGTGTGTGTGTGTGTGTGTGTGTGTGTGTGTGTATATGTACAGTATGTATATATATATATATATTACTCTGTATGTACCTTAATGTATGTACAGTTTAATGTATACAGTAGGTATATAATACAGTATACTGCACATACAGTCTACTGTATATACAGTAATCTGTAATTTCATAACTGTATCTGATTTCATTATTTTTGGATCTTCACAGGATATCTCCAATGATAAGAGATGTGAATAAAGAAAAGAGAGTGGAACAGGCACGGCGATGGATTGAGAGTGGTGAAACATTTGATGATGTCATTTTCACAGATGAATCGTCTATTGCCCTTGAGCGGTTCTCCAGAATGTCATTCAGGAAACGTAACCATATCTCATTAAAACCACGCCCAAAGCATCCATTGAAAGTCCATGTATGGGGAGGCATATCACGATTAGGAGCTGGTCCCCTATTATTTTTCGAAGGTACAGTACTATACTTTATTCTGTGCCTGTGTTCTGTAAAAATACATGCTGTACTGTAGAGTACATGTAACTGCACAATAAAAGGAGAAGCTTATTAATGAACAACATTTTTTGATTTCTGTAGGGATCATGGATAAGAAATTTTTCCAAGAAACAATAGTAGAGGAATGTATGGTGCCATTTGTGAATAAATATTACCCAACTCACCATAGGATATTCCAAGACAATGATCCTAAACACTCCGCCTCAGCCAAATTTATGGAAGAGAAAGGTATGAATTGGGAACGCACACCACCAGAGTGAGTATTCTTTCAACAGTGTACAAGTAAAATTTTAGATAGCACTCTAGTACTGTAAATTTATTTTTTGTTTAATAAACAGTACAATATTGTATGTTTAATTTTCTCTATTTACTGTAATGTCATTAATTTTTTCTATACGCTTTTTTTTTATTTTTATATAGATCACCAGACATGAACCCAATCGAATTAGTGTGGGCTCAATTGAAGAGGTACATTAGGAGTGTTGCAAAGCCAACAACAAAACAGCAACTGTTGGATGGGATAAGGAAATTTTGGCTAGAAGTACTCACACCTGAACATTGTAATAATTACATAAATCACCTGTATAAAGTATTACCTGTTGTAGTCGAAAGAAATGGTCAAGCCACAAATATGTAGTTCTGTACTGTATTTTCTGTTTAAAATTTTAAATTGGTGCATTATTAAAAAACATTATAAAATTGCCTTTGTCTGATTATTGCATAAACTAATGTAGAATATTATACAGTAGTAATGTTTATTGTTGTGTATGAACAGTTATTTTCAGTTTTATAAGTCCTGAATAAGAGTACTGTACATTTTGATCAGTGCAGTACATGGAATCGGATGTTGTAATATGTACTTTTTTTTACATTAATATTGATGCTTTTCCAATAAATATTCAATTTTACACTATGGTACGGTACAGTACATCAGGGTACCTGTACAATATGATACGTCATTATGGGGGAGAAATACTGTATCCACTAAATGTACAGTAAAATGTTTTTTTATTATTACAAACACACAAAGGCATCTCAGATGGAAATACAGTATGCTATACACAGCAGATAGCTTATGGTGACATAACTTCCCTACTGTATCCCCACCCATAGTCGTGGTATATTTTAGATTGCCTAATGAGACACTCCTGCAGCATTGCCAATGATTCATGTAAAACCTGTGTGCAAACAGTATCTGTATTGAATGCAAAGTACAGTAAGAGTACAGTATTATCAGAGCCATACCTGACCAACATGATGCCCTAGGCTAGATTTTGGCTGATGCCCTCTTGCACAGATGCTACGTACTGTAGTTCCGCCTCTAACCCTGCACCCCTTTCCCAGCACCCTTTTTGGCGCTCCTACCCCCTATAATCTAATTAAGAACAATGTGCACATTTAGTGCCAGCCCAAAACAGTGTACAGTATGTTCTTGCTGGGAAGGGGCATGGTAACACAATAATACCCGAAGATGAAATTACACAACACAGTACTGCAACTTTATTCACATTATATCATGCAGTAGTGTCTCTCTTATTCTCATTACATCATATCATAGTACCACATTACTCCTAACAGTATTGCCCCTTATTCACATTACACCCCACCACATTCATCTTTATTTACATTAGACCACAGGTTCTCAAACTCAGTCCTCAGGACCCCACACAGTGCAGGTTTTTTTTCTCACAGAATCACAAGTGAAAAAATTAGCTCCACCTACTGTATGGACCTTCTAAAATGTGTCAGTTAGTAATTAATACACCTGTGCACTTGCTGGTTTACCTGCAAAACATGCACTGTGTGGGGTCCCGAGGACCGAGTTTGAGAACCACTGCATTAGACCATGCAGTAGTGCCCTTTCCTTATGTTACACCAGAAAATATTGTAGTACACCTTATACACATACTGTACAGTACAGTAATGCCACACATTAGTAATGCATTTCATATTTACATTTTCTGATTTAATTTCATAGAGCCGCAGTCACTCACAGAATATAGGCATGTACTGTAGCATCTCATTTTATTCAGCAGAAGCTGATTATTCCCGTTTGGCTAGTTTGCCGTCTCTGTACAGTACAAAAAAGTTATAGTGTCAGTGAAAAAAGCACCTCATGACAGATACTGTACACAAGCGCATGTCTAAATACTGTATACTGTAAGCAGTGACATTAAGGGGTACAGTATATGCAATTGCGGTCGAATTCCGTCAGGAATACGAAAAAATGGACACGGGATCCCCCATCTTTTTAGAACCAGCACAGGGCTCTGCGCCTGGTCCTGGTGCAAAAACTAAGGGGGACAAAAAAGCGTAGGGGTTCCCCGTATTTTTGACCGGTCCCTGCGGCCATGGCATTAAATACCCAACTAGTCACCCCCTGGCCGGGGTACCCTGGAGGAGTGGGGACCCCTTAAATCAAGGGGACCCCCCACCAGCCACTCGATTATCTCTATCGCCCCTGTGTATTGTAGCTAGGGGATTGTGACGCTCCTTCAGCATTGCCCCGTAGCTTGCAAAATCTGTGATGTTATTTGCTCCATACTGTAGCTGAGTGCCTCCTAGGAGCTACAGTACAGTAGGAGTCACAGGCGGTAACCATTTCAATTGAGTCTGCCCTGCTATAGAATTGTATGTGTACCGTACGGTGCATAGAACCTTTACAGTAGAAACTCTCCTGCAGCTTGGGGGACAAAAAGCATAGGGGTTCCACCTATTTTTTTAACCAGCACCGGGCTCCACTAGCTGGACAGATAATGCACAGCCGGGGGACACTTTTATACCGGTCCCTGCGGCCATGGAATTAAATACCCAACTAGTCACACCTGACCGGGGTACCCTGGAGGAGTGGGGACCCCTTAAATCAAGGGGACCCCCCCCTCCAGCCACTCGAATATCCCTATCGCCCCTGTGTATTGTAGCTAGGGGATTGTGACGCTCCTTCAGCATTGCCCCATAGCCTGCAAAATCTGTGCTGTTATTTGCTCCATACTGTAGCTGAGTGCTTCCTAGGAGCTACAGTACAGTAGGAGTCACAGGCGGTAGCCATTTTAATTGAGTCTGCCCTGCTATAGAATTGTATGTGTACCGTACGGTGCATAGAACTTTTACAGTAGAAACTCTCCTGCAACTTTGGCCTGCTTTATGTAAAACTTGTGGTTTGTCAGCTTGCTATGCGATCGAGTCCGGTGTAACGTACTGTAATGTGCATAGACCTTGCTTACAGTATCTCTGTTTGCTAGGGGATTGTGACGCTCCTTCAGCATCGCCCCGTAGCCTGCACAACTTATGCCATTTCTCATTCCATACCCGACTGCTGCCTGCCACGAGGTGGGGGTTCAGGGGTAGTGGTCACTTTGACAGTGTGCTACAGTATGCGATTGAGTCCGGTGTACCGTAATATGCAATCCTACAGTATAGTAACTTATCCCCATCGCCCCTGTGTATTTTGGCTAGGGGATTGTGACGTTACTTCAGCATTGCCCCATAGCCTGCAAAAGGGTTCAGGGGCGGCGGCCATTTTGCCAGTGTGCTATGCGATCGAGTCCGGTTACCATAATGTGCATACTGCTGTATGTATTTTAGCTAGGGGATTGTGACGCTCCTTCAGCATTGCCCCATAGTCTGTACAATTTGGACTATTACTTGGTCCGTAGCCTAGGGCCTCTGTGGGGCAAGGAGTCATACTGTAGGTGGTAGCCATTTCTATTGAGTCTGCCCAGCTACAGAATTGTATGTGTACTGTACGGAGCATAGAACCTTAACATTAGAACCACTCATGCAGCTTTGCCCTGGTTTACTGTATGTGAATAAAAAAAATAATAAAGTGTATGAAAAAAAACTAACATGCATTCGTACTGTACTGTACATGGAATCGAACCCGGGACTCTGAGTATAGGAAGCGAAACACTTCACCACTTCGCCGCAGACAAATGTATAAATCCATTGGTTATGATTATGCTGTAATGGCTACGGGATTAGGACGATAACATACAGTACTGTACAAAATTCCGAATCTTGAGAGGCAATAGTGAACTTCTAACACACATCCATTTGCGACAGTGTACACTACTGTTTTTATGTTTTGCCTGCGGGACTTGGACGCTCACATACAGTATTCATAAAGTATTGTAGATGGATCATATACTGTATGCTGTACTATTTGCGTCTGTGTCGTATATACAGTACTGTATTAAATAATGCAGCGTAATGAGTATTTACTGTATGCAGCGTAATGAGACGCCTTAGTAAAGTAGTCCTTATTATGTATTCCAGTATTGTATTTTACGGGAGACCACACGCATGCGCAGTGGTGATTGTAAAAAGCGACATCTGGTGGCTGATCGCAGGTATTACACGTAAAGGTAACGCCAAACGCCATGTCTGCCTCCGTGCGATTAGGTACGCCTCTCTGTGACTAGGCGCGCCTCCCTACGCTGCATACGCTCTATCGGGACAAACGCCTCAGCCAGTCAAGATAAAGGTGGCTACATCTGTACACACTGGATTGAATCCTGGACTGAATCCTCTGCATATCTCCACTGAGAAATCCTTCAGTTTAGCAGCTGCTGTACTCTGCATTGGACATTACCCAGATAAGGTACTGTGGATTACAACCTATCTTTGGCTACATCCAGCGCCTCACTTAGACATCATCCACCTCTGTTCTCTGAGCAACAAATAACTGACTTATTGCATTAATCTACTAATATCAGTATATTCAGGCTCTGAATTACTGAAGGCTCACTGTTTAAAATCAGGATCCATTTCCAGGACACGTTATCACTACCCCCACAAAAAAATCTACTTCAAAGGCCTCTCACACTGAGACTTTTCACACCTAAACAGTAGGAATTGGCTTCTAACACCTTTCCAAAAGTCTGCCTATCCTAGGATAATTGACTAAATCAGCAGTTATTTTATTTATTACTTGCTTCAAATATACCCAATAGGTTATAGCAATAACTTTGCTCATAATCCCATTATAATTTTGGATCACATACCGAATTGGGGGAAAACAAAACACAAAAAAAAAAAACAAGAACAAAAAAAAATAAAAACCCACTGCTTTCTCTCCCTCTCTCATCATAATATGCAGCTCAAATTTATAGTAATCTGTCATTGATGACCAAATGTATACGTATTGCTCCAGCTTCATTCTTTCACTCCGCCCACCACGTTCTGCAGTTCCTATCACACCATCACAGGCTTCTATTCTCCAATCCCTTGGCATTTTAAAAAGAAAACACAGGCGCATTCGTGGGAAGCGAGCAGGCCGGAAATTTATTTCCCCCGGTAACCATCTAAGTCCTTTGCCCACCTGCTCATCCCCATACTCAAAGAACAATCAAATAGAAGTGATACCCAAAAGACGGCCCTGTGTTTGGAAGGACAGAACTGTCAACTCTCACTTTGTGACCCCCATACCCAGAGCTCCTGCACTTAACATAAAGAAAACTGAAGGCCCTCTGGTATGCCCAATCAGGTCAGTCCTTTGTAATGCCAGATCTATAAGAAACAAGACTGCAACAATTGCTGACCTTACTGAATCTGCAGATCTAGCCTGTATTACAGAGACCTGGCTAGATGAAAATGCAGCACCTATATTGGAGGCTGCAGTACCAACAAACTACTCTGTCATCCACAACCCAAGACTGGACCGCAGAGGTGGCGGGGTGGCTATCTGCTTCAAAAAAGAACTTAAACTTAGGGTCCACCCTATTGAAAGTTGAAACTACTCGCTCATTCGAGTGCATTGCTGCCCGGAGTTCGACAGGATTAGGTTTCAGAGTACTTCTCATTTACCGGCCACCTGGAGATGGAAAGATATTTCTACAAGAAATTGCAGACACTGTTGCTGGCCTGGTTCTGGAACATCAAAGATGGCTCATCCTCTGGGATTTCAATGCATGGGTGGATGATGAGCTCTCACGCCTTGGCCAAGACCTCCTGTGCAGAATGAATGGTCTGGGCTTCACACAGGCCATTACCTCTGCCACACAAAAAAGTGGTCACACTGTCGACCTTGTCTTTCAGATTGGATTAGAAGTCACTGACCTAAAAATAAACCCAGTCATCTGGTCAGACCACTACTCCCTCTGGTTCTCAGTTGCATCCCCTCAAATAAGATCTCTGCCCGTGGAGTTGACCAGGTATCGTCCAAGGAGGGGTTTGACTCCCCAGGCTCTTGCAGCAAATCTGGATCTCTCTGCTATACTGGGTGCCTGTGAAGATCCCTGTTCCCTAGTCCGTTATTATAATAGGGATGTTATGGGTGCAATTGATATTATCGCCCCTGTGCGATTAAGACCTCGTAAACCACAACGTCAAGCTCCATGGTTCGACAACAGTGTTAGTGAGCTCAAGAAAAGGGGGCGTAGACTGGAAAGACGATGGAGGAAGACTAACCTAGTGGATGACAAAATAAAACTAATAAAGCATAATGAAGAATATCAATCGACAATCACTCGTAAGAAAGCACAGTTCCTGTCAAATGAGATCACAGCAGCAAACAATAGGCCAGCTCAACTTTTCCGCACAGTGGAGATGCTTTGCAAGCCAGCATGCCTGCAGACTGATGAGACCCTCTCCCAGGCAAGATGCAACGAGTTTGCAAACTTCTTTGCAGATAAAATATCCACCATCCGGGCTGGAATCTCCACAGTGCCATCAAAGGAGTACCAAACTACAAAGCCTGCCAATATAAGCTACCTGCCTTCATGACCCAGCTTTGACCCAGTGGATGTAAAGGACACTGCTGAAATTGCTCGGATTTTGCGACCCACCACCTGTGATCTGCACCCAGCCTCAACCAAGCTTCTAATAGGTTGTATGGATATAATTGGTCCTATCTTTACAAAAATTGTTCAATGCTCTTTGCAGACAGGCATTTTTCCTGGACCCCTAAAGGAAGCAATTGTTAGACCGCTTCTTAAAAAACCTAATTTAGATCCCGACTGCATGACCAACTACAGACCGGTATCAAACCTTCCTTTCCTAGGAAAGGTTATTGAGAAAGTCGTTGCAAATCAACTGGAAACCCGCCTGACAACCCATGATATTTATGATCCATTTCAATCAGGATTCAGGAGAAGACATAGCACTGAAACAGCCCTGGTGTGTGTGTGTTAAATGATCTTCTGATGGCAAAAGACAGAGGTGACTGTTCAATATTAATCCTTCTGGATCTCTCGGCAGCATTTGATACCGTGGACCATGGGCTTCTGATTGAGCGACTGATACATTTCTATGGTCTGGATGGCACAGTCCTAAGCTGGTTCAAATCATTTCTCACAGGCAGGTTACAGAGAGTATCATCTGGATTATACTCATCACCACCAGTGCCATTGCCATGTGGTGTCCCACAAGGTTCTATACTATCCCCCATGCTTCTTGCAGTATACATGCTCCCATTGGGCGAAATAATCAGGCGCCATGGCCTGGTCTACCACTGCTATGCAGAGGATACACAACTGTACTTGTCCTTTGCTCCGGGCACTGATAACCCAATAGCAACCCTAAATGGCTGTCTAGCTGAACTACAGGAGTGGATAAGCACCAGTTGGCTGCGACTGAACCCGGATAAAACAGAGGTCCTTATGATACGACCGCAACATCAAAGGACAAGACTGCAGCATAGCCAACCAACTGGACTTACCCTCGGGGATTCAGAATTACAGACCAGTGATCGTGTGCGGAATCTTGGCGTTGTCCTGGATGGTGGCTTGACACTTAAACATCAGATATCAGCCACAATCAAATCCTCATTCTTTCACCTGAGGAACATAGCCAGAATCAAGCACTTAATTCCCTCAGATGATATGCTAAAAGTCATACATGCATTTGTATCATCTCGTTTAGACTACTGTAATGCCCTCTACCTTGGTCTACCAGCAAAAGAATTGCAACGCTTACAGCTGGTGCAAAACACAGCTGCCAGGCTATTAACCAACCAGCCCCGTTCTAGCCACATAACACCCATCCTCTACTCCCTTCACTGGCTGCCTGTAAGATGGCGAATCATCTTCAAGATTGGCTTACTGAGTTTCAAAGCATTACATGACCAAGGCCCAAGGTACCTGAAACAGCTTCTGACCCCATACTGCCCCACTCGATTACTGCGATCTGTAGATGAAGGACTTTTAGCAGTACCTAGAATCTACCGTAATTCATCTGGGGGTCGAGCTTTTAGTCATGCGGCTCCGACTCTATGGAACTCACTTCCCCGCACAGTGCGAGAGGCCCCAACTATAGAATCCTTCAAAAGTAGACTCAAGACTTTTCTGTTTACTCAAGCATTTCCATAATGTCCCTTATAGTATCTTCATGCTTCTGTATTTTATGAAAATGTACTTCATTATTTTCTGTACTATATTATGCTATGTATCTGTTAAGCGCCTTGAGTCCTATTGGAGAAAGAGCGCTATATAAATAAAATTATTATTATTATTATTATTATTATTATTATCATTTCCGCCATTACCTTGGTGAAAATTCTCGGGGCCGTGGAAAGCCCAAACGGCAACGTCTGAAGTTGGTAATGACAATCCTGTATCGCAAATCTCAGGTACGCCTGTGTTAGGCGCCGGGGTCCGCAATGTCCGCGCGGCCCGGCGCCTAGCAACTAGGGACGCCGTGCGCGTTCAGCCGCCGGCTTCCTAGCAACGCTAGACGCCGGGCGCGCTGAGCCGCACGGACCCTAGCAACGGGGACGCCACGGGCGGACCGCGTTCCCCGTTGCAGGGTCTAATTGCGCACACACTTGTCTACTGGCCGTGCAGCAAGGCAGCTGCACGGCATTAATACCAATCAGGCTCTGAACAGCTGATTGGAGGACTCCCTGCTAAATACCTGCCCAGTGCTGCACACAGACGCCGGTAATAGCTTCCTGCATGCTGCCTTGGTTTGCTGAACGTCTGTTCCTGTCCTGCTGTATCCGGTCATTCCTGTCCTCAGAAGTTCTGTATTTGGAGTTGTCATCTCATCCCAAGAAGTCGTTTGGTCCCCTGTTGTCCTCAACGATCACCAGAGAATATCGTGTGGTGTTCGTGAGTTACGGCTCTGCCGCATGTTGCGGCTCAGCTACTTTTTCTTTATATTCTGTTTCGAAGCATTTGCGGAGGGTTCCGCTTCCACAAGTCCTCTCCGGAACTCGGCGGTGCCGGGTAGGAGAGTGGGCAAGTGGATATTTTGGTTGTCCTTTTCCCTGGCGGTTTTTCCGCACATATTCTAGTTTTTAGTTTCTTGTAGCCCCTGGCCTGGTTGTTTAGTCAGAGGGCCCCTTGTTATCACCCTGTCTCGGATTTCCCTTTGTCTCCCATTAAGACCTGAGGGGGCATCGGAGTTGGGCAGACATAATCCGCCCTTCAAACGCGGCTGCCATGGGCTCAAGCAACCATAGTCTCGCAGGGGATTTCTGACAGCACGGGCGAGACAACGGAGTTAGGGCGCAAGGGGCTATTTTCCATTCCCGCTCCCTTCCCCAGCATTTCGTTCCAGTGCTCCGGTCCTCGCAAAAGATCTCCTCAGACCAGAGTGCTGGAATCGTAACATTATTACCGGCCAAACCAAAAAATTAAAATTAAACAGGGCTTTAATTTTTTCCTCTCATTCAGTTTTTGTTA
Source organism: Pseudophryne corroboree (assembly GCF_028390025.1). NCBI lineage: Eukaryota > Metazoa > Chordata > Amphibia > Anura > Myobatrachidae > Pseudophryne > Pseudophryne corroboree. The sequence continues at coordinate 321,985,998 of NC_086444.1, read as the reverse complement.
AAGTTTTTTGGCCGCATGAATCCGACAGGTTTAGGGCCAAATCCTGGCCAGCTCTTAGTCAATCAGATTCAAGAACTTACTCAGATGGTTCAGGATCTTTCTCTTCGGGTGAGGTCGCAGGAAGATCTTTTGCGAGCCTCCCCAAAGGTGGTCCCTGAACCAAAGATGCATTTGCCCGACCGTTTTTCTGGTGATAGAAAATATTTTTTTAATTTTAAAGAGTCCTGTAAACTTTATTTTCGTTTAAGACCTACTTCCTCTGGTACTGAATCTCAGCGGGTTGGGATTATTATTTCTTTACTCCAGGGGGATCCTCAGACCTGGGCATTCGGTTTAAGAGCAGAGGATCCTGCGTTGTTGTCAGTAGACGCTTTCTTTAAATCTTTAGGGCTTTTGTATGATGACCCAGATAGAGAGGCGTCCGCTGAAAGTCAGCTGCGCGCTCTCAAACAAGGTAGAAATCCTGCAGAGGTTTATTGTACTGAGTTTCGCCGTTGGTCGAACGACTGTGGCTGGAATGACCCAGCCCTGCGCAGTCAGTTTCGCCTCGGCTTATCAGAATCTATTAAAGACTGATAATGCTGATTTAGATGACCTTATAACTTCACAATAATGGGTAAGAGACACAGTACGCAATTGGCGTATGGGGTACCGTAAGGGTACATATTTAGCGTAGCATACGCTAGGCCGTGACCGAGACGCACATGCGGCACGCTCGCTCACAGCTTAATGTGTGGTGTCGAGCACGCTATAGGCGAGCGACTACCGTAATGCTACGCTATCAGCGTAGCGGACGCTCGAGACCACGAGGAGATCACTAGCGGCGCAGACGCTCTCAAGATGACAATCAGTAAACCTTGAATGTAACACACAGAAAGGATATTCTTATACTGTAGACCTTGTACTGAAACACTGTAGCGATATAACGCTGCTTAACCTTGTTTACACTAAAGCTGTTTGAGCGATAGAGACGCTCCTATTACCCTCTGCAATATAATGAACACACAATACCGTGCTAAGGATCCAACACCTTTACTAACAAGCTTTTAGTTATATCGAAAAGGGGTAAAACAGTTACAAGTCATACACTACATACTAACATATAATTCTAACAGAATATCTAGACAGAAATATACAATAACGTTACAATCTTAAACTAAACAGAGAGAGAGAGAGAATGTGGCCAATACAAACAAAGAGCGAGATAATCACAAAGAATTACTTACACACACTGGGAACGATCGCAGCGCAGCCTGGTACCAGCCCCGAGTTAGTCAATATGAAAACCGTTTGTGGAGAGTGAGGGAGCTGTTCAGGCTGGCTGATCTTATATACCCTGAGTACAGTGTACTACAAAGGGACCTACAATCTCATTGTTCATTGGACACAGGAATGTCTCCTTGCATCATATCAAAAGGTCATAGGTTAGTTTGAACAGGTGGGCTGTGACTATTTCAAACAGCTCAGGTGGGTGGGAATCTCCGGATTCCCGCCGCATGGATAATGAACTGCAAATATAGAATATGTCCAGAAACTACTAATGGCCATAACTACACGCAGGAGCGATTAATCTTTACCTAACCAACACCGGATTATTGCTATAAAAATACTCTTCGGTTAGGTACCAGACACCACTGTTCAACCTTAATCAGACCCTTTGTACAACAAAAAGAGGGATTCCCGAGTCCGTGAACAAGTCACATTAACCAAACTTACAGTTATCATTAAGGGGAACATTATCTATAAAACGAACTATTTGGTTCTATTATTAAACGATTGAGTCGCCCGCTAGACGCACACAAAGTCTACCGTAAATGCACATACCACGCGCTCGAGCGCATGGCCGTGGCGCCATCACGCGGCTGCGTATATCCACACACACGGGAGAGAATGTGCACGTGCAGCAGGCACGCGCATGAGGTGCATATATGGCAACGTGCAGCGTGATATTTTTCTGACTTTGACAGTCCACCCTTTGGCAGTCATCAATAACTGCCACTTCCTAAAACAGTTCAAAAAGAGAAAAATATATGTCATGTAAAAATACATTTCTATGATTGGGTAAGGGAGAAGAGAAGAAGGTGGGAAAAAGGTATGACCTAGTGAGATAGTAGAAGCATGTATGTATGAGTCCATGTTTGAGGGGTCATGTATCATCGTGCCATACGTGTTTTAAATCAAGCTTCAAGGTATTGCGAAGTATACATTTGAATTCCTTCTTATCCCGTATTACGGGCCTGTGGATGGGCTGTCAAACTTTACCGAGCTCTTTTCGGCTTTTGGTTGCAACAAAATGGGGGAGCACATTTTAGTTGATGATACATGAATGGGGGGATATGTGAGTGCTGATATCTGTGCCTGTATTCCCTATCGACTATGTGTGTCATTACCTGAAGGTTGTAGAGATGAAGATAAGAAGCAATTATGGTAAATGCAGTCATAAACTATGTGAGTTTAATGTACATTTGCCGATTGAGGTCTTGTCTGATGTCTTGTCTCAATGTACATGTTGACTGTAGTCTCCCGATGCTTTTGCTATAATTGCTTGAGCAAAAAGCTTTCTCAATGTCCATAGACTTACAATCTTTGAAGTGTTGGGCTATCGTAAAATTTTAGAGTCACTAGGGAAAATGGGGGTCTATGGCATTGTCCATCAATGGTCTGTGTAAAAGGTTGTCAAATTCTTCTTCCAAGCGAGTCTTTGTACCTTGGAGAAAAAACAAAGGAGAAACGGGTGAAAGAAACGGACCGTGGAATCACATTTTCATCACAACATTGTCTCTATTGTTGGGTCATACATCAAATTTGTTGTTGTTAGTACAGTGTCCTCGCTTCTTAAACTCATCACTCGGGCACTACGTTTACACTTCGTTAAAACCCGAACGCATCTAAATATCAGACCGACCAATATGATGACACCCAGAATACACAAAAGAAATTTCCCTACATCCATAATAATACCTTGGGCCCATTCTCCTAAACCAGAGAACCAATTTCGTGGGTTCAACCATGACACCCAACTGGTCAGCTCATTACCCACAGCAGCAAGGGTGAGATTGTGTTTCCTTCGGAACTCCCATTTTAATTGTAAAATGTCATCCATCTTTTGGTCTATGACCTCGGCTGGGTCCTCCGTGCTGTTTGTAATGTACGTGCAGCACTTGATTCCATATTGAGTTGCCAGGGTTACACAATACCCGCCTGTCACAGCTGTGAGGTAATTGAGAATCATCCTATGCTGAACCAGTTCTGTTTTGTAGGCTTGTAACTCTTTCCCAGTGTACCTGAATGTGTCGTCATACATTTCGGTGATATTGTCTAATAAATTTGCAAGCGCAGATATATATTTATAATTTTTCACTCCTCTAGCGGTACGAGTGATATCTAACGCGAGTAGGAATTGAATACCGGTGGATTCATGGATCAGGTCAGAGGCTGAATGCTCTGTTCTTTCTATCAGGTGCCGTTTAACGATGTGCTCGTAATGAGTGTGAGTATAAGGAGCTTGGGCACTGCGGTGAATATCTTTCATTTTAGTGTGGGATACAGTCATTACCTCAGGCAGTACTTTTCCAATATAACATAACCCTTCTGAGTTTGGGGCAAGCCACTTATACGCCTTCCTCCCGCATATGAAGTATGCATCATCGGGGAGAACATATGGGACGGAGTGTGACATAACCATATTACAGATTTTCCATGTGAACTCTCCTAACCCTAATTCTTCCATCTGTTTAGTACACGTATCAGTTTGTACGATCTGTGCACAGTATCCTGGTGATACTTCTCCAACTCGCATGATCCTACTTCCTAAGGTGTACCTATACCGAAAGAATTTCCTATGGTCGATTATCTGGCGTATAAGTTCTGTGTCTATGGGCAATCTGTCGGCTCTATGTGAGAATCTCATGGTTTGATTACTCCATGACACTTCCCAGTTTCCCGGCTTTCGGGGATTGGAAATGTTAAAGCACACTAAGGACCTGTCCACATGATATTGGTGGAGCTTCAAACTAGGAGGACTAGAGATATTAAACCTCTTGTCCACCGGCCTCCCACCACTTAGCTCAAGTACCTCTCCTACAGTTAACGGGAATGGTACTAATCCTGATTTACTATGGCCTTGAGGTACTTGAGAGCATACCCAACAGTCTGTCTGATTTAACACTTTACCCACTAAGGAGTGATAGTCACTCAATGGATGCCGGTCCATGTGGACATTAAAACTGGACTGACATTTCTTTATGCACCCATCCTCAACTATATTGTCACAATGTCTACAGATGCAGTTCTCTTCAGCTAACAATCCTTCACAATTCCTTCTATTGTCAATGCTACCAGATCGTTTTCTGATACTCGCCTTTACTCGGAGATTATGTTGTTCTTGGAAATCTACGCCTGCATCCTGGTCATCAGAACCCATTCCTGATCCTTCCTCGACCTCCATGGTACTCTCACCGAAACAGACTGCTCTGGTCAACATCATGGTCAACAGGAAAATCCGAATCACAGTCTCTTGGGGCAAGTCCATCTTTGAGGAGTAAAAGGAGAAAACTAAGAAGGGGGAAGGGAAATATGAGGGAGGTGGGAACTGGAGAAAATAACAAATGGGAAAAAGAAATCTGGCTCGACAAGCTTCCGGTCTTGTTATTCTCCGCGCTCAGGTGTCGTCTCAATTCTCCCTGAACAGACACTCTAGTGATACAACCTCTACCGTCTGTTCTTTATCACAGGACCTCTCTGGGTCAGTGACCTTTTTACAATGAGACGAATGGACCCAAGTCTCTCTCTCGGCAACCTTCAAAGCAGTTGTGCTGGTCAATAAGACTTGATATGGTCCTTCCCATCTGTCAATAAGGCAACCTGAGCGTAGAAAATTCTGTATCATTACATAATCCCCAGGTTCAATGTCATGACAATTACTGTCTGGCAAATCAGGAATCACCAACTTTAGATTATCATTCTGATTCCTCAATTGCTTACTCATCTTAACCAAGTACTTTACGGTTACTTCATTGTTACATTTCAAATCATCCTGGGGGTTAATCATAACATGGGGTTGTCGACCAAACAGAATTTCAAAAGGAGACAGATTAAGAGGGGACCTGGGAGTGGTTCTGATGCTGTATAATACGATTGGCAAAGCTTCAGGCCATAACAGTCCTGTTTCAGTCATTACCTTGCTCAATTTATTTTTAATAGTGCTGTTAACTCTTTCCACCTTTGCACTCGCCTGGGGGCGGTACGGAGTATGCAGCTTACTATTAATTCCCATCAACTTACACATTGTTTGAAAGACTTCACCTGTAAAGTGGGTACCCCTATCACTTTCAATTATTCTAGGGATACCGTACCTACACACAAATTCCTGCACAATTTTCTTTGCAGTAAATACAGCGGTATTTGTGGCCGCAGGAAATGCTTCAACCCAATTTGAAAATACATCAATACAGACCAAAACATACTTTAAATTTCTACAAGGTGGCAATTGTATGAAATCAATTTGTATCACCTGGAAAGGGCCATCTGTTGGAGGGATATGAGATGGCTCTGTCGGTATTGCCTTTCCGATATTCTTCCTCAAGCAGGTGAGGCATGTCATCGCTCTCTTACCCGCATGGGAAGAAAATCCTGGGGCGCACCAATAAGCTCTTACTAGCTTGCACATCCCTTCTTTGCCTAGATGAGTCAGCCCATGTGCTGCTTCCGCTAGACTTGGAAGGTATGCTCTTGGTGCCACTGGTTTACCATGTCCATCTGTCCAGAGTCCTGAGGACTCCTGGCCATATCGTTTTGACTTCCAAACTGCCTTTTCCTGTGGGGAACACAAATTTAGCATTTCACACAATTTCTGTGTGTTTACAGTATTAAATACCATCAGTCGTGTACTATCTGTTTGTATGGGGTTACTAGCTGCTGATTTAGCAGCTTCGTCTGCTCGGCTGTTACCAAGTGATACCGGGTCTTGGCTATACGTGTGAGCTTTACACTTGATAACAGCCACTCTGTCGGGTTCCTGTATCGCTGTTAGAAGTCTTTTGATGTGGGCTGCATGCGCTACGGGTGTGCCAGCTGCCGTCATGAAATTTCTGAGGCGCCATAGGGCTCCAAAATCATGGACTACTCCGAATGCGTACCTAGAATCTGTGTAGATATTGGCTGACTTGCCCTTAGCCAATTCACATGCTCTGGTTAGGGCAACCAGTTCAGCAACTTGTGCTGAGTGAGGTGGGCCTAGCGGTTCTGCTTCTATGGTACCTTGGTCATCTACGACTGCGTATCCAGTACACAAGTCTCCCGAGTCCGTCTGTCTGTGACAACTACAGTCAGTGTAGAAAGTAAAATCTACATCTTCCAGTGGGTTGTCACTGATGTCAGGCCTTGCCGTGAAATTTTGGGTCAAATATTCCATACAATCATGTGTGTCATCCTCTGTATTAAATCCTCCTTCACCATTACTCTCATCCTCCACCCTTTGTGCCTGTCCAGGCACACCTGGGAGATACGTTGCAGGATTTAATGCGCTGCATCTCCTTATGGTAATGTTTACGGGGGCCATCAATGCCAATTCCCATCTTGTAAACCGCGCTGATGAGACGTGTCTGGTTTGGGCAGAATTTAGTAAGGCTGACACTGCATGTGGTGTATGAATTGTGAGGTTGTGTCCTAGCACTACATCTTCGCTTTTTGTGACTAGCAATGCTATCGCTGCAACACTTCGCAAGCATGTGGGGAGGGATCGCGCTACCGTGTCAAGCTGGGCGCTGTAGTAAGCTACCGGCCTGCTGGCATCACCATGCTTCTGGGTTAGGACACCTGCTGCGCAACCAGCACTCTCTGTTCCGTACAGCTCAAAGGGTTTCCCATAGTCAGGCATACCTAATGCCGGTGCCTGTGTTAGGCACTGTTTTAGTCTTTCAAATGCCATCTCGGATTCGTCTGTGTGCGAGATCCGATCAGGTTTACTTGATGAGACCATCTCCTGCAAAGGTAGGGCTAGTATGGAAAAACCTGGGATCCAGTTACGGCAATACCCACACATTCCTAAAAACGTTCTAATCTGTTGCTGGGTCTGTGGCAGGGTCATGTCACGAATTGCTTGAATTCTATCAGCGGTAAGGTGTCTCAGTCCTTGTGTTAGACAGTGTCCCAAATACTTCACACGGGTCTGGCATAATTGTAACTTGTCTTTGGAAACCTTGTGTCCTGTGTCTGAAAGATGAAACAGGAGCTGTTTCGTATCTCTCAGGGACGCTTCCAATGAATCTGAACACAGTAGTAAATCGTCCACGTACTGTATCAATACTGATCCACTCACTGGTTGGAAAGACTGTAAACAATCATGCAGAGCTTGTGAGAAAATACTTGGACTGTCTATGAAACCTTGGGGTAAGCGAGTCCATGTATATTGAACTCCTCTGTATGTAAATGCAAATAAGTATTGGCTGTCAGGGTGTAGAGGTACCGAGAAGAAAGCGGAGCAGAGGTCAATCACAGTGAAAAATTTGGCAGTGGGAGGGATTTGCATTAGGATGACAGCTGGATTTGGCACTACGGGGAATTGACTCTCAACTATTTTGTTGATCCCTCTTAGATCCTGCACTAATCGGTAACCCCTCCCCCCACTCTTTTTAACAGGGAAGATGGGACTATTTGCAGTGCTGGACGTCCTTACCAGAATGCCCTGTTGTAGCAAGCGCTCTATTACAGGGTAAACTCCTAACTCCACCTCTGGCTTCAGAGGATATTGTGGGATTTTTGGAGCTATCCTACCATCTTTTACTTGCACAACTACTGGGGCTACATTTGCCATCAATCCAGTGTCTTGTCCGTCCTTGGTCCAAAGTGACTCAGGTATCTGGGAAATAATTTCTTCTACCTTGGACGGACACCTATTTATAGTAACGGTGTGTGACATTAATCTTGTTGGGGAGTCTAGCATATCTTGCGCTTCCTGAGCGTGGTTTTCGGGTATGTCCAAGAGCACACCTTCAGGAGTACAGTATATGACGCATCCCATTTTGCACAGTAAATCTCTCCCTAAGAGATTAGTCGGAGCCGATGCAGCCAGCAGGAAAGAATGCTTGGTATGCAAAGGCCCTATCGTAATCTCTGCGGGTTTGCTTAAAGGGTAGTGCTGTACTACGCCTGTTACTCCCATGGCTGGAATTGTTTTACCAGTGGTTCTCATGCCCACGGTCGAATTTATCACTGACTTGGCCGCCCCCGTATCTACAAGAAATTTAGAGATTTACCAGCTACATCAATTGTGACCTCGGGTTCACTTCCAAGGTTCGCAATTAATTTCACTGGCTGCAGATTACAGGTGTGGCCTCGCCCCTATGGTGCGTGGTGGCCTCCCTGTATTGCACTGGCAGCTATTACCTGTGAAGGGGGTAAATGGGATCTATCAGTGACTTGCCAGTCTCTTTTTGGGGGATACCTTTTTGTTTCCCCTGCGTGTGGCTCATAACTCCGTCTCTGCGGTCCTTGCTCCCAATTTCGTGTGTCATGTCGTTGTCTAGGGGGTTGGTATGATCTTTGTGCATTCTTTGATTTACAGTCTCGTGCAAAATGTCCCTCTTTATGACAGTAAAAACAAGTTACCACATTTGACTTACCCACAGGGGTCGGAGCTTTATACAGAGATGGCCTTGTGGTCAGGGCCTGTATACTTACGGTCATTAACTTATCACTTTGTGACTCCCTGTGTCTGGTGATATTCCGTTCATGATCAACAGCAGCCTCTCTCAAAGTAGCCACCGACAGACCTCGCCAACATGGTTGGGTGGTCTGTACCCTTGTCCTTAATACTTCTTTTAAACCTTCCATTAACACAGATACTCCTACTGCTCTATGATTTACATTTGTCGAAATGTCTTCTATGCCTGTATACTTAGCCATTTCCTGTAGTGCCCGATGAAAATAATCAGCAGCTGTTTCTCCCTCTTTTTGTTTGATGGAAAAAAATTTATTCCATTTGGCAACAGCTGGAAAATACTCTTTTAACTGTAAATTTATTCTCTTTACATTATCTTGGTTGTACACATCCGTAAGGGGTACATCTTCATCTAATTTACAGTCAGCTAAAAATCTTGCTGAGTCGACATTGGAGGGTAAACATGCCCTCAGCAATATCTGCCAGTCTTTGTTATTGGGCTCCACAGTATTTCCTAGATCTCTAATGTATTTCTGACTAGCAGCTAGATCTTTCCTAGGATCAGGGAATTCAGACACCATTGTTCTTAATTCCATTCGGGAAAAGGGGCAGTGCATGGCGATGTTTCTGACAGGAGTGATTCCTGATGTGTCAGTTTTCCCATTTGGCACTGCTATTACCCTAACGGGATTAAGTCCAATAACATCCTTCTGAGTAGATTCTACAACATGTGGTGAAATGGTTTCAGCATAGTGTATGGTGCCGTACTTACCAGATGATACAACCTCACCTGTCCCTCCGCTAGGGGGCTTTGACGCTAATCTTACGGGCTGGGCCGTGCCCACTGTTGTTTCTGCTATGGTGGCTGCTAGAGAGAGTGCCAATATTGTTGTTGGCTCATCCTCTTGATCACACTCCTGGGGAAAGTTTAAAACAGGGTCCAGCTTGCACGGGTTAGTATTTGCATCAATAATCTTAGTCACGTTATTCTTAACATTTATACAGTTACTAAGTGCATGTTTATCATTCACCAGTGTGCCATTCTCTGTGACCACCTGCTCTCCTGTTATGTATGGTGGCGGTGGCGCCGTGGCTATCAGTTTCTTTATAGGGTTAGATCCAGCCGCCTGAGCCAATCCTCTCTGTATTTCACCCTCCTGCTGCCATAACTGTAAATAGTCATAATGTTTGATTCGTCTCTTTGCAGATTTAATGAGACATATCCTTCTCCTTAGATTTTGCAACACATCTGGGCTAAAACTGCCTACCCGTGGGAACTTTTCCCCATCGTGCACAGTCATTCTTTCCCATTCATCGCACAAAACCTCTGTGTGTGATCCGTATTTCTCACACATTACATACCTTGCCGACCCAATTGGTCGGTTTACTAAGTCAACCCGAACCGAGGTTGATCGCCCCCTACCTGAACAACTGGCCCCCATCCTTGCAGGTGTTGCTTTCACTACCTCTGACCTTCAAATCAGGGTCTTCAGCAAACCCTTACAAAACCAAGATGTCCTGGGCAGGCCGGCGGTGAAGTTTACCGAGTACTCCACTCACTCGCCCACGTCGACCAATACGCCCACACACTGCCTTAGCGCTGGCGTACTCAACCTAGGGCCCCTGCAACCTGAACCTCTATTTACTGGAACATGTGGGTGTGATCCGAAGAGCACTTAACCCTTTCCAGTAACTATTGGTTGTTGGATAGTTCCCAAGTGACTAGCGAACTTCCTTTAAAATAAAAAAAATATTACACAAATCACATTAGAATGTACAAATAGCGTTTATGACCCCTCTAGCGTACGCAAATGGTACTGGGTCAAGTTACTAACTAATGCACACAATTACGTGCGGTACAATCGTTCTGCACATAAGCAACTAATCTTACGTGCGGAGCGACCAGTGGAATCGAAAATTGTGGCTGCGAATTCCTTCAGCCTGAGCTTAATGGCCTATATGGGTATCGCACCAACCCTTTCTGGTGTTGTGCTACTCTTTATCTATAGCGGACTTCTTAGTCTGCTGTACCTGGACCTCCTGGTCTGTCTGGACCTCCTGGTCTGTGCTACAGTAGACCTCCTGGTCTGCTATACTCTAATGCTCTTTTTTAATGTTTAACAAGGGATGCCTCCCAAGCCACCATGCAGTCACTTACACGTATGTACCTTCACATGAACTCGATTTCCTTTGGTTCAACCCAAAAAATTTTTAGAAACTTATATATATGTATACACACTCTTTCACCTCATATACACTTTACTTTCGTTTCTGCGCAGAAATCCCTTTCATTCAGTAACACAGTCTAGTCCAGATGAGTTGCAAATTAGAGAAGGATCTATTAGCTTAAAATTTTGGACACTGAAATTGACTTGCACTATTATCGCGTTACCTCCTTTTAGCCTATTTAAAATAATACTATCGTGTGATTTGTATTATGTGGGCGTACCCAGACGCTCCATTGCGTAATATACGCTCCGTGCGTCGACCCTTGCGTCGCGTACACTCGTTCTGCCCCTTGTTAGAGACACGTGTACGTAGGCCAGGTATGTCCACAGTAACACAACTAACACGTTTATCAATGTAAATGACCTTTAATTGTAATCATCTACTGAACACCACACAGAACTTCCTTGTATTTTAGGCAAGCCGTGTGCGTGTTTTACAAATTACTTCCTTACGTATTAATATTAACTTTTAACTACCAATAGCAACAAATCTTTCTCAGCACGTTATCAATTGTGAAATGGCAAACAGGAAGGTGATATGTGAAAATACACAAATGAAAAGAGATACAGTTGTGTGTGTGCGTGCGTACGCAAAACAGAAATAAACAGTTTAAAAAAAAACAATAGCGTATTGTTCTTACCTCCGGTTCCGGATCCCACCAGTACTCCTTCAATCTAGCGAAACAGACGCTTATCTAGTCAGCACTACTGTATCCCGATACGAAGGGATACTGCCTTCCCGCCCTTGCTGACGGATAACGTTTGCTTTCGCTAGTGCGGATATGTGGAGGACGGACGAGCCGCCAATTGATAATGCTGATTTAGATTACCTTATAACTTCACAATAATGGGTAAGAGACACAGTACGCAATTGGCGTATGGGGTACCGTAAGGGTACGTATTTAGCGTAGCATACGCTAGGCCGTGACGCACATGCGGCACGCTCGCTCACAGCTTAATGCATGGTGTCGAGCACGCTATAGGCGAGCGACTACCGTAATGCTACGCTATCAGCATAGCGGACGCTCGAGACCACGAGGAGATCACGAGCGGCGCAGACGCTCACAAGATGACAATCAGTAAACCTTGAATGTAACACACAGAAAGGATATTCTTATACTGTAGACCTTGTACTGAAACACTGTAGCGATATAACGCTGCTTAACCTTGTTTACACTAAAGCTGTTTGAGCGATAGAGACGCTCCTATTACCCTCTGCAATATAATGAACACACAATACCGTGCTAAGGATCCAACACCTTTACTAACTAGCTTTTAGTTATATCGAAAAGGGGTAAAACAGTTACAAGTCATACACTACATACTAACATATAATTCTAACAGAATATCTAGACAGAAATATACAATAACGTTACAATCTTAAACTAAACAGAGAGAGAGAGAGAATGTGGCCAATACAAACAAAGAGCGAGATAATCACAAAGAATTACTTACACACACTGGGAACGATCGCAGCGCAGCCTGGTACCAGCCCCGAGTTAGTCAATATGAAAACCGTTTGTGGAGAGTGAGGGAGCTGTTCAGGCTGGCTGATCTTATATACCCTGAGTACAGTGTACTACAAAGGGACCGACAATCTCATTGTTCATTGGACACAGGAATGTCTCCTCGCATCATATCAAAAGGTCATAGGTTAGTTTGAACAGGTGGGCTGTGACTATTTCAAACAGCTCAGGTGGTTGGGAATCTCCGGATTCCCGCCGCATGGATAATGAACTGCAAATACAGAATATGTCCAGAAACTACTAATGGCCATAACTACACGCAGGAGCGATTAATCTTTACCTAACCAACACCGGATTATTGCTATAAAAATACTCTTCGGTTAGGTACCAGACACCACTGTTCAACCTTAATCAGACCCTTTGTACAACAAAAAGAGGGATTCCCGAGTCCGTGAACAAGTCACATTAACCAAACTTACAGTTATCATTAAGGGGAACATTATCTATAAAACGAGCTATTTGGTTCTATTATTAAACGATTGAGTCGCCCGCTAGACGCACACAAAGTCTACCGTAAATGCACATACCACGCGCTCAAGCGCATGGCCGAGGCGCCATCACGCGGCTGCGTATATATCCACACGCACGGGAGAGAATGTGCACGTGCAGCAGGCACGCGCATGAGGTGCATATATGGCAACGTGCAGCGTGATATTTTTCTGACTTTGACAAGACAGTCTCCTCCAGTACCCCGCTCCTGAGACTCTAGATAAACTCATGGAGCTTTCTATTAAGATTGATCGTCGTCTCAGAGAGCGGAGAGCTAAAAGAGGAACATCTGTAAGGTCAAGTCCTTGTGTTTATTCCATTCCAGAAGACGTCGAGGAGCCCATGAAGATGGGTCTCTCCCGGCTGTCTCCTGAGGAAAGGACCAGAAGGCAAAATTCCGGTCTTTGTTTGTACTGTGGTGGTAAGGGACATTTTGCTCGTAACTGTCCGAACAAGTCGGGAAACGCTTTGACCAGGTGAATTGTGAGGGGGTTCACCTAGGTCTGCAGCTTATCTCCTCGAATAACTCTCTTTTAGTTCCAGTTAAGGTTTCCTTTGACAGCCTCAGTTCTTTGGTGTCGGCTTTTGTTGACAGTGAGCTGCAGGAAACTTTATGGATTTAACTTGGGCTAAGGCCTTAGGCATTCCTCAGTTACCATTGGGTAGGTGTGTCACCATGCATGGCTTAGATGGGAGTCCGCTTTCCAATGGGATTATTACTCACCGTACACCTCCCGTAGTACTTACAGTAGGAGCTTTACATTCCGAAAAAATCGAGTTCTATCTAACACATTGCCCAGCAGTTCCAGTTGTTCTGGGTCACCCTTGGCTGGCCTTTCATAATCCCACCATTGATTGGCGGTCCGGGGAGATTTCACAATGGGGTACTTTTTGTGCTAAGGAATGTATTTCGTTTCCAGTTAGAGTAGCAGCTATCATTCCAGAACTCATTCCTGTGGAATACCAGGAGTTTGCCGATGTATTCTCCAAAGGCAATGCGGACATTCTGCCTCCCCATCGGCCTTATGATTGTGCTATTGAGCTAATCCCTGGTGCCGCATTGCCAAAGGGGAGATTATATGCATTGTCCGGGCCAGAAACTTCGGCTATGAATGACTATGTTCAGGAGAGCTTACAGAAAGGTTTTATTAGACCATCAAAATCCCCTTTAAGTGCTGGTTTTTTCTTTGTGGAAAAAAAGGATGGCTCGCTTAGACCATGCATAGATTTTAGAGCCTTGAATAAAATCTCAGTCAAAAACACTTATCCTTTGCCGTTGATTTCTGTACTCTTTGATCAGTTACGTTCTGCTGTGATTTTTTCTAAAATTGACCTGAGAGGAGCTTACAACCTCATCCGAATTAAATCTGGAGATGAGTGGAAGACGGCTTTCAGTACTCAGTCGGATCACTACGAATACCTGGTGATGCCGTTCGGCCTGTCTAATGCTCCAGCAGTTTTTCAAGACCTCATTAACGATGTGCTCCGTGACTTCCTAGGGAAATTTGTGGTCGTTTATTTAGACGACATCTTGATTTTTTTCTGAATCGATGGAACAACATATCACCCAGGTGCGTCTGGTTCTTCAAAAGTTACGTGAGAATCGTTTATATGCCAAGCTGGAGAAGTGTGAATTTCACGTCACGAAAGTATCTTTTTTAGGGTACATAATTTCCCCTCAGGGATTTTCCATGGAACCTAAGAAGCTTCAGGCCATCCTTAATTGGGCGCAACCCACCAATTTAAAAGCAATTCAGCGCTTTTTAGGGTTTGCGAAATATTATAGGAGGTTCATTCATTCTTTTTCTGACCTGGTTGCTCCCATTGTGGCTCTGACAAAGAAAGGAGCGGATCCTACCAACTGGTCGCATGAAGCTGAGTTGTCCTTCCGGGCTCTGAAACAAGCCTTTGTCTCAGCTCCAGTCCTCAGACATCCTAATCCGGAATTGCCCTTTGTTGTGGAGGTTGATGCCTCAGAGGTTGGAGTGGGGGCTGTCCTTTCTCAAAAGGATCCGGTGTCTTTGGACTTACATCCTTGTGCCTTTATGTCCAGGAAGTTCTCCTCCGCTGAATCCAATTATGACGTTGGTAATCGGGAGTTACTGGCGGTAAAGTGGGCTTTTGAGGAGTGGAGGCATTGGCTGGAAGGAGCGAAGCATACTATTTCGGTATTGACTGACCATAAGAACCTGCAATACATTGAATCAGCTAAACGGCTTAATGCCCGGCAGGCACGTTGGGCATTATTTTTTACTCATTTCAAATTTATAATCACTTTCAGGCCTGGTTCCAAGAATACTAAAGCTGATGCCCTGTCACGTAGCTTTCTTCCGGTTCACAATAACAATCCTGTTGTTACCCCAATACTTCCATCTTCGGTCATCCGGGCAGGCCTCACACAGGATTTATTTACCCAGTTAAACCAACTTCAACATCAAGCTCCTAGATTTACTCCTGCTGGTCGTCTTTACGTTCCTGAATTTTTGAGAGCTACTGTTTTAACTGAATTCCATGACAACAAAGTTTCAGGGCATCCGGGAATCACTAAAACATTGGAGTTAGTCTCTCGCTCAGTATGGTGGCCTAGTATTTCTAAAGACGTTAGGGAATTTGTTTATTCATGTCAGGTTTGTGCACAGCATAAGGTTCCCCGTTCCTTACCTATAGGGCAACTTATGCCCTTAAGTGTCCCTCTCAGGCCATGGTCTCATATTTCCATGGATTTTGTGGTTGACCTTCCCCTTTCAGCCGGATTCCGAGTCATATGGGTGGTAGTGGACCGTTTTAGTAAAATGGCTCATTTTATTGCTCTTCCCCGATTGCCTTCTGCTCAAGGGTTGGCAGTTTTGTTCCTCCGCCATGTGTTCAGGCTTCATGGGTTGCCCACTGATATTGTTTCTGATCGGGGTCCACAATTTGTCACACAATTCTGGAAATGTTTTTGTGCTTCATTAAAGATGAAACTGTCATTAACATCCGGTTACCACCCACAATCCAACGGGCAAACCGAACGAGTTAACCAGTCATTGAAACAATATCTGCGCTTGTATTCAGACAAACTCCAGAATGATTGGTCCGAGTTTCTTCCTTTGGCTGAATTTGCTTACAATAATTCTTGTCATTCCTCCACTAAAGAGTCTCCTTTCTTTTCAGTTTTTGGTTTTCACCCCAGAGCTAATTCTTTTTTTCATCATTCTCCAATCTCCTCGCTGACTTTAACCTCCCATCTCAGAGCAATTTGGAAAAAAGTGCACCTTGCTCTCAGAAAAGCGGCCTTTCGAGAGAAGAAATTTTCTGACAGGCTCCGACGTCCTTGCACTTTTAAGGTGGGAGATAAGGTGTGGTTGTCAACTCGCAACATCAGGCTTCGACAATCCTCGGCTAGACTGGGACCCAAATTTATTGGACCATTTCTTATTATTAAAAGAGTCAACCCAGTTGCCTTTCGGCTACGTTTACCAAGATCTCTCAAGATTGGAAATACGTTTCACTGTTCCCTGTTGAAACAATACGTTTCTTCCAGTAGATTTCCTCGGAGGATCTCTCAGGGTAGATCTCCAGTGGATGTACAGGGACAACAGGAGTTCTTGGTAGAGAAAGTTCTTGATTCCAAATTGTCCCGGGGTCGGCTTTATTTTTTAGTTCACTGGAAAGGCTATGGTCCGGAGGAAAGGTCTTGGGTCCTAGATAAGGATCTTCATGCCCCTAGGCTCAAGAGGGCATTTTTTCGGGAATTTCCTCAGAAACCTGGCTTTAGGGGTTCCTTGACCCCTCCTCAAGGGGGGGGGGTACTGTTAGGCGCCGGGGTCCGCAATGTCCGCGCGGCCCGGCGCCTAGCAACTAGGGACGCCGTGCGCGTTCAGCCGCCGGCTTCCTAGCAACGCTAGACGCCGGGCGCGCTGAGCCGCACGGACCCTAGCATCGGGGACGCCACGGGCGGACGCGTTCCCCGTTGCAGGGTCTAATTGCACACACACTTGTCTTCTGGCCGTGCAGCAAGGCAGCTGCACGGCATTAATACCAATCAGGCTCTGAACAGCTGATTGGAGGACTCCCTGCTAAATACCTGCCCAGTGCTGCACACAGACGCCGGTAATAGCTTCCTGCATGCTGCCTTGGTTTGCTGAACGTCTGTTCCTGTCCTGCTGTATCCGGTCATTCCTGTCCTCAGAAGTTCTGTATCTTGGAGTTGTCATCTCATCCCAAGAAGTCGTTTGGTCCCCTGTTGTCCTCAACGATCACCAGAGAATATCGTGTGGTGTTCGTGAGTTACGGCTCTGCCGCATGTTGCGGCTCAGCTACTTTTTCTTTATATTCTGTTTCGGAGCATTTGCGGAGGGTTCCGCTTCCACAAGTCCTCTCCGGAACTCGGCGGTGCCGGGTAGGAGAGTGGACAAGTGGATATTTTGGTTGTCCTTTTCCCTGGCGGTTTTTCCGCACATATTCTAGTTTTTAGTTTCTTGTAGCCCCTGGCCTGGTTGTTTAGTCAGAGGGCCCCTTGTTATCACCCTGTCTCGGATTTCCCTTTGTCTCCCATTAAGACCTGAGGGGGCATCGGTGTTGGGCAGACATAATCCGCCCTTCAAACGCGGCTGCCATGGGCTCAAGCAACCATAGTCTCGCAGGGGATTTCTGACAGCACGGGCGAAACAACAGAGTTAGGGCGCCAGGGGCTATTTTCCATTCCCGCTCCCTTCCCCAGCATTTCGTTCCAGTGCTCCGGTCCTCGCAAAAGATCTCCTCAGACCAGAGTGCTGGAATTATAACAGCCTGATGAGGAGGATATATGGGAACATGCAGGTATGCATCCTTTATGTCCAGCGATACCATAAAATCCCCCCCTTCCAGACAGGCGATGACCGCTCTGAGCGATTCCATCTTGAACTTGAACCGTTTTAAGTAAAGGTTCAGGGATTTTAAATTCAAAATGGGTCTGACCGAACCGTCCAGTTTCGGGACCACAAACAGGGTTCAGTAGTACCCCTTCCCCCTCTGAAGCAGGGGAACCTCGGCCACCACTTGTTGAAGACACAATTTTTGAATTGCCTGTAACACTATCTCCCTTTCCAGGGGAGAAGTTGGTAGCGCCGATTTGAAAAACCGGCGAGGAGGCACCTCTTCGAATTCCAGCCTGTATCCCTGGGAAACAATTTCCATTGCCCAGGGATCCACCTGTGATTGAACCCAGATGTGGCTGAAAAGTCGAAGACGTGCCCCCACTGGAGCGGACTCCCTCAGGGGAGCCCCAGCGTCATGCGGTGGATTTTGCAGAGACCGGGGAGGACTTCTGTTCCTGGGAACTAGCTGTGTTGTGCAGCTTTTTTCCTCTGCCCTTACCCCTGGCAAGAAAGGACGATCCACGTACTCTTTTGCTTTTATTTGAACGAAAGGACTGCATTTGATAAGGAGGCGCTTTCTTAGATTGTGAGGGAACATAAGGCAAAAAATTCGATTTACCTGCCGTAGCTGTGGAGACGAGGTCCGAGAGGCCCTCTCCAAACAATTCCTCACCCTTGTACGGCAAAAACTCCATATGCCTCTTTGAGTCGGCATCCCCCGTCCACTGTCGGGTCCATAAGACTCGCCTAGCAGAAATGGACATAGCGTTTATTCTGGATCCCAGTAAACTAATGTCTCTTTGAGCATCCCTCATATATAAGACAGCATCTTTTATATGCCCTAGGGGCATTAAAATGGTATCCTTATCAAGGGTCTCAATATCCGCTGATAAAGAATCTGTCCATGCTGCTACAGCACTACAAACCCAGGCCGACGCAATTGCCGGTCTGAGCAACGTACCAGAATGAGTGTAAATGGACTTCAAGGTAACCTCCTGCTTGCGGTCAGCAGGATCCTTGAGGGTAGCCGTATCTTGGGACGGGAGCGCTATCTTTTTTTATAAGCGTGTCAAAGCTTTGTCTACCCTAGGAGATGATTCCCACCATATTCTGTCCTGTGACGGGAAAGGATACGCTGTTAGAATCCTTTTGGGAATCTGCAGTTTTTTGTCTGGAGTTTCCCATGCTTTTTCGCATAATTCGTTCAGCTCATGTGAGGAGGGAAAGGTGACCTCAGGTTTCTTTCCCTTATACATGTGCACCCTCGTGTCAGGGACAGGGGGGTTCCTCAGTAATATGCAAAACATCTTTAATTGCGATAATCATATATCGAATACATTTAGCCACCCTTGGCTGCAATTTTGTATCATCGTAGTCGACACTGGAGTCTGAATCCGTGTCGGTATCTGTGTCAACTATTTGGGATAGTGGGCGCTTCTGAGACCCCGAAGGTCCCGGCGACATAGGGACAGACATGGGTTGACTCCCTGACTGTACCCTAGCTTCAGCTTTGTCTAATCTTTTGTGCAATAAATTAACATTAGCACTTAAAACATTCCACATATCCATCCAGTCAGGTGTCGGCGCTGCCGACGGAGCCTAATATTCATACACTCCCCCTCCTCCTTAGGTGAGCCTTCAACCTCAGACATGTCGACACGCGTACCGACACACCACACACACACAGGGAAGCTCTTTTCTGAAGACAGGTTCCCCACCAGGCCCTTTGGAGAGACAGAGAGAGTATGCCAGCACACACCCCAGTGCTATATGACCCAGGAAAAAACACAGAATGTTTACCCAGTAGCGCTTATGTATAATGTATATGCGCCAATTATGTGCCCCCCTCTACTTTAAAACCCTCTTTCACCGTGTGTTAAGCAGGGGAGAGTCCGGGGAGCTTCCTCTCAGCGGTGCTGTGGAGAAAATTGGTGCTGGTGAGTGCTGAGGGAGAAGCCCCGCTCCCTCGGCGGCGGGTTTTTGTCCCGCTCAAATTTACAAATAACATGGCGGGGGCTCTTTTTATACATGTACAGTGCCCAGCTGTACATGTATATATGTGCATTTGCCACCTGAGATGTTTATTGATGCCCAGGGCGCCCCCCCTGCGCCCTGTACCCTTACAGTGACCGGAGTGTGTGAGGTGAATGGGAGCAATGGCGCACCGCTTCACTGCTGTGCGTTACCTCTTATGAAGATCATTTCTTCTGCCGCCTCTAAAGTCTTTTTCCATACTCACCCGGCTTCATTCTTCCGGCTCTGCGAGGAGGACGGCGGCGCGGCTCTGGGACGGACGGCGAGGGTGAGACCTGCGTACCGATCCCTCTGGAGCTAATGGTGTCCAGTAGCCTAAGAAACAGAGCCCTGAAACTCAGAGAAGTGGGTCTGTTTCTCTCTCCTCAGTCCCTCGATGCAGGGAGTCTGTTGCCAGCAGGCTCCCTGAAAATTAAAATCCTAACTAAAATACTTTCTTTTACAGGAAACTCAAGAGAGCTCCCTGAAAGCACCCAGTCTCCACTGGGCACAGTATCAAACTGAGGTCTGGAGGAGGGGCATAGAGGGAGGAGCCAGTGCACACCCAGATACAAAGTCTTTCTTAAAGTGCCCATGTCTCCTGCGGAGCCCGTCTATCCCCATGGTCCTTACGGAGTCCCAGCATCCTCTAGGACGTTAGAGAAAATAAGATTTTACTCACCGGTAAATCTATTTCTCGTAGTCCGTAGTGGATGCTGGGGACTCCGTAAGGACCATGGGGAATAGTCGGGTTCCGCAGGAGACTGGGCACTCTAAAGAAAGATTTAGTACTATCTGGTGTGCACTGGCTCCTCCCTCTATGCCCCTCCTCCAGACCTCAGTTAAGGAAACTGTGCCCGGAAGAGCAGACATTATAAGGAAAGGATTTTGGAATCCCGGGTAAGACTCATACCAGCCACACCAATCACACCGTATAACTTGTGATACACCTATCCAGTCAACAGTATGAACGACAACAGGGCATCAACAATGGATGCCAACATAACATAACCCATTATAAAGCAATAACTATATACACGTATTGCAGAAAGTCCGCACTAGGGACGGGCGCCCAGCATCCACTACGGACTACGAGAAATAGATTTACCGGTGAGTAAAATCTTATTTTCTCTAACGTCCTAGTGGATGCTGGGGACTCCGTAAGGACCATGGGGATTATACCAAAGCTCCCAAACGGGCGGGAGAGTGCGGATGACTCTGCAGCACCGAATGGGCAAACTCAAGGTCCTCCTCAGCCAGGGTATCAAACTTGTAGAATTTTGCAAATGTGTTTGAACCCGACCAAGTAGCAGCTCGGCAAAGCTGTAGTGCCGAGACCCCTCGGCAGCCGCCCAAGAAGAGCCCACCTTCCTTGTGGAATGGGCTTTCACTGATTTTGGATGCGGCAATCCAGCCGCAGAATGAGCCTGCTGAATCGTGTTACAGATCCAGCGGGCAACGGTTTGCTTTGAAGCAGGAGCACCCAACTTGTTGGGGGCATACAGGATAAACAGCGAGTCAGTTTTCCTGACTCCAGCCGTTCTGGCTACATAAATCTTCAAAGCCCTGACTACATCTAGCAACCTGGAATCCTCCAAGTCATGAGTAGCCGCAGGCACTACAATAGGTTGGTTCAAATGAAAAGATGACACCACCTTTGGCAGAAATTGGGGACGAGTCCGTAATTCTGCCCTGTCCACATGGAAAACCAGATAGGGGCTTTTACACGACAAAGCCGCCAATTCTGACACACGCCTAGCCGAAGCTAAGGCCAATAGCATGACCACTTTCCACGTGAGATACTTCAGCTCCACGGTCTTAAGTGGCTCAAACCAGTGGGATTTCAGGAAACCCAACACCACGTTGAGATCCCAAGGTGCCACTGGTGGCACAAAAGGGGGCTGAATATGCAGCACTCCCTTAACAAACGTCTGAACTTCAGGAAGAGAAGCCAGTTCCTTTTGAAAGAAAATGGATAGGGCCGAAATCTGGACCTTTATGGATCCCAACTTCAAGCCCATAGTCACTCCAGACTGTAGAAAGTGCAGAAATCAGCACCAGTTGGAATTCCTCTGTAGGGGCCTTCCTGGCCTCACACCAAGCAACATATTTTCGCCATATGCGGTGATAATGTTTTGCTGTCACGTCCTTCCTAGCCTTTATCAGCGTAGGAATAACTTCCTCCGGAATGCCTTTTTCCGCTAGGATCCGGCGTTCAACCGCCATGCCGTCAAACGCAGCCGCGGTAAGTCTTGGAACAGGCAGGGCCCCTGTTGCAACAGGTCCTGTCTGAGAGGCAGAGGCCATGGGTCCACTGTGAGCATGTCTTGCAGTTCCGGGTACCAAGTCCTTCTTGGCCAATCCGGAACAATGAGTATTGTTCTCACTCCTCTTCTTCTTACGATTCTGAGCACCTTGGGTATGAGAGGAAGAGGAGGAAACACATAGACCGACTGGAACACCCACGGTGTTACCAGGGCGTCCACAGCTATCGCCTGAGGGTCCCTTGACCTGGCGCAATACCTTTGTAGCTTTTTGTTGAGACGGGACGCCATCATGTCTACCTGTGGCAGTTCCCATCGATTTGTAATCTGAGTGAAGACTTTGTGATTAAGTCCCCACTCTCCCGGGTGAAGGTCGTGCCTGCTGAGGAAGTCTGCTTCCCAGTTGTCCACCCCCGGAATGAACACTGCTGACAGTGCTTGCACGTGATTCTCCGCCCACCGAAGAATCCTGGTGGCTGCCGCCATCGCGACTCTGCTTCTTGTGCCGCCCTGGCGGTTTACATGAGCCACCGCGGTGATGTTGTCTGACTGAATCAGCACCGGTTGGATGCGAAGCAGGAGCTCCGCTTGACTCAGGGCGTTGAATATGGCCCTTAGTTCCAGGATATTTATGTGCAGACAAGCCTCCTGACTTGACCACAACCCTTGGAAGTTTCTTCCCTGAGTGACTGCCCCCCACCCTCGGAGGCTCGCATCTGTGGTCACCAGGACCCAGTCCTGTATGCCGAACCTGCGGCCCTCGAGAAGGTGAGCACTCTGTAGCCACCACAGAAGAGACACCCTGGCCCTGGGGGACAGGGTGATCAGCCGATGCATCTGAAGATGCGATCCGGACCATTTGTCCAACAGATCCCATTGAAAGATCCGCGCATGGAACCTGCCGAAGGGAATGGCTTCGTACGATGCCACCATCTTTCCCAGGACTCGCGTGCAGTGATGCACCGACACCTGTTTCGGTTTTAAGAGGTCTCTGACTAGAGTCACGAGCTCTTGAGCCTTCTCCTCCGGGAGAAACAGCTTCTTCTGGTCTGTGTCTAGAATCATGCCCAGAAAGGGCAGACGCGTCGTAGGAATCAGCTGCGACTTTGGGATATTCAGAATCCAGCCATGCTGTTGCAACACTTCCTGAGAGTGCGCTACGCTGATCTGCAACTGCTCCCTGGACCTCGCCTTTATGAGGAGATCGTCCAAGTATGGGATAACTGTGACTCCTTGCTTTCTCAGGATCACCATCATTTCTGCCATTACCTTGGTAAATATTCTCGGTGCCGTGGAGAGCCCAAACGGCAACGTCTGGAATTGGTAATGACAGTCCTGTACCACAAATCTGAGGTACTCCTGATGAGGCGGATAAATGGGGACATGCAAGTAAGCATCCTTGATGTCCAGAGACACCATAAAATCCCCCTCTCCCAGGCTTGCAATGACCGCTCTGAGCGATTCCATTTTGAACTTGAATCGTTTCAGATAAATGTTCAGGGACTTTAAATTTAATATAGGTCTGACCGAACCGTCCGGTTTCGGTACCACAAACATTGTGGAATAGTATCCCTTTCCCTCTTTAAGAAGGGGAACCTTTACCACCACCTGCTGGAGAAATAGCTTGTGAATCGCCGCTACCACTACTTCAGTTTCTATGGGGGAAGCTGGCAGGGCAGATTTTAGGTAACGTTGAGGGGGCATCACCTCGAATTCCAGCTTGTATCCCTGAGACACAATCTGTAAAGCCCAGGAATCCACCCGTGAGCGAACCCACTGGTGGCTGAAATGTCGGAGACGCGCCCCCACCGCTCCTGGCTCCACCGTAGAGCCCCAGCGTCATGCGGTGGATTTAGTGGAAGCCGGGGAGGACTTCTGTTCCTGGGAACTAGCTGTAAGGTGCAGCTTTTTTCCTCTACCCCTGCCTCTAGCAAGAAAGGAAGCACCTCTGACCTTGCTACAGCACTACACATCCACGCCGACGCAATTGCGGGCCTCAGTAGAGTCCCTAGGGGAGGATTCCCAGTGCACCCTGTCCTCTGGCGGGTAAGGGTACGCCATAAGTAACCTTTTGGAAATCAGGACTTTCTTATCAGGGGAATCCCACGCTCTTTCACATAACTCATTTAACTCATGTGAAGGGGGAAAAGTCACCTCTTGCTTTTTCTCCCCATACATATAAACCCTCTTGTCAGGGACAGGGTTTACCTCTGATATGTGTAAAACATCCTTCATCGCTATAATCATGTAGCGGATAGCTTTTGTCATTTTCGGTTGCAATTTTGCATCATCGTCGTCGACACTGGAGTCAGAATCCGTGTCGACATCTGTGTCAACCATTTTGGATAGTGGGCGCTTTTGAGACCCTGAGGGCCTCTGCGCTGTAGGATCAGGCATGGGTTGAGACCCTGACTGGCCCAAGGTATCAGCTTTATCCAACCTTTTATGTAAGGAGTTTACATTATCATTTAACACCTTCCACATATCCATCCAATCAGGTGTCGGCACCGTCGGCGGCGACACGTCGTTCAACTGCACTTGCTCTGCCTCCACATAGCCCTCTTCGTCAAACATGTTGACACACGTGTACCGACACACCACACACACAGGGGAAGCTCTAAATGAGGACAGGACCCCCACAAGGCCGTTTGGAGAGACAGAGTATGCCAGCACACACCCCAGCGCTATATGACCCAGGAATCACACAGTAACTTAGTGTTTACCCAGTAGCTGCTGTATTATGACTAATGTGCCTAAATTTATGTGCCCCCCCTCTCTTTTTTACCCTTCTACCGTGATTCTGCAGGGGAGAGCCTGGGGAGCTTCCTCTCAGCGGAGCTGTGGAAGGAAAATGGCGCTGGTGAGTGCTGAGGAAGAAGGCCCCGCCCCCTCAGCGGCGGGCTTCTGTCCCGCGATTTTGTGTAAAATTAATGGCGGGGGCTCATGCATATAACAGTGTCCAACTGTATATATGCAGCTTTCGCCAGGAGGTATCAATTGCTGCCCAGGGCGTCTGCAGTGCTGTGCGCTATCTCATGTGAAATTCTGCCGCCGATTTCGATGTCTTCTCTGCTTCTGCCGGCTTCTGTCTTCTGGCTCTGCGAGGGGGACGGCGGCGCGGCTCCGGGAACGGACGACAAGGTCAGGTCCTGTGTTCGATCCCTCTGGAGCTAATGGTGTCCAGTAGCCGAAGAAGCGCAACCTAGCCGCAGTTAGTAGGTTTGCTTCTCTCCCCTCAGTCCCACGTAGCAGAGAGTCTGTTGCCAGCAGAAGCTCTCTGAAAATAAAAAACCTAACTAAAAAACTTTCTTATTAGCAAGCTCAGGAGAGCTCACTAAAAGCACCCAGCTCTGTCCGGGCACAGATTCTAACTGAGGTCTGGAGGAGGGGCATAGAGGGAGGAGCCAGTGCACACCAGATAGTACTAAATCTTTCTTTAGAGTGCCCAGTCTCCTGCGGAGCCCGTCTATTCCCCATGGTCCTTACGGAGTCCCCAGCATCCACTAGGACGTTAGAGAAAGGAGTATTAAGTACATAAGGAGTGTTTTTACCTCCTTTTGAATAAGTCTAGATGGAGGCTTCTTTTCTCTTCTCATGATCTTCAGGTGGCATGAGTGGCTCGTGTTACTTCTTCCCGTTCACAGACTGCTGGATGACAGATGGGTCCCTCATACTTCCACATCGTCTATAGCTGCAGTGTTTCATAAATACTTTCTGGAAGATATATGAACCATCGCCTGGCTATGTTCACCTACAACTAACAAGTCATTACTTCAGTAACCATTGCCCTGTACATTCCTAGTCCAGCAGTCTTCAGTCAGCATATCTTGCCAAGTCTGCTTGCAATTAGCTCCGCTGTGCCGTGTATACAGTATCATTAAGTCCTGCTGTCTTCAGTCACATCAGCTGAGTCTGCATTATTCTTGCCAAAGTCTGTCTGCAGTTACCATTGCTGTGTCTAGTCTGTTTACAATTAACTCTTGCTTTGCCAGCTGCTACCTTGTGGTACCCAGCCTATTGTGTGAGCCCCTATTGCTTTGAGGTTTAAGTAAAGGCAGCACCTCAAGTACCGGTGAGTGCTTACAGCTCTATGGGAACAGGAGTGTCTGTTATTGGCGGAAGACCCTCTCACCAGCTCTAAGGGTCTCACACATATAGTGCTGGAGTTCCCTAAGAATGTCACAACTCCTTTTCTTTGCATAGTGATATAAGACTGGGCTGCCCTCCATCACCCTCCTTTTTTTGATATTGCCATTGAGCCGTTAGCCTGTACCAGCCATGCATTTCCTGATATACGTGGAATTATGGTCTTGGGTCGGGAAAAAAAGTTTGTGCTGTATGCAGATGATAGGTTAGTTTTTGTCTGATATACAACGCTCTCTAACGTCTCTATTAGCAATGATGGACGCTTGTGTTTTTTGCATGTACTCTGATTGTGGTAAGTCCTGGTTTTCCCTGTCCGGTCTACTTTGTGTAAACTGTAGTCCTAGGAATAGTCTTTACACTGTTATTTAATATTTAGGTATTCAAATTTCTCATACTCTTCAGGAATATTTCCCTTAATGTCCAACCTGAACTTGATTATTTTAAGGTTCAATTTATGTGTGGTGGTGGCTTCCTGTCAGTTATGAGTAGGGTGAACCTGTTAAAGATGGTTATGCAACCAATATTACTCTGTATGCTCTGGTTTACTTTCCGATTTCCTTTTTCTCCATAATTGTCCAATATGTGGCTTCCTTTATCAGGAAATAACCAAGCTCAAATTGCATACTAAACCTTATGCCATCCCCAGGGAGATGGTCTTACCCGGCTACCGGATATATTATACCATTTGGCTGCTCAGCTGGTGCATCTCTGGGATAGGGTTGTCTGCTCTGATCTAGAGGATGTGCACTATGCTCTACTTTGTGTTCTGCTTACACTGTGTTTAATCAGCTCGTTTTTGCTTGCTACATCTTCCCTAAAGCGTTGCCCACCTATTTTGGTACAGGCTTGCAGAATCTGTTACTCAGAAGCCAAGCTTTTACATGATTGTTATTGACCCTTGTTGTCCTCTTGGGGGTAACCTTTTACTTTCTGAACTTCTTACACTTGAGGGTGGGACCCTCTGTTTGTCTTACAGAGTGTGACCTATGGGTCAGTTGCATCGCAATGGTGTACTCCATTCCATTTCTCAGTTTAAGACTGATTTGATCTTCCGAGTAGTATGTTTTATAGATATTTGCAACTCTGCCATGATCTCTGTGGAGGGTGCAGTCCCGGCTATATTCAACTCGCCAGTATGTACTTTGTTCCGCACCATTGCTTCTAAAAAGCAAATCTCCTTTATCCTCCCTGATACTAGAAGATGGGGGATTAGTCACTGAGATTACTGTGGCGTCTTGAGTTTACCTGACGGACGATGACTGGATAGTGGCACTTGGATTCCACTGATTTGCTTCAGCCCATGTCCATTATTAGCAAATGCAATTCTATATACTAATCAGGCTTTAATGGACCCCAGTGCATTTAGCTAAGCTTACGAGGTTGACCTTGCAATACTCCTGACGAAGATTTCTGGCATCTGCTATGGTCATGTTCCTATATGTCGGAAATTCTGGTCTGCAGTGCTACGTGGTATTGGAGAGAATGGGATCTGGATCGTCTTTGCCGACCCTTATATTTGTATCTTTGCCCTCAGCCTTTCAGACTTTACAAGTTTGTTACTGTTCTTATTACATTCGCTAAAGTGCTTATTGCTAAGTGTTGGATGGCTCCGTCCCTTGCAGCCTCATTTTGGATGGTGAACTGTACTCCTCTCATGAACATTTCATGCATAATTAAACACAAATGCCCAGAGAAATCTGATAATCTTTCGCAATCATCCCGCTTTGTCTTGGACCTGGAACCTTTTGTTCCCTGAATTCCTTTACTGCAAAAATGTCCTGTCACATTTTACCATATCTGCTATGGGTGCTCCTTGGGTAACACCAAGAAAAATGGATTAATATTTACTTACATTAAGACGTCTCAAATTTACATCTCTATAGAGTTAGCAAATTTTTAACACTCATTTACATGTACAACCATGAAAATCAGAAACTTCCATAAGAACAGGGAGAACAGCTAGTTCTGTATAAACTGTCATTCTTATAACCAGTTCTGGAAATAGGAATAAATCAGCAAAATAATTTCAGAATTGAAATAAAAAAATATCTGAAGACTTGTCTAGAGATACTATAAATCTTGCACCTGCTTATAACTTTAGGTGAGTACCAGCACCTCTCGTAATGTTACCTTTTTGTTTCACTGGGAAAAAAAAATGTACACAAAAGTTTACATACTGTTTAAACTTTAAACAGTATGTAAACTTTTGTGCAATTTTTGTTTTCAATAACACCCCCACATCAACAACTAAACGGACACCCTTGCTTTAAACTTTAAAGCAATGGTGTCCATTTAGTTGATGATGTGGGGGTGTTATTGAAAACCTATAACCTTGCAATTTTATAGAACAACTAGTATAAAAGACCCATGCCCCACTCTGGCCCGCTCTGCTGTTTCCCAACTTACTAAGCCCCGGGTGGCTCCGCACCCCTCCCTCCTCCCATAATTATCCTGCTGCTCACTGAGGAAATGGGACAGACCTTGCGCAATTATTGTATATAGATATATTTTGTAAGACGCAAAAATAAGATTTTACTCACTGGTAAATCTATTTCTCGTAGTCCGTAGTGGATGCTGGGAACTCCGTAAGGACCATGGGGAATAGACGGGCTCCGCAGGAGACTGGGCACTCTAAAAGAAAGATTAGGTACTATCTGGTGTGCACTTGCTCCTCCCACTATGACCCTCCTCCAGACCTCAGTTAGGATACTGTGCCCGGAAGAGCTGACACAATAAGGAAGGATTTTGAATCCCGGGTAAGACTCATACCAGCCATACCAATCACACCGTATAACTCGTGATACTATACCCAGTTAACAGTATGAAATATAACTGAGCCTCTCAACAGATGGCTCAACAATAACCCTTAGTTAGGCAATAACTACATACAAGTATTGCAGACAATCCGCACTTGGGATGGGCGCCCAGCATCCACTACGGACTACGAGAAATAGATTTACCGGTGAGTAAAATCTTATTTTCTCTGACGTCCTAGTGGATGCTGGGAACTCCGTAAGGACCATGGGGATTATACCAAAGCTCCCAAACGGGCGGGAGAGTGCGGATGACTCTGCAGCACCGAATGAGAGAACTCAAGGTCCTCCTCAGCCAGGGTATCAAATTTGTAGAATTTAGCAAACGTGTTTGCCCCTGACCAAGTTGCAGCTCGGCAAAGTTGTAAAGCCGAGACCCCTCGGGCAGCCGCCCAAGATGAGCCCACTTTCCTCGTGGAATGGGCTTTTACTGATTTAGGATGCGGCAATCCAGCCGCAGAATGCTCCAGCTGAATTGTGCTACAAATTCAGCGAGCAATAGTCTGCTTAGAAGCAGGAGCACCTATTTTGTTGGGTGCCTACAGGATAAAAAGCGAGTCAGTTTTCCTGACTCCAGCCGTCCTGGAAATATAAATTTTTAAGGCCCTGACTACGTCCAGTAACTTGGAATCTTCCAAGTCCCTAGTAGCAGCAGGCACTACAATAGGTTGGTTCAAGTGAAAAGCTGATACCACCTTAGGGAGAAACTGGGGACGAGTCCTCAATTCTGCCCTATCCATATGGAAAATCAGATAAGGGCTTTTACATGACAAAGCCGCCAATTCTGACACACGCCGGGCCGAAGCCAAGGCCAATAACATGACCACTTTCCACGTGAGATATTTCAAATCCACAGTTTTAAGTGGCTCAAACCAATGTGATTTTAGGAAACTCAACACCACGTTGAGATCCCAAGGTGCCACAGGAGGCACAAAAGGGGGCTGAATATGTAGCACTCCCTTTACAAATGTCTGAACTCCAGGCAGTGAAGCCAGTTCTTTCTGGAAGAAAATCGACAGAGCCGAAATCTGGACCTTAATGGAACCCAAGTTTAGGCCCATAGTCACTCCTGACTGTAGGAAGTGCAGAAAACGACCCAGCTGAAATTCCTCTGTTGGGGCCTTCCTGGCCTCACACCACGCAACATATTTTCGCCAAATACGGTGATAATGGTTTGCGGTTACTTCTTTCCTGGCTTTTATCAGCGTAGGAATGACTTCCTCCGGAATGCCCTTTTCCTTCAGGATCCGGAATTCAACCGCCATGCCGTCAAACGCAGCCGCGGTAAGTCTTGGAACAGACAGGGCCCCTGCAGCAGCAGGTCCTGTCTGAGCGGCAGAGGCCATGGGTCCTCTGAGATTAATTCTTGAAGTTCCGGGTACCAAGACCTTCTTGGCCAATCCGGAACAATGAGTATAGTTCTTACTCCTCTTTTCCTTATTATCCTCAGTACCTTGGGTATGAGAGGAAGAGGGGGGAACACATAAACCGACCGGTACACCCACGGTGTCACTAGAGCGTACACAGCTATCGCCTGAGGGTCTCTTGACCTGGCGCAATATTTTTCTAGCTTTTCGTTTAGGCGGGACTCCATCATGTCCACCAACTACAACCTGCGCGCCTCCCCTCCCCCACTCCACTCCCCAACTCCCCATCCAAATTTCCCCTCCCCCCCCCCCCACCCTCCCTCCCCAGCCCCCACAGACAAAACCCCCCCTATCATATCCAATAGACACACCTCCAACTGACCCACCAAACCCATCCATTCACATGCCCATCAACCTGGCCCTGGACACACCCAGGCACGCACCACTAATCAATATCCATCTGTTCCCCTACATCACGTCCCTATGATCGCCGCCTCACCAGTCCCTTGGCACACCACCACCACCTGCCCTCGCCCTCACCCCATCCTCACCCCTCCAACTTAGTCCCTTCACATCACCCACCCACCATCACCACCAAAGCTATGTCCACCCACATTCCTATCCCAGCCTATCACTCATATCCACAGTCACATCCCTCCACATCCAATATCCCCTTCATACCCACACAAACCTTATCTATCACCACTACCCCAATATCTATTTAGTCCATTAACAATATCCTATTAGCCGCATAGTATGGGCATATTTGCCCCATTCCAAAATGGCGGATATTGCTCCGTCCTTTTAGAGCTCCGCCGACAGCTATTACGTCAGCAGGCGCACCAATTACTTATATATACGTTGCCCTGGGTTACAAACAGGGCAGAACATCAAACCACAATGGTCACTATAAGCCAGTGCGAGCGCACAGCCGCAAACAATAGGTCCCGTTTTACCTGACATTTCTCTATTTCAAATCTTGTCAAACTAACTACTCATCAATCCATTCGCAAACCTATCTCACATAGCGCGCTAGGTCTTTTCATTTTTATCTTTATATACTCATGGCCAATACAACTAAGGGCTAACTGCCCTTTTCCAATATGGCGCCGCGGACCTTCCAGGTTTCCTTCCCGTCCCAGCTCTCCCCCTGGCCGCAGACGTCGGCGGCTTACGGCGCTCACCCCTACACCAATCACCCAGCCTCGATTTCCATTGGATTACAGTCTTAATCAGGAGGTTTAAATCTCCCTGCTTACCACACACAGACCCAGGAAGTGAACAAGCCCCACAGGGGTGAAACGCGTTTTCCATTCCAATGGGTCCTGTTTTGTCCAACTGCATTTGATCTACTCCTAGCCTCAGGTCAGATTATTCCATCCTGTCATTTTGGGTTATTTTTGCCCAGCTGTCACAGAAATTGTATCTATATCCCTGCAGCTTCATTTATGCCTTTATCTAGGTTTATGCATCTTAGTCCATTGCATTAGGATTGTAAATTGCATTTCATAGGAAAGGAATACTGCATTTTCTTTTGACTTTCCTCCTGCAGATCCTGGTGTCATATTGCTGCATGGGCTATGTGAGAATTTGATGTCTGTTCCCTTATATCCTAGTGATTATAACAGCTCCAATTCACACCAAGTGCTTCTAGTGACACCCCTGTCACAAGTGATTATTTCATTGCATATACCAGTACCACTTATCTGTATCTACAATTACTTTTGATATATTTTCTGTCCTTTAACTCAGTATCTGTGTACACATATAAAAAGTTTTCTTGATCCCTGTTTCTTTATCCAGGTGTATTCATACGGACGGGCAATTTCTATCACCCGTTCCTAATAACTATAGCCTCATTGATCTCCATCATTAATTCTTTCAGGGTGTATACCTAGTTACGTCATAACTCTATATATCTTTTTCTTTTCCGTGGACTCTCATTTGTGATCCAGGGACACAATACCACCTTTGTGGGACTTGATGTCTCCTGCCTAACACAAAAAGCAGATCCACACTGTATCTATAAGACCCAGCAAATCATCCCTCCCTATATAGGTGCACTCTCATTGGAAGTCTGACCAAATCTTTCTACTATCAAACCACACTGCTAATGCCCGATCTCGTCCGATCTTGGAAGCGAAACAGTGTGGGCTGAGTTAGTACCTGAAGTGGAGACTCACAGGGAATACTCAGTGTTGTAGAACAATAATCATCGCATAAGATGTGTGGTATGTGACTCCAACAGCAGTATCACCATTTGTTTCTATCTTTTCCTTTCTTTACCCTGGTATATCCTTTGATTGTTTCTATTATTGCTTACTGCCTAAAATAGCTGCTATTCCTTCATTAGGATTATGACAGAATTCAAAATCAATTGACCCAATTGATCTCATTAATACAGATCATCTGTACTGGCCGGGTGAGAAAGGGTTTATGACTTGCAGTGTCTCTACCCCTCTCCATCTCATTTCCTGAGGCAGGACCAGAACATTTTTTATCTGGGATCATTCACATCTCCTTGATAAGGGGCAATTATATTCTTAATATTTCCAAATAAATTTTGTTTTATCTGCTGACTAATTAACCTAGAGTTATTCATTCTAGTTATTCAACTACAATCAATGAGTGCGCCCACACAAGAGCCTTCTTTTTTCTCCCTTTTGTTTATGCATATGTTTCTGGCTCTGGGCGCACCCCCAAACTGGACATTATATTAAAGATTTACTTAAAAATTGTCCAATTTTGGGTTTTCTGTAATCAAAAACTACTTTAGACCGGTGCCGGGTCGCCCTCCTTGTGTAACAGTCATTATTCTATGCTGATGAATACATCAGCCTCTGACCCATAGGCACGGTCCATTATTATCATTTCCTATTCTCTCACTCATTAACTAATTTTTGCCCCGTGATCCCCAAAATAATTCTCGTTTATCTTTGCACCGTGGACACCTACTTACGACAATATCATACTCAATTATGACCACATTTTCCCTAAAAAATGAATTAACAAGACGCCAAAACCTGGACAATTTTGGTGATCCGTTCTCTGAGACATCGGAACCAACCTCTTTAAGCAGTGATTGGAAAACAAGCTTTTCCAAATTACAGAAGAACTTACAGAGAAGAGTTCGTTTATCGTGGGATGTAACCACTCTAGAAAATTATGTAAAACACAAAATTGCACCAAGAGGCTTAAGACCCAAGATCTTCCCCTCCTTTCCGCTCGCGACGGACAATTTAAAAACAGAATGGGAAACAGCCCTTCTGAAATGTTCTAACGAGCTATTACACATACTAATTAAACACGACACTCTAGTAATTGATCAGGTAGAAAAAGAAATCGCAGACTTGGGAAAGACCCTGGAGACTTGGGAAAAGGATTCAACTTTTCAGACTGCCTTTGAAAAATTCAAAAAAGAGATTGACAACTATGAACGCAACATCGTAGACCGTAAACGAGGAAAGTTTATGCGGGATAAGAGAGACTTTTCCAAAGGAGACGTTTTCAGGTGGAACCCACCACCCCCCAACAACAGGAACAACAATAAAAAAATACGGGAGGACCCAACACTATCAGAATTCGAATCCTCAAACAGCGGCGACTCGGCTAGTGAAAACTTTGATCGGGAAGACACTGAAGAATTCTCCCCACGTTTTTTAGAACGAGGCCAGAGAGGGAGAGGCCGTTTCAAATCACGAGGAAGACAAGGCGAGGGGGACAGAAGAGACAACCCAAGAAACTCAGATTGGGATATACCCCGGAACCCGAGATACCCTGTGAGACAGAGAAAGACAACACGGTAGATCCGGCCTCTACAGGCCAATTACAAGTCATCAATTTATCAGACAAAATCTTATCTTCAGATCATATGACTATACTTACCAAGGGACTCTCTTTCTCACCCTCCCGATCCTTTGACCGTTTTCTGTGGGAAAAAGACCTTCGACTCTACGGGAGAAAACTCCTCCTGAAGAAATTTTTCTCAAAAAATAGAGATTTTGCCAATACACCAGATCCCGATTTATCTATGGAGGACTTAAACGCTCTTACCATCCTAGAAGATCTCCACATGGAATCAGCAGGCAATGAAGCCTCTACCTCTAGACCTACATGCAGACCCAAGTCCTCCTTTTTCCCTCCGGATCAGAATAGCCCCGAAATTCGAGTCTTTCTTAATTTAGTCTCCAAAGAATTCGATAACATATATACCCAGACTAGGAAGAACATACATCGCTTCCCCTCTAATCTCAAATTCCACGAGAGACGGGCATTACAAGAACTTCAAAGCTGGAGGGACGTTATCATCAAACCATCAGACAAGGGGGGCAATATTGTCATTTGGCCACAGCAAATGTATATCACGGAAGCTCGACGCCAATTAGACAATACCACTTGTTATAAGAAGCTTTTGGGCAATCCCACTTCTGATTTCCTTCAGTCTTATAACCACCTGATTCAGGACACAGCAACAAGAGGTACTATCACACAACAAGAATTCAAATACCTAACAGTTCAAAATCCAAAAACACCCACATTCTACCTATTACCCAAAATACACAAGGACGCAGAACACCCCCCTGGCAGACCAATTATGTCAGGTAACGGAGGACTTTTGGAGAAACCCAGTCGATTCCTTGACCTACATCTCCGAGAATTTGTACTCTCATTACCATCATACTTACAAGACACAGCAGACCTTCTAAGAAAAATTCATGATATACATTTTGAAAATAATTTCTTGCTAGTGACGTGTGATGTGGAGGCCCTATACACTAGTATTAGCCACCACCATGGCCTCACAGCAGTTAAATTCTTTCTCGATCAAGGAGGAGAAAGTGATTTTTCCAACTTTCTCCAACAGTTACTTCACTTTGTCCTTGCCAAAAATTACTTTGTCTTCAAAGACCAATTTTACCTACAAATAAGAGGGACAGCAATGGGCGCAGCTTGTGCGCCCACTTATGCCATCCTTTTCCTTGGATGGTGGGAACATTGTGCCGTCTTCAACTCTGCCAACGAAAAATACATCACACACATCGTCATGTGGCTTCGCTACATTGACGACATCTTCATCATCTGGGATGGTAACAAAGAATTACTAACAGAATTCATTAAATTGCTTAACACTAATGATCTCAATATAGTACTCACATACACCATCAGCTCAGAAACAGTCCCCTTTCTGGATCTCAATATCTACAAATCCAACACAGGTTTTTTGGCAACTGAATTATACCGCAAAGAGACAGCAACCAATAGCCTTCTCCACCAAACTAGTTCACATTTTCCCCCAACAATTGAAAACATTCCCAAGGGGGAGTACCTGCGTTTGAGAAGGAATTGTTCGGAAGACTCTGTATTTCACAAGAAAAGCTGGGAACTAACTAACCGTCTTCTGGCCAGGGGTTACAGCAAACGTTCGCTCAAACATGCCTACTCAGCCACTAAGACGATCAAAAGAGAAGATCTTATTTTCAGAAAAGTCAAGGAAAAACCCGTACAAGAAGATAACATCAGGTTCATTGGCACTTTTTGCCCAGAATGGCGAATGCTTCAAAACGCCATATCCAAGCATCTACCTGTATTACAATTAGATCCGGACCTTGCACCATATGCTAATACTCCAGTTCAAATGAGCTGGCGTAGGTCAAAAAATATCAAGGATCACGTGGTCCGCAGTCACTTCATGACTTCCACCCCCAAAAAACCGCAGACAACTGGTACCTTCCCTTGTGGTCACTGCAAATTATGTCCGCAAATCCTACGTAACAATACAGTCACAGATAGATATGGACAATCGGTCAAGATACAACATTTCTTTAACTGCAACTCACAGATAGTAATTTATTGTCTAACTTGCAGCTGTGACCTCAAATACATAGGCATGACCACCAGAAAACTGAAAGAGAGAATTTTAGAACACATGGGAAATATCAGGAATGCTCAACACGATATCACCCGAATGAAACAACTTACTTCAGTCGCCAGACACTTCTACTCTGCCCATAAAGGATCAACCAAGGACCTGAAAGTTTTTTGTCTTGACCACATCAAGTTGGGCATCCGTGGAGGTGATATTACTCAAGAACTATTAAAAAAAGAAAGTGAATGGATTTTCCGTCTGGGCAGCCTAAAACCATTGGGACTCAATGAGAATATAAATTATGGGGCTTTCTTGTAAAACTAACACCCCACTATTACACCTAGTATTCACAGTCACCACAAGTTGGTATTTGTTTTTAATGTTGGTTTTTAATGTGGTTTTCATGTTCCCAATTATGATTGTCATACTCCAAAACCTGATCATCACAATAGCCCCCAGCACCATTCCCCAAACCTCATTTCCTCCCCCCATCCCCCTTCCACCCCCCCCACCTACTACAACCCGCGCGCCTCCCCTCCCCCACTCCAC
Organism: Pseudophryne corroboree; assembly: GCF_028390025.1. Lineage (NCBI taxonomy): Eukaryota > Metazoa > Chordata > Amphibia > Anura > Myobatrachidae > Pseudophryne > Pseudophryne corroboree. The sequence goes on along the minus strand of NC_086444.1, from coordinate 321,949,240 downwards.
TCCCCATCCAAATTTCCCCTCCCCCCCCCCCCCCCCACCCTCCCTCCCCAGCCCCCACAGACAAAACCCCCCCTATCATATCCAATAGACACACCTCCAACTGACCCACCAAACCCATCCATTCACATGCCCATCAACCTGGCCCTGGACACACCCAGGCACGCACCACTAATCAATATCCATCTGTTCCCCTACATCACGTCCCTATGATCGCCGCCTCACCAGTCCCTTGGCACACCACCACCACCTGCCCTCGCCCTCACCCCATCCTCACCCCTCCAACTTAGTCCCTTCACATCACCCACCCACCATCACCACCAAAGCTATGTCCACCCACATTCCTATCCCAGCCTATCACTCATATCCACAGTCACATCCCTCCACATCCAATATCCCCTTCATACCCACACAAACCTTATCTATCACCACTACCCCAATATCTATTTAGTCCATTAACAATATCCTATTAGCCGCATAGTATGGGCATATTTGCCCCATTCCAAAATGGCGGATATTGCTCCGTCCTTTTAGAGCTCCGCCGACAGCTATTACGTCAGCAGGCGCACCAATTACTTATATATACGTTGCCCTGGGTTACAAACAGGGCAGAACATCAAACCACAATGGTCACTATAAGCCAGTGCGAGCGCACAGCCGCAAACAATAGGTCCCGTTTTACCTGACATTTCTCTATTTCAAATCTTGTCAAACTAACTACTCATCAATCCATTCGCAAACCTATCTCACATAGCGCGCTAGGTCTTTTCATTTTTATCTTTATATACTCATGGCCAATACAACTAAGGGCTAACTGCCCTTTTCCAATATGGCGCCGCGGACCTTCCAGGTTTCCTTCCCGTCCCAGCACTCCCCCTGGCCGCAGACGTCGGCGGCTTACGGCGCTCACCCCTACACCAATCACCCAGCCTCGATTTCCATTGGATTACAGTCTTAATCAGGAGGTTTAAATCTCCCTGCTTACCACACACAGACCCAGGAAGTGAACAAGCCCCACAGGGGTGAAACGCGTTTTCCATTCCAATGGGTCCTGTTTTGTCCAACTGCATTTGATCTACTCCTAGCCTCAGGTCAGATTATTCCATCCTGTCATTTTGGGTTATTTTTGCCCAGCTGTCACAGAAATTGTATCTATATCCCTGCAGCTTCATTTATGCCTTTATCTAGGTTTATGCATCTTAGTCCATTGCATTAGGATTGTAAACTGCATTTCATAGGAAAGGAATACTGCATTTTCTTTTGACTTTCCTCCTGCAGATCCTGGTGTCATATTGCTGCATGGGCTATGTGAGAATTTGATGTCTGTTCCCTTATATCCTAGTGATTATAACAGCTCCAATTCACACCAAGTGCTTCTAGTGACACCCCTGTCACAAGTGATTATTTCATTGCATATACCAGTACCACTTATCTGTATCTACAATTACTTTTGATATATTTTCTGTCCTTTAACTCAGTATCTGTGTACACATATAAAAAGTTTTCTTGATCCCTGTTTCTTTATCCAGGTGTATTCATACGGACGGGCAATTTCTATCACCCGTTCCTAATAACTATAGCCTCATTGATCTCCATCATTAATTCTTTCAGGGTGTATACCTAGTTACGTCATAACTCTATATATCTTTTTCTTTTCCGTGGACTCTCATTTGTGATCCAGGGACACAATACCACCTTTGTGGGACTTGATGTCTCCTGCCTAACACAAAAAGCAGATCCACACTGTATCTATAAGACCCAGCAAATCATCCCTCCCTATATAGGTGCACTCTCATTGGAAGTCTGACCAAATCTTTCTACTATCAAACCACACTGCTAATGCCCGATCTCGTCCGATCTTGGAAGCGAAACAGTGTGGGCTGAGTTAGTACCTGAAGTGGAGACTCACAGGGAATACTCAGTGTTGTAGAACAATAATCATCGCATAAGATGTGTGGTATGTGACTCCAACAGCAGTATCACCATTTGTTTCTATCTTTTCCTTTCTTTACCCTGGTATATCCTTTGATTGTTTCTATTATTGCTTACTGCCTAAAATAGCTGCTATTCCTTCATTAGGATTATGACAGAATTCAAAATCAATTGACCCAATTGATCTCATTAATACAGATCATCTGTACTGGCCGGGTGAGAAAGGGTTTATGACTTGCAGTGTCTCTACCCCTCTCCATCTCATTTCCTGAGGCAGGACCAGAACATTTTTTATCTGGGATCATTCACATCTCCTTGATAAGGGGCAATTATATTCTTAATATTTCCAAATAAATTTTGTTTTATCTGCTGACTAATTAACCTAGAGTTATTCATTCTAGTTATTCAACTACAATCAATGAGTGCGCCCACACAAGAGCCTTCTTTTTTCTCCCTTTTGTTTATGCATATGTTTCTGGCTCTGGGCGCACCCCCAAACTGGACATTATATTAAAGATTTACTTAAAAATTGTCCAATTTTGGGTTTTCTGTAATCAAAAACTACTTTAGACCGGTGCCGGGTCGCCCTCCTTGTGTAAGGGCCCCTGCTGTAGCAGATCCTGTCTGAGCGGTAGAGGCCATGGGTCCTCTGATATCATTTCTTGAAGTTCTGGGTACCAAGCTCTTCTTGGCCAATCCGGAACCACGAGTATCGTTCTTACTCCTCGTTTTCTTATTATTCTCAGTACCTTTGGTATGAGAGGCAGAGGAGGGAATACATAAACCGACTGGTGTCACTAGAGCGTCCACAGCTATTGCCTGAGGGTCCCTTGACCTGGCGCAATATCTAGTTTTTTGTTTAGGCGGAACGCCATCATGTCCACCTGTGGCCTTTCCCAACGGTTTACCAACAGTTGGAAGACTTCCGGATGAAGTCCCCACTCTCCCGGGTGTAGGTCGTGTCTGCTGAGGAAGTCTGCTTCCCAGTTGTCCACTCCCGGAATGAACACTGCTGACAGTGCTAAGACGTGATTTTCCGCCCATCGGAGAATCCTTGTGGCTTCTGCCATCGCCATCCTGCTTCTTGTGCAGCCCTGTCGGTTTACATGGGCGACTGCCGTGATGTTGTCTGATTGGATCAGTACCGGCTGGTTTTGAAGCAGAGGCCTTGCCAGACTTAGGGCATTGTAAATGGCCCTCAGTTCCAGAATATTTATGTGTAGGGACGACTCCTGACTTGACCAAAGTCCTTGGAAATTTCTTCCCTGTGTGACTGCCCCCCAGCCTCGAAGGCTGGCATCCGTGGTTACCAGGACCCAGTCCTGTATGCCGAATCTGCGTCCCTCTTGAAGATGAGCACTCTGCAGCCACCACAGTAGAGATACCCTGGTCCTTGGAGACAGGGTTATCAGCCGATGCATCTGAAGATGCGATCCCGACCACTTGTCCAAGAGGTCCCACTGAAAGGTTCTTGCATGGAACCTGCCGAATGGAATTTGCTTCGTAAGAAGCTACCATTTTTCCCAGGACTTGTGTGCAGTGATGCACCGATACCTGTTTTGGTTTCAGGAGGTCTCTGACTAGAGATGACAGCTCCTTGGCTTTCTCCTGCGGGAGAAACACTTTTTTCTGTTCTGTGTCCAGAACCATCCCCAGGAACAGTAGGCGTGTGGTAGGAACCAGCTGTGACTTTGGAATGTTTAGAATCCATCCGTGCTGTTGTAGCACTTCCCGAGATAGTGCTACTCCGACCAACAACTGCTCCTTGGACCTCGCCTTTATAAGGAGATCGTCCAAGTACGGGATAATTAAAACTCCCTTTTTTTCGAAGGAGTATCATCATTTCTGCCATTACCTTGGTAAAGACCCTCGGTGCCGTGGACAGTCCAAACGGCAGTGTTTGGAATTGGTAATGGCAATCCTGTACCACAAATCTGAGGTACTCCTGGTGAGGATGGTAAATGGGGACATGTAGGTAAGCATCCTTGATGTCCAGGGATACCATGTAATCCCCCTCCTCCAGGCTTGCAATAACCACCCTGAGCGATTCCATCTTGAACTCGAATTTTTTTATGTATGTGTTCAAGGATTTCAAATTTAAAATGGGTCTCACCGAACCGTCCGGTTTCGGTACCACAAACAGTGTGGAATAGTAACCACGTCCTTGTTGAAGTAGGGGCACCTTGACTATCACCTGCTGGGAATACAGCATGTGAATTGCCTCTAGCACAGCCTCCCTGCCTGAGGGAGTTGTCGGCAAGGCAGATTTGAGGAAACGGCGGGGGGGAGATGCCTCGAATTCCAGCTTGTACCCCTGAGATACTACTTGAAGGATCCAGGGATCCACCTGTGAGCGAGCCCACTGATCGCTGAAATTTTTGAGGCGGCCCCCCACCGTACCTGGCTACGCCTGTGGAGCCCCCGCGTCATGCGGTGGACTCAGAGGAAGCGGGGGAAGAATTTTGATTCTGGGAACTGGCTGACTGGTGCAGCTTTTTCCCTCTTCCCTCGTCTCTGTGCAGAAAGGAAGCGCCTTTGACCCGCTTGCTTTTCTGAAGCCGAAAGGACTGTACCTGATAATACAGTGCTTTCTTAGGCTGTGAGGAAACCTGAGGTAAAAAATTTTCTTCCCAGCTGTTGCTGTATATACGAGGTCCCAGAGACCATCCCCAAACAATTCCTCACCCTTATAAGGCTCTATGTGCCTTTTAAAGTCAGCATCACCTGTCCAGTGTCGGGTCTCTAATACCCTCCTGACAGAATGGACATTGCATTAATTCTGGATGCCAGCCGGCAAAATATCCCTCTGTGCATCCCTCATATATAAGACGACGTCTTTAATATGCTCTTATGTTCGCAAAATAGTATCCCTGTTTGACAGGGTCACAGACCACGCTGCAGCAGCACTATCTGCAGGTCTCAGTCTAGTACCTGAGTGTGTAAATACAGACTTCAGGATAGCCTCCTGCTTTTTATCAGCAGGTACCTTCAAAGTGGCCGTATCCTAAGACGGCAGTGCCACCTTTTTTGACAAACGTGTGAGCGCCTTATCCACCCTAGGGGATATCTCCCAGCGTAACTTATCCTCTGGCGGGAAAGGGTACGCCATCAGTAACTTTTTAGAAATTACCAGTTTCTTATCGGGGGAACCCACGCTTTTTCACACTTCATTCACTCATTTGATGGGGGAACAAAACACTGCCTGCTTTTTCTCCCCAAACATAAAACCCTTTTTTAGTGGTACTTGGGTTAATGTCAGAAATGTGTAACACATTTTTTATTGCCGGGATCATGTAACGGATGTTCCTAGTGGATTGTGTATATGTCTCAACCTCGTCGACACTGGAGTCAGACTCCGTGTCGACATCTGTGTCTGCCATCTGAGGGAGCGGGCGTTTATGAGCCCCTGATGGCCTTTGAGACGCCTGGGCAGGCGTGGGCTGAGAAGCCGGCTGTCCCACAGCTGTTACATCATCCAGCCTTTTATGTAAGGAGTTGACACTGTCGGTTTATACCTTCCACCTATCCATCCACTCTGGTGTCGGCCCCACAGGGGGCGACATCACATTTATCGGCATCTGCTCTGCCACCACATAAGCCTCCTCATCAAACGTGTCGACACAGCCGTACCGACACACCGCACACACACAGGGAATGCTCTGACTGAGGACAGGACCCCACACAGCCCTTTGGGGAGACAGAGAGAGAGTATGCCAGCACACACCAGACCGCTATATAATTTAGGGATTAACACTATATTGAGTGAATTTTTCCCAATAGCTGCTTGTATATACAATATTGCGCCTAAATTTAGTGCCCCCCCTCTCTTTTTAACCCTTTGAGCCTGCAACTACAGGGGAGAGCCTGGGGAGCTGTCTTCCAGCTGCACTGTGAAGAGAAAATGGCGCCAGTGTGCTGAGGGAGATAGCTCCGCCCCTTTTTCGCTGACTTTTCTCCCGCTTTTTTATGGATTCTGGCAGGGGTATTTCTCACATATATAGCCTCTGGGGCTATATATTGTGATTATTTTGCCAGCCAAGGTGTTTTTATTGCTGCTCAGGGCGCCCCCCCCCAGCGCCCTGCACCCATCAGTGACTGGAGTGTGAGGTGTACATGAGGAGCAATGGCGCACAGCTGCAGTGCTGTGCGCTACCTTGGTGAAGACTGAAGTCTTCTGCCGCCGATTTTCCGGACCATCTTCGTGCTTCTGGCTCTGTAAGGGGGACGGCGGCGCGGCTCCGGGAACGAACACCAAGGACGGGTCCTGCGGTCGATCCCTCTGGAGCTAATGGTGTCCAGTAGCCTAAGAAGCCCAAGCTAGCTGCAAGCAGGTAGGTTCGCTTCTTCTCCCCTTAGTCCCTCGATGCAGTGAGCCTGTTGCCAGCAGGTCTCACTGTAAAATAAAAAACCTAAAACAAACTTTCTTTCTAGGAGCTCAGGAGAGCCCCTAGTGTGCATCCAGCTCGGCCGGGCACAGAAATCTAACTGAGGTCTGGAGGAGGGTCATAGTGGGAGGAGCCAGTGCACACCAGATAGTACCTAATCTTTCTTTTAGAGTGCCCAGTCTCCTGCGGAGCCCGTCTATTCCCCATGGTCCTTACGGAGTTCCCAGCATCCACTAGGACGTCAGAGAAATGTGTGTAATAGGTTATTATTTAATTGACCTAGTACATTTTAAATGCTAAATTTCCCCCAAAATTAAAGTACGATTTCTCAAGTTTAATTACATATTTTATTTCTAGCTTTATATACTCAGGGCAACCGCGGATACATATTTTACAAACACTGCTGTAACAATTTATTTCTGTAGAATAAAATAGAGGTTGGAGATTGAAGCACAAAGAGTCCATTGAGGACACCACATACAACTTTCTGCTCCACAGATCTTATTTATTAAGTAGCTCAAAGTAAATCTGTAACAGACCCAAGAGATGTCTACAAGACACAAACTATACAATAATGAGCTACTGTGCAAACCATTTCATTTTCACTTGTCCCTTGTCCCTCTGCTTCCACTGTCACTCCTGGTTTACCTGAGAAATGTGACACACGGGAGAATATCATCTCTGCGTTTCTCAACCCAAAGATCACGCAAGAAATCTTACAAACAGCTTCAGAAGGTTTCACTACATGCAGAACTAAAACATCTTAATCATTTCACCTTCCAGTCTCTTCAGAATGGAGTTTAATGCTTTCCACACATAATACCTAATAATAGCTGAGGTAAATACATATATTTTACAATGCACTATATATTTGCATTCTAAAGATAAAACAAATATCATAATTAATAAAACCATACACTGCAAAGTACTGGCATTAATATCCTATAATGAGGGCTGTGCATTGTAAGGTATCATTGATAATATCCTGTAACAACAGATTTACTCTCTACAACACTGGAAATAATATCCTATAATAGAAGATGTACACTGCAAATAACTGACAATACCACCTTATTGTTTGTGGTTAATTAGGAATTTCAAGCACAATTTATGGTTACAATTATACAGTCAGTTTTTACATAACAGGCAAATATTTAAACTACTGTTATAGAATTGTATGTTTTGGTCAAGTTAAAGAAAAAACAATTATATTTGCCTATAACTGATTGGAAAAATTACATTATTTGATAGAAAAATGTCCCTACATATAGAAAGAACCTGAATTAAAGCTACACTGCACTTGCAGTGTAAAAAGCAGCACTTCCAATATGAATGGCCAATGCCTGTTCATAATGCATCCAAAATATGTCATTCTGTTTTGATTATACAGTATTTTAAAAATAACCATATCTGATTGAGGTACCTGTGGCAGCTGAGTGCAAAATGTAACATTTGGTAAATAACTGAATAACATAATAACCGTTTTAGTAGCTGAAAAAGTAACTGTCAAACAATAAGATTCCACTTGTCACCGAAATGAAGTAAGCAACATGAACACAATTTTTCTGAAGTGAAAAAACAGCAATATTGATGTACTCTGAATTATTAGTGACAGGGTTCCACCATGGTCTGAAACAGGATCTAAAAATTAAAGTAACCCCCCCCCCAAATATTATTGTTATTGAGTAGTCAACCTGCTAACCGTCACTTTGCATCATGTCAATTGTCTATATCATAGGTACTCAACCTAAGGTATGAGTACCCCCCAGGGGTACTCACTGTGGTGTCCAGGAGTATACTAATATATTTCTGTAATGGCAGGGCAAGGTGATAATTAGAAAATAAGATTTTAAACCTACCGGTAAATCTTTTTCTCCTAGTCCGTAGAGGATGCTGGGGACTCCATAAGGACCATGGGGAATAGACGGGCTCCGCAGGAGACATGGGCACTAAAAAAGAACTTTAGGTATGGGTGTGCACTGGCTCCTCCCTCTATGCCCCTCCTCCAGACCTCAGTTAGAGAAACTGTGCCCAGAGGAGACGGATAGTACGAGGAAAGGATTTTGGAAATCCAAGGGCAAGATTCATACCAGCCACACCATTCACACCGTATAACATGGGATACACGAACCAGTCAACAGTATGAAACAAAACCAGTATCAGTCCAAGACTGATCCAAACTGAAACATAACCCTTATGTAAGCAACAACTATATACAAGTCTTGCAGGATGTTGTCCGCACTGGGACAGGCGCCCAGCATCCTCTACGGACTAGGAGAAAAAGATTTACCAGTAGGTTTAAAATCTTATTTTCTCTTACGTCCTAGAGGATGCTGGGGACTCCGTAAGGACCATGGAGATTATACCAAAGCTCCAAAACCTGAGGGAGAGTGCGGATGACTCTGCAGCACCGAATGAGCAAACATTAGGTCCTCATCAGCCAGGGTATCAAACTTGTAGAATTTTGCAAGTGTTTGAACCCGACCAAGTCGCCGCTCGGCAAAGTTGTAATGCCGAGACGCCTCGGGCAGCCGCCCAAGAGGAGCCCACCTTCCTAGTGGAATGGGCCTTTGCCGAATTCGGTAACGGCAATCCAGCCGTAGAATGAGCCTGCTGAATCGTGTTACAGATCCAGTGAGCAATAGTCTGCTTAGACGCAGGAGCGCCAACTTTGTTGGCTGCATACAGGATAAACAGGGCCTCTGTTTTCCTAACCCGAGCCGTTCTGGCCACATAAATTTTCAATGCCCTGACCACATCCAGGGACTCAGAATCCTCCACGTCCCTAGTAGACACTGGCACCACAATAGGTTGGTTCATATGAAAAGAAGAAACCACCTTAGGCAAAAACTGAGGACGAGTCCGCAACTCAGCTCTATCCACATGAAAAATCAGATAAGGGCTTTTGTGAGACAAAGCCGCCAACTCCGACACTCGCCGCGCCGAAGCCAATAACATGACCATTTTCCAAGTGAGATACTTCAATTCAACTGTTTGAAGAGGTTCAACCAGTGAGACTTAAGAAACCGTAACACCACATTAAGGTCCCATGGTGCCACCGGAGGCACAAAAGGAGGCTGGATATGTAGCACCCCTTTTACGAAAGTCTGGACTTCTGGAAGAGAAGCCAATTCCTTTTGAAAGAAAATGGATAGGGCCGAAATCTGAACCTTAATGGAGCCTAATTTTAGGCCCAAATTCACTCCAGTTTGCAGGAAGTTGAGAAAACGTCCCAGATGGAATTCTTCCGGAGGAGCAGTCCTGGCTTCGCACCAAGATACATATTTCCTCCAGATACGGCGATAATGTTTCGATGTCACCTCCTTCCTAGCCTTTATCAGTTTAGGAATGACCTCATCCGGAATGCCCTTTTCTGCTAGGATCCTGCGTTCAACCGCCATGCCGTCAAACGCAGTCGCGGTAAGTCCTGGAACAGACAGGGCCCTTGTTGTAACAGGTCTTCCCTGAGAGGAAGAGGCAACGGATCTTCTGTGAGCATTTCCTGCAGATCCGGATACCAGGCCCTTCGAGGCCAATCTGGAACAATGAGAATTGTCTGAATCCCTCTTCGTTTTATGATTCTCAGTATCTTTGAGATGATAGGAAGAGGAGGGAACACATAGACCGACTGAAACACCCACGGTGTCACCAGTGCGTCCACTGCCACCGCCTGAGGGTCCCTTGACCTGGTGCAATATCTTGGAAGTTTCTTGTTGAGGCGTGAAGCCATCATGTCTATTTGAGGCAGTCCCCACTGACTTGCAATCTCTGCGAAGACTTCCTGATGAAGTCCCCACTCTCCTGGATGCAGATCGTGTCTGCTTAGGAAGTCTGCCTCCCAGTTGTCCACTCCCGGAATGAAGACTGCTGACAGAGCGCTTACATGACTCTCCGCCCATCAAAGAATCTTTGAGGCTTCCGCCATTGCCACTCTGCTCCTTGTGCCGCCTTGGCGGTTTACATGAGCCACTGCTGTGATGTTGTCTGACTGAATCAGAACCGGTAGACCTCGAAGTAAGGTCTCCGCTTGACGAAGGCCGTTGTATATGGCCCTTAATTCCAGTACGTTGATGTGTAGACAAGTCTCCTGGCTTGACCACAGACCTTGGAAGTTTTTTCCCTGTGTGACTGCTCCCCATCCTCGGAGGCTCGCGTCCGTGGTCACCAGAACCCAGTCCTGAATGCCGAACCTGCGACCCTCTAGAAGGTGAGCACTCTGCAGCCACCACAAGAGAGATACCCTGGCCCTGGGGGACAGGCGGATCATCTGATGAATCTGTAGATGTGACCCGGACCACTTGTCCAGAAGGTCCCACTGAAAAGTCCTGGCATGGAACCTGCCGAATGGAATGGCCTCGTAAGACGCCACCATCTTTCCCAGAACTCGAGTGCAGTGATGTACCGACACCCTGTCTGGCTTTAACAGGTCCCTGACCAAGCTCTGAAGTTCCTGGGCCTTTTCCATCGGGAGAAAGACCCTCTTTTGTTCCGTGTCCAGAATCATGCCTGAGAAAGGCAATCGGGTCGTTGGAACTAACTGTGACTTCGGTAGATTCAGAATCCAACCGTGTTGTTGCAACACCCTCAGGAAGAGAGATACGCTGTCCAGCAACTGTTCTCTCAATCTCGGTTTTATCAGGAGATCGTCCAAGTATGGGATAATTGTGACACCCTGCTTGCGCAGGAGCACCATCATCTCTGCCATTAATTTGGTAAAAATCCTCGGGGCCGTGGAAAGCCCAAACGGCAACGTCTGAAATTGGTAATGACAATCCTGCACCACAAATCTCAGGAACGTCTGATGAGGTTGATATATGGGGACATGAAGGTATGCATCCTTTATGTCTAGGGACACCATATAATCTCCCCCTTCCAGACTTGCGATGACCGCTCTGAGCGATTCCATCTTGAACTTGAACCTCTTTAAGTATAGGTTTAAGGATTTTAAATTCAGAATGGGTCTGACCAAACCGTCCGGTTTCGGGACCACAAACAGGGTGGAGTAATAGCCCATCCCCTGCTGCAGCAGGGGAACTTTGACCACCACTTGTTGAAGGCACAACTTTTGAATTGCTGCCAAAACTACCTCCCTCTCTGGGGAAGAAGTCGGCAGTGCCGATTTGAAAAACCGGCGAGGAGTCACCTCTTCGAATTCCAGCTTGTACCCCTGGGAAACAATGTCTATTGCCCAGGTATCCACCTGAAAGTGAACCCAGACTTGGCTGAAAAGACGAAGACGTGCCCCCACAGGAGCGGACTTCCCCCGCGGAGCCCCAGCGTCATGCGGTGGATTTAGTAGAAGACGGGGAGGACTTTTGTTCCTGGGAACTGGCTGTAGCTGGCAGCTTTATCCCTTTGCCCTTACCTCTGGCAAGAAAGGAAGATCCTCGAGCTCTCTTGGATTTATGCGACCGAAAGGACTGCATCTGATAATGTGGCGCTTTCTTAGGCTGTGAGGAAACATAAGGTAAAAAGGTTGATTTACCTGCAGTAGCCGTGGAAACTAGGTCCGCGAGACCTTCCCCAAACAATTCCTCACCCTTGTAAGGCAAAACCTCCACATGCCATTTCGAGTCGGAATCACCCGTCCACTGTCGGGTCCACAGTGCTCGCCTGGCAGAATTCGCCATAGCGTTCGCTCTGGACCCCAGTATGCCCACATCCCTCTGAGCCTCTCTCATATAAAGGACCGCATCCTTAATATGGCCCAGGGTCAATAAAATAGTTTCCTTATCCATCGTATCCATATCAGCAGATAAGGTATCGGTTCACGCTATTACAGCACTACAAACCCAAGCCGACGCTATTGCCGGCCTGAGTAATGTACCGGTATGTGTGTAAATTGACTTCAAGGTAGTTTCCTGCTTGCGATCAGCAGGATCCCTGAGGGCAGCGGTATCCTGAGACGGCAGCGCCACCTCAGGGAAGGCGCGTCAACGCTTTGTCCACCCTTGGGGAGGATTCCCACCATATCCTGTCCTTGATCGGGAAAGAATACGCCATAAGAATCCTTTTGGGAATCTACAGTTTCTTGTCTGGAGTTTCCCAAGCACTTTCAATTAACTCATTTAATTCAAAAGAAGGTGGAAAAGTAACCTCAGGCTTCTTTTCCTTAAACATGTGGATCTTTGGATTAGGTACAGCGGGGTCATCTATAATATGCAGCACATCCTTTATAGCAATAATCATATAATGAATACTCTTTGCCAATTTTGGCTGCAACCTCGCATCATCATAATCGACACTGGATTCAGAATCCGTGTCGGTATCTGTGTCAACTACCGGAGAAAGTGGGCGTTTTTTAGACCCAGAAGGCCCCTGTGACATAGGGAAAGGCAGGGCATGACCCTCTGTACCGGCCCTGGACTCTGCTTTGTCCAAACGTTTGTGCAATAAATTCACATTTGCATTTAAAATATTCCACATATCCATCCAGTCATGTGTCGGCGTTGCCGACGGAGACACCACACTCATGCGCTCCACCTCATCCCTAGGAGAGCCTTCCGCTTCAGACATGCCAACACGCACGTACCGACACACCACACACTCAGGGAAAGCTCTAATCTGGAGACAGTTCCCCCACAAGGCCCTTTGGAGAGACAGAGAGAGAGCGTATGCCAGCACACACCCAGCGCCAATAACCCTGGAAAAAATTACCCAGATGCAGCGCTTCTTTATATATGTACTGCGCCAAATTATGTGCCCCCCTACCTTCTTTAAAACCCTCTGTCACCGGTGATCAGCAGGGGAGAGTCCGGGGAGCCAGCTTCTCAGCGTGCGCTGTGGAGAAAATGGCGCTGGTGAGTGCTGAGGGAGAAGCCCCGCTCCCTCAGTGGCGGGCTTCGGTCCCGCTCTTTTAAAACAACTGGCGGGGATTCACTGTAAATACCACAAAAAAGTGTATATATATGTATAGCCAGTCTTAGAGGTATACATTGCCGCCCAGGGCGCCCCCCCCCCCCCCCAACAGTGTGCGCTGTGTGTGTTCTGTGAGGGAGCAATGGCGCGCAGCGTTACCGCCGCGCGTTACCTCAGTGAAGCTCTGAAGTCTTCTGCCGCCTTTGAAGTCTTCTGTCTTCCTATACTCACCCCGCTTCTATCTTCCGGCTCTGCAAGGGCAGCGGCGCGGCTCCGGGACGAACCGCTAGGGGAGACCTGTGTTCTGACTCCCTCTGGAGCTAATGGTGTCCAGTAGCCTAAGAAGCAGTGCCTATCACTTAAGTAGGTCTGCTTCTCTCTCCTCAGTCCCACGGTGCAGGGAGCATGTTGCCAGCAGGTCTCCCTGAAAATAAAAAACCTAACAAAATACTTTCTTTCAGGAAGCTCAGGAGAGCTCCCTGTAGTGCACCCAGTCTCCTCTGGGCACAGTATTAAACTGAGGTCTGGAGGAGGGGCATAGAGGGAGGAGCCAGTGCACACCCATACCTAAAGTTCTTTTTTAGTTCCCATGTCTCCTGCGGAGCCCGTCTATTCCCCATGGTCCTTACGGAGTCCCCAGCATCCTCTAGGACGTAAGAGAAAGTAGTGTACTAGGGATCTTTACCTCCAAGAGACACTGTAGAACCCTATTTACAGGCAGTGACACGATCACTGGGGTTCATAAAAAAAAATATCCGGTTTTAGTAAAATCAAAATAAATTCTGACGCAGAACATGTGACTATGACATCAGTTCATGATATTACATGTCAATGTAAGTTTTACCAGGTTCTGTTTGTAAAAAAAACAAGTTGAAAAAAAAAAAAAAATCAATCATTAAGGTTAAACTATAAAAAAGTCCCTCCCTGCAACTCTGTAATTGCTGGAACATATATTAAATAAAAAAAATACATGTGTACTATAGTTTTATTGCCAATTTTACATTTTCCTTAAATTGTACTATGCGTGATATATATACACACTCATAATGAAATGCCACGGGGTACACAGCTGGGAAATGATTGAGGGACGCTGGTGTATATTATATTTAGGTATTACGAGCAAAACAACAGTCTGAAAACAATGTGAAGACAATAATGTATATAAGAACTGGGTTTTTTTTAAATTCACAACATAAATACACGTATTCTATATTCTCACATGCTGATCAAGGCTGCAACATATTTTTCCATCTATGTGGAGAATGAAATACAATGGGCAGAAAGTAATGGTGTCCGAGTTTGCCCTACATGTGTGATCCTGGTGAACTCGGAAGTTTTTTTTAAAGGGGCAATCATTTACAAGGCATGGTTTTGCCTTGTAAATGATTGCCCCTTTAAAAAAAGTCGGCTGGTATCCTGCACACTGGGCGAACTTGGACTCCATTAAAACCCGCCCCATGTGTGTAACATTTCAGCATTACTTTTTGGTATAAACAGTATACAATTCATTGAAAATTATATATCTCTTAGTTTTGACCTCATCTCCGACTTTGAAGTAAAACAATACAATATCATACCTTTAGCAGCACTCTGCGTTATCATTATTCTAGACTACATACGTCTAAATACAGTTTTCCAGTTTTCTGTTTGAATGAACTTGTTGGATTCGTATCCATTCACAGATGCGCCTATAATAAACAGGCAACCAGGTGTACACCCCCACATGCGCACACTGACATATAAAACTGCACTTTAATATACATGACAGTAATAAAAGCATCTACCACAAGGGCTGCTGGGACTTTATGCTACAACTGACCAATAAGCATCTGTTTGTCATAATAAAGAATCATAAATGTTATCTCCCACATCTGCCTGCCTATAGAAGCACAATAATCATTATGTAAACAAATAAAGCTTATTATACATCATACCTATTAGCCAGGCAAAATATCATCTTAATATTATCTTAATAAAACAAATCTCTTACAAAAACAAAACAATCACCCCAGCACCTCAATTTAGTAGCCAAAAACTATATACAGCTGCAGAATAAGTGTACACATTAAACCATTTTTTTACTAGAATGAACAATAACATATGGCCCTTTTTAGGTAGTGCAGACCCTATTTGCTTTCACAACCATAAAAGGAGAATGCAGTTGGATCGGTGCCACCCTGTACCGGCCACTGGAGGTGTGGAAAAAGGGAATGTACTACTGGACTTTGTCATTTCCTCTGCATTTTCATCAGTCCTGCATGTTTGTGGTGGGAAAACATGGCATTCTCTAGCCTAAGACATACCATAATACAACTTAGCAACTGGTGGAGGCGCTGCACAGAGATGGGTTATCTTACAGCCTGGATAGAATATACCACAGCTACGATCATTCACACTGACATGCGCGGGGACGCTCAGCACAGGGCTATCCCGCCCCGCATGTCAGTGCCGCCGCGCCCCCCCCCCCCCCCCCCCCCCCCCGCAGAAGTGCAAAGGCATCGCACAGCAGCGATGCCTTTGCACTTCAAGAGAAGCTCCCGACCAGCACAGCTTTAGTGTGCTGGCTGGGAGCTACTCTTCACTCCCTGGCGCGCAGCGGCTGCGCGTGACGTCACACAGCCGCTGCGGCCCGCCCCCCCTTCGGTCCGGCCACGCCTGCATTGGCCGGACCGTGCCCACAACGGCGGCCAAACGCCCCCCCCCCCCCCCAAACGACTGCCTGTGCCTGTCAATCAGGAAGAGGCGATCGTAGCGGACTGACGGCCTTCGGCCGTCTGGCATGCGCCGGTGCAGTTCTGACCCAATCGCACCGCTGCGATAAACTGCAGCATGCGATCGAGTCAGAATGACCCCCTAAGTACCAACCAATCAGCCTCTAAATTTCATTTTATGGGCTGTGTTTGAAAGGGTCAGTCAGTAGCTGATTGGTTGGTACTTTATCTCTCTACACGTTATCTCTCTCCAAAGTTTGATACTTTTTCCCTACAGGGTGAAAACACAAATAATGACCGGTTCACTGGTAATTTGAAAAATCAGGTAAATAAAAAAAAATCCTTGTAACAATAATAATGATGTTGTTGCATTAAATGAAGTAAGATTTTTTCCATGTTACAATCTAAGAACTATGTGCAATGGGTTAATAGCGTTAACATTTAATTTAAAGTTATACAAAAGGGTAACTAGATTAAGCCAGGGTGGTTACAAAGAAGAGAGCAAAAGACAAACTAGGTAACAACAACCTAAAGGCCCCCATACATAAGAGGTGTATTGGGCAATGTCCTGATCACCCAACGGCCAGGGTTGGGGAATCAGGTATATTACACATATTGAAAAAAAAATAAGATTTTAAACCTACCAGTAAATATTTTTCTCGTAGTCCGTAGAGGATGCTGGGGACTCCGTAAGGACCATGTGGAATAGACGGGCTCCGCAGGAGACATAGGCACTTTAAGAAAGACTTTAGGTATGGGTGTGCACTGGCTCCTCCCTCTATGCCCCTCCTCCAGACCTCAGTTAGAGAAACTGTGCCCAGAGGAGACGGACAGTACGAGGAAAGGATTTTGTTAATCCAAGGGCAAGATTCATACCAGCAACACCAATCACACCGTATAACTTGTGATATACTAACCAGTTAACAGTATGAAATAACACAGCATCAGTCCAAGACTGATCAAAACTGTAACATAACCCTTATGTAAGCAAAAACTATATACAAGTCATTGCAGAAGTAGTCCGCACTTGGGACGGGCGCCCAGCATCCTCTACGGACTACGAGAAAAAGATTTTCTCCCAAACGGGCGGGAGAGTGCGGATGACTCTGCAGCACCGATTGAGCAAACAGGAGGTCCTCCTCAGCCAGGGTATCAAACTTGTAGAACTTTGCAAAGGTGTTTGAACCCGACCAAGTAGCAGCTCGGCACAGCTGTAGTGCCGAGACCCCTCGGGCAGCCGCCCAAGAAGAGCCCACCTTCCTTGTGGAATGGGCCTTGACCAATTTTGGTAACGGCAATCCTGCCGTGGAATGAGCCTGCTGAATTGTGTTACAGATCCAGCGAGCAATAGTCTGCTTTGAAGCAGGGGCGCCAACCTTGTTGGCCGCATATAGGACAAACAGTGCTTCTGTTTTCCTGACTCTAGCCGTTCTGGCCACGTAAATTTTTAAAGCCCTGACTACATCAAGGGACTTGGAATCCTCCAAGTCGCGCGTAGCCACAGGCACCACAATAGGTTGGTTCATATGAAAAGATGACACCACCTTAGGCAAGAATTGAGGGCGTGTCCGCAATTCCGCTCTATCCATATGGAAAACTAGATAGGGGCTTTTATGAGACAAAGCCGCCAATTCCGATACTCGCCTAGCCGAAGCCAAGGCTAACAACATGACCACTTTCCAAGTGAGATATTTCAACTTCACCGTTTTAAGTGGTTCAAACCAGTGTGACTTAAGGAAACTCAACACCATGTTAAGGTCCCAAGGTGCCACCAGAGGTACAAAAGGAGGCTGAATATGCAGCACTCCCTTTACAAAAGTCTGTACTTCTGGGAGAGAAGCCAATTCCTTTTGAAAGAAAATGGATAAGGCCGAAATCTGAACCTTAATGGAGCCTAATTTTAGGCCCAAATTCACTCCAGTTTGTAGGAAGTGAAGGAAACGGCCCAGATGGAATTCTTCCGGTGGAGCATTCCTGGCCTCACACCAAGCAACATATTTTCGCCATATACGGTGATAATGTTTCGATGTCACGTCCTTCCTAGCCTTTATCAGAGTAGGAATGACCTCATCCGGAATGCCCTTTTCCGCTAGGATCCGGCGTTCAACCGCCATGCCGTCAAACGCAGTCGCGGTAAGTCTTGGAACAGAGAGGGCCCCTGTTGCAACAGGTCCTGTCGTAGAGGAAGAGGCCATGGATCTTCTGTGAGCATTTCCAGTAGATCCGGATACCAAGTCCTTCGTGGCCAATCTGGAACAATGAGAATTGTCTTTACTCCTCTTTTTCTTATTATTCTCAACACCTTTGGGATGAGAGGAAGAGGAGGAAACGCATAGACCGACTGGAACACCCACGGTGTCACTAGGGCATCTACAGCTACCGCCTGAGGGTCTTTTGATCTGGCGCAATACCTCTGCAGCTTTTTGTTGAGGCGGTATGCCATCATGTCTATCTGGGGCAGTCCCCACTGACTTGCAATCTGTGCGAAGACTTACTGATGAAGTCCCCACTCTCCTGGATGCAGGTCGTGTCTGCTGAGGAAGTCTGCTTCCCAGTTGTCCACTCCTGGAATGAACACTGCTGACAGTGCGCTTACATGATTTTCCCCCAAGCGAAGAATCCTGGTGGCTTCCGCCATTGCCACTCTGCTCCTTGTGCCGCCCTGGCGGTTTACATGAGCCACTGTGGTGATGTTGTCTGACTGGATCAGAACTGGTCAGTCGCGCAGTAAGGTCTCCGCTTGACGCAGGGCGTTGTATATGGCCCTCAGTTCCAGGATGTTGATGTGAAGACAAGTCTCTTGACTTGACCACAGACCTTGGAAGTTTCTTCCCTGCGTGACTGCTCCCCAACCTCGGAGGCTCGCGTCCGTGGTCACCAGGATCCAGTCCCGAATGCTGAACCTGCGTCCCTCTAGAAGGTGAGCACTCTGCTGCCACCACAGGAGAGATACCCTGGCTCTGGGGGACAGGGTGATCAACCGATGCATTTGTAGATGTGACCCGGACCACTTGTCCAATAGGTCCCATTGGAAAGTCCTCGCATGGAACCTGCCAAAGGGAATGGCTTCGTATGATGCCACCATCTTTCCCAGGACTCGAGTGCAGTGGTGCACTGACGCCTGTTTTGGCTTCAGTAAGTTCCTGACTAGAGTCATGAGTTCCTGAGCTATTTCTATCGGGAGATAAACCTTTTTCTGGTCTGTATCCAGAATCAAGCCCAAGAAAGTCAGACGAGTCGTAGGAACCAACTGCGACTTCGGGATATTGAGAATCCAGCCGTGTTGCTGTAACACCTTCAGTGAAAGTGACACACTGTTCAGTAACTGCTCTCTTGATCTCTCTTTTATGAGGAGATCGTCCAAGTACGGGATAATTGTGACACCTTGCTTGCGCAGGAGCACCATCATTTCCGCCATTACCTTGGTGAAAATTCTCGGGGCCGTGGAAAGCCCAAACGGCAACGTCTGAAATTGGTAATGACAATCCTGTACCGCAAATCTCAGGTATGCCTGATGAGGTGTATAAATGGGAACATGAAGGTATGCATCCTTTATGTCCAGAGATGCCATAAAATCCCCCCCTTCCAGGCTGGCGATGACCGCTCTGAGCGATTCCATCTTGAACTTGAACCTCTTCAAGTATAGGTTCAGGGATTTTAAATTTAAAATGGGTCTGACCGAACCGTCCGGTTTCGGGACCACAAATATGGTTGAGTAATATCCCCTCCCTTGTTGAAGCAGGGGAACCTTGACCACCACCTGTTGAAGATACAATTTGTGAATTGCATTTAACACTATCTCCCTTTCCGGGGGAGAAGCTGGTAGGGCCGATTTGAAAAACCGGTGAGGAGGCACCTCTTCGAATTCCAGCTTGTAACCCTGGGAAACAATTTCTATTGCCCAGGGATCCACCTGTGAGTGAACCCAGATGTGGCTGGAAACTCGAAGACGTGCCCCCACTGGGGCGGACTCCTGTAGCGGAGCCCCAGCGTCATGCGCTGGATTTTGTAGAGGCCGGGGAGGACTTCTGTTCCTGGGAACTAGCTGTGTTATGCAGCTTTTTTTTCTTCTGCCCTTACCTCTGGCAAGAAAGGACGCACCTCGTACTTTCTTGTTTCTTTGTGATCGAAAGGACTGCATTTGATAATGTGGCGCTTTCTTAGGCTTATATTCCATAAGGTAGAAAATTTGATTTACCAGCTGTAGATGTGGAGACAAGGTCCGAGAGACCTTCCCCAAACAATTCCTCACCCTTGTAAGGTAAAACCTCCATATGCCTCTTTGAGTTGGCATCACCTGTCCATTGCCGGGTACATAGGACTCGTCTAGCAGAAATGGACATCGCGTTGATTCTAGAACCCAGTAGACTAATGTCTCTTTGAGCATCTCTCATATATAAGACCGCATATTTTATATGTCCCAGGGTCAATAAAATGGTATCCTTATCTAGGGTCTCAATATCCGCTGATAAGGTATCTGTCCATGCTGCTACCGCGCTACAAACCCAGGCCGATGCAATTGCCGGTCTGAGTAAGGTACCAGAATGTGTGTAAATGGACTTCAGGATAACCTCCTGCTTGCGGTCAGCAGGGTCCCTGAGGGTAGCCGTATCTTGGGATGGCAGCGCTACCTTTTTGGATAAGCGTGTTAATGCCTATCCACCTTAGGGGAGGATTCCCACCGTCTCCTGTCCGTTGGCGGGAAAGGATACGCCATAAGAATCCTTTTGGGAATCTGCAGTTTTTTGTCTGGAGATTCCCAAGCTTTTTCACATAATTCATTCAACTCATGTGAGGGGGGAAAGGTTTCTTCCCCTTATACATGTGTACCCTTGTGTCAGGGACAGGGGGTTCCTCTGTGATATGCAACACATCTTTTATTGCAATGATCATATATTGAATACATTTAGCCACTTTTGGCTGTAATTTTGCATCATCGTAGTCGACACTGGAGTCAGAATCCGTGTCGGTATCTGTGTCTACAATTTGGGATAGTGGGCGCTTTTGAGACCCCGAAGGTCCCTGCGACATAGGGACAGACATGGGTTGACTCCCTGGATGTTCCCTAGCTTCAGCTTTGTCTAATCTTTTGTGCAATAAATTTACATTAGCACTTAAAACCTTCCACATATCCATCCAGTCAGGTGTCGGCGTTGTCGAGGGAGACACCACACTCATTCTCTCCTCCTCCTCCCCCTGAAAGCCTTTTACCTCCGACATGTCGACACACGCGTACCGACACACCACACACTCAGGGAATCCTCTTATCTGAAGACAGTTACCCCACAAAGCCCTTTGGAGAGACAGAGAGAGAATATGCCAGCACACACCCAGCGCTATATGACCCAGGAAAAAACACTATATAAATATATGTTTACCCAGTAGCGCTGTTTGTACATGTATAAATGTGCCAAATTATGTGCCCCCCCCCCCTTCTTCAAAACCCTCTTTCACCGTGGTTAAGCAGGGGAGAGTCCGGGGAGCTTCCTCTCAGCGCTGTGCCGTGGAGAAAATGGAGCTGGTGAGTGCTGAGGGAGAAGCCCCGCCCCCTCGGCGGCGGGCTTCTGTCCCGCTCAAATATACTGAAACTGGCGGGGGCTCATTATATATACAGTGCCCAACTGTATATATGTCTATTTTTGCCAGAAAGAGGTTTATATGCTGCCCAGGGCGCCCCGCCCTGCACCCTTACAGTGACTGCCGTGTGTGAGGTGTATGGGAGCAATGGCGCACAGCTTCACTGCTGTGCGTTACCTCAGTGAAGATCATGAAGTCTTCTGACGCCTTTGAAGTCTTCTTTTCTTCTCATACTCACCCGGCTTCTATCTTCCGGCTCTGTAAAGAGGATGGCGGCGCGGCTCTGGGACGGACGGCGAGGGTGAGACCTACGTACCAATCCCTCTGGAGCTAATGGTGTCCAGTAGCCTAAGAAGCAGAGCCTTGAAACTCACAGAAGTAGGTCTGCTTCTCTCCCCTCAGTCCCTCGATGCAGGGAGTCTGTTGCCAGCAGGCTCCCTGAAAATAAAAAACCTAACAAAATACTTTCTGACAGGAAACTCAGGAGAGCTCCCTGTAATGCACCCAGTCTCCTCTGGGCACAGTAGTAAACTGAGGTCTGGAGGAGGGGCATAGAGGGAGGAGCCAGTGCACACCCATACCTAAAGTCTTTCTTAAAGTGCCCATGTCTCCTGCGGAGCCCGTCTATTCCCCATGGTCCTTACGGAGTCCCCAGCATCCTCTAGGACGTAAGAGAAAAAAGTTTAGCTTCACTGATGGATCACCAATCATCACTGACCGCCGACAGCTGGTGCTGGATCACCAACCATCACTGACCGCCGACAGCTGGTGCTGGATCACCAATCATCACTGACCGCCGACAGCTGGTGCTGGATCACCAATCATCACTGACCGCCGACAGCTGGTGCTGGATCACCAATCATCACTGACCGCCGACAGCTGATGCTGGAGGGTAAGGGGAATGATGAATGGGGACTTAAGTTAGGTCGTGATTTTGCTCACTTCAGTCACCATTGTAACAGCTCTTATAGTTGTATTGAAAATGTAAATTTTCTCTATCTTAGACCACCAATATAACCCTATTTGGGTTACAGAGAACCACCTTTATTGCAGGGTGTGCGATAGGGCACATAGGTTACGAATACCCATCTAGGTCCCAGTATTAAGCATCCCTAATATACAGCACCTGCATAAAGAGTTATAGGACATACTAGATCCCTAAACAGCCTCATTCTGTTGTTATCTGCCATTGACTGACATGCCCTATTCATCATATGTGATAAAGTGCCAAGTGTCTGAGGCAGGTGTAGGCAATGTATGACTCTTCAGCTGTCAAAACTACATATGATCTGGAAGTACGTTTACTAGCT
Source organism: Pseudophryne corroboree (assembly GCF_028390025.1). Classification (NCBI taxonomy): domain Eukaryota; kingdom Metazoa; phylum Chordata; class Amphibia; order Anura; family Myobatrachidae; genus Pseudophryne; species Pseudophryne corroboree. Next base: position 321,926,470 of record NC_086444.1, on the reverse strand, counting down.
GGACAGTCAGAGACTGCCTATACTTAGATTTAAGGAAGATAACTGGCATAATTCTCATAGCAGGTATAATGGCTTAAACACCTGCTTTTGAAAGATATTTGGTTCTGAAAAGTATTTTAAAAAGTGTCAAATGAATGACAAGATAATTGTCTGCAGAACAGAGGGATGACCATGTGCAAGACAGCGTTGTGAGCCATAAACTTGTAGTCCATGTCAATTATAGGTTTGGCTATGAGTCCAGTACACATACAGCCTCTTATGCAAATTGCTCAAAAATTCTGCAGCTCCGGAATATTGCAATACAACTCCAGGGACTGGGGGTTGGAGAAAGCCCCGCGTTGCGCTACTTCTTTGCCTGCGATGATTTGTTTTACTGCAACTTCTACTTTCTTCCCACTTATAGTGTACTGTAAAGAGAAAACAAAAAGAAAATTGGTTACACGAGCCCTTGCATGAAATCCACACACAGAAGACTGATACACTTCTTCATTACTCATGATATTTATGAGCTGAAGATCATTTGCTTTACATGCTCATTCACAAGCCATTATTTTTCAAGGAGATAAAATCACTGAACAAGCTTCCTGAGATTACTAGTGAATCACGGCGTGCATCCCAACACATTAAATTGATAAATGCAGACCTTTATTATTAATACCTATGTTTGTTTTTGTTAACAACATAGCACAAACAATGACTCAAAACTACAAAGAACTGCATTTCCCATAGGATGTATGATATTAAATGAACAAGCTTATTTTGAAGATTATTCTAAAAGGAATGAATCTTTTTTTTTTTCTTAATAGATTATAATATGGTAGGTGATCAGTATAAAAAACCGGCGGCCGGAATTTCGGCCTTCAGTAAACCAATAGCAGCAGGATCCCGACCACCGGTATGCCGGCAGCGGGGTGAGCGCTAGAAAGCCCCTTGCGGGCTCGCCACGCTGCGGGCACGGTGGCTCGCTGCGCTCATCACAGGTTATATTCGTTATATTCTCAATCTATGGTTGTCGTGGACACCTATAGAGGGACAAAAGCCTGTGGCTCTAGGATTTCACCGCAAGTCATTTTCCGGCGTCGGCATTGTGACATCCGGGATCCAGACTAGCGGTACTGTAACCACATCCTGGTGAGAGCAGTTTATTAAAATGTATCATACAGAAACTAAGATTAAATTACATACTGTGGGAGCATGAAAATTATCTATCACTGACAAAGTCGCCTAAGTCAGCCAATATATTAAATCCTGTCTCGGAACTCAGTTGTCGACGACAAAGATACGACAGATATACACTTACATATATTCAGAAATATGCAGTTAGTGGCATGCTATTTTCTTATGCTCATATTCAGAGAACAAAGTGCATTCATATGAAATTAACCATCATTTTCTACCAATTATCCTGTCCTGAAGACATTTGAAATCTGCTGTTATCTTTGTCTATTAAAAACAATATTGAAAATTACACTGAAAAAGCCTTTTAAAATACAATCTAGAAGGAAAGTAACAAAGACACACACATAATTAGATTTTAAGCAAAAAAGGAAAGTAGCAGAATAGAGCTCAGCACGTGAAAAAACAGATGAAAATTCACATGGGACCTCCCAAAGTGAATAAAGTAAAATAGAAAGTTATGAAACGGGCAGAAATAAAGACATTTTCTATCCCACAGATACATTAGAGAAAGCTTAGGAATGCATATCAGTCTCCGCTGTTCTCTGCCAAACTCATAGTTCCTTACATTAAATCTAGTGAGGCAGCATTATGTTAAATCCTGTTTTTCAGATGCTTATGACTTATGGGAAAAAGACTCAGATCATGATGAAACTTGGCAGTTCTATAATCATTCAAGGTCACAATTCTTTGCCAAACTTTCATAACATTTTGCTCGGTAGTTTTTGATTCTCTTTTGAACATTTTAACACATGCAAAGCTGGAGGAATGTGTGTGACAGAACAAATCCTGGATATTAAAACCTTATGTTTAGTTTATTATATACTAGAATAATATTACCTAGATAAGTGCAGTGGTGTTGTGTTCAAGCAAGTAAAAGGCTAAAGAACAGAGGTGGAAAGATATACCTTCTGAACCTGAATATCGCGTGGTCTCTGCTCCTTCCGTTCATGTAAACTGACAGACACAAGTTTAACACAACTGAATATTTGGAACAGAAGAGGGGTAGCAGAACAGCACTGGACTGTTAATGACTACATGGACCCCAGTGGATTAGGTGATCAGCACAACTCAGACATGTTTTAATATACTTGTTTTACCCAATATTAAATATTGGGAGCAGGGGCGTTTCTACAGAGGAGGGGGCCCGTGTGCACCTCCGGGTGGGCCCCCTCCTCTGAACGGCGCTGTAGACACCGGCATATGCCGGAGTCTACTGCGCATGCGCAGGTCTCCGGAAACATGGCGCCCGCAATGATCCGGAGACAAATTTGGCTACAACGCACGCACGGTGGGCATTTTGGCGTTGATTTCCGCCGCGAAAGCTGCGCCCGCCGCTAGACTCCGGTAAGGTAAGTATTTAAATGGGTGCAATGTGTGCTGTGTGGACCCCCCCCCCCCCCCTGGACCCAGGGGCCCGTGTGCACCGCACACATTGTACCCATTATAGAAACGCCAATGATTGGGAGGAACTTTCCTTTTAACAGAGGCGAGTCAGAGCAGTCTGATTCCAGAGGCTCACCTACAGCACTTTTGATTGTAGTGTTTTATTAATTTTCCCCTTTTGACATCAAAGTGGCAGCATGGAGCATTAATAGAGTCTGCCCTGTTATGGTGGTATCCGGACTCTAGGTCGACAGCACTTAGGTCGACAGGGACTAGGTCGACACCAGGAATAGATCGACACAGCCATTATGTCGACATGGTTTTTTCAAATTTTTTTTTTTTTACTTTTTCATACTTTACGATCCACGTGGACTACAATTGGGAACGGTAAACTGTGCCAAGCGCAGTGGTAGCGGAGCGAGGCACCTTGCCCGATGCATGGCGAGCGAAGCGAGCCATGCGAGGACTCTAGGTCAGTGGTTTTCAAACTTTTTTGAATCACGGCGCCCTAGAATATCAGAATTTTTTTCACGGCACCCCTAGGCCAAAAATTTCTTATTGAGAAATTTAGAAAGAAATATTACATTAAGTAGATCGCGTTTATATGTCATCCTTAGGATCAGATCTGTGGTGAGGGACAAGATTTGCTTCTGTTTGGCCACATATTTTATGACTGGCAGCCACCAGCACTGGTTTTGCCTATTATATTGACCATGAATAATTTGAATTGGTCCTGGACCACCAACCCAGGGCACCCCTGCAAGTGTCCCGAGGCACCCCAGGGAGCCACGGCACACAGTTTGGGAACCTCTGCTCTAGGTCAACGCTCATTAGGTCGACACCTATTGGCCGACAGTGAATAGGTTGACACCAGAAATAGGTCGAAACAGCCATTAGGTCGACATGAACAAGGTCGACATGGGAAAAGGTCGACATGAGTTTTTAAAAAAAAAAAAATTCTTTTTTTTGAACTTTTTCATACGGTGCACTAATTGGGGTTCGCGGTCATTTTGCGAAGAAAACAACACCAAAAAACATCAAAAACGTATATCGTCCTTTTTCCATGTTGACCTTGTTCATGTCGACCTATTTTTTGGTGTCGACCTATTCACTGTCGACCAATAGGTGTCGACCTAATGTCTGTCGACCTAGACACTGTCAACCCTGAGTCCCATACACGTTATGGTGGGGTTCTCACACTCACTGATCTGTATTACCAGACATTAATGCATTAGAGCATGGGTTCACCAACTCGGTCCTCAGGACCCCAAACAGTTCATGTTTTCAAGGTCACATGTGGATTATTAAAATGTGACAGTATAAAGCTGGGCAGACACTATATGATATATCGAATGATGTTGTGATCCATGACGGATCAGAACAACCATTACTTAATGTGTATGCTCAAATTCACCCAATTCATGGGTGGTTGCGTCGACCCACTGGATGTGCTGCACGACCAATGGGACGAATCTACAGCCAACATAGTGTTATTGCATGAAGCATGTAATGATACATTGCGAGATCCCAATGCATGTTGCCAGTCCCTGGTTTGAAAAGTGTACGTGGAAGCAGACTAAAGCAAGAGTTGGTTCTGAAGCATACTTTTTTTTATCAGCACTGACCAGCTACTGCTGAATTGTTCCCACCCTACTTTATTTCCTGATCTAAAACACAGAATGTCATCATATTTTCTTTATTTATAAATCTACCGTTTAAGCCCAAATTAACAATTACCCAGCAGAGCATCTAAAGTTTGCCACTTTACAGAGAGGACATGTGAGCAGGGGCACCAATAAGAAGCTGAAGATAAAGCCATGGAATCCCTACGTAAAATTGTTGCAAGAAGCAGCGGTATCGTCTCTGTATAGGGGGAAAGGCTTGGTTATTAGTTTTAATGCATTTTTTGTAATTTACCTACACAGCACAGGATCGATACTGATGCCAATCAAACTATTCCACAATCTCTAATCTGTTACATGAGAACTGTGAATGCACCATACACATACCGGAATGTCTTTTGTTTCAAGGATCAAGGCTGGTATATGCCTGGCAGACAGTGACACGCGGATAGAATCCCTCATCCTTTTCACCAGATCTCTGTTAAAGGTGAAGGTATTGTTCATTTTAAGAAAGAGAATTACCCTTTCCTCCCCATCCTTGTTGTACTGGGGAACACACAGGCTGTCGGAGACTTCCACAAATGATTCAACTGCAAGAAGTGACAGTTTATTCCATTACAGATCTACAAGTCATATTTCCCTTCTGCTGCTGGAGCAACTTTTACATACTGTAGTTGTATTACATACACATTATCTCTGGAAGAACAGCATCACAATTCCATAAAAAAAAAAAATCTCACTATACCCAAGTGCCAAAAAAAAACCCCATGCTTTTGTAGAAACTATGCACCTTTCCATTTTTCTCGCACAAAAGTGAAGAAGATGTACATATACTGTAGAATGTGGTATATAACCCCCATAAAACTATGTCAGGTTAATGCAAACAATTTTCCTACTCAATTAAATCATTCTGCACTACACCGCTCTTCCAAGTATCTATGCGAGCTCTTCTGCTTGGTACTACAGCTACTTATAATGCAGTTGCAGCTCAATGAGGTTTTTCCAATAATAACTGTGTGACCTGATCTATCCTCTAAGCCCCAGTAATAAGCAGCAGTTAATGTCTGTTGGAGAAGCGTAAAAGGGAATTGGAGGGGAGCAGTGGGATTCTAATCTGTATCTATTCAGGAGACGTAATAATGGCTTTGTTAGTACAGCCAGTCAGCAGCCGAATGTTGAAAATGTGTTTAATTAGCAAGTCCCAGAAGTGAACTTCTGCATTACAAATCTTGGCTACACATTAGTCATTTCTTCCCACTTAAAATTCTGACAGTTTCTTATTTTACAATCACCTCTTTACCATTATGTAGGAAATGAGCCTATTCACTGGTTGGAGGGTTTGTAGAAATATTCAGATTTTGTACTATAATCAGATCATCTTTACCTATATTGTAGATTTCCGAGCTTCCAAACCGAACCCCATTTGGATTCAGTGTTCCATCACTACAATGCAAAGGTACTATTAACAGAGTCATTCAAGTGACAGATGCAGCACAGTATGTACAATACCATACAGGCACATTACTTACTACAGTTATGTGGTACATAACCAACTAAAAAACCAAAAGGTAAGTTTACCATAAGGGGAGGGGGGTAGTAAGACACTGTAGGGCACAATCCCCAAACTATTTGGTGTCTCTCAGGTGTTTTGCTGGCAAGAGGTATTGTGTGCATATTAAGAAAATAAAAAAATACTCCAGCATCGCAACCTTATTGCAAATATCATCTCCTAGTAATGCTCTTTAGTGTTACTAACAGTTATTTACTTTAACTGCCGTTTTAAGCCTATTTGTCTTTTAAATGGGCAACTACAACAAGGTTTGGGCAGGATCAGAGGTTCTCAAGCACCGCCATTGCAGTCCAGGCTTAAGCACAGGTAACTTAATAAGTACATCAGTCAATTTGATTTAACCATCTGGGCACAAGCATGGATATCCAAGCATGTATGATGGGCCGCCTCCTAATGCATCCGCAATTCGATCAAAACTAAGGTTGACCCCTGGCTGTGCAGCCTGCCTGTGTCAGCCACCACTTTTTTACTCGGAGCGGCTGTGTGTGACTTCATGCAGCCGCCCTGAAAACGGTCACATCATGTCCCTGTTCAGCCCGCTCCATCCCTTAACGCCGCTTTGCCACCCCGTGAACAGCTGGCGCTTTCAATCATCTTGCGGCCTCATCCTTCCTGGATGCAGCCTAAAGGAGAAGGGTCGCGCACGTGTACTACGGCCAGTGTCTGTGCGCAGTTCAAATGGACGCGCCCGCTGCTTATGGACGTGCGGCTGCGTCCATCTCTGGATCAGCCCCTACATGCGCCATCACCCCTAGAAAATGAGAACCTTAATGTAGATCATAGGTCCCCAAACTTGGTTCTCAGGACCCCAAACAGTACATGTTTTGCAGGTCTACTCACAGAATCTCAAGTGATATAATTAGCTCCAACTAAGGATCTTTTCAAATGTGTCATTGAGTAATGACCTGTATTCCTGACCTGGAAAACGTTAACTGGTTGGGGTCCTGAGAACCACTGTTAACCTCCAGCGCTTCCCATGTTAACTCATCATAAACACCCAGGTGAGTACACATCAATACAACTGTGCCCTTCCCACTTCAAGAGCTTTAAATAAATGTAATCACCCTCTAAAAATGTTGTTTTATGAATGAATTCTCAAAAAGGGGTGGAAACTGCCTTGATGTCAGTACATAAAAGGGTATAGTTCACTTCTTATGAATCACATTAAGACCATGAAATACTCCTCACCACTCTTTCTTATTCACTCTTGGATCGCTCTAAAAGGAGATGTGTGTCCCCTTTTACCTTGTGCTTATCCCATCTCAGGCAGGTGGAACACAAGAAACACAGATAGTAATGCAGAGACTTTTTAAAAGGTTAAAAATAAGAATTTACTTACCGATAATTCTATTTCTCGTAGTCCGTAGTGGATGCTGGGAACTCCGTAAGGACCATGGGGAATAGCGGCTCCGCAGGAGACTGGGCACAAAAGTAAAGCTTTAGGACTACCTGGTGTGCACTGGCTCCTCCCCCTATGACCCTCCTCCAAGCCTCAGTTAGGATACTGTGCCCGGACGAGCGTACACAATAAGGAAGGATTTTGAATCCCGGGTAAGACTCATACCAGCCACACCAATCACACCGTACAACCTGTGATCTGAACCCAGTTAACAGCATGATAACAGAGGAGCCTCTGAAAAGATGGCTCACAACAATAATAACCCGATTTTTGTAACAATAACTATGTACAAGTATTGCAGACAATCCGCACTTGGGATGGGCGCCCAGCATCCACTACGGACTACGAGAAATAGAATTATCGGTAAGTAAATTCTTATTTTCTCTGACGTCCTAGTGGATGCTGGGAACTCCGTAAGGACCATGGGGATTATACCAAAGCTCCCAAACGGGCGGGAGAGTGCGGATGACTCTGCAGCACCGAATGAGAGAACTCCAGGTCCTCCTCAGCCAGGGTATCAAATTTGTAGAATTTAGCAAACGTGTTTGCCCCTGACCAAGTAGCTGCTCGGCAAAGTTGTAAAGCCGAGACCCCTCGGGCAGCCGCCCAAGATGAGCCCACCTTCCTTGTGGAATGGGCTTTTACAGATTTTGGCTGTGGCAGGCCTGCCACAGAATGTGCAAGCTGAATTGTACTACAAATCCAACGAGCAATAGTCTGCTTAGAAGCAGGAGCACCCAGCTTGTTGGGTGCATACAGGATAAACAGCGAGTCAGATTTTCTGACTCCAGCCGTCCTGGAAACATATATTTTCAGGGCCCTGACTACGTCCAGCAACTTGGAGTCCTCCAAGTCCCTAGTAGCCGCAGGTACCACAATAGGCTGGTTCAAGTGAAACGCTGAAACCACCTTAGGGAGAAATTGAGGACGAGTCCTGAATTCTGCCCTGTCCGTATGAAAAATTAGGTAAGGGCTTTTATAGGATAAAGCCGCCAATTCTGAGACACGCCTGGCTGAAGCCAGGGCCAACAGCATTACCACTTTCCATGTGAGATATTTTAAGTCCACAGTGGTGAGTGGTTCAAACCAATGTGATTTTAGGAACCCCAAAACTACATTGAGATCCCAAGGTGCCACTGGAGGCACAAAAGGAGGCTGTATATGCAGTACCCCCTTGACAAACGTCTGAACTTCAGGAACTGAAGCCAGTTCTTTCTGGAAGAAAATCGACAGGGCCGAAATTTGAACCTTAATGAACCCTAATTTTAGGCCCATAGACAGTCCTGTTTGTAGGAAATGCAGGAAACGACCCAGTTGAAATTCCTCTGTAGGGGCCTTCCTGGCCTCGCACCACGCAACATATTTACGCCAAATACGGTGATAATGCTGTACGGTTACATCCTTCCTGGCTTTGATCAGGGTAGGGATGACTTCATCCGGAATGCCTTTTTCCTTCAGGATCCGGCGTTCAACCGCCATGCCGTCAAACGCAGCCGCGGTAAGTCTTGGAACAGACAGGGTCCCTGCTGGAGCAGGTCCCTTCTTAGAGGTAGAGGCCACGGGTCCTCTGTGAGCATCTCTTGAAGTTCGGGGTACCAAGTCCTTCTTGGCCAATCCGGAGCCACGAGTATAGTCCTTACTCCTCTCCTTCTTATGATTCTCAGTACCTTGGGTATGAGAGGCAGAGGAGGGAACACATACACTGACTGGTACACCCACGGTGTTACCAGAGCGTCCACAGCTATTGCCTGAGGGTCCCTTGACCTGGCGCAATACCTGTCTAGTTTTTTGTTGAGGCGGGACGCCATCATGTCCACCTTTGGTTTTTCCCAACGGTTCACAATCATGTGGAAGACTTCTGGGTGAAGTCCCCGCTCTCCCGGGTGGAGGTCGTGTCTGCTGAGGAAGTCTGCTTCCCAGTTGTCCACTCCCGGAATGAACACTGCTGACAGTGCTATCACATGATTTTCCGCCCAGCGAAGAATCCTTGCAACTTCTGCCATTGCCCTCCTGCTTCTTGTGCCGCCCTGTCTGTTTACGTGGGCGACTGCCGTGATGTTGTCTGACTGGATCAGCACCGGCTGACCTTGAAGCAGAGGTCTTGCTAGGCTTAGAGCATTGTAGATGGCCCTTAGCTCCAGGATATTTATGTGAAGTGATGTCTCCAGGCTTGACCACAAGCCCTGGAAATTTCTTCCCTGTGTGACTGCTCCCCAGCCTCTCAGGCTGGCATCCGTGGTCACCAGGACCCAGTCCTGAATGCCGAATCTGCGGCCCTCTAGAAGATGAGCACTCTGCAACCACCACAGGAGAGACACTCTTGTCCTTGGTGACAAGATTATCCGCTGATGCATCTGAAGATGCGACCCGGACCATTTGTCTAGCAGATCCCACTGGAAGGTTCTTGCGTGGAATCTGCCGAATGGTATTGCTTCGTAAGAAGCCACCATCTTTCCCAGGACCCTTGTGCATTGATGCACTGAGACTTGGCCTGGTTTTAGGAGATTTCTGACTAGTTCGTATAACTCCCTGGCTTTCTCCTCCGGGAGAAACACCTTTTTCTGGACTGTGTCCAGGATCATCCCTAGGAATAGAAGTCGAGTCGTCGGGATCAGCTGCGATTTTGGAATATTGAGAATCCAACCGTGCTGGCGCAGCACTATCTGAGATAGTGCTACTCCGACTTCCAACTGTTCCCTGGATCTTGCCCTTATCAGGAGATCGTCCAAGTAAGGGATAACTAAAACTCCCTTCCTTCGAAGGAGTATCATCATTTCGGCCATTACCTTGGTAAAGACCCGGGTGCCGTGGACAATCCAAACGGCAGCGTCTGAAACTGATAGTGACAGTTCTGTACAACAAACCTGAGGTACCCTTGGTGAGAAGGGTAAATTGGGACATGTAGGTAAGCATCTTTGATGTCCAGAGACACCATATAGTCCCCTTCTTCCAGGTTTGCAATCACTGCTCTGAGTGACTCCATCTTGAATTTGAACCTTTGTATGTAAGTGTTCAAGGATTTTAGGTTTAAAATTGGTCTCACCGAGCCGTCCGGCTTCGGTACCACAAATAGTGTGGAATAGTACCCCTTTCCCTGTTGTAGGAGGGGTACCTTGATTATCACCTGCTGGGAATATAGCTTGTGAATGGCTTCCAATACTGCCTCCCTGTCTGAGGGAGACGTCGGTAAAGCAGACTTTAGAAAACGGCGAGGGGGAGACGTCTCGAATTCCAATTTGTACCCTTGAGATACCGCCTGAAGGATCCAGGGGTCCACTTGCGAGTGGGCCCACTGCGCACTGAACTTCTGGAGACGGGCCCCCACCGTGCCTGAGTCCGCTTGTAAAGCCCCAGCGTCATGCTGAGGACTTTGCGGAGGCGGGAGAGGGCTTTTGTTCCTGGGAACTGGCTGTTTGTTGCAGCCTTTTTCCTCTCCCTCTGCCACGGGGCAGAAATGAGGCGCCTTTTGCCCGCTTTCCCTTATGGGGCCGAAAGGACTGCGCCTGATAATACGGCGTCTTCTTAGGTTGAGAAGTTACCTGGGGTAAAAATGTGGATTTTCCAGCAGTTGCCGTGGCTACCAGGTCTGATAGACCTACCCCAAATAACTCCTCCCCCTTATAAGGCAATACCTTCCATGTGCCTTTTAGAATCCGCATCACCTGACCACTGCCGCGTCCATAAACCTCTTCTTGCAGAAATGGACAGCGCGCTAACTCTTGATGCCAGTCGGCAAATATCCCTCTGTGCATCACGCATATATAGAAATGCATCCTTCAAATGCTCTATAGTCAGTAATATACTGTCCCTATCTAGGGTATCAATATTTTCAGTCAGGGAATCCGACCACGCCAGGCCCGCACTGCACATCCAGGCTGAGGCGATTGCTGGTCGCAGTATAACACCCGTGTGAGTGTATATACATTTTAGGATATTCTCCAGCTTTCTATCGGCAGGTTCCTTTAGGGCGGCCGTATCAGGAGAGGGTAGTGCTACCTGTTTAGACAAGCGTGTGAGCGCTTTATCCACCCTAGGGGGTGTTTCCCAACGTGCCCTATCCTCTGGCGGGAAAGGGTACGATGCCAATAACCTTTTAGGAATTATCAGTTTTTTATCGGGGGAAACCCACGCCTCATCACACACTTCATTTAATTCCTCGGATACAGGAAAAACTACAGGCAGTTTTTTCTCACCAAACATAATACCCTTTTTAGTGGTACTTGTATTATCAGAGATATGCAATACATTTTTCATTGCTTCAATCATGTAACGTGTGGCCCTAGTGGAAGTCACGTTTGTCTCCTCATCATCGACACTGGAGTCAGTATCCGTGTCTGTGTCTGCCATTTGAGGTAACGGGCGTTTTAAAGCCCCTGATGGCGTTTGAGACCCCTGGACAGGCACAAGCTGAGTAGCCGGCTGTCTCATGTCGTCAACTGTCTGTCGTAAAGAGCTGACACTGTCACGCAATTCCTTCCATAAGCTCATCCACTCAGGTGTCGACTCCCTAGGGGGTGACAACGCTATAATAGGCAATTGCTCCGCCTCCATCTCATTTTCCTCCTCAAACATGTCGACACAATCGTACCGACACACCGCACACACACAGGGAATGCTCTGATAGAGGACAGGACCCCACTAGCCCTTTGGGGAGACAGAGGGAGAGTATGCCAGCACACACCAGAGCGCTATATATAGACAGGAATACCACTATAAAATGTGCTTTTCCCTTTATAGCTGCTGTTAGTATTAAAACTGCGCCAAATTAGTGCCCCCCTCTCTTTTTTACCCTTTTCTGTAGTGCAGGACTGCAGGGGAGAGTCAGGGAGACGTCCTTCCAGCGGAGCTGTGATGGAAAATGGCGCCCGTGTGCTGAGGAGATAGGCCCCGCCCCCTTCTCGGCGGCCTTTTCTCCCGCTTTTTGGTGAGTTCTGGCAGGGGTTAAAATACATCCATATAGCCCTGGGGGTTATATGTGGTGTATTTATGCCAGCCAAGGTGTTTACATTGCTGCTCAGGGCGCCGCCCCCCCCTAGCGCCCTGCACCCTCAGTGACCGAAGTGTGAAGTGTGCCTGAGTAACAATGGCGCACAGCTGCAGTGCTGTGCGCTACCTTGTTGAAGACTGATGTCTTCTGCCGCCGATTTTTCCGGACCTCTTCTTGCTTCTGGCTCTGTAAGGGGGCCGGCGGCGCGGCTCTGGGACCGAGCTCCGAGGCTGGGCCTGTGTTCGGTCCCTCTGGAGCTAATGGTGTCCAGTAGCCTAAGAAGCCCAAGCTGGCGGCAAGCAGGCAGGTTCGCTTCTTCTCCCCTTAGTCCCTCGATGCAGTGAGCCTGTTGCCAGCAGGTCTCACTGAAAATAAAAAACCTAAAACTAAACTTTCACTAAGAAGCTCAGGAGAGCCCCTAGTGTGCACCCTTCTCGGCCGGGCACAAAAATCTAACTGAGGCTTGGAGGAGGGTCATAGGGGGAGGAGCCAGTGCACACCAGGTAGTCCTAAAGCTTTACTTTTGTGCCCAGTCTCCTGCGGAGCCGCTATTCCCCATGGTCCTTACGGAGTTCCCAGCATCCACTAGGACGTCAGAGAAACTATTTTTTAATACACAAATGCACTCTCAACTTACAAATTTATAAAAGCATATAGGGCCTGATTCACGTTGGATAGCAATCGCAATCCAACACGCACTTTACTGATGGTGGGGAAACTGCGCATGTGCAGAACGGGTCTTGCAATCGCATCACAGGGACACGAACAACTCTGCCTGATTGACAGGCAGAGGCATTCGGGAGGATGGACGGGGGCTGCCGGCGTTGCTGTGGACGAGGCCAAGGACTGTGTTGCAAGATGCAATCTCCTTGGCTTCGCAAGCCGCCCTGCGACAGCAAGTCCAAGTAAGCTCAGGCATACTCAGACTACTGTTACAAATTAACATGTTCATCCCGATATGCGATTGCATCGCAAATGCAGAGAGGAGGTGCTAATCTTCCTGCATTTGCATTGCTACTGTTTGCATTTGCAAAGCTGTTGCAAGTAGCTTTGCAACTGCAATCCATGCTGAATTAGGCCCTTAATTACTCCACAGTGGAGTAAACTGGGGCATCCGACAAACGTCCCACAAAGGTGCTTAATAGGAACAAGCTGATCTCTGTCCGAGCCACCAGCAGAAAATGTCACACAGATCACGGCTTGGAGCCCAAAAGGAAAAGCCACGCTTAATGCGTTGAAGACCTTACTGGGTCTTCATCAAGAGCTTTTATATACCAATATGAATTTGTAAATTGTGAGCGCATCTGTTTATTAAATTGTTTTACCCTATTACAAGGTCTCTACACTACTATCCGTGTGTTCCACCTGCCTGAGATGTGATAAGCACATGGGAAAAGGGGGCACACATCCTGCTTTAGAGTGATCCAAGAGTGAAGAGTGGAGAGGTCTTTTATGGTTTAAAGTGATTCATATGACGTGAACTGCACACTATTTGTGAAACACCATCATCCTCCCCCCCTCCCCCACCCCTTCAGGACTTCATCCACAAAACAACACAATTGTATGGATATATAACTGGGTGTTTTATGATGAAGTTAACATGTACATGAGGGAAGCGCTGGAGTTTGCATATTATCTACTGTACATTTAGGTTCCACAATTGAAAGCAGCAGTAAATTCTAAAATATTGAAACAAGATCATATGAAGGACGGAATGTAATGCCACCGGGATTCCGGCCAAACTTGAAAGGGGCCATCACTTACAAGGCATAGTTTTGCCTTGTAAGTGATTGCCCCTTTAAAAAAACATCTGCGTTTGACCGGAATCGTGCATGTCGCTGAACTCGGGCGGCATTATATCCCACCCAATATTGTACGATTGTGAAGGTAATAGATGTTTCTTCATTAATCAGTCAAGCAATAGCGTGCTATCTAGGGCTGGCAACTATCATCATCAGCGTATATTTGCAGCAGCCTTCAGTAACACGGCTACTGACGGACATGTATGTGTTTCTGTGCCAAGTCTGCCTCATTTTGCAATTATGCAAACATGCCCTTAATGTACTCTGTCTGCGTTTGCTCAGTCCTTCGTTGCCCAAGAACTAAATCCGCACATAGATTTAAGTGTGCAACTTGACTGAACATTATCCCCAAGGTGTTAAGCAATAAATTCTAATTGAGGATGCCAGAGGCAATGTGAATGAATTAATATGTACCTCACATTGTCCTTCTCTGTGAACTGTACTGGTAAAGTAGATGATTTACAATGAACAAGTAGCAGGTGGGCTCTGAAAGTGGCATATACACTGTAGGTCTTGGCTATCTAGTATTCTATGTTTCAAAATTTAAAGTACACACCTGCGCCCCAGCATTATGATCCCTCCTGTTTTAGGGTTTATTTTGCAGTAGTCTCCATGAGCCCAGACACCTAAAACACACAAAAATAGGATTTCAATTACCTACCGGCAAATTATTTTCTTGTAGTCCATAGAGGATACTGCGGTTCCATTTAGTACCATGGGGTATAGACGGGTTCACTAGGAGCCATGGGCACTTTAAAAATTTGATAGTGTGGGCTAGCTCCTCCCTCTATGCCCCTCCTACCAGACTCAGTCTAGGAATCTGTGCCCGAGGAGATGGACATACTTTGAGAGAAGGATAGATAAACATAGTGAGATTCCGAACCAGCACACACAAAACAGAGGAAAGCCATGCTAACCCAACTTTAAACAGGAACAGCAACAGCTGAACTAACAATACTTAACTAAGTAACAGTGCAGGAAGAACAAAGCACCGGGCGGGCGCCCAGTATCCTCTACGGACTACGAGAAAAGGATTTACCGGTAGGTAATTAAAATCCTATTTTCTCTTACTTCCTAGGGGATACTGGGCTTCAATTTAGTACCATGGGAATGTACCAAAGCTCCCAAACCGAGTGGGAGAGTGCTGAGGTTCCTGCAGAACTGATTGACCAAACTAAAGGTCCTCAGAGACCAAAGTATTGAACTTGTAGAACTTAGCAAACGTGTTCGAACCTGACCAAGTAGCTGCTCGGCAGAGCTGTAAAGCCGAGACATTCCGGGCAGCCACCGAGAAAGAACCCACCGACCTAGTACAGTGGCCCTGTACAGATTTCGTAACCGGCAAACCTGCCGTGGAATAAGCATGCTGGACAGTGAACCTGATCCAGTGTGCAATTGTCTGCTTTGAAGCAGGACACCCAATTTTATTGGGATCATATAGAACGAACAGAGAGTCAGATTTCCTGTGACAAGCTGTTCTCTTTACATACACCTTCAAAGCCCTCACAACATCCAAAGACTTTGAAGTAGCAGAGGTGTCCGTAACAGCCGGAACCACAATAGGCGAGTTGATGTGAAACGCAGACACCACCCTAGGAAGAAATTGCTGACGAGTTCTGAGTTCAGCTCTATCCTCATGAAAAATTAAGTAGGGACTCTTGTGAGACAAAACCCCTAGCTCCGACACACGTCTTGCTGAAGCCAAGGCCAACAGCGTGATGGTCTTCCACTTAAGGTACTTTACATCAACCTCCTGTAACGGTTCAAACCAGTCCGATTGAGGAACTGCAGCACCAAATTGAGATCCCAAGGTGCCGTGGGAGGCACAAAGGGAGGTTGGATGCGCAGAACACCTTTCAAAAACGTCTGGACCGCAGTGAGAGAAGCCAATTGTTTTTTAAAGAAAATGGACAAGGCCGAAATCTGGACTTTTACGGATCTTCGCGGAGCATCTCCAGAAGGTCCGCGTACCAGGCCCTTCTTGGCCAGTCCAGAGCAATGGGTATTGCTTGAACCTTTTCCCTTTTTATCCTTTTGAGAATTCTTGGGATCAGAGAAAGTGGAGGAAACACGTACACCATCTGATAAACCCATGGAGTCGTCAGAGCGCATACCGCCACTGCCTGTGGGACTCTCGCCCTGGAACAAAACCGCTTGAGCTTCTTGTTGAGACGAGAGGCCATCATGTCGATGTGTTGATATCCCCACCGTGTCGAGCACCTGAACACTTCCGGGTGAAGGCCCCACTCCCCCAGGTGCAGGTCATGTCTGCTGAGGAAGTCTGCTTCCTAATTGTCTACTCCCGGAATGAAGACCGCTGACAACGCCACAGCGTTTCTCTCTGCCCAGAGGAGAATTCTTGACACCTCTGACATTGCTGCTCTGCTTTTCGTTCCGCCCTGTCGGTTTAAGTACGTCACTGCCGTCACATTGTCCGACTGGACCTGAATGGCCCGATCCTGAAGAAGATAAGAGGCCTGCAGAAGGGCGTTGTATATGGCCCTGAGTTCCAGAATGTTGATTGAAAGAGTGACTTCCTGACTTGACCATCTTCCTTGAAACTGCACCCCCTGGGTGACTGCTCCCCAACCTTGAAGGCTTGCGTCAGTGGTTAACAGGATCCAGGCCTGAATTTCGAACCTCCAAACCCTCGATGAGGTGAGAAATCTGTAGCCACCACAGAAGGGAGATCCTGGCTTTTGGCGACAGACGGATCCTCTGGTGCATGTGAAGATGCGTTTCGGACCATTTGTCCAACAGATTGAGCTGGAAGGGTCTTGCGTGAAACCTTCCGTATTGAAGCGCCTCGTAAGAGGCCACAATTTTCCCTGAATGCGAATGCATAGATGCACTGATATCCGGGTTGGCTTCAGGACATCCCGAACCATCGACTGGATTACCAATGCCTTTTCCAATGGAAGGAACACTTTCTGCGACTCCATGTCCAGTATAATTCCTAGGAATGGGAGCCTCCGTGTTGGCTCTAGGTGAGATTTCGGAAGGTTCAGAATCCACCCGTGATCCTGAAGAAGTTTGGTTGAGAGGCCAATGCTGTCCAGCAACCTCTCCCTGGACGGCGCCTTTATCAGAAGATCGTCCAGGTACGGAATTATGTTCACTCCCTGCTTGCGAAGGAGAAACATCATCTCTGCCATCACTTTGGTGAATACCCTCGGTGCCGTGGAGAAAGCAAATGGCAGGGCCAGGAACTGGTAGTGCAAACCGTAGATAAGCCTGATGAGGTGGCCAGATCGGAATGTGAAGGAATGCATCCTTGATATCCAGAGACACAAGGAATTCCCCTTCCTCCAGACCTGAGATCACCGCTCTCAGAGACTCCATCTTGAACTTGAACACTCTTAAGAACGGATTCAAGGACTTGAGGTTCAGAATTGGTCATACCGAACCGTCTGGTTTCAGTATTACAAACAAGTTGGAATAGTGCCACTTGTTGTGCAGATGAGGTGGAACTGGAACAATGACTAGAGTCTGTACCAGTTTTTGGATGGCCTGCTGTAAAGTTATACTTGCCTCTTGTGAAGCTGGTAAGCCTGACTTGAAGAGTCTGTGAGGTGGGAGGTCTTGGAACTCCAGTCTGTAGCCCTGGGAAATAAGCCTAGAGACTGATGCGTCCACTATTGGTGGATTTTCCCAATTTTTCCTATCCTCTAGGGGAAAAGGAAAGATGAGAGCAACCTTTTAGGATTTGAAATTTCTTATCAGGATTAACCAACGGTTCTTCAAACAGGGTATTCAGTTCCTTTGACGTAGGAAAAGTGACTGAGGACTTCTTTTTTACATTAAAATAAGATTCCTCACACTCCTCTGACACCTTATTAGGAATTTGCAGAACATCTCTGATAGCCTCTATAAGAGCCTCTATTCCCTGTGACAGAGTAGCATCCCCCCCTCCAAATCGACATCACCCTCCTCCATGTCTGACCCATCAGCGTCAGAGTCAGACTGCAGGATATGGGTCAGAGATCGTTTATGCGGACAAATGTGAGGGGATTGAGACGCTTGTTTGGGGACTGTCTCTATTCATAAACTCATCCACAGTCTGTCTTAAGTATTGCGTCTCTTTCTCATTGCGGGATAGCTTTGTAGAAATATTTGAGATCATTCTTTTAATGGAATTAACCCAATCCGGTTCAGCCCCGCTATTTTGGGAAGGTGCCCTGCCCTGATAACCCAGTAGTGAGCCCCCTGGTGAAGAGGATCACTCCGCTGTACAAGAAACACACTCTGCCTGAAATAATGTAAATGTGACAGAGCACACACACACACACACACACACACACACACACACACACAGGAAGAGGTTAAGCACAATTAACCCACAAAGAGCCCTTCAGGGAGACACAGAGTTATTTAGAGCCAGCCCCCACCGCGCCCTTCTCGCTAATCACAAGCTTAGCCGGGTCGCAGACTAAGTATCCTGATAGGGGACTTAGTACACTAAGAATCGCTCCCCCCCTGCTATGACCCCCTGGTACCTCTAAGGTAATCTGGAGTCTCTCCAGAGGAGCTGCACATCCCTGTCAGCCAGCGTCTGTGTCCACTGCAGAGGGAAAATGGCGAGCCGCTGGATCCGCTCATAGTGAGCCCCTTCAATGGCGCGCGGTCTTCCTTTTTTTTATACTGGCTGAGGTAATCTAGTGTTTAAAATGAAGAGAAAACCGTTTTAAGGCTGTTTTTGCCAGTGTGGGTACTGTGTACAGTGTACTAAGACGCAGCTGTGTACTGTGTCTGGAGACGCATTCCGCCCAGGTTAGAAGCTGTGCGTCTCCGTACCCTTATGCCGCCAAAATGGCCAGCGACCCGCTAGTCGGGACGCCGGCTTAGTACTCACCACTCTTCATTCTTCTGGCTCTGTTAGGGGTGGCGGCGTGCTGCGGGAATCAACGCTCGCCGCGTGGGGCTTGCGAATAGTTCCCCCAGGAGCTCAGTGTCCTATCAGCAGGGAACGGGACCATTAACCCTTCAAGAGGTTGGGCCGTTCAATCCCCCACCCCACACAAGTCCCACGAAGCAGGCAGGCTGCCAACCAGCCCTGCCTGAAAATAACAAACATATAAAATAAATGCAGAAAACTCTTCAGGTGCTTCCATAAGCGTAACCGGCTCCTCCGGGCACATTTTCTAAACTGAGTCTGGTAGCAGGGGCATAGAGAGAGGAGCCAGCCCACACTATCAAATTCTTAAAGTGCCCATGGCTCCTAGTGGACCCATCTATACCCCATGGTACTAAATGGAACCCCAGTATCCTCTAGGACATAAGAGAAAGTATATTGAAAATAATAATTAAAAATAACTTTTACAAATCTTAAAAGCTGAAAACAGAAATAATGCCACTGAATTAGACTTTCCAGTAGACTTTATAAAAAAATATATTCACTCATGCTAATACATACACCCCCACTCGCCAAACCCAACTAGCAGGGATACTCCTAGAAACAGAAGTTGAAAGCAGATCAGAATCAATATGTCTCTCTAGTCTGTTCATTACAAAAACTAGCATTATTATTTTTTGCATTCCGTTTTTTAAATACAAAGGTGGTTATAGTTTGCTTGGGTGTTTTTTAGCCAGAAGTAGTCAAATCAGCTTTATGGGCCTAATTCAGCATGGGTTGTAGTTGTGCGAAAAATAGCACAACTACAACTCTTTACACTGACACGCGGGGGGACGTCCAGCACAGGGCAAGTCCGCCCAACATGCCGGGACCCCCTTCCCCCGCGCGCTAACATGCGAGTGCTTCGCTAAGCAGGGAAGCACTCGCATGGTAAGGGTAGCCCTCTGCCTGCTACCTGCCATCTTTTGGGTCGTAGTGACGTCACGCAGCTGCCGCGGCCCACCCCGCAAATAGTCCGGACATGGCTGCATTGTCCGGACCAAACACCCAGAAAAATGCATTGGCGCATACAAAACACACCCGCCAGGTCTTAGACTGCGTTCTAAACAGAACACAGTTTAAGACCTTACAGATGTGTGCGCGCATACACACAGGTGCTGAAATCGCTATTCACCATTGAGATTCATGCTGAATCGCCCCCTATGTCCATCTAGCCTTTCAAGATACAGCAGTCTAATCAGCCTTATATGCATGCTCTGTATAGTACATCAATGACCCTTTCACTGATTAGATGGGTTCACTACGGCTGGCCGGCGGTCGGGCTCCCGGCGACCAGCATACCGGCGCCGGGAGGCCGACCGCCGGCTTACCGACAGTGTGGCGAGCGCAAATGAGCCCCTTGCGGGCTCGCTGCGCTCGCCACGCTACGGGCATGGTGGCGCGCTACACTATTTTATTCTCCCTCTATGGGGGTCGTGGACCCCCACGAGGGAAAATAAGTGTCGGTATGCCGGCTGTCGGGCTCCCGGCGCCGGTATACTGAGCGCCGGGAGCCCGACCGCCGGCATACAGAAGACCACCCGATTAGATGGTTGCTGCAGCATAGTTGACAGCAACTACAGGCAGTTCTACTTTGTGGACAGCTAACGGAAACCCTATTAGCTTTATTAATGCCATCTCTCACCCTGGCAGCAGAAAGCACAGGAAAATAAGAGACCATAATTTACACACACCAGGTAGTTACCACAGTAATTTTGTAAAGCCACACAGACTACAAAAAAATCATAACATCCTTATTTTAAGAGTTTAGTTTTCATTTTTAGAGTTCCTTTAACCACTTAATTGGCTAATGTTTTTTCCAAAAACCGCTAAGAAATTGTAATTTTTTATGAGTGAATTAGGTTAAGAAACTGTATTTAAAAACTTATCACACACTATTTTACACTTTGAAAATATATTTTTAGAACATTGCTACCTAAATATATTGCTCTACCGATGATCAGACCATTGCAACTTGACATTTTCTGGGCGGCAGCTCCTCTTTGCTCATGCCGGGTATACATAGAGAAGGTGAGGGCTGCTTCTTTTGCATTTCCCAGGTGGCTGAATATCTCTGTAGCCACGGAGCGGGGAGTCCTGCCGTGCTGCCCAATCAGCAGTGATCGGCTACATGGCAGGCACTGGGGGAGGAAGCAAGGAAGCCGTAGGGCCGGGAGGTCCCTTGAAGAATGGCAGCTGCTGGAAGATTATCTTCCAGCAGCCACCTAGTGGGTGTTTCTGACTGGTCACATCAAATGCAACCATGTCATGGAAAGCTCAGCCTGGGGTAGTTGCACCTGAAGCAGCCACACCAGGAAAGTGATTAAAGGATTTTATGGACTGGCTCACCAAGGGGCTGATGCAGAGCAAGCACTATTCCAGTTAGCATATAGTGGAATCTTGCATGAAATTGCTTTCTGTATGTCCAGAAAATGGACACACGCATATACACCTACTCACAAATAAAACAACTGAAAGAGAAAAAACTACTTAGCTAGGCTGCACTGATCAATTTGACAATGCGACATTTGCACATCTGTGTACGAAACTACGAATGAGTCTGAATCTGTATACAAAGTGCTACAACACAGGGCAAGTCTGTGTGCAGACTTGTGTGACTGAAGCAGTTAGGCTGTGTGAGCCTGGAGTGGCAGGACAGGAGAAGAAGGGGCATTCTCATAGGACAAGTATAGTTAGAGCATGAGAGTGTAAATACAGAACACATACAGACACAGACTGGCAACCAGACATATATCTACCTGAGAAAGTCATAATTGCAGTGTCAGGGGGAGGTGCAAATGTTTGGATGAAGATGGTGGGTGCCAGTTTGAACTATTTGCTTGTGATTGGCTGACTGCAAATGCTGACGCTCACGGGTGTTTTTTTGAGGCATAGGCATATATTATGGTGTTGTGTGCATGTTTTGCCTAAAAAAAAAAAGTTGTATGGATTCCTAGCAGTGAATGTGTATATTGCAAGTATATATGAAATATATTTTCTTCCTGTAATCCCCACTGTATACTATACCTCTACTATCTGCACACCCTGCCCGCAGCAAACTATGGAGTGTGCCTCAGATGGCTGCCTTGTATGGTCCCTCCATGGGCAGGATGTACTACATGTTGATCTATTCATATAGAATATATCATATTACACACGGGTCTAATATAGGTCCCTGTATGGTTTATCGCCCACAGTGTAACCTTATTAGTGCGCCCAACATGGCTGGCTCACCTGGTACGCTCATGAATGGAATGAAAAATACATAGGACCTTATTAGTAAGGATTGTAAATTCTCTTAAATAGAATTTACATTGCCATTGCAGGGCAAGGCCGTCCAGCATGCAAACTCTCACCCAGTGATGCGATCACGCTGAAATTGCGATTGAGCCACAATTTCAGCGTGATCGCAGCCAGGCTGCGCCGACAGGAGGCCCGCCGCCATTTTTCACATCGCAGCAACTGCATGTGACGTCACACAGCCACCCCAATAACGCCCATGTCACGCCCCCCATTCGCGTCGCCACGCCTCCGTTGTCGCCCAGCGAACGCCTCTGCCTGTCAATCAGGCAGAGGTGTTTGCAGTTAATGCTAACCATTAGCATTAACTGCACGCGCATGCGCAGAACGGGACCTGCGCATGTGCAGTGGGGGCCAATGGAGAAACTGCAGAATTAGACCAATAGACCTGACAGTTAGGTTAGGAACCTACTACGAGCGTTAGGACACTGCAACCACTATACTTTGTGCCATCTACTCTACATATTCCACCCAGGGTAATCCTACGTAGTACGCCCAAGACGACTGCATTGCCTGGTACGTTTCAAGGGTGTAATATATAACCCGTGACATTTATTACCCAAACTGACTGCACCGAACCTGCAATATGATTATTGTGCTCTGTAGGTTTTTTTTCTGTGTGGTTTCTACTTGCTGTAATACAAAATCCTTTGTAAAATGTGTTATGTTTTTTTATTATGTCTGTAAAGCGACTTTGAGTCCTGTTGAAGAAAAGCACTATATAAATAAAATTATTATTATTATTATTATTACTACGTATTATTATTATTATATGCTTGGCATAAACCAAAAGCATATATTGCAGAGATGTGCACAGCGCAACATATGGGTGTAAATACACTATTTTGTTATTTTATTGGTTTTTTTTTAATTAACAATTATGTCCATTGTGTGATCAACTCTGCAACAGCCACTAAATCTACATTGTTCTGTGCACTGTAATTCACTGTCAGTCTACTTAGAAATACATTAAGAAGGGGGTATAAAAAAACAGCCTCCTCCACCCATGTCATCATCCCACTCAAACTTATACCAATCCGGGCTTTCCCTCCTCCCGCTTACCCCACAAACACCCCCAACCCAAAGGCATACAGTACTAATGCTCCTGCTCTCTATCCCAGGCTAGCCACTCAGACTGACCAATTGGCTGCTTGCTTACACAGTCAGCCTCAATTCCTTCTTATGTTAATTAGTGATTTTGCTCCCCTTATTCACACATCACGTTTGCCTCTGTCACTACCTAGTAGTACTTGTTATGAATGTCTATACCCTGTTTTTACATTATAAACTATAAAACAAAACAAGAAAAAGGATCTAAAAAAATTGTGTGATTTTCTTTAATAAATACTGCATATTCTAGGAGATGACATTCTATGCTACTGGCTCTCTTTTGTATTCCTGTCATGATTGGATTGCAAACAATTCAAATTATTCTGCTTTACTGTATAAATAACTCACAGACCAATATCTGTATTACACCTCATTAAGTACATTGCAAGGCATTAAAATTTAATTTTTCCTACTGACTGTTGGTCAAATACAACCACCCACTGCCACGATCTGGATTATAATTACAGATGATAGCTTGTGTATATTCATTAAAGCTCTATTTTACTTAATGTGGTACCTGGGAATTTGGAGAAATATGCTTTCTGGTATTTGCTGCCATTTTCATCATTCCAGAAGTGTGTGGGCTGAGATGGTAATGGAATTAAACACACCAGCTCTCCGCTTTCCCCCCACACTGCCTTTCCTGGAGAAAATAGAGAGAACTATAAGGGAATATATGAACATCTACATAATTAGATGATAATATTAGCATTACGCTGTACAGAAAAAGAACGACAGATTATGCACTTCCGTAAAATAATTTAAAAAAAAGACATACTCTAGATTGAGATGTGCTACTGAAGTGATAACTTTATTTTACTGCCTTAACACAAGTTTTGATTGTCTACTGTAGAACTACACAAGCTTGTGTTATTTATTTAGATTTTCTGTGTGCTATGTAAATTTGAACAGCATATGCGTATCTGATTCACAGATTGAAGGTTCTAAAGAAGACTGTTTAGTGTGACCCAATTAATTAAGCATATTCACTGCAATCTTGGCATTAACACCTTTACAGGGGAGGGGAATGAATTGACACAACAAACGCGCAACTATTACACAGTGTGTTGCTCTGCCAGAAAGACTCAATGAGGCAGAATATTAACCTTTAGTGAGACACAAAGCTTTTGAGATGTGAGGTACACTTCACCAAATTCGAGAATAAAACTGTTCCCAAAGAGCATTTGCTGAAATGTCCTACGTCACATACTGTACCTACAACCACATGTCCGCTATACGTAGTGTAAATAATACAATGTAGGTACAATTTTCTGTTTGCAGCTCTGTTGTATTCTCAGGCTCATAAGTAAAGATAATCATCTAATGAAAGGTCCGCTCTGCAGTGTCATTGGAAGTTTTTTTCCCCGTTTATGGCTTGCAACAGATAGTTACATTCAATTGTAGTTGTGTGGTTTTATTTGAGGACAAACTCCCTGTTTTTGTTTATTTGACATGCATATTGATTGCATTCGGAAGTAAGGTTAACTAATGTAATTTACAAGGGAAAAATAAAACATCAAACTTTATATATAACAAATGTGCAATTATTTGTCCCATAAGGTTAACATTTTTCTAGTTTTGCTATTATTATACAGTCATTCTCTCTTATATACAGTAGTACCAAAATACTACAATTTCAGAATGTCATTTTTCACAGCTCTACACCATTATAGAATAATACAATGCCATCCTGATTACACTGTAGGCTTTCTGGAAAACTGTAGGTGAGTTTTCTTCAACAATTGTTTTCTTTTTGGTACCATTCTATAAAGTGCAGACTTGTTAAGTGCTAGATTGCTGTAGTCTGAATCTGCCATGGAAGACTGTTTGTCTGGCAGTGTTGTCATAGGTGGTCTCTAACAAGACCTCTTCTCGCACAGATGCTGTTTTGGAGGAACGCCTACTCTAGACAAACTCACAGCTGTGACCTATTTTCTATTTCCTTATAATGGAATTGGCATTGCTGCAGGAGGTACAGTATATACAAGTTTTTGAAGTCTTCTTACATCCTTCCTCTGCTTCATAGTTTTAAAGTAATGTTTAATAGTATTTGCTTTAGATTATCCTTTGACCTTCGTGCTGAATCTCTTGTTTAGAAACCAACTAACCAACTGTGGAAGCTCTGAAATAGGTGTATTCATGGTTACCTTTATGATACACAGGTGTATGCCAATCAATTATGTTTTGATCAGTGCTAAGAGTTTTAAATTGAATCTATTCTGATTACCCAACAGATGAAAAACAAGTTTTATGGTAAGAACTTACCTTTGTTAAAACTCTTTCTGCGAGGTACACTGGGCTCCACAAGGATAGACATTGGGGGTGTAGAGTAGGATCTGGATCCGAGGCACCAACACGCTCAAAAGCTTTGACTCTTCCCAAGATGCATAGCGCTGCCTCCTCTATAACCCCGCCTCCCTGCACAGGAGCTCAGTTTTGAGTTACCCAACCCAATGCAGTAGCAGGAAAAGAGACGACAACAGTTAGTAGCCACAAACACCACATTCTCACGACAGGAGAAGTGTCAGCGGCTAATGCCATATCAACCCAAAGAAGCTAAATGCGTCAGGGTGGGCGCCTTGTGGAGCCCAGTGTACCTCGCAGAAAGAGTTTTAACAAAGGTAAGTTCTTACCATAAAACTCGTTTTCTGCTGCGGGGTACACTGGGATCCACAAGGATAGACATTGGGGATGTCCTAAAGCAGTTCCTTATGGGAGGGGACGCACTGTAGCGGGCACAAGAACCCGGCGTCTAAATGAAGCATCCTGGGAAGCGGCAGTATCGAAGGCATAGAACCTTATGAACGTGTTTACTGAGGACCACGTAGCCGCCTTGCACAATTGTTCAAGGGTCGCACCGCGGCGGGCCGCCCAAGAAGGTCCAACAGACCGAGAAGAATTTGTCCGTAATGTGAGCAGGAGCTGACAGACCAGCCTTCACATAAGCTTGTACAATCACCATTCTAATCCATCTGGCCAAAGTCTGCTTGTGAGCAGGCCAGCCACGTTTGTGAAAACCAAACAGAACAAAGAGAGAATCAGATTTCCTAATAGAAGCAGTTCTCTTCACATAGATACGGAGAGCCCGTACCACATCCAAAGACCGCTCTTTGGAAGACAAGTCAGTAGAGACCAGGGCCGGAACCACAATCTCCTGGTTAAGGTGGAACGAAGATACCACCTTAGGCAAATATCTGGGACGAGTTCAAAGAACTGCCCGGTCACGGTGAAATATCAGATATGGGGAACTACAGGACAAGGCACCCAAATCCGACACTCTTCTAGCAGAGGCAATAGCCAGTAAAAACACCACCTTAAGGGAAAGCCACTTAAGGTCAGCTGAGCCAATAGGTTCAAATGGGGACTCTTGCAACGCCTCCAACACCACCGACAAATCCCAAGGAGCCACAGGCGGGACATAGGGAGGTAGGATACGCAACACACCTGAGTGAAGGTATGAACATCAGGCAAGGTCGCAATTTTTTTCTGAAACCACACCGACAAGGCAGAAATATGAACCTTGAGGGAAGCCAGACGCAGGCCTACATCTAGGCCCTGCTGCAGAAAAGCCAAAAGTTTGCCCATACTAAACTTGGAAGCGTCATAATTGTTAGATGCGCACCAAACAAAGTAAGAATGCCAGACCCTATGGTAAATCCGAGCAGAAGCCGGTTTCCGGGCCCGCAACATAGTTTTAATGACCGCCTCAGAAAAACCTTTAGCCCTCAAGACGGAAGCTTCAAGAGCCACACCGTCAAAGACAGTCGGGCCAGGTCCTGGTAGACACAGGGGCCCTGAACGAGGAGATCTGGGCGTTGTGGAAGTAGAATTGGACGCTCTGACGATGGTCCCTGCAGGTCTGAGAACCAATGTCGTCTGGGCCACGCTGGAGCTATGAGAAGCAGAATTCCTCCTTCTTGCTTGAACTTCCGAATTACCCTGGGCAGGAGTGACACCGGAGGGAACACGTACTGCAGCCGAAACCTCCATAGCACCACCAGCGCATCCACGAATGTTGCTTGAGGATCCCTTGTCCTTGCTCCGAAGACCGGAACCTTGTAATTGTGTCGAGACGCCATCAGATCTACGTCTGGAAGGCCCCACCTTTCCACTATGAGTTGAAACACTTCTGGATGGAGGCCCCACTCTCCGGCGTGTACGTCCTGACGACTGAGAAAGTCCGCTTCCCAATTCAGGACTCCCGGAATGAATATTGCCGATATGGACGGTAGATGGCGTTCTGCCCATTGAAGAATCCGTGAGACTTCCTTCATTGCCAAGCGGTTGCGAGTGCCGCCTTGATGGTTTATGTAAGCCACTGTGGTGGCGTTGTCCGACTGTACTTGAACAGGACAGTTCTGTATTAAATGCTGGGCCAGGTTCAATGAGTTGAAGACCGCCGGCAATTCCAGAATGTGATCTGGAGGAGAGACTCCTCCTTGATTCACTGACCCTGAAGGGAGTGTTGCTCCAACACCGCGCCCCAACCCCTTAGACTGGCATCCGTCGTCAACAGGACCCAGTCGAATATCCAGAAGGGAGGGCCCCTGCACAATCATTGGTCCTGAAGCCACCAGTACAGCGACAGACCGACCTCCGGAGTCAATGAGATCATGTGAGACCTGATCCGGTGAGGCAGGCCGTCCCACTTGGCCAGAATCAGCCTCTGGAGGGGGCGAGAATGGAATTGAGCATACTCCACCATGTCGAATGCTGACACCATGAGGCCCAGCACCTGCATCGCCGAATGTATCGACACTTGCGGACGAGAGAGCAAGCAACGAATCCTGTCCTGAAGCTTCAGGACTTTCTCCTGAGACAAGAACAACCGCTGGTTGTGAGTGTCCAATAGCGCTCCCAGGTGCACCATGCTCTGAGCAGGGACCAGGGAGGATTTCTTCCAGTTGATGAGCCACCCGTGGGCTTGCAGAAACCGGACAGTCAGATCCAAGTGACGTAGGAGAATTTCTGGTGAAAGTCGTCCAGATATGGTAGGATCCTGACCCCTTGACGGCGGAGTTCCGCCGTCACGGCGGAGTTCCGCCGTCATCACCGCCATAACTTTGGTGAAGACTCGCAGAGCCGTGGTAAAACCAAAATGGTAACGCCCGAAACTGGTAATGGAGGTTGCCAACTGCAAACCTCAGGTATTGCTGTTGCGACGCTGCTATAGGAATATGCAGGTAAGCATCCTGTATATCCAGGGAGACCATATAATCCCCAGGTTCCAAGGCCAGAACAATAGAGTGAAGGGTTTCCATACGGAATTTGGAGATTCTCACAAACTTGTTCAATGCCTTGAGGTTGAGAATGGGTCGGGAGGACCCATTCGGTTTCGGGACTAGAAACAGCGGAGAATAGTACCCCTGGCCCCTCTGAGCAAGAGGCACCTGTACTAACACTCCTGTGTCCAGGAGGGTCTGTACCACCGAATGTAGAGTCTTTGCCTTCACCTTATCCGAAGGGACGTCTGTCTGGCAAAATCGACGAGTGGGGCGGTTTTTGAAGGCTATGGCGTAACCTCGAGTGACGACTTCCCGTACCCAGGCATCTGAAGTGGTCTTCAACCATTCCTGGGTATACCCTAGAAGCCGGCCCCCCACCCTGGGGTCCCCCAGGGGGAGGCCCGCCCCGTCATGCGGCAGGCTTATCGGTCTTGGTAGCTGGCTGACAGGCAGCCCAGGCTCTTTTGGGCTTTGGCTTACCAGGTTTGGAAGTGCGGGCCTGTTTGTGGTACGCCTGACCTTTTGCTTTACCTGAAGGACGAAAGGGACGAAACGAAGTACTTTTAGCCTTCGGCACAGAAGGAGTGGTATTTGGCAGACAGGCAGTTTTGGCAGTAGCCAAAACAGCCACTATCTTATTTAAGTCCCCCCCAAACAGAATATCTCCCTTAAAAGGGAGTACAGCCAGGGTTTTTCTAGAATCCAGATCCACAGACCAGGATCTCAGCCACAATATTCAGCGAGCCAGGACTGACGTAGTAGAAGCCTTGGCTGCTAGAATACCGGCATCAGAAGCCACCTCTTTAATATAGTGAGAAGCTATGACAATATATGACAAGCACTGTCTAGCATGGTCAGAAGAGATTTCAGCTTCCAACTCTAAGGTCCACGCTTCAATAGCTTCTGCAGTCCATGTCGCTGCAATAGTGGGCCTTTGCGCAGCACCCGTGAGGGTGTAAATCGCTTTCAGACAACTCTCCACGCGTTTATCCGTAGGCTCTTTCAGAGATGTGACGGTAGTGACAGGTAGAGCTGAGGAAACCACCATCCTTGCCACATGCGAGTCCACTGGAGGAGGCGTCTCCCAATTTTTTGACAGCTCTGGCGCAAGGGGATAGCGAGCCAGCATCTTCTTGTGAGGCACAAACTTCTTCCCTGGATTTTCCCAGGATTCCTGACATATATCCACCAGGTGATCAGAATGAGGTAAAACTTGTTTAACCACCTTCTGACGCTTGAACCGGTCTGGTTTCTTAGTAGGGACGGATGGCTCGGGATCATCTGTAATCTGTAGAATCAACTTAATAGCCTCCAAAAGATCAGGAACATCCACTTGTGAACTACCCTCCCCATCAGCAGTATCTGTGTCAGAATCTGTGGGGTCAGTGTAAGCGCCATCTTCATCAGACGAGGTGTCAGTGACAGCAGTGGATTGTGAGGAGGTAAGAGCTCGCTTAGAGGACCCCTTGGTCTTAGGTAAGCGAGGGTCAGACTTTTTAGTAGTCAAAGACTGGTTCAATTTCTTCAATTGAGCGGACAAGTTATCTGCCCACGGCGGGAGGTCCCATAGGGGGCATTAGTTTAGTAACTAGCATATTCAGAAGTGTGGAGAAAGTAGCCCACGGCGGGTCATTATGGCCACAGTCCCACTGGGGGGCAAGGAGCCCCCAGAACTAGAGCCCTCAGCTGCTATTGTCTCCTCATAGGGATCTGTGGCGTCAGCAACACCGGTAGTGTGTTCAGCCCCAGAACCGTTACCCTCAGAAACAGACATGATATAACTTGCAATATCAGGTAACACAGTACAATTGTCAGCAGCACAATACCTCTTGCCCAAACCCCTGCTCAGTGTAGTCAGCACAAGCAGGGATACAGGAGGGATATGGTGACTAAAATCACAGAGAAAAATACAATTAGAGTATATCTTGTGAATATTCTATATTACAGTATTATAAACCTGACGCACCAAGTCCCCTCAGGTTATAGAATATAGGGATAGCAAGTTGAGTGAGAGACACGAAATGAAATTCACCCAGCAAGCTAATGCACACACATATAGTCACAGTTGTACAATGCAGAGGTTATTACAAACAATAATACTGCACTGGACTAGCTTATATATAGCTATGTAGTCAATAGATATAACACTGCACAGTAAAGACTGGATGTATATTACAGGGTACTTGTACCAGAGAACCCTGACTAAATGCACTTTTTCTTAACTATCACTGTCTAAATGACATGTAGAATACTTAAGTGTCTTGTAAAGTCACAGCGCTGACTATCAGGCGGCTTTACAAAGGAGGATTTGCCCAATCAGTCCCAGGAACAGTGTAGCTGAGAGAAATGGCGCCCAAACACTGACTGGGAGTGAGGGAGAGACAGATATGCAGCTCCTGGACGGGAACATTTACTATAAATGGCGCCCTGGTGCTGGGGGAGGGGCTACATGTCTAAGCCTTATCCCCTCTGCTGGCTTAACCACCTGGTACTGCGGGCCCATATAAATAGGCTTATGAGAGAAAACCTGACCTGTACCCTTGCCCTGGTGGCCTAGTGGGGTCGCATGTATGCCACAGTGTCCACAACCAGCGTGCGCGCCCCGCCTCCCACCGGCCGCACCGGATCTCGATACAGCGCGGGTCCCGCGAACGGGACCCACTTACCACCTCCCGAAGCACGGCCACGCGATCCCGGAGAGCCCCAGCCGTGTGTGTCTAACAGGAAGAAAACCGGAGCCTCCTGCTGTAGTTCCCAGGCAACCAGGGCACGGGAGTGTACAGCGCCGCTGGGGAGAGATGGAGCTGCAGCAATGAATGTCTCCTGACATTTACACACTGCTGCTGCCCTTGTAGTCTTCACTTTTTCTCACAAAAACCTCTTCTTAGGGCTGCCTGGAGCAGCCCCTCTGTTATGTGCCTGCTATCTGCAGCACCAACTACAAAACTGAGCTCCTGTGCAGGGAGGCGGGGTTATAGAGGAGGTGGCGCTATGCATCTTGGGAACAGTCAAAGCTTTTGAGCCTGTTGGTGCCTCGGATCAAGATCCTACTCTACACCCCCCAATGTCTATCCCTGTGGAGCCCAGTGGAGCCCGCAGCAGAAATAAAACATGAGCAATGCCAAAAGGGTTTATTCAGCTTGGATCACTATTGAGACAGAAATAGCGATTATCTCAATCCTGCTTCTGCTAAAAATCACATGTGAAGCAGTGGTGTGCGGTGAGGTGAAGCAGAGCCTTTCCTGTCATACTAACATATACGCTAGAGTTTTAACTATATAAAGTATATGAAAAATACAAAGAATATATTCAAATTATCTTCTGTGTATTATTCTAATTAATCTAATTTTTATAGTAAAAACTCTATGACAGGTGAGGCAGTGCTGCCCCTGCCTATCTTTTCCGCACATCTCTGATCAAAACTTAGTATATACTGCTGCATCTTTGTATAATGCCCACATGAACCCTTGGGCTCATATATTGTGTGTAAGTCTGGCTCTGGTACTAGCCAGTGCCTCCTGAGCCATTTACCTCACTGCACATCCCTGTTGTTGAGAGCCGCCCAGAAAGGAAAGACGCCCACCAATGCAATTGCAAAATTGCGTATGCAGTCACAGAAATTGAGAAATTGTGATGCATATGCAGAAATCAAGCACCATAGGCAGTTGTGGACAGCCCAGTACTACGTGGAATAAGGAGAATGCAGTCACACTGGGCATTATGTTCTTAATTGCAGCTGACGTTAGATTCACGTCCCAAAAACGGGCATGCCACGCCTGCGTTTCCCCAACCACTCCATGTTACCTCCCACTAATGGTAACTTCCTGGTGAAACCACTGGGATCGCATTGCGACTTTAGCGCACACGCGATGCAAATACAGCACATGCGCAGTTGTCAGATACTTGGCCGATCTGCGTTTTTGCAATTTTGCGACTGAAGCTCAATAACCCCCATTGGTCTTGAAATTGTGCAATAGCAAAAACAAATGTGCAAACACAAGCTGTAGTGCAACCCATGCAATTTATAAAGTACTTGAAATAAGTTATGGAAAAAGAAAACAGTTTTTAAACTGTTTTAATGTGATGTATATAATGCAAACAACAGTTTAACATAAAAACCTTAAGCTAATGAGTCACATTAAGCAAAACCAATACTGATTATTCATCACGAACAGTAACTTCATTTTAATCAGCTGAAAGTGCTTTACAAAGTGAATATATGAAATTAAATTAGTAAGGTTTACAAGTATAAATTTTTGCATTATAAGCTTTCTTGCAATGTGCAATACATACATGTGGTTCTAATGACCATCTTGACTGTATACACAATGCAAAAGAGAGCAGGCATCAGGCTCATTGCTCTCCCAATCATAGCGGTCATTCCGACCCGTTCGCACGCTGCGGTTCATCGCAGCGGTGCAAACAGTTCGGAACTGCGCATGCGCAGCGGCCGCATTGCACGGGAGCGCCGTCGCCGGCCAGCGACGCCGCGTACAAAGAAAGTGGTCGCAGCAGCGACCGCAAGAAGATTGACAGGAGGAAGGCGTTCCGGGGCGTCAACTCACCGTTTTCCGGGCGTGGAGATCCGAACGCAGGCGTGTCCAGGCGTTTGGAGGGCGGATGTCTGACGTCAATTCCGGGAGCTTCATCGCTGGATCCATCGCACAGGGTAAGTAACTGCAGGGCTAGTCTTGTTTTACACAAAACTTTTTTAGCATAGAAGGGCTGCACAAGCGATCGCAGCACTGCTATGCTAAAGTACACTCCTCCATAGGCGGCGTCTAGTTGATCACACGAGCAGCAAAAAGTTGCTACGTGCGATCAACTCGGAATGACCCCCCCCATATTTCTTCCAGTTGCAACACAATAAGCAAGCATTATCAGAGAGCATTTCCATGGTTTTGGCCTCTGGATTTAAAGGGGCCATAACAGCTGTATACCTGGTGGCTTTGAAAATACACCTTCGTAAATGTACGAAGTTCAGTGTGGTGAAGGTAAACAGATTCTACTAGCATTATGCTGATATAAATCTGTGAATTAACAATTTAGAACTCAATGGCAAATACATTAAGCCCTTACATAATGTATCATCATTGAGCTATTGTTTTAGAATCCAAAATAATTACCTTCCTCATTCCAAGATTCCACTCCCATTGCAAGGTTCCTGGCCTGGATTTCCCCTCTGTAAACTGGAATGGTGACATTTTGTCCCATGAAACAAGATATAATATCTGTGCCGCCTGGAGGGGAAAACAATCCACTATAATCAAGTTGGCAAGTATAAAAGTACATTACAGAAGATGGGCAAACAAGATCTTATCATGTTATGTACTAATACAGCTGAGAGCTCAGAAGCACTTAGACGAAACAGGTGAAACAGCTAGCACACCCTGCTGTTACTGATCCTCCTAACTGATGGGGACAGTTAATGAGACAATGCTGATTGTTCTGTATATACATTTGTGGAATCCAATGTCCCATGTCCTAATTACTCTACCTACCAAAGTCAGTGCCATTCTGGCTGTTAGATCAAGCTACAGACGCACTGAATAGATAAAGTTTCATTATGGTCACCTTGTATACTAAAATACAGATTAAAATACAGATTAAACTGTCATAAACTAAATTTAGAACTCCTGAACTTAGAACTCCCTTATGTTTTTAAAATAATTAAGCCCCTTCAACAGCTAAACAGTTATAACATTTTCCACCCTTCTAGCTGTACCACTATCAGCACTGGATTGTAATTTCTCAGGAGCAAAATCCTCTTTACCATTATTGAACACCTGCCGTCATCTTGTAGCCTCACTGCATGCCACTGCACTGTATTGTTTATGTACAGTGTTCAGCACAGTACATTACCATGGTGCTTCACAAGTTAAATGTTAATTATGATAATGTAAATAACAATAAAAGATCCCCATACAGTGTGGCCATTTTACCTAAGCATTGTGAGCATATCTTTCTAGATTTTTCAGAAGAGGGTTTTTTCAATATTTAATCAGCCAACTTCTGAGACTAAACCTACATCTATGTAAAAGTGGGATGAAAAAAAGTGGGCTCCCCATTGCTGTTTACGAAGTGGCACCAAATTATAAAAAAAAAATAGACAGCACAGTATTTAGGGGGTCATTTCGAGTTGACAGCTAGCTGCATTTGTTCGCAGCGCAGCGATCAGGCTAAAAAACGGAAGTTCTGCTCATGTGTATGCGTCGCAATGCGCACGCGCAACGTACGGGCACAACGAGCGATGTAGTTTTACACAGGGTCTAGCGATGCATTTCAGTCGCACTGCTTGCCGCAGAGTGATTGACATGAAGTGGGCGTTTCTGGGTGGCAACTGACCGTTTTCAGGAAAAACGCAGGCGTGGCTGGGTGAACGCTGGGCAGGTGTGTGACTTCAAATCTGGAACTGAATAGTCTGAAGTGATCGCAAGCGCTGAGTAGGTTTTGAGCTACTCTGAAACTACACAACATTTTTTTGCAGGCGCTCTGCGATACAAGCGTTCGCACTTCTGCTAAGCTAAAATAGACTCCCAGTGGGTGGCGGCATAGCGTTTGCACGGCTGCTAAAACTAGCTAGCTTGCGATCAACTCGGAATGACCCCCCTAGATCAAGAGACTGCTAACATTTTGCACAGGTTCTGTTGTGTGATTTTTTTCTGCGAAAATTCTGCACTGTGCCTCAGGGGAGTGGGGAAGTGGGCTTCAATAAACGTGTTCTGTGGACATACCCTGAAGATCTTTTCAGAACAAAATTAACTTGAACAATTATTAAGTGATTTGTTTGTGATGTTGTTTGTCCAAAGGCCCGAGGTTATCTCTTAGGCGATAAGCCAGCTGGTCATAAAATACGAATGACTCCAGGAATACACAATGCCACTGGAAATCACAGACATTATGAAACGGTAGAGAACACAGGATTAGCTTGAATATCCTAGTTCTAACCTAGCAATGGATGTTTATATATATATATATATATAACTTGGATGCATAAATATGTGGCACAACCATAGTGCTTTTAGATTTCCCCTCAATCTGAATCAAAAGGACAACAAAGTGATTATGAACATAAATAACCTAAATATACATCATTTATAATAAGAATCTAATTTTTATGTGATATGTCTTAAAAGGGCCAACAAGGTTAAAAATAAAAACAAACTTATAAAACATTTGAGACACAGATAAAGATTACTAGATGTATTACTTTGGCATTGTAACATCAATATATGTACATTGGTCCACAAAGCTGCCCATTTAGACTGGATACTCATACCTGAGATAGACCCAAGCAGCACATTATTTTTTATATGCTCATACACGTAGTCATAGCTTTGTGGCTTTAGAGGTGACCCAGTTGATAGTATTGTATGAAGCGTTTTCAGACTGTTCGTTTCACCTGTTAAAAAAGTAATATTATGTTATCAAATCCCTTCATATTATTTACAAGTAATACCACTGTCACAAGTCCTCGTCTTATACAGTGCATCCGGAAAGTATTCACAGAGCTTCACTTTTTCCACATTTTGTTAAGTTACAGCCTTATTCCAAAATCGAAAAAAATCATTTTATCCCTCAAAATTCTACACACAATACCCCATAATGACAACGTGAAATAAGCGTTTTTGAGATTTTTGCAAATGTTTTAAAAATAAAAAAATCACATGTACGTAAGTATTCACAGCCCTTGCTCAATACTATGTTGATGCACCTTTGGCAGCAATTACAGCCTTAAGTCTTTTTGAATATGATGTCACAAGCTTGACACCTATCTTTAGGCAGTTTTGCCCATTTCTCTTTGCAGCACCTCTCTAACTATATCAGGTTGGATGGGAAGCGTCGGTGCACAGGCATTTTCAGATCTTTCCAGAGATATTCAATCAAATTCAAGTCTGGGCTCTGGCTGGGCCACTCAAGAACATTCACAGAGTTGTCCTGAAGCCACTCCTTTGATATCTTGGCTGCGTGCTTAGTGTCGTTGTCCTGCTGAAAGATGAACCGTCACCCCAGTCTGAGGTCAAGAGCGCTCTGGAGCAGGTTTACATCCAGGATGTCTCTATACATTGCTGCATTCTACTTTCCCTCTATCCTGACAAGTCTCCCAGTTCCTGCCACTGATAAACATCCCCACAGCACGATGCTGCTGCCACCACCATTCTTCACTGTAGTGATGGTATTGACCTGCTGATGAGCGGTGCCTGTTTTCCTCCAAACATGACGCCAGGCATTCACACCAAAGAGTTCAATCTTTGTCTCATCAGACCAGAGAATTTTGTTTCTCATGGTCTAAGAGTCCTTCAGGTGCATTTTGGCAAACTCCAGGCGGGCTGCCATGTGCTTTTTACTAAAGAGTGGCATCTGTCTGGCCACTCTACCATACAGGCCTAATTGGTGGATTGCTGCAGAGATGGTTGTCCTTCTGGAAGGTTCTCCTCTCTCCAAAGAGGAATGCTGTAGCTCTGACAGAGGATCCATCAGGTTCTTGGTCACCTCCCTGACTAGGACCCTTCTCCCCCAATCGCTCAGTTTAGACGGCCGGCCAGCTCTAGGAAGAGTCCTGGTGGTTCCAAACTTCTTACATTTACGAATGATGGAGCCCACTGTGCTCATTGGGACCTTCAAAGCAGCAGATATTTCTCTGTACCCTTCCCCAGATTTGTGCCTCGAGACAATCGGAGGAGGTCTACAGACAATTTCTTGGACTTCATGCTTGGCTTGTGCTCAGACATGCACTGTCAAGTGTGGGACCTTATATAGACAGGTGTGTGCCTTTCCAAATCATGTCCAATCAACTGAATTTACCACAAGTGGACTCCAATTAAGCTGTAGGAACATCTTAAGGATGATCAGTGAAAACAGGATGCACCTGAGCTCAATTTTGAGCTTCATGGCAAAGGCTGTGAACACTTATGTACATGCGATTTCTTCGTTTTTTTTTTTTTTTTAAATATATTTATTGTGCTTTTCAAGTATTACATTGACAACAAGCCCTTGTTAGGGGGCAAAAGCCACATGGGTGTCGAGTCAAAAAAAACATCATAACAGTGAATTCCACAGGGTTATTGACATACATATACAAATTTTTGCTGGGTCATTTAGTATTATCCCCATCTGTTTCTCTTACATTTTTATTCAATGAAAACTTTAAAATGTGAAAAATAAAGGAGGGAGTAAAGGGCTGGGGTTGGGGGGTATAGTGATAGGACCGTCCTGCTTTTGTATATTACATCTTAAGAGCCAGTGTTTATTATACATATAGTTCAAAACTTTTAATTATTTGAATAGGTTTTTAAGTAGTCTAAGTGACTGTGGGTTTCATATCTCCGAAAACCTACCTTGAAAAAAAGGGTGGGGGGGGGGGGGGGAGAGGGCTATTGACAACATTCGACTTTCGGCTCTTGATGACATGTTCAAGGATTTCGGTACATATTCTTATATTTTTTTATCTAGTTTTTTCATATTTGTGCTGGAGGTGGACAATCTAGTATTGTATACACTTTTGTCTTTTCAGTATCCGATTATGGTGCGGTTCACCTAGCATCTCATATCTTTCAAAGTACATATATCTCATCATTAGCGTGTCAACCTCTCTCAACGTAGGGGTGTGGTGAGCTATCCATGAGTTAAGAATAGCTTTCTTTGCCACCGTTACCAGCAAAGACAGAAATGGTATAAGGGGCTTTCTATCAGCTGACAGGTTCCATTTGTCGAAGTTGGCAAAAAGTAGAGGTATTGGATCCAAGGTCACGGACAATTGAAAGGTCTTATTCACATAGTGTACAAGTTTATTCCAATATTTTTTAATTTTGCCAAAGGACCACATGTTATAAAAAGTCGAGGCTGGTAGTGCCCCGCATTTCGGGCATTTACCATTTTCATCTTCCACATAGTGAGCTCGCTGGCTTTGTGATACATATGCCTTGTGTATTGTCTTAATGTGGACCTCTTGAAGGACCGATGCCCTTACTATGCGGAGTGTAGTTTCATAATATTTAAGCAGTTCATCAGTTGATGATAAAGAGGGTATATCTCTTATCCATAGCATTTGTAATTTCTGGGGTATAGTATGTGGATAGTGTGTTAGTAAAAGCGAGTACAGGAGTTTGGGTTTATATTTATGTTCGATGAACTTAGTGATAATTGGTTGTAAAGGGTCTCTGGAAGGTAGTGTTGGTGTGGACGCAGCCAGGGAATGGGCATAATGTTGAATCTGTGCTAAGGCATACATACTATTTTGCGGGATGGAAAATTCTGAGGTCAAGCGTTTAAGGGATTTTACTTGACCTCCTGGGTCAAATTCCTGAGATGTCATTTTGAGACCTTTATGTATTAATCTACGGCATACCGGGTTTTCCAACCCAGGCGTGAATGAAGGATTACCCCATAGTGGAATCCAGTCCAATCTATGTGGTGATCTTTTAATTTTCGCAGACACTGCATTCCAGGCCTCGTATATATCTTTAAACAGGATATTAGTGCGTAGATGTGCTGGTAACAACTGTCTTTTAGTTTGGATTAGAGCGCCCGGGGAGAATGGTGCAAATAATGCGCAATCTAGATCAAAGTCTACATATGTATTGTGTTCTAAGGCCCAGTCCATGGCTATCCTCATCAGTAGTGCTCTCGAGTATAGCAATAGGTCGGGGAAACCAAGAGCCCCCTCCCCTTTTGATCGTTTCAGCTTCCAGGATGCTATACGCGGTTTTTTAGATCTCCATATAAACCTGGTGCATAATCTGTCAAATTGTTTAATATCTTTCATGGTTAGTCTTATTGGAAGTAACTGCATGGAATACGTTAATCTTGGTAATAGCACTGTTTTAATCACTTCAATTCTACCAAGTACTGATAGAGGTAAGTCCTGCCATTTTTCCATTGTTTCAGCTATCTTAGTAATAATCGGAGTGAAATTTAGCCTATATAAATCCTCTAGCCGTCTTGGTATCTGGATACCCAGGTATTTAACGTGAGAAGATACCACCCGGATGGTCTGTAGTGCTGCACTTGTTTGTAAGTCGGGGGAATGCTCTGAGAGAATCAATAATTCTGATTTGCTGATATTTATTTTATACCCCGAAAATGCCCCAAATTTTGAGATTATGTCTAATGCCACAGGTATAGAATGTTCAGGGTGTGAGAAGAAGAGTAACATGTCGTCGGCGTACAAGGATACTCTGAGGTCAGAATTCCCAATTCGTATACCCGTATACCGAGGAGAATGTCTTATGGATATCGCCAGAGGTTCTAAAGCTAATATAAACAAGAGGGGGGAGAGAGGGCAGCCTTGTCGGGTGCCCCTCTTTATCTGGAAAGGGGAAGATAGCAGGCCATTACATATAATTTGGGAGGATGGGCTAGAGTATAATGTTTTTAAGAAAGAGATACATTTCTGCGATATTGCAAAACGATCCAGTACGTCATAAAGAAGGATCCCAGTGCACCATGTTGAAAGCCTTTTCAGCGTCCAAGGAAAGGAGCGCTCTGGATGTGTTCGACACGGCGCACTGGGAGTCGCAAACCGCCGCCAATAGCCTCCTCACATTTGCCATCTGGTTTCTACCCGCAACAAATCCCGTTTGGTCTCTATGAATAAGGGTGGGTAGCGCTCGACTCAATCTGGAT
This sequence comes from Pseudophryne corroboree, assembly GCF_028390025.1. Classification (NCBI taxonomy): domain Eukaryota; kingdom Metazoa; phylum Chordata; class Amphibia; order Anura; family Myobatrachidae; genus Pseudophryne; species Pseudophryne corroboree. Next base: position 321,886,377 of record NC_086444.1, on the reverse strand, counting down.
GCTAAAATTTTTGTCAATATTTTATATTCGATATTTAACAGCGATATGGGCCTATACGATCCCGGGTCAGAGCGGTCCCTATCTGGCTCCAATAGTACTCTAATATTGGCCGTGTTATAGTATAAAGGCATTTCGCCTGTGTCTAGTATATAGTTAAATACCTTAACCAGTATATGGGTAACATGTGGAGCCAATAGTTTATAAAAATCCGTCGTGAAGCCATCCGGGCCTGGTGCCTTCCCTCCTTTAAGTTGGGAGATGGCGAGGACAATTCATCTTGAGTTATAGCGTCTAATAGTGTTTCTCCCAGTTCAGGTGATAGCTGCGGAACAGGCAAGTTCTCCCAAAAGGGGGATGTCTCTAAAGGGGCCGGTGGTGGGGCCGCGTATAATTTGCCATAAAATTCCGACAATACTTCTGCTATCTGCGTGTCAGAGGAAGTTAAAGTTCCATCTTTCATTTTTAGGGGATATATTATAGAGGGTGTGCGCTGTCCATTTAATAAGTTTGAGAGTAATTTGCTCGACTTGTTAGCAAATCTGTAGGATTTGCAATTTTTTGTAAAGGTATAAGAGGCCTCCATTTTAATGAATATTCCCTCAAAGTGGTTTTTAGCTGTAAGGTATGCTTCCTTAGTGATTGGGGATGGGGATAAAGAGTATTGTTGAAAGGAGGAAGTGAACGTTGCTTGGGCTGCTAAGTAATCTCGGAGTGCCTCCTTTTTTATGGCTGTAGAGTGGGAGATAATAGCTCCCCTGACCGTTGCCTTAAAGGCTTGCCAGAATAACACTATATTGTTCTCTTTCGTCTCCATGTTATCTTGTAGGAAATTCTCCCACGTTCTAAGCACTAAATCCCGGAGAGTCTGTGAAGATTTGAGGGACGAAGGACAGCGCCAGCGATAGCAGTTCCCTTTATCGGGGAGCATTTTAATATCCGCCCATACCACCGCGTGATCCGAGATCACGATCGGCTCCATATTTACTTCAGAGGCTTGTGGAAGTAAGGCAGCGGACATCAAAATATAGTCTATTCTAGAAAGGTTATTGGTAGCTGCTGAGAGGCAGGAGAAAGCGCTGTCAGTTGGGTGTAGAGCGCGCCATGCGTCCACTAATTGTAGCTCCTTCGCTACTTGTGGGATACCAAATCGGGGCACTCTAATCTTGGTGCTACTGGTGTTCTGTCGGTCTAGCTGGGCAGCAGAGATTAAATTCATGTCCCCACATACGATCATGGGTATATGTGAGTATGGAAGCAGTAGTGTCACTAGTTTCTGCATGAAATGTTTTGAGTATACATTGGGGGCATATACCGAGGCACATATAAACTTCATCTGGTCGTACAGCAGTTGACAAATAACATATCTACCCGATGTGTCAGCCACAATATCAGATATATCTATCTGAATGCTAGATCTCGCAATAATGGCCACCCCTCTGGCTTTAGAATTAAATGAGACAGACGTCAAAACCCTCCATCCCAGCATGTTAAGCTTAAGTATTTCGCTAGGAATAAGATGGGTTTCTTGCAAGCAAACTACGTCTAGGCGTAGTTTACGTAAGTACATTAACACACATTTTTGCTTTTTAGGCGAATTGAAACCCCCTACGTTCCAACTACCAATTTTTAGCGACATGGGCCCAGGGTATAAGGGAATTGTAGTTCAGTGTGCTAAAAAGCTTATAATTTTCTTCAAACCTTGGTCTAACGGTCCACCATAAGAGCTCAGGGCTGCATATATACTGACTAGCATTATAGATAGCAGGACGGTCCGGGAAGGGCAGGGGTTGGGATAAGGAGCAGGCCTGTGGTGTGGCCAACATAGAAAGAAAAATAAGAATTTACTCACTGGTAATTCTATTTCTCGTAGTCCGTAGTGGATGCTGGGGACTCCGTAAGGACCATGGGGAATAGACGGGCTCCGCAGGAGACTGGGCACTCTATAGAAAGATTTAGGACTATCTGGTGTGCACTGGCTCCTCCCCCTATGACCCTCCTCCAAGCCTTAGTTAGGAACTGTGCCCGGAAGAGCTGACACAATAAGGAAGGATTTTTGAATCCCGGGTAAGACTCATACCAGCCACACCAATCACACCATATAACACGTGATAGGAACCCCGGTTAACAGTATGATAACAAATGGAGCCTCTGAAGAGATGGCTCACAACAAAACCCGATTTTTGTAACAATAACTATGTACAGGTATTGCAGACAATCCGCACTTGGGATGGGCGCCCAGCATCCACTACGGACTACGAGAAATAGAATTACCGGTGAGTAAATTCTTATTTTCTCTGACGTCCTAGTGGATGCTGGGGACTCCGTAAGGACCATGGGGATTATACCAAAGCTCCCAAACGGGCGGGAGAGTGCGGATGACTCTGCAGCACCGAATGAGAGAATTCCAGGTCCTCCTCAGCCAGGGTATCAAATTTGTAGAATTTTGCAAACGTGTTTGCCCCCGACCAAGTAGCTGCTCGGCAAAGTTGTAAAGCCGAGACCCCTCGGGCAGCCGCCCAAGATGAGCCCACCTTCCGTGTGGAATGGGCTTTTACAGATTTAGGCTGCGGTAAGCCTACCGCAGAATGCGCCAGCTGAATAGTGCTACAAATCCAGCGCGCAATAGACTGCTTAGAAGCAGGAGCACCCAGCTTGGTGGGTGCATACAGGATAAACAGCGAGTCAGTCTTTCTGACTCCAGCCGTCCTGGAAATATAAATTTTTAGGGCCCTGACTACGTCCAGCAACTTGGAATCCTCCAAGTCCCTAGTAGCCGCAGGCACCACAATAGGTTGGTTCAAGTGAAAAGCTGAGACCACCTTTGGGAGAAACTGAGGACGAGTCCTCAATTCTGCCCTATCCATATGGAAAATCAGATAAGGGCTTTTACAAGACAAAGCCGCCAATTCTGAAACCCGCCTGGCCGACGCCAGGGCCAACAGCATGACCACTTTCCACGTGAGATATTTTAAATCCACAGTCTTAAGTGGTTCGAACCAATGTGATTTCAGGAATGCCAAAACCACATTGAGATCCCAAGGTGCCACTGGGGGCACAAAAGGAGGCTGAATATGCAGTACTCCTTTGACAAAAGTCTGAACTTCAGGCAGTGAAGCCAGTTCTTTTTGGAAGAAAATCGACAGAGCCGAAATCTGGACCTTTATGGACCCCAATTTGAGGCCCAACGTCACCCCTGCTTGCAGGAAGTGCAGGAATCGACCCAGGTGAAATTCCTCCGTCGGGGCCTTCATGGCCTCACACCAAGCAACATATTTTCGCCAAATGCGGTGATAATGTCTTGCGGTGACATCCTTCCTGGCTTTGATCAGGGTAGGGATGACTTCCTCCGGAATGCCCTTTTCCTTCAGGATCCGGTGTTCAACCGCCATGCCGTCAAACGCAGCCGCGGTAAGTCTTGGAACAGACAGGGTCCCTGCTGCAGCAGGTCTTGTCTGAGCGGCAGAGGCCAAGGGTCCTCTGTAAGCATCTCTTGAAGTTCCGGGTACCAAGCTCTTCTTGGCCAATCCGGAACCACGAGTATGGTTTTCACTCCTCGCCTTCTTATTATTCTCAGTACCTTGGGTATGAGAGGTAGAGGAGGAAACACATAAACCGACTGGTACACCCATGGTGTCACTAGAACTGCCACCGCTATCGCCTGAGGGTCTCTTGACCGGGCGCAATATCTTTTCAACTTCTTGTTGAGGCGGGACGCCATCATGTCTACCTGTGGTTTTTCCCACCGGTTGACCAGCATTTGGAAGACTTCTAGATGAAGTCCCCATTCTCCCGGGTGGAGGTCGTGCCTGCTGAGGAAGTCTGCTTCCCAGTTGTCCACTCCCGGAATGAACACTGCCGTCAGTGCTAACACATGATTCTCTGCCCATCTGAGAATCCTTGTGGCTTCTGCCATCGCCATCCTGCTTCTCGTGCCGCCCTGTCTGTTTACATGGGCGACCGCCGTGATGTTGTCTGACTGGATCAGTACCGGCTGGTTTTGAAGCAGTGGTCTTGCCTGGCTTAGGGCATTGTAAATGGCCCTTAGCTCCAGGATATTTATGTGGAGAGAAATCTCCTGATTTGACCACAGTCCTTGGAAATTTCTTCCCTTTGTGACTGCCCCCCAGCCCCGAAGGCTGGCATCCGTGGTCACCAGGACCCAGTCCTGTATTCCGAATCTGCGGCCCTCTAGTAGATGAGCCCTCTGCAGCCACCACAGCAGCGACACCCTGGTTCTGGCCGATAGGGTTATCCGCTGTTGCATCTGGAGATGGGACCCGGACCATTTGTCCAACAGGTCCCACTGGAACGTCCTTGCGTGGAACCTTCCGAATGGAATTGCTTCGTACGAAGCTACCATTTTTCCCAGGACTCGTGTGCATTGATGTAGCGACACTTTTCCTGGTTTTAGGATGTCTCTGACCAGAGATGACAATTCCTCGGCTTTTTCCAGTGGAAGAAACACTCTTTTCTGGTCTGTGTCCAGAATCATTCCCAGGAACAGAAGACGTGTCGTCGGAACCAGCTGTGACTTTGGAATATTGAGAATCCAGCCGTGCTGTTGTAGCACTTCCTGAGAAAGTGCCACCCCCACTATTAACTGTTCTTTGGACCTCGCCTTTATCAGGAGATCGTCCAAGTACGGGATAATTAAAACTCCCTTCTTGCGAAGGAGTATCATCATTTCGGCCATTACCTTGGTAAAGACCCTCGGTGCCGTGGATAACCCAAACGGCAGCGTCTGGAACTGATAGTGACAGTCCTGTACCACAAATCTGAGGTACTCCTGGTGCGGAGGGTAAATGGGGACATGCAGGTACGCATCCTTGATGTCCAGGGATACCATGTAATCCCCCTCCTCCAGGCTCGCAATAACCGCCATGAGCGATTCCATCTTGAACTTGAACCTTTTGATATAAGTGTTCAAGGCTTTTAAATTTAAGATGGGTCTCACCGAACCGTCCGGTTTCGGTACCACAAACATTGTGGAGTAGTAACCCTTTCCTTGCTGAAGGAGGGGTACCTTGACAATCACTTTCTGTGAATACAGTTTTTGAATAGCCACCAACACTGCCTCCCTGGCAGAGGGAGTTGCCGGCAAGGCAGATTTTAGGAAACGGCGGGGGGGAGACGTCTCGAATTCCAGCCTGTACCCCTGAGATACTACTTGAAGGACCCAGGGATCCACTTGTGAGAGAGCCCACTGTGTGCTGAAAAACCTGAGACGTGCCCCCACCGTTCCCGATTCCGCCTGAGCAGCCCCAGCGTCATGCTGTGGACTTACCGGACGCAGGGGAGGACTTCTGCTCTTGGGAACTAGATGTGTGCTGCAGCTTTTTCCCCCTTCCTCTGCCCCTCGGCAGAAAGGATGAGCCTCTAGCCCGCTTAGTTTTCTAGGGCCGAAAGGACTGTACCTAATAATACGGTGCTTTCTTTTGCTGTGGGGTAAAAAAGTCGATTTCCCAGCAGTAGCTGTGCAAACGAGGTCTGAAAGACCTTCCCCAAAAAGTTCCACCCCTTTATAGGGTAAAACTTCCATGTGCCGCTTGGAGTCGGCATCACCTGACCATTGCCTAGTCCATAACCCCCATCTGGCGGCAATGGACATAGCGCTTATTTTTGATGCCAGCCGGCAAATATCCCTCTGTGCATCACGCATGTATAAGACCGCGTCTTTTATATGGTCAATCGTTAGCAAAATATTGTCCCTATCCATGGTATCAATGTTTTCCGACAGGGAGTCTGACCACGCAGCTGCAGCACTGCACATCCAAGCTGATGCAATAGCGGGTCTCAATATAATGCCAGTGTGTGTGTATATAGCTTTTAGGGTACTTTCCTGCTTTCTATCAGCAGGTTCTTTTAGGGCGGCCGTATCCGGAGACGGTAGTGCCACCTTCTTTGATAAGCGTGTCAGCGCTTTATCTACCCTAGGGGGTGTTTCCCAGCGTGACCTATCCTCTGGCGGGAAAGGGTACGCAGCCATTAACCGTTTAGAAATGATCAATTTCTTATCTGGGGAAGTCCACGCTTCCTCACACACCTCATTTAATTCGTCAGATGCAGGAAAAACTACTGGTAGTTTTTTCTCACCAAACATAATACCCTTTTTTGTGGTACCTGGGGTATCATCAGAAAATAAGAATTTACTTACCGATAATTCTATTTCTCGTAGTCCGTAGTGGATGCTGGGGACTCCGTCAGGACCATGGGGATTAGCGGCTCCGCAGGAGACAGGGCACAAAAGTAAAAGCTTTAGGATCAGGTGGTGTGCACTGGCTCCTCCCCTATGACCCTCCTCCAAGCCTCAGTTAGGATACTGTGCCCGGACGAGCGTACACAATAAGGAAGGATTTTGAATCCCGGGTAAGACTCATACCAGCCACACCAATCACACTGTACAACCTGTGATCTGAACCCAGTTAACAGCATGATAACAGCGGAGCCTCTGAAAAGATGGCTCACAACAATAATAACCCGATTTTTGTAACAATAACTATGTACAAGTATTGCAGACAATCCGCACTTGGGATGGGCGCCCAGCATCCACTACGGACTACGAGAAATAGAATTATCGGTAAGTAAATTCTTATTTTCTCTGACGTCCTAAGTGGATGCTGGGGACTCCGTCAGGACCATGGGGATTATACCAAAGCTCCCAAACGGGCGGGAGAGTGCGGATGACTCTGCAGCACCGAGTGAGAGAACTCCAGGTCCTCCTCAGCCAGGGTGTGCCCCTGACCAAGTAGCAGCTCGGCAAAGTTGTAAAGCCGAGACCCCTCGGGCAGCCGCCCAAGATGAGCCCACCTTCCTTGTGGAATGGGCATTTACATATTTTGGCTGTGGCAGGCCTGCCACAGAATGTGCAAGCTGAATTGTACTACACATCCAACTAGCAATCGTCTGCTTAGAAGCAAGAGCACCCAGTTTGTTGGGTGCATACAGGATAACAGCAAGTCAGTTTTCCTGACTCCAGCCGTCCTGGAAACCTATATTTTCAGGGCCCTGACAACATCTAGCAACTTGGAGTCCTCCAAGTCCCTAGTAGCCGCAGGTACCACAATAAGCTGGTTCAGGTGAAACGCTGACACCACCTTAGGGAGAAACTGGGGACGAGTCCGCAGCTCTGCCCTGTCCGAATGGACAATCAGATATGGGCTTTTGTGAGACAAAGCCGCCAATTCTGACACTCGCCTGGCCGAGGCCAGGGCCAACATCATGGTCACTTTCCATGTGAAATATTTCAAATCCACAGATTTGAGCGGTTTAAACCAATGTGATTTGAGGAATCCCAGAACTACGTTGAGATCCCACAGTGCCACTGGAGGCACAAAAGGGGGTTGTATATGCAGTACTCCCTTGACAAACTTCTGGACTTCAGGAACTGAAGCCAATTCTTTCTGGAAGAAAATCGACAGGGCCGAAATTTGAACCTTAATGGACCCCAATTTGAGGCCCAACGTCACCCCTGCTTGCAGGAAGTGCAGGAATCGACCCAGGTGAAATTCCTCCGTCGGGGCCTTCATGGCCTCACACCAAGCAACATATTTTCGCCAAATGCGGTGATAATGTCTTGCGGTGACATCCTTCCTGGCTTTGATCAGGGTAGGGATGACTTCCTCCGGAATGCCCTTTTCCTTCAGGATCCGGTGTTCAACCGCCAGGCCCATAGACACTCCTGTTTGCAGGAAATGCAGGAATCGACCGAGTTGAAATTTCTTCGTGGGGCCTTCCTGGCCTCACACCACGCAACATATTTTCGCCACATGTGGTGATAATGTTGTGCGGTCACCTCCTTCCTGGCTTTGACCAGGGTAGGAATGACCTCTTCCGGAATGCCTTTTTCCCTTAGGATCCGGCGTTCAACCGCCATGCCGTCAAACGCAGCCGCGGTAAGTCTTGGAACAGACATGGTACTTGCTGAAGCAAGTCCCTTCTTAGCGGCAGAGGCCATGAGTCCTCTGTGAGCATCTCTTGAAGTTCCGGGTACCAAGTCCTTCTTGGCCAATCCGGAGCCACGAGTATAGTTCTTACTCCTCTACGTCTTATAATTCTCAGTACCTTAGGTATGAGAAGCAGAGGAGGGAACACATACACCGACTGGTACACCCACGGTGTTACCAGAACGTCCACAGCTATTGCCTGAGGGTCTCTTGACCTGGCGCAATACCTGTCCAGTTTTTTGTTCAGGCGGGACGCCATCATGTCCACCTTTGGTCTTTCCCAACGGTTCACAATCATGTGGAAGACTTCCCGATGAAGTCCCCACTCTCCCGGGTGGAGGTCGTGCTGAGGAAGTCTGCTTCCCAGTTGTCCACTCCCGGAATGAACACTGCTGACAGTGCTAACACATGATTTTCCGCCCAGCGAAGAATCCTTGCAGTTTCTGCCATTGCCCTCCTGCTTCTTGTGCCGCCCAGTCTGTTTACGTGGGCGACTGCCGTGATGTTGTCCCACTGGATCAATACCGGCTGACCTTGAAGCAGAGGTCTTGCTAAGCTTAGAGCATTGTAAATTGCTCTTAGCTCCAGTATATTTATGTGGAGAGAAGTCTCCAGACTTGATCACACTCCCTGGAAATTTTTTCCTTGTGTGACTGCTCCCCAGCCGTTCAGGCTGGCATCCGTGGTCACCAGGACCCAGTCCTGAATGCCGAATCTGTGGCCCTTTAGTAGATGAGCACTCTGCAGCCACCACAGAAGAGACACCCTTGTCCTTGGAGACAGGGTTATCCGCTGATGCATCTGAAGATGCGATCCGGACCATTTTTCCAGCAGATCCCACTGAAAAGTTCTTGCGTGAAATCTGCCGAATGGAATCGCTTCGTAAGAAGCCACCATTTTTCCCAGGACCCTTGTGCAATGATGCACTGACACTTTTCCTGGTTTTAGGAGGTTCCTGACTAGCTCGGATAACTCCCTGGCTTTCTCCTCCGGGAGAAAACCTTTTTCTGGACTGTGTCCAGAATCATCCCTAGGAACAGCAGACGTGTCGTCGGAGACAGCTGCGATTTTGGAATATTTAGAATCCACCCGTGCTGTCGTAGAACTACTTGAGATAGTGCTACTCCGACCTCCAACTGTTCTCTGGACCTTGCCCTTATCAGGAGATCGTCCAAGTAAGGGATAATTAAGACGCCTTTTCTTTGAAGAAGAATCATCATTTCGGCCATTACCTTGGTAAAGACCCGGGGTGCCGTGGACAATCCAAACGGCAGCGTCTGAAACTGATAGTGACAGTTTTGTACCACGAACCTGAGGTACCCTTGGTGAGAAGGGCAAATTGGGACATGGAGGTAAGCATCCTTGATGTCCAGGGACACCATATAGTCCCCTTCTTCCTGGTTCGCTATCACTGCTCTGAGTGACTCCATCTTGATTTGAACCTTTGTATGTAAGTGTTCAAATATTTCAGATTTAGAATAGGTCTCACCGAGCCGTCTGGCTTCAGTACCACAATATAGTGTGGAATAATACCCCTTTCCTTGTTGTAGGAGGGGTACTTTGATTATCACCTGCTGGGAATACAGCTTGTGAATTGTTTCCAATACTGCCTCCCTGTCGGAGGGAGACGTTGGTAAAGCAGACTTCAGGAACCTGCGAGGGGGAGACGTCTCGAACTTCCAATCTGTACCCCTGGGATACTACTTGTAGGATCCAGGGGTCCACTTGCGAGTGAGCCCACTGCGCGCTGAAACTCTTGAGACGACCCCCCACCGCAGCAGAGTCCGCTTGTACGGCCCCAGCGTCATGCTGAGGACTTGGCAAAAGCGGTGGGGGGCTTCTGTTCCTGGGAATGGGCTGCCTGCTGCAGTCTTCTTCCCTTTCCTCTATCCCTGGGCAGATATGACTGGCCTTTTGCCTGCTTGCCCTTATGGGGACGAAAGGACTGAGGCTGAAAAGACGGTGTCTTTTTCTGCTGAGATGTGACTTGGGGTAAAAAAGGTGGATTTTCCCGCTGTTGCCGTGGCCACCAGGTCCGATGGACCGACCCCAAATAACTCCTCCCCTTTATACGGCAAAACTTCCATGTGCCGTTTGGAATCTGCATCACCTGACCACTGTCGTGTCCATAAACATCTTCTGGCAGATATGGACATCGCACTTACTCTTGATGCCAGAGTGCAAATATCCCTCTGTGCATCTCGCATATATAGAAATGCATCCTTTAAATGCTCTATAGTCAATAAAATACTGTCCCTGTCAAGGGTATCAATATTTTCAGTCAGGGAATCCGACCAAGCCACCCCAGCGCTGCACATCCAGGCTGAGGCGATCGCTGGTCGCAGTATAACACCAGTATGTGTGTATATACTTTTTAGGATATTTTCCAGCCTCCTATCAGCTGGCTCCTTGAGGGCGGCCGTATCTGGAGACGGTAACGCCACTTGTTTTGATAAGCGTGTGAGCGCCTTATCCACCCTAAGGGGTGTTTCCCAACGCGCCCTAACTTCTGGCGGGAAAGGGTATAACGCCAATAATTTTCTATCGGGGAAAACCCACGCATCATCACACACTTCATTTAATTTATCTGATTCAGGAAAAACTACAGGTAGTTTTTTCACACCCCACATAATACCCTCTTTTGTGGTACTTGTAGTATCAGAAATATGTAACACCTCCTTCATTGCCCTTAACATGTAACGTGTGGCCCAAATGGAAAATACGTTTGTTTCTTCACCGTCGACACTGGAGTCAGTGTCCGTGTCTGTGTCGACCGACTGAGGTAAATGTGCGTTTTAAAGCCCCTGACGGTGTTTGAGACGCCTGGACAGGTACTAATTGGTTTGCCGGCCGTCTCATGTCGTCAACCGACCTTGCAGCGTGTTGACATTATCACGTAATTCCCTAAATAAGCCATCCATTCCGGTGTCGACTCCCTAGAGAGTGACATCACCATTACAGGCAATTGCTCCGCCTCCTCACCAACATCGTCCTCATACATGTCGACACACACGTACCGACACACAGCACACACACAGGGAATGCTCTGATAGAGGACAGGACCCCACTAGCCCTTTGGGGAGACAGAGGGAGAGTTTGCCAGCACACACCAAAACACTATAATTATACAGGGACAACCTTTATATAAGTGTTTTTCCCTTATAGCATCTTAATATATATAATCATATCGCCAAATAAGTGCCCCCCCTCTCTGTTTTAACCCTGTTTCTGTAGTGCAGTGCAGGGGAGAGCCTGGGAGCCTTCCCACCAGCATTTCTGTGAGGGAAAATGGCGCTGTGTGCTGAGGAGAATAGGCTCCGCCCCCTTTTCGGCGGACTTCTTCTCCCGTTTTTCTGAGACCTGGCAGGGGTTAAATACATCCATATAGCCCCAGGGGCTATATGTGATGTATCTTTTAGCCAGTATAGGTATTTCATTGCTGCCCAGGGCGCCCCCCCCAGCGCCCTGCACCCTCAGTGACCGCTGGTGTGAAGTGTGCTGACAACAATGGCGCACAGCTGCAGTGCTGTGCGCTACCTCATGAAGACTGAAAAGTCTTCTGCCGCCGGTTTCTGGGCCTCTTCACTCTTCGGCATCTGCAAGGGGGTCGGCGGCGCGGCTCTGGGACCGGACTCCATGGCTGGGCCTGTGTTCGATCCCTCTGGAGCTAATGGTGTCCAGTAGCCTAAGAAGCCAATCCATCCTGCACGCAGGTGAGTTCACTTCTTCTCCCCTAAGTCCCTCGTAGCAGTGAGCCTGTTGCCAGCAGGACTCACTGAAAATAAAAAACCTAACAAAACTTTTACTCTAAGCAGCTCTTTAGGAGAGCCACCTAGATTGCACCCTTCTCGGCCGGGCACAAAAATCTAACTGAGGCTTGGAGGAGGGTCATAGGGGGAGGAGCCAGTGCACACCACCTGATCCTAAAGCTTTTACTTTTGTGCCCTGTCTCCTGCGGAGCCGCTAATCCCCATGGTCCTGACGGAGTCCCCAGCATCCACTTAGGACGTCAGCGAAATGTGTAATACATTTTTCATAGCCTCAATCATATAACGGGTGGATCTATTGGAGGGTACACTCGTCTCATCATCGTCGACACTGGAGTCGGTATCCGTGTCGACGTCTGTATCTGTCATCTGAGGTAGCGGGCGTTTTATAGCCCCTGATGACATTTGAGACGCTTGGACAGGCACAAGCTGAGTAGCCGGCTGTCCTATGTCGTCAAACCTTTTATGTAAGGAGCTGACACTGTCACGTAATTCCTTCCATAAGTCCATCCACACTGGTGTCGACCCCGCAGGGGGTGACATCACATTCACAGGCATTTGCTCCGCCTCCACATCATTATCCTCATCATACATGTCGACACAGCAGTACCGACACACAGCAGACACACAGGGAATGCTCTTACAGAGGACAGGACCCCACAAAGCCCTTTGGGGAGACAGAGGGAGAGTATGCCAGCACACACCAGGGCGCTATATATCACAGGGATATCACATATAAAGAGTGTTTTCCCTTATAGCTGCCTATATATATTGTATACTGCGCCTAAATTGTGCCCCCCCTCTCTTTTTAACCCTTTCTGTAGTGTATTGACTGCAGGGGAGAGCCAGGGAACTTCCTTCCAGCGGAGCTGTGAGGGAAAAATGGCGCCAGTGTGCTGAGGGAGTTGGCTCCGCCCCTTTTTCGGCGGGCTTTCTCCCGCTATTTTATCGTTTCTGGCAGGGGTTAATATATGGTGTTAGTTTTGCCAGCCAAGGTGTTACTATTGCTGCTCTGGGCGCCCCCCCCCCCCCCCCCAGCGCCCTGCACCCATCAGTGACCGCAGTGTGTGGTGTGCATGAGGAGCAATGGCGCACAGCTGCAGTGCTGTGCGCTACCTTGGAGAAGACAGAAGTCTTCAGCCGCCGATTTTCCGGACCACCTTCTTGTTTCTGGCTCTGTAAGGGGGGCGGCGGCGCGGCTCCGGGAACGGACGACGAGGTCGGGTCCTGTGTTCGATCCCTCTGGAGCTAATGGTGTCCAGTAGCCTAAGAAGCCCAAGCTACCACCACTTAGGTAGGTTCGCTTCTTCTCCCCTTAGTCCCTCGTTGCAGTGAGCCTGTTGCCAGCAGGTCTCACTGAAAATAAAAAACCTAAACTATACTTTCTTCTAGGAGCTCAGGAGAGCCCCTAGTGTGCATCCAGCTCAGCTGGGCACAGAAATCTAACTGAGGCTTGGAGGAGGGTCATAGGGGGAGGAGCCAGTGCACACCAGATAGTCCTAAATCTTTCTATAGAGTGCCCAGTCTCCTGCGGAGCCCGTCTATTCCCCATGGTCCTTACGGAGTCCCCAGCATTCACTAGGACGTCAGAGAAATAAAATACATAAAATAATAAAATACAACATATAACACATTTAGAACTTCCGAACATATTGAGTAACTCACGGTTACCCAGAGTCATTGTAATGCAAGGCAGGTACTCCAGCCGCCGGGTTTCCACCCCATTAGAACATACGTAGTGCCGGTACAGCGAGAATTATAAATAACCTGGAAAACTACATCTACACTATGCCGTATCAATTTAGTGGTTTCCTAACCTGACCCGTGGTGTTGCGGTATCATAACAGCGTTTATATCTCTCCCAACAAACTATTCACTTATTACAAGATCAATGTTTAATGTCTGCGAAAGAGGAAGAGCCTAGGTCGTCCATGAGGCTATGGACATTCTCCCATTGTAGAGGAGGAGGGGGGGAGGGGGGGTGGGGGGTGTTGAGAGGGGGGGGTGGGGGAGGCATGTGAGGGCTCTACCCCTTCTGGAGAAGTGGTGATTAAGTTATTGGTTTATTCGTATTCTCTTAAAGCGCTTATATCAATCATTCTATGGGAGATAGGAGTAGAAATCTAATATAATGTATTCTCTAATCTAGCAGATAGGTCAGCATGAGCAACAGGTCTGGTCTAAGGTATAAACCGTTGCAGAAACATTTAGATATAAGTACGGATAATAATACCAGTAGGGGTAGACAGTGTGATCATACTCGTAGCGTGTATTTTCAATCCATCTCCGCTGAACTTGGTGATATATGTCCAGCGACAAGTCCCAAGAAGCAGACACATCACAATGTCTGCAAGAGAATTTACTATTCCATCCCAGGTTGTCCCAAGAAATGTGGATTTTAGGGTCTTCATTCACATTCTGACATTCTGGAGACATAGGCGTCTGCTGTTAATTCCTCCGCTAGGTAGGCTTCTGCATCTTTCGGGGACATGAAGTCTTTGAAGGAGGAGCCATTGTACAGACGCAATCGCGCCGGGTAAAGGAGAGCGAACTTTCTGCCATCTTGTATAAGCTTGGAGCATATGGGTGCGAATTCTCTCCGCGCCTTTGAAAGTTCCGCCGAATAATCTTGGAAGATTAATATTTTATGGCCGTCCCATAAAAGCTGGCGCTGTCGGCGCGATGCCGTCCACAGTAGCTCTTTGTGAAGAAAGTTCAGTGGTTTAAAGATAACTGCACGTGGTCTGGCTCCCTCTTGTGGTCGTATAGGGCCTAGCCTATGAGCCCTTTTTATAATAAGGTCGGAGCATCTATCTTTTACCAGCAGTAATTCTGGTAGGGTCGTTTTAATAAAATCAAATAGGTCTTGACCTTTGACAGACTCTGGCAAGCCTATAATCCTTAAATTCCCCCTGCGTGACCTATTCTCCAGATCTTGGATTTTATTTTGCAATATATGTATTTCTTTGGTATTCTGAGATGTCGGTTTTTTAAGATTCGCCACATCTGTAAATGTCTCACCTAGTCTTTGTTCCACATTAAGAACTTTTTGTGTGAGATGGGATAGTTGTTTATTTATATCAGCCGTCTGCTCCTTTAACATGGGGGCTATGGCAGCCTGAATTGTAGCTATCATGTCTCTGTCTAGAGCTGTGCTGCACTGTACCTTTTTGGTAGTCCCTGCTGGGCGGGAGTCACCTTTAGAGCGGTCCCCTTCCTCAGCCTCGTGGGTGCCGTCTTCTGCTGAAAGAGGCGATGGATCTCGCTGCTCCCGTCTGGAGACGGCGTCCAGCGCCATCTTGTTTTGGGAGGATCCCCCCTGCTGTTTTTCTTTTGCTGCTCGCGATCTGGACATGACAGGAAAGTACCTGTCCATTCAGCGGGATGCGGTGCCAGCAGTCTCCCGTAGCTGGGGTCTCCCAAGAGAGGCTTAAAAGCCGTGGTTAATGGGGTGAAGGTGGCCGGCGGTCCGGAGCTCCGGTGACTAGCGGCCGCACATCGGAGACCGGAAGCGGAAGTCTATCTCGTTTTTTATTTTTAATAAATTTGCAAAAATCTCAAAAAAAACTTTTTTCAAGTTGTCATTATGGGGTATTGTGTTTGTAGAATTTTGAGGGGAAAAATGAATTTATTCCATTTTGGAATAAGGTTGTAACATAACAAAATGTGGAAAAAGTGAAGCACTGTGAATACTTTCCGGATGCACTGTATATACGGAGAATTGAGCATAAATACTACTTTAATACAAAACAGTACAAATAGTACTTTAAAACAAAACATTGAAGAAAAAAATTGAGACCTTTTGGGTCACCATAGAAACAGGGAACAGACATAATTCACACTGGAGTGATCTATAGACCACCAGGAGAGGGAGAGGAATCAGACAGGTAGAGAAATTCTTCAAAGGAAGAGACATACTAGAACACGAGGAGGACATACACTGAAACTGGAGGGTGGTAATTCAGAGGAAATTTGCGGAAATATGACTTCACAGAAAGGGTAGTGGATAAGTGGAATAGCCTCCTGCCAGAGGTGGTTGAGGCTAAGACAGTAGAGCAATTTAAACATGCTTAGGATAGGCATAAGAATAGTCTTACGAAGGCCTAAGGAACAAATAGTGTTGAAGCTGCCAAAAAGATAAATAAAAAATGGCAGACAAGATGGGCAAAGAGGTTCTTATCTGCCGTCAAATTCTAGGGGGTAAATTTACTAAGATGGGAGTTCTATTTAAGATGGGATGTTGCCCATAGCAACCAAACAGATTCCAGGTATTATCTTCTAGAAGGTGCTAGATAAATGAGAAGTAGAATCTGATTGGTTGCTATGGGCAACATCCCATCTTAAATAGAACTCCCATCTTAGTAAATTTACCCCTAGGTTTCTATGTAATTCAATTAGCTACGATTACCCACTTTCACGCAAAAAACTGGCTGTTATTGTGACTCACGAAAATGGACCTATCCAACTATTCACAGAACTTTACATGTGATATATCATACGATGTAACAGGGATTTCTTTTCACCACCTCCTCAGTAGGTAAAAAGTTGTGGAAAACCCCTATTTCAAGGTGAAAATGTTGGGATTTGGTTTGGAAACCACTGGGACACCCCCCTTAAAGACTAATTAAGCACTTACAAGTGCTTAAGTATTTTTATTTTGCTAATAATGACAAGGCATGCTGCATATCAATTTAATCAGCAGAAGCTGCTTGTGCGTCTTATTGGATTACTTTGCGTCCAAGATGCATTTTGGAAGAAAAAAGCATAAATAAGCTCGGCTTAACGAGTCACACAGCACTCACACGTTATGTGTAACGCGACTTGTAGCGCACGGAACAAAGATGTAAGAGTACATACCTGTATATCTGTAAAATGATATCCGAAAAATTAGACAGAAATGATTTATCTGAAAATCAGCAAAAGATGGAGCATATGGTGGCTCAGTGAAGGTAGCGGTTGAAAACCAATTCAGGATGTCTTCCAAAATGTGTAATTCACACACCTTACAGCTCCATAAAATAATCCATTTCCCAAAATAAATCTTATCTTTTTGCATTTGTGTGTAAAACCATTTAAGTTGTGTAATATGTAGAATATTCAGCGTCACCCATGACTGATCATATCTATCTACCACCTTGAGAAATCACTGCCATTTTGTCTTGCTAATTTGTAATTGCACACAATAGGAAAAACACATACAGATGTGTCCTCTGACACCTTTACTGCAGACACGCTGTCAGGAATCGACTTACCACAGATGCATCTGTCCGTCGGTGCGGACTCCGTCCGGGGTCCCTACGTCTCGCTGGTCTCCCTGTCGCCGGATGCCATCCTGGGCCTAGGAACGCTCCTGTTGTCAGCGGGCGTGCATGCACGCCACGTTCCCGCCGGGCCGCAGCATGGGCGCCGCCATGACAGCTTACCTCAGACTGCCGCATCGGTCAATCCGGAGCTTGGCCGCACCTCCTCGTTTCCCTGCCAGCCAATGCCTGCAGACCGTTCTCCAGTTCCTCTGTTTACCTGCTTTGCCTTCCAGTTTGTTCCTGTACTACCGTGGAACCACAAGCACCAGCAACCCTTGCACTTGAGTTTTGGCTTCACACCTTTATTAGCTACAGTGTGCTCCAGCCTCTGCAGTAGAGACTCTCCTCCAGGTGCATCTCGTCATCTACACCTGTTCATCAGCCTGCAAGCTGCCAACTGCACTGAGAGCTTTAACACTCGTCTCCTGCAATTGCTACCAGGTTTGCTATTCCCATCAACATCTCTGCTGGCTCCACGGTCCAACAACTATCGGTTCCCATACCGACACATCGATCCCCTGATCGATTGAACTCATTATACAAACTTTGCCATAGACTCTCAGCTTCCACGCTGCTCATTCTCATTTGCATCGTTACTGTTATTATTTCTGCTGCCATATTGTTTCAACTTATTGTTTAATAAAACCACTTTGCGCACATGCGCAGGAATCCAATCCGGCCTCCTCACTTCCTCCACATTACTACCACTGACCCACTAGCGCCCCCTCCGGGAACACAAACTAAACAGAACCTGACAGTAAGTCCAGGAACAATGGACTTGGATGGTGGTCAGAATGTGGGGTCAGGGGCCTTACAAAATCTGGTCTCCCGCTTGGATGGTCAAGAGGCTGCGCAGCAGCAGATGTTCCAGTTCCTGCAAGGAATGTCCTCCCGTCTCGATACACTACAACAATCTCTGCCCAGTGCTCTTGTTTCTTCAGTTCCAGTCACCCCTGCGCCTGCAAGTGCAGCGGGTTCTCCTTCACCGGCTGCTTCAACTCCAGTGCCACGCTTGCACCTGCCCGTGCCCAGCAAATATGATGGCAGCCCCAAGCTATGTCGCGGGTTTCTTAATCAATGTGAAATCCAGTTTGAGTTGTTATCACACAATTTCCCCACGCCAAGATCTAAGGTTGCCTACATCATTTCACTGCTCTCTGGATCAGCTTTGAGTTGGGTGTCTCCTCTGTGGGAACGTGCCGACCCTCTTATGAATAACTATACCGAATTTGTGTCAACCTTCAGACGCATCTTTGATGAACCAGGTCGCGCAACATCAGCTTCTGCAGATCTTATCCAACTTCGTCAAGGTACCCGTAGCATGGGTCAATACGTCATCCAGTTCCAGACGTTAGCCGCAGAGATTCAATGGAATAACCAAGCACTGGTAGCAGCCTTCTGGCATGGACTCTCTGATCGGATTAAAGATGAACTAGCCACCCGTGACATTCCTGAGCAATTATCAGAGTTAATTTCTTTGTGTATCAAGTTGGACTCTCGCATTCGCGAACGCAACAGTGAGCGTGCTCGTAGTGAGCCTCGCAAGCCAAGAATGGTACCTCCGACACAATTTCAGCCTCCACCTTCTGACGAGCCTATGCAAATTAATAGGTCCCGCTTAACCCCTGAGGAGCGGTCAAGAAGACTTCGAGAGAGACTGTGTCTTTATTGTGCGGCTACAGGTCACCAAATTAATTCTTGTACAGCGCGTTCGGGAAACGCCATATCCTGACTTGTAAAGAAGGAGTCAAGTTGGGATCTTCTAGACAAGCTCCTTCAAACCAAGACCTTATCCTTCCTGTGACTTTAGAGACTAGGGCTGGACTCCAGTCTGTAACTGCATTAGTGGACTGTGGAGCTGCTGAAAACTTCATTACTCAAGCTGCAGTTGATACGTTCCGTCTGCCTATCTGCGAACTCATATATCCAGCCTATATCACTGCAGTGGATGGTAGCCGAATTTCCAAGGGTTCCATCTCTCATCAAACTAAGCCAGTTGTTCTGGGAGTCGGGTTCCTGCATTCGGAATTAATTGAGTTTCTAGTCATCCCTCAGGCAACCCAGGAGATCGTTTTGGGTATGCCCTGGCTCCAGCTACATAATCCGCAGATTGACTGGTCCACGTTACAACTGACTTCTTGGGGTTCACACTGCCATCAGTCCTGCCTAGCCCAAGTTCGTCCTGTGAGGTCTTCAGAAGTTAAAGTTCAGTCAAGTCTTCCTGTGGCCTACCAAGATTTCTCTGACGTCTTCAGCGAAAAGGCCGCCGATGTTCTGCCGCCCCATAGAGAGTGGGAGTGTCCCATCGATCTCATTCCTGGCAAGAAGCCACCTAGAGGGCGTACTTATCCGTTATCCGTACCTGAAACCGAGGCAATGAGTGAGTACATCAGGGAGAATTTACAGTCAGGATTCATCCGCCCTTCGTCTTCACCCGCTGGAGCGGGTTTTTTCTTCGTTAAAAAGAAAGATGGAGGATTACGTCCATGCATCGATTACCGGGGGCTCAACGATATTACCGTCAAAAACAGCTATATATTACCTCTCATCACTGAATTATTTGACAGAGTCAAGGGAGCCCGCATCTTCACCAAGTTAGATCTCCGCGGTGCCTACAATCTCATCAGGATCCGAAGTGGTGATGAATGGAAAACTGCCTTTAATACTCGGGATGGTCATTACGAGTACCTAGTAATGCCATTCGGGTTGAGCAATGCCCTAGCAGTGTTCCAGCACTTTGTTAACGAAATCTTCCGTGATGTCTTGTACAAATATCTCGTAGTCTACCTGGATGATATCCTTATCTTCTCTCAAGATCTCTCCTCACATCGCCTACAAGTTTGTGAGGTCCTCCGACGTCTTCGTGAGAACCGTCTCTACGGCAAGTTGTCTAAATGTACCTTCGAAGTTTCTTCCATACCCTTCCTAGGGTATATAATTTCTGGATCGGATCTCCAGATGGACCCGACAAAATTAAAAGCTATTGCTAATTGGTCTATTCCGAGTACTCTCAAGTCCATTCAGCGATTCCTGGGATTCGCTAATTATTATAGGAAGTTCATCAGAGGATTCTCAACTCTCATTGCTCCTATTACCAGCCTAACTCGAAAGGGGGCAGATCATTCCAACTGGCCAGAAGATGCCTTGGCTGCGTTTCAAAAAATCAAGCAGGCTTTTATGTCCGCCCCAGTTCTGTCGCAACCAGATGTGGACAAGCCATTCGAGTTGGAGGTAGATGCGTCTACAGTGGGAGTTGGAGCTGTTCTTTCCCAAATAGGGGCTGATGGGAAGATTCATCCTTGTGGGTTCTTCTCTCGCAAATTCCTTCCTGCGGAAGCTAATTATTCCATCGGTGACCAAGAATTACTGGCGATCAAGCTGGCTCTTGAGGAGTGGAGGTATCTCCTGGAAGGGGCAAAGTTTCCATTTAACATCTATACGGATCACAAGAACTTGCTCTACTTAAAGGCAGCCCAGTGTCTTAATCCTCGCCAGTCCCGGTGGGCTATGTTCTTTTCTCGTTTCAACTTCAAGCTTCATTTCCGCCCAGGTTCTCAGAATAACAAAGCTGATGCTCTGTCTCGATCTATGGAATCCGAAGAGGAGACGTCTGATCCAGTTCCGCATTCCATTCTGAATCCAGTTGTGTTTGCTTCGTCTCAAGTTACTCCTGTTCCGCCTCCTGGCAAGATTTTTGTTTCTCCTGAGCTTCGTTCCAAGTTACTGTCTTGGGCTCATCAGTCTAAGTTCACTGGGCATCCTGGTGTCCTAAAGACTTTCAAGTTCCTGTCTGAAACTTACTGGTGGCGAAAATGAAGGTCGACATCAAGGACTTCGTGGCGTCCTGCTCCAAGTGTGATCAACACAAGACTCCCCGTCAGTCTCCGGCAGGTCAGTTACAGCCGTTATCAGTACCCAGCCGTCCTTGGTCACACCTGTCCATGGACTTTATCTCTGATCTTCCCTCCTCTCAAGGATTCAATATCATCTGGGTAGTTGTCGACAGGTTTACCAAAATAGCCCATTTTGTTCCACTCCAAGGTCTTCCTTCTGCTCCGAAACTTGCTCAAGTCTTCCTACGGGAGATCTTTCGTTTACATGGACTGCCCACTGAAATTATATCTGACCGTGGAGTTCAGTTCATGGCAAGATTTTGGAGAGCCCTTTGTTCTGCCCTGCAAGTCAACCTTAAGTTTTCGTCAGCCTACCACCCTCAGACGAATGGACAGACGGAAAGGGTGAATCAAGAATTGGAGACCTTTTTGCGACTTTATGTTTCATCTTACCAAGATGACTGGGTAGACCTGCTTCCGTGGGCTGAATTCGCTCACAACTTTCGCTATCATACTGCCACGGAAACCACTCCGTTCTTTGCTGTATATGGACAACATCCTCGTGTCCCAGATTTCCAAGACCTTCCTAACATCGATGTTCCTGCAGCCACTTCTGTTCTAAGTCAGTTTTCATCAACTTGGAGGAACATTCATGTTTGCCTTAAAAAGGCTTCAAGTCGATACAAGTTCTTTGCCGACCGCAAAAGACGTGCAGTTCCCAGCCTAAAACCCAAAGATAAGGTTTGGCTTTCCACTCGGAATATTCGTCTTAGAGTGCCGACGATGAAGTTTGCACCACGCTTCATTGGTCCATTTCCCATTGACAAAGTCATCAGTCCTGTGGCCTACAAGCTCAAATTGCCTCCTTCTTTACGAATACCTAATGCCTTTCATGTCTCTCTCCTCAGACCTTTGATCCTGAATCGTTTCCACCTTTGATCCTGAATCGTTTCCAAAGAGCTCTTCCAGTTGGTCCCAAAATACGAACCCAGCGGGGCATTGAGTTCGAAATAGAGAAGGTTCTGGATTCCCGTTGCCGGTACGGTCGTCTGCAATATCTCATCGACTGGTCCGGTTATGGTCCTGAGGAGAGGAGTTGGGTAAATGCTACAGATGTCCATGCTCCAAGGTTGGTCCATGTTTTCCATAGAACTCATCCTTCCAAGCGACGTGGGTGTTCGGTGCCCACCCGTAAAGGAGGGGGTACTGTCAGGAATCGACTTACCACAGCTGCATCTGTCCGTCGGTGCGGACTCCGTCCGGGGTCCCTACGTCTCGCTGTCGCTGGTCTCCCTGTCGCCGGATGCCATCCTGGGCCTAGGAACGCTCCTGTTGTCAGCGGGCGTGCATGCACACCACGTTCCAGCCGGGCCGCGGCATGGGCGCCGCCATGACAGCTTACCTCAGACTGCCGCATCGGCCAATCCGGAGCTTGGCCGCACCTCCTCGTTTCCCTGCCAGCCAATGCCTGCAGACCGGGGGGTATATCAGGAGCAGCAGGGTGAGTCAGTCCTTGTCCTGGACTTCGTGTCACTCCTATGACCCGTGTCTCTGGCTCCGTTCTCCAGTTCCTCCGTTTACCTGCTTTGCCTTCCAGTTTGTTCCTGTACTACCGTGGAACCACAAGCACCAGCAACCCTTGCACTTGAGTTTTGGCTTCACACCTTTACCAGCTACAGTGTGCTCCAGCCTCTGCAGTAGAGACTCTCCTCCAGGTGCATCTCGTCATCTACACCTGTTCATCAGCCTGCAAGCTGCCAGTGTTATTCAAACTGCACTGAGAACTTTAACACTCGTCTCCTGCAATTGCTACCAGGTTTGCTATTCCCATCAACATCTCTGCTGGCTCCACGGTCCAACAACTATCGGTTCCCATACCGACACATCGATCCCCTGATCGATTGAACTCATTATACAAACTTTGCCATAGACTCTCAGCTTCCACGCTGCTCATTCTCATTTGCATCGTTACTGTTATTATTTCTGCTGCCATACTGTTTTAACTTATTGTTTAATAAAACCACTTTGCGCACATGCGCAGGAATCCAATCCGGCCTCCTTACTTCCTCCACATTACTACCACTGACCCACTAGCGCCCCCTCCGGGACACAAACTAAACAGAACCTGACACACGCTAAACAGTCCTTCAAGTCACGTCATGCCGTGGCGGGACTCAGTAGCGGTCTTTTGCTCTGTTTTCCCCATAAAAAATCATCTTAGTCACAAAGTAATGAAACAGGACGCACAAACAGATCCTGCTGATTAAAAGGATATGTAGCATGCCTATATTCTGTCTTTAATTGCAGCTGTATCTGTAAATGCCATGTTACAGTGTTTTCCAGGAAACCAAGTGTTATGTGTAACGCGACTTATAGCTCACGGAGCAAAGATGTAAGAGGACACATCTATAGCACAGTGCACACACAATTTTAGTGTTTTAGATGAACCCGTTGTCTCATTGTGGCAGTAGGTTTTACTATATAAATAGAATAAATCAAGAATTGGCAATGCTCACAGAGCACAGATTTGTCCTTATATATATTCCCTAAATACACCATGTATCGCGAATTGCATGGTGTGAGTGAGCCGCCAGGTCATGTGCAACCCTGCTAACGTTGAGTGTCATTTTTTGCGAAAATGCGTCTTGATATACGACACATATATGACACTTGTATATTGTGTGACTGAACCTGTAGACGGCGCAGAACAGTACATAGTAGAACTTTGTATACAGATTCAGAGACTCAGTCGCACACAGGTATGCAAGTGACATATAACACATTAATCAGCACAGTCTCCTTGTGCGTCCTATTCTCATTGCGTAACGAGAAAGGTGCATTTTCAGCAAATAAGAGCAAATAAGACACACAACGCTAGAAGAGTCTCACTGGACCTGCCAAGAGGGGCTGTTTGTCATATTTGCAGCAAAGATTATTCTTTTATTAAGCTGCATTTTTTTCCCTAAATTGACCATTCAATCAGTAACATCCCTGGGGTATATCGTAATTTTTCCAGTACCGAACTGAACTTAATAATACTTCTACGAAAATGCTCCCAATGTGCACAGTTTAGGGACAAAGGAGCTGAAATAGCACTGCAGCCAAGGTGATTAGGCTGAATATGCTAAATGAATATGTGCTGATAATCACTAGCGTCCTTTGGCACATGGGCCCTACTGTGAAGGTAACTTAACATCTCACTGGTACACTTAATTCATAAAGACATTATTATGCTAGCAGTTGCCTTCCCACACAGACGTTTGAATATGTCCAATCACAAGAATATGGAAGTCCATGTAAACAAGTAACTGTGCGAAAAAGATGGTACTGCTGACAACAACCAAAAAAATTGCTACAAAAAGTAAAGTTGCAATGTGCAAAACCTCCTTGCCTATAGCATTGCATGTAGGACCGTTTCCATAAACCTGCCCCATTTTCTTCCAGATACTTCTAATTCCCAAAATCTCATACCAGATTGGGGAATTTTTCAAGTATAATTAAAACATGTAAGCAAAACATCAGACACCAGCTTTATTTATTTTATTTAACAATTATTTACCTGCACAACAGAACACTTAAATGTCTCCCATTGTGTACTGTAGTAGTCTAAATATGTATAAACAAAATGATTATCTAATGAGTGATTTAATAAGATAGTAACACAAAATATATATCTACAACACTTACATGGGTTGAGATTTTTCTCCTCTAGTACAGTCAACCATTTGGCCCCAGTTCCCAAAATGGTTATCCTGCAAAACAAAAGTCTGGCTTGTAATTAGAAACAAATGATAACATAGTTCAGCTGCGGTATTTTATATAACAGGAAATGATTAAGAAAAGACATTCAATTATGTATCACACTTGGTTTAAAGCTGCTAATCAGACACGGCCTGATACAAGGTCTCGAAGCAACTGTAACAGCAGATGCAAAATATCGATGGGCGTTACTTCACGCCTGCGCGGGACCTGCTGCTTTGAAAGTAGAACTTTGTAGGCAAGGATTTTAGGTATAAGAGATGTCTTTCCAGGGAAGTCCTCATATTCAGACAATGATTTTGGCTGTTAGAGGCAGGAGCACTATTGATCGATGTCATCTGAGGAGGAAGTGCCCCCTGCTACAAAGAACCTAACTAAACTCCTCTGACCTGGCAGTTCTTTTTTTTTTTTTGCAATCTCTGTTTTGTTATATAAAATATGTTGTACATAAGAAAAACAGAATATACACCATGCAAATGCTTCTGACATGGCAGTTCTATTATCTTTCCCCATGTGTACACTAAAGAAATACAAAACGATATTCTTTCTTGATTGCAGACACACAATGGCATCTAGCATAGTCCTATATTTAAGATATATAATCAAGAGCTATTGTAGAGTGTTATCGTGTGCTGCATTCAGTGACCGCATACATACCTCAAAATAGTCATTATTAGACAGAGGATTGAAATTCGCCAGCAGATTTGGGCTAAATAAGCCAATCAAATACCTCCTAGAGGAACCCTACTGCATTTTGCACATTAAACCTACATCTCATCCAGCTTTTTCTATTTGCTGTTCTTCGGGATCAGTAACTTACACATGTTATAACACATATAGCAACAATTTGAACCTGTCTCTTAAAAGTAAAAAAGTTGATTTAAGGGAGTAGGATTTGAACTGCTTTGTTAAAACCAATAGTATTTCAAAGACTATGGGCCTAATTCTGAGTTGATAGCATCAGCAAAAGCAGTTGGGCAAAACCATGTGCACTGCAGGTGGGGCAGATATAACATGTGCAGAGAGAGTTAGATTTGGGTGGGGTGTGTTCAAACTGAAATCTAAATTGCAGTGTAAAAATAAAGCAGCCAGTATTTACTCTGCACAGAAACAAAATAACCCACCCAAATCTAACTCTCTCTGCAAATGTTATATCTGCCCGCCCTGCAGTGAACATGGTTTTGCCCAACTGCTAACAAATTTGCTGCTGAGATCAACTCTGAATTACCCCCTATATTAACATTTTGGGTGTGGTATGCAAGGTCGAACACAATTAGGTCGACAGTGTCTAGGTCGACCACTATTGGTCGACAGTAAGGTCGACATGGTTTCTAGGTCGAGAGGGACTCTAGGTCGACATGTTCTAGGTCAACATGACAGAAGGTCGACATGAGATTTTGCACTCTTTTTGGTGTCGTTTTCTCTGTACAGTGACCAGGATCCCCAATTAGTGCAACACTCGGCACATGTTACCATTCCCAATTGTGGTCCACGTGGATTGTAAAGTATGAAAAAGTTAAAAAAATGAAGAAAAAAAAAACCATGTCAACATTTTGTCATGTTGACCTAGAAACCATGTCAACCTACTTACTGTCGACCAATAGTGGTCGACCTAGACAGTGTTGACCTAAGTGTGGTCGACCTAGAGACTGGATAACTAACATTTCATAGGAAAAAGTAATCTCTGTGGGATATAACCTTTCATCAGAACTCACACCAAAATGTCAACAGGAAATACGGCACGCAGCATTAAGTACAGAAACTAATATTATACACCTGACAATCTCCCACACAATGGGCCTAATTCAGAGTTGATCGCAGCAGCAAATTTGTTAGCAGTTGGGCACAACCATGGGGGTCATTCCGACCCATTCGCACGCAGCGGTTCAACTCTGAATTACCCCCAGTGTCTAGTAGGGTTAACAATACAAATATGGTAATACATGTAGTGATAGAAAACATATGTACCCAGACATCTATAGATAACAAATTCTACTATTCTAGGTGTTGCAGGGGGACCTATGGCCAACTCTTAATCAGTCCCAAGAAGTGACAATAAAACTCTCCATAAAGTATATCTTATTGCCACTATTATGCTAATGCAGCTATAAGGGTTTTGAGAGACTTTTGGATATGTTGGAATAAATAATCATGTATCTTGATCATTTCCTCAAATGTTTCTTCATGTTAGCAAAATAATGGTCCACATTTACTAAAGTCACAAGATTAGATTATGGCCGTAAAATATTACTAAAGACAGATCCTCACACATAGTACCTGTATAGTCACTGCTTCATTACCCATAGATTCATCTGTGCTTATCAGTGGACATAAGAGACTGCACATTGGGGGTAATTCCAAGTTGATCGCAGCAGGAAATTTTTTAGCAGTTGGGCAAAACCATGTGCACTGCAGGGGTGGGGGGGCAGATATAACATTTGCAGAGAGTTAGATTTGGGTGGGTTATTTTGTTTCTGTGCAGGGTAAATACTGGCTGCTTTATTTTTACACTGCAATTTAGATTGCAGATTGAACACACCACACCCAAATCTAACTCTCTCTGCACAAGTTATATCTGCCCTTCCTGCAGTGCACATGGTTTTGCCCAACTGCTAACAAAATTCCTGCTGCGATCAACTCAGAATTACCCCCATTGTTACAGTGTTATCTATATGGATATTTCTATGCAACTTTGCAGGACTTAAGGTTGGTACACACTGGCCGATATATATATCGCAGGTCTGTCGGCCAGTGTGTACGGCCGATACCTCTGTGAACTCAGTCGTTCACACATGTATCGCGTCGGCCCTGCAGCACAGCCGACAGGCAATATATCTACCGATATATTGGCGCGTCGCTGTGTGTGTACGGGCGGTCGGCCGTGCTGCGGCGGCCTGTGGTGATTGACAACTGAACTAAGCGGGCGTGTGTACACGCCCGCCCAGTTCATGACGTCAGTCCCCGACGGATCGGGCAGTGTGTATGCACAGCACACTGCCCGATCCGTCCATAGATATATCTGCCGATCAATTGATCGGCAGATATATCTTCCAGTGTGTACCCACCTTTATACACCCTTCAGACATAAAACCATTGACAGGTTAAGCGAATAACGTTGGCTATCTTGTTACAATGGCACCTGTCTAGTGGCGGGATATATTTGGCCACAAGTGATAAGTCGTTTTGAAGTTGATGTGTTGGAAGCAGGAAAAACGGGCAAATGTAAGGATGTAAGGATCTTTGACAAGGCCCAAATTGTGATGGCTAGACAGCTGAGTCAGAGCATCTCCAAAAGATCTTGTGGGCTGATCCCAGTATGAAGTGGTAAGTACCTACCAAAAGTAATTCAAGGTAGAATAACCGGCGACAGGGTCATGGGTAACTAAGGTTTATTAATGCGCATGGGGAGCAAAGGCTAGCACATCTGATCTGATCCCACAGAAGAGTTACTGTAGCACAAATTACAGAAAGAACACATTAATTTTATCTGGGCAGGTCATCTTCCATGGTCCAGTTCTAATGCTCACATCAGCATTCTGACCATTCAGCGGCTACTCAGCCCCATATGTACCAAGCTAAGATGCACTGTGTGTTCTGACACCTTTGTATCGTAGCCAGAATTAACTTTTTACATCATATGAACGGCCAGCTGCGTGTACGCAGTTTACCTGGGGAAGAGATGGCACCAGGATGCACTATGGGAAGAAGGAAAGCCTGTGGAGGCAGTGTGATGCTCTGGGCAATGTTCTGCTGGGAAAGCTTGGGCCCTGCCATTCATGTGGATGTTACTTTGAAAAGTACTGGACCACCTGCCTAAACATTGTTGCAAACCAAGTACACCCGTCCATGGCAACGATATACTCTGCTGGCAGTTGCTTCTTTCAGCTGGATAATGTGCCCTGCCACACTGCAAAATTGTTTATGAATTGTTTGAGGAACATGACAAAGTGGTATATTCAATTCAAGTCGGATCCTTTCCGACAAGCATTGTCAGGATCTAACAAAGCACTATTCAATTAATAATTTTTTTTAAAGTCGGATTGACATGTCTGAAAGGACAGTGACATGCGCCCTCCGGTCATCGCGGCGGGGAGAGCAGGAGTGTGGGGCGCCGCCACTATACCTCACGGCACCCGGTTCCAGCAAGCGAGGTCCCGGCTCTGGCACCAGTCTCCTCCCCGCAGCTCCTCCTAACCCTCACCCGTTCCCGCTCCATCTCCTCTCCCGTCCTCCTCACCCGCCCGCCGTCTCGTCCCCACACTCCTCAAAACATCAGCCCGCTCCCAATCTCATCTCCTCATCCGACTTTTTTTTAAGTCGGATTGAGATTGTCGGAAATGGGGCCAAAACCTGTCGGATTTGGCCGCGTTTCCGACAAAAGCACGTGGAGCCGCGGCTATTCCACCAATACACGTGTTTTCCGACATGTCAGGAATTCCCGACTTGTCTGAAAATAACAGCCCCTATTGAATAGGTCGGAACCCCTTCCAACCTAAATCAGTCGGAAACTGCAGTCTTTCCGACGAGGCGGCAGTTTCGACTTCAATTGAATATACCAAAAAGAGTTCAAGGTGATGACTTGGCCTCCAAATTCCCAACTCTCAACCAATCAAGTATCTGTTGGACATTCCTGAAAACCAAGTCCGAAACATGGAGGCCCCACCTTGCAACTTACAGGACTTAAAGGATCTGCTAATGTCTTGGTGCCAGATACCACAAGACACCTTCAGAGGTCTAGTGGAGTTCACGCTTTGACAGGTCAGAGCTGTTTTGGCCGCATGAAGGGGCCTACACAATATTAGGCAAGTGCTTTTAATGTTATGTCTGATGGGTGTACTGTACATTGTATAATTGAGCTGGGATGTGATTTACCCGAGTCTGTCCACAAGATCCCATAGCACATTTAGACTGGGCACAAGAGGAGAGCCATCATACAGCACCACAGAGGCTCCAGTGGCTATTGCTGTAATTAACCAGTTCCACATCATCCATCCAGCCTGTAAAATAAGAAACACATGCCAATATCTTCCTAATTCGGAATAAAAAAAAGTGTTCAACCAACCATTCAGTAAGTTTAGCTATTTACATATGCAAAAACATAATATTTTTGAAAAGCGCAAAAAACAACAGATCAGTAAATTTACATTAGGTTCATTTTAAGTTGGTTACTTGGAAAATCATTGTGACAAGATGTTAGAGCCTTCTGCCAAAGGTTGCAGCATGACAGCCATTAGAGAGCAGCACATGCCCAAGCCTTTGGTGACATGGCCTCATCTCACAAAATTTAGGGGTCTATTCATGAAGCAGTGAAAAAAAGAGAGGAGAAGTCAGCGAGCGGAGAAGTTGCCCATGGCAACCAATCAGCATTGACAAAACATTTATAGTTTACATATGATACAATTGTACGGAGCAGCTGATTGGTTGCCATGGGCAACAGGCACACTTCTCCACTTTTTTCACTGCTTCATGAATAAACCCGAGTGGGAAAAAATAAGATTTTAAACCTACCGGTAAATCTTTTTCTCGTAGTCCGTAGAGGATGATGGGACTCCGTAAGGACCATGGGGATAGACGGGCTCCGCAGGAGACATGGGCACTTTAAGAAAGACTTTGACTCTGGGTGTGCACTAGCTCCTCCCTCTATGCCCCTCCTCCAGACCTCAGTTAGAGAAACTGTGCCCAGAGGAGACAGACAGTACAAGGAAAGGATTTTTGTAATCGAAGGGCAAGATTCATACCAGCCACACCAATCACACCGTATAACTTGTGATATACTACCCAGTTAACAGCATGAAAAAACAACATAACATCAGTCCAAGACCGATGAAACTATAACATAACCCTTATATAAGCAATAACTATATACAAGTCTTGCAGAAGTAGTCCGCACTTGGGACGGGTGCCCAGCATCCTCTACGGACTACGAGAAAAATATTTACCGGTAGGTTTAAAATCTTATTTTCTCTAACGTCCTAGAGGATGCTGGGACTCCGTAAGGACCATGGGGATTATACCAAAGCTCCCAAACGGGCGGGAGAGTGCGGATGACTCTGCAGCACCGATTGAGCAAACAGGAGGTCCTCCTCAGCCAGGGTATCAAACTTATAAAACTTTGCAAAGTTGTTTGACCCCGATCAAGTAGCAGCTCGACACAGCTGTAGTGCCGAGATCCCTCGGGCAGCCGCCCAAGACGAGCCCACCTTCCTAGTGGAATGGGCCTTAACCGATTTTGGCAACGCCAATCCTGCCATAGAATGCGCCTGCTGGATCGTGTTACAGATCCAGCGAGCAATAGTCTGCTTTGAAGCAGGGCCGCTAACCTTGTTGGCTGCATACAGGACAAACAGTGCTTCTGTTTTTCTGATCCTAGCCGTTCTGGCCACGTAAATTTTCAAAGCCCTGACCACATCAAGGGACTCGGAATCCTCCAAGTCACGAGTAGCCACAGGCACGACAATAGGTTGGTTCATATGAAAGGATGAGACCACCTTAGGTAGGAATTGAGGATGGGTCCGCAACTCCGCTCTATCCATATGGAAAACCAGATAGGGGCTTTTATGTGATAAAGCCGCCAATTCCGAAACTCGCCTAGCCGAAGCCAAGGCCAACAACATGACTACCTTCCAAGTGAGATATTTCAACTCCACTGTTTTCAGTGGTTCACACCAATGACACTTAAGGAAACTTAACACGTTAAGGTCCCAAGGCGCCACCGGAGGTACAAAAGGAGGCTGAATATGCAGTACTCCCTTCACAAAAGTCTGTACTTCGGGTACAGAGGCCGATTCCTTTTGAAAGAAAATGGAGAAGGCCGAAATTTGAACTTTAATGGAGCCTAATTTTAGGCCCAAATTCACTCGTTTGTAGGAAGTGAAGAAAACGGCCTAGATGGAATTCCTCCGTAGGAGCATTCCTGGCCTCACACCAAGAAACATATTTTCGCCATATAATAGATAATAGATAATGTTTAGACGTCACTGCCTTCCTAGCCTTTATTAGCGTAGGAATGACCTCATCCGGAATACCCTTTTCCGCTAGGATCCGGCGTTCAACCGCCATGCCTTCAAACGCAGCCGCGGTAAGTCTTGGAACAGACAGGGACCTTGTTGTAACAGGTCCTGCCTTAGAGGAAGAGGCCACGGATCTTCTGTGAGCATTTCTTGCAGATCCGGATACCAGGTCCTTCGTGGCCAATCTGGAACAATGAGAATTGTTCTCACTCCTCTTTTTCTTATTATCCTCAACACCTTGGGTATGAGAGGAAGAGGAGGAAACACATATACCGACTGGAACACCCACGGTGTCACTAGGGCGTCCACAGCTACCGCCTGAGGGTCTCTTGACCTGGCGCAATACCTTTGTAGCTTTTTGTTGAGACGGGATGCCATCATGTCTATTTGGGGTAGTCCCCACCGACTTGCAATCTGCGCGAAGACTTCCTGATTAAGTCCCCACTCTCCCGGATGCAGATTGTGTATGCTGAGGAAGTCTGCTTCCCAGTTGTCCACTCCCGGAATGAACACTGCTGACAGAGCGCTTACATGATTCTCCGCCCAGCGAAGAATTCTGGTGGCTTCCGCCATTGCCACTCTGCTCCTTGTGCCGCCTTGGCGGTTTACATGAGCTACCGCGGTGACATTGTCCGACTGGATCAGAACTGGTCGATTGCGAAGTAAGATCTCCGCTTGACGTAGGGCGTTGTATATGGCCCTTAGTTCCAGGATGTTGATGTGAAGACAAGTCTCTTGACTTGACCAAAGTCCTTGGAAATTTCTTCCATGTGTGACTGCTCCCCAACCTCGGAGTCTCGCGTCCGTGGTCACCAGGATCCAGTCCTGAATGCCGAACCTGCGGCCCTCTAGAAGGTGAGCACTGTTTAGCCACCACAGGAGAGATACTCTGGCCCTGGGGGACAGGGTGATCCGCTGATGCAGGTGCAGATGCGACCCGGACCATATGTCCAATAGGTCCCATTGGAAGGTCCTTGCATGGAATCTGCCGTATGGAATGGCTTCGTATGTTGCCACCATCTTTCCCAGAACTTGAGAGCAATGATGTACTGACACTTGTTTTGGTTTCAATAGGTTCATGACTAGAGTCATGAGTTCCTGCGCTTTTTCCGTCGGAAGAAAAACCCTCTTCTAGTCTGTGTCCAGAATCATGCCCAAGAAGGGCAGACGAGGTGTAGGATTCAGCTGCGACTTTGGTATATTGAGAATCCAGCTGTGTCGCTGTAACACATTCAGTGAAAGTGATACGCTGTTCAGCAACTTCTCCCGTGATCTCACTTTTATGAGGAGATCGTCCAAGTACGGAATAATTGTGACACCCTGCTTGCGTAGGAGCACCATCATTTCCGCCATTACCTTGGTGAAAATTCTCGGGGCCGCGGAAAGCCCAAACGGCAACGTCTGAAATTGGTAATGACAATCCTGTACCGCAAATCTCAGGTACGCCTGATGAGGAGGATATATGGGAACATGCAGGTATGCATCCTTTATGTCCACAGATACCAAAAAATCTCCCCCTTCTAGGCTGGCGATGACCACCCTGAGTGATTCCATCTTGAACTTGAACCGTTTTAAGTAAAGGTTCAGGGATTTCAAATTTAAAATGGGTCTGACCGAACCGTCCGGTTTCGGGACCACAAACAGAGTTGAGTAGTACCCCTGCCCTCTTTGAAGCAGGGGAACCTCTACCACCACTTGTTGAAGACACAATTTGTGAATCGCATGTAACACTATTGTTAGGCGCCGAGGGTCCGCTCGTCAGTGCGGCCCGGCGCCTAGCAACCAGGGACGCCGTATGCGGACAGCCGCCGGCTCCCTGGCAACGCTGGACGCCGGGCGCACGGAGCCGCACAGACCCTAGCAACGGGGACGCCACTGTCGGACCGCGTTCCCCGTTGCTGGGTCCAAAGTTAATTACCACACTTGTTTCCTGGCCGTGCAGTATGGCAGCTGCACGGCATGTTTGTAATGAGCCCTGTCTGGCACCTGATTGGAGGGCTTCCATTTAAAGGCACTCTCAGGACTTCTCACAGACGCCGGTAATAGCTTCCTGTTTGCTGTATCTGTTGCAGAGAGTGTTTCCAGTCCTGCTCTATCCGGTCGTTCCTGTCCTCAGTGGTCCAGTACTCGGAAGTTGTCATCTGTTCCTGGAGTCCTTACCGAGCACCTTTAACATCCTGTGGTGTTCGTGAGTCGCGGCGTAGCCGTGTGTTGCGGCTTGACCGCTTACTATTTATTATTTGTTATATTGAGTCTCGGAGCTTTTGCGGAGGATTCCGCTCCCACAAATCCACTCTGGTATCCAGCGGTGCTGGGTAGGAGTAACGGATTAGTGGATTTTGGTTGTCCTTTTCCCTGGCGGTTTGTCCGCACATACTTCTGGTTTAAGTTTAGTTAGCTTGTAGCCCCTGGCCTGGTTGTTTAGTCAGAGGGCCCCTTGTTATCACCCTGTCTCGGATTTCCCTTTGTCTCCCATTAAGACCTGAGGGGGCATCGGAGTTGGGCAGACATAATCCGCCCTTCAAACGCGGCTGCCATGGGCTCAAGCAACCATAGTCTCGCAGGGGATTTCTGATAACACGGGCGAGACAACGGAGTTAGGGCGCCAGGGGTTACTAGGCTTTCCTGCTCCCGTAACCAGCATTCCCTTCCAGTACTCTGGCCTTTGTCATAAGATCTCCTCTGGTCGGAAGTACTGGAATCATAACATTATTACCGGCCACACCAAAACTTAAAATTAAACAAGGTTTGATTTTTTCCCTTATTTCAGTTTGGAAGATTTGTCGGCCTCATGAATCCCACTGGTTTAGGGCCAAATCCTGGCCAGCTTCTAGTTAGCCAGATTCAAGAACTTACTCAGATGGTTCAGGATCTTTCCCTTCGGGTGAAGTCGCAGGAAGATCTTTTACGGACTTCCCCGAGGGTCGTCCCTGAACCGAAAATGCATTTGCCTGACCGTTTTTCTGGGGATAGGAAGCAGTTTTTTTAATTTTAAAGAGTCTTGTAAACTTTATTTTCGCTTAAGACCAATCTCCTCAGGTACGGAATCTCAGCGGGTCGGAATTATTATTTCTTTACTTCAGGGGGATCCCCAAACCTGGGCTTTTGGTTTAAGAACAGAGGATCTGGCATTGTTGTCTGTAGACGCCTTTCTGGGGTCTTTAGGGCTTTTGTATGATGGCCCTGATAGAGAGGCATCCGCCGAGAGTCAGTTGCGTGCTCTCAGACAGGGTAGGAATCCCGCAGAGATTTATTGTACGGAGTTTCGCCGTTGGTCGAACGACTGTGGCTGGAATGACCCAGCCCTGCGCAGTCAGTTTCGCCTCGGCTTATCTGAGTCTATAAAAGACAGTCTCCTTCAGTATCCCGCTCCTGAGACTCTCGATAAACTCATGGAGCTTTCTATTAAGATTGATCGTCGTCTCAGAGAGCGGAGGGCTGAAAAAGGAGCACCTGTCGGGTCTTCTCCTTGTGTTTTTTCCATTCCTGTGGACTTGGAGGAGCCCATGCAGATGGGTCTCTCCAAGCTGTCTCCTGAAGAAAGAACCAGAAGGCAAAATTCTGGTCTTTGTACTGTGGGGGTAAGGGACATTTTGCCCGTAATTGTCCGAACAAGTCGGGAAACGCCTCGACCAAGTGAATTGTGAGGGGGTTCACTTTGGTCTGCAGCTTATCTCCTCGAATAATTCCCTGTTAGTCCCAGCTAAAGTTTCCTTTGGCAGCCTCTGTTCTTCGGTGTCGGCTTTTGTTGACAGTGGAGCTGCAGGGAACTTTATGGACTTAACGTGGGCCAAGGCCTTAGGTATTCCTCAGTTAACCTTGGGTAGGCGTATCACCATGCATGGTTTAGATGGGAGTCCCTTGTCCAATGGGGTTATTTCTCTCTGTACACCCCCTGTTCTACTTTCGGTAGGAGCTCTTCATTCCGAAAAGATTGAATTTTTCCTTACCCACTGCCCTGCAGTTCCAGTGGTTCTGGGTCACCCTTGGCTGGCCTTTCATAATCCCATCATTGATTGGCAGTCGGGGGAGATCTCACAATGGGGTACCATCTGTAATAAGGAATGTATTACGTTTCCCATCAGAATAGCTGCTGCCATTCCCGAACCCATTCCTGTGGAATACCAGGATTTTGTTGATGTATTTTCCAAGGGCAATGCAGACATTCTGCCTCCCCATCGGCCTTATGATTGTGCTATTGAGCTAATTCCTGGTGCCACTTTGCCAAAGGGAAGGTTATATGCATTGTCCGGACCAGAAACTGTGGCCATGAATGAGTATGTTAAAGAGAGCCTAGGGAAAGGATTTATCAGGCCATCTAAATCCCCGTTAAGTGCAGGCTTCTTCTTTGTGGAGAAGAAAGATGGATCACTCAGACCTTGCATTGACTTTAGAGCCTTGAATAAGATCTCAGTAAAAAATACTTACCCTTTGCCGCTGATTTCTGTCCTCTTTGATCAGCTACGTTCGGCTTTGATTTTTTCTAAGATTGACCTGAGAGGAGCATATAACCTCATCCGAATCAAGTCAGGAGATGAGTGGAAAACGGCATTCAGTACTCAGTCGGGTCACTACGAGTATCTGGTTATGCCATTCGGCCTGTCTAACGCTCCTGCAGTTTTCCAGGATCTCATTAACGACGTGCTCCGTGATTTTCTTGGAAGATTTGTGGTCGTTTACTTAGACGATATCTTGATCTATTCTGACTCTATTGAACAACACGTTACCCAGGTGCGTCAGGTTCTTCAAAAATTACGTGAAAATCACCTATATGCCAAGCTGGAGAAGTGTGAATTTCATGTCACAGAGGTATCCTTTTTGGGGTACATTATTTCCCCTCGGGGATTCTGTATGGAACCAAAGAAGCTCCAAGCCATCCTTAGTTGGGCGCAACCCACCAACTTAAAAGCAATTCAGCGCTTTTTAGGGTTTGCGAATTATTATAGAAGATTTATTCATTCTTTTTCCGACCTGGTTGCTCCCATTGTGGCACTTACTAAGAAGGGAGCGGATCCAACCAGCTGGTCTCGTGAAGCTGAGTTATCCTTTCAGGCCTTGAAACAAGCCTTCGTCTCAGCCCCAGTCCTCAGACATCCCAACCCAGAATTGCCTTTCATTGTTGAGGTTGATGCCTCGGAGGTTGGAGTAGGGGCTATCCTGTCTCAGAAGGATCCGGATTCTCTAGAATTACATCCTTGTGCCTTTATGTCTAGGAAATTCTCATCTGCTGAATCCAACTACGATGTTGGTAACCGGGAATTACTGGCTATTAAATGGGCTTTCGAGGAGTGGAGGCATTGGCTTGAGGGAGCAACACATACCATTTCAGTTTTGACTGATCACAAAAATCTTCAGTACATCGAATCAGCTAAACGACTGAATGCCCGGCAGGCTCGTTGGGCTTTATTTTTTACTCGTTTCAAGTTCATTATCACCTTCAGGCCAGGTTCCAAGAATACCAAGGCGGATGCCCTATCACGCAGTTTTCTTCCAGTTCATGATAACAGTCCTGTTACTCCCATACTTCCGTCTTCAGTCATTCGGGCAGGCCTCACACAAGATTTATTTACCCAGTTAAAGCAGCTTCAACATCAAGCTCCTGGAAATACTCCTGCTGGTCGTCTTTATGTACCTGAGTTTTTGAGAGCAACTGTTTTGACTGAGTTTCATGATAGCAAAGTTGCCGGGCATCCGGGGATCTCTAAGACTTTGGAATTAGTCTCCCGCTCAGTATGGTGGCCTGGTCTTTCTAAAGACATTAAGGAGTTTGTTTTTTCTTGTCAGGTCTGTGCACAGCATAAAGTTCCCCGTTCCTTGCCTATCGGGCAACTTATGCCCTTGAATGTTCCTCTCAGGCCATGGTCTCATATTTCCATGGATTTTGTGGTAGACCTCCCTCTGTCAGCCGGATGCCGAGTCATATGGGTAGTAGTGGACCGTTTTAGCAAGATGGCCCATTTCATTGCTCTTCCCCGACTGCCATCTGCCCAGGGATTGGCAGTTTTGTTCCTCCGTCATGTTTTCAGACTCCATGGGTTACCTACTGATATTGTTTCTGATCGGGGTCCACAATTCATTGCACAATTTTGGAAGTCTTTTTGTGCCTCATTAAAGATGAAATTGTCTTTAACGTCTGGCTACCATCCCCAATCCAACGGGCAGACTGAGCGAGTTAATCAATCATTAAAACAGTATTTGCGATTGTACTCAGCCAAACTCCAAAATGATTGGTCCGAGTGTCTTCCTTTGGCGGAGTTTGCTTACAACAATTCCTGTCATTCCTCCACCAATGTGTCTCCATTCTTTACAGTTTTTGGTTTTCACCCCAGAGCTAATTCCTTTTTTCAACATTCCTCTGTCTCCTCGATAACCTTAACCTCTCATCTCAGACTCATTTGGAGAAAAGTGCACCTTGCTCTCAGAAAAGCGGCATTTCGGGAGAAAAAATTTTCTGACAGGCTCCGGCGGCCTTGCACTTTTAAAGTAGGAGATAGGGTATGGTTGTCGACTCGCAACATTAAAATTCGACAAACCTCAGCCAGATTGGGTCCCAAATTTATTGGACCATTTCATATTATTAAAAAAATCAATCCAGTTGCTTTCTGGTTACGTTTACCAAGAGCTCTCCGGATCGGAAATACGTTCCATTGCTCTTTGTTGAAACCATACGTTTCTTCCAGTAGATTTCCTCGAAAGATCTCTCAGGGGAAATCACCAGTAGATGTACAGGGTCATCAGGAGTTCTTGGTGGAGAAGGTTCTTGATTCCAAGTTGTCCCGGGGTCGGCTTTATTTTCTGGTACACTGGAGAGGTTATGGTCCAGAAGAAAGGTCTTGGGTCCTGGATAAGGATCTCCATGCCCCGAGGCTCAAGAGGGCATTTTTTCGAGAATTTCCTCGGAAACCTGGCTTTTGGGGTTCCTTGACCCCTCCTCAAGGGGGGGGTACTGTTAGGCGCCGAGGGTCCGCTCGTCAGTGCGGCCCGGCGCCTAGCAACCAGGGACGCCATATGCGGACAGCCGCCAGCTCCCTGGCAACGCTGGACGCCGGGCGCACGGAGCCGCACAGACCCTAGGAACGGGGACGCCACTGTCGGACCGCGTTCCCCGTTGCTGGGTCCAAAGTTAATTACCACACTTGTTTCCTGGCCGTGCAGTATGGCAGCTGCACGGCATGTTTGTAATGAGCCCTGTCTGGCACCTGATTGGAGGGCTTCCATTTAAAGGCACTCTCAGGACTTCTCACAGACGCCGGTAATAGCTTCCTGTTTGCTGTATCTGTTGCAGAGAGTGTTTCCAGTCCTGCTCTATCCGGTCGTTTCTGTCCTCAGTGGTCCAGTACTCGGAAGTTGTCATCTGTTCCTGGAGTCCTTACCGAGCACCTTTAACATCCTGTGGTGTTCGTGAGTCGCGGCGTAGCCGTGTGTTGCGGCTTGACCGCTTACTATTTATTATTTGTTATATTGAGTCTCGGAGCTTTTGCGGAGGATTCCGCTCCCACAAATCCACTCTGGTATCCAGCGGTGCTGGGTAGGAGTAACGGATTAGTGGATTTTGGTTGTCCTTTTCCCTGGCGGTTTGTCCGCACATACTTCTGGTTTAAGTTTAGTTAGCTTGTAGCCCCTGGCCTGGTTGTTTAGTCAGAGGGCCCCTTGTTATCACCCTGTCTCGGATTTCCCTTTGTCTCCCATTAAGACCTGAGGGGGCATCGGAGTTGGGCAGACATAATCCGCCCTTCAAACGCGGCTGCCATGGGCTCAAGCAACCATAGTCTCGCAGGGGATTTCTGATAACACGGGCGAGACAACGGAGTTAGGGCGCCAGGGGTTACTAGGCTTTCCTGCTCCCGTAACCAGCATTCCCTTCCAGTACTCTGGCCTTTGTCATAAGATCTCCTCTGGTCGGAAGTACTGGAATCATAACAACTATCTCCCTTTCCAGGGGGTGTTTCGGTAGGGCCGATTTGAAAAACCTCTTCGAATTCCAGCTTGTAACCCTGGGAAACAATTTCTATTGCCCATGAATCCACCTGTGAGTGGACCCAGACGTGGCTGAACAGTCGAAGACGTGCCCCCACAGGGGCGGACTCCCTCAGGGGAGCCCCAGCGTCATGCGGTGGATTTTGCAGAGGCCGGGGAGGACTTCTGTTCCTGGGAACTAGCTGTGTTGTGCAGCTTTTTCCCTCTGCCCTTACCTCTGGCAAGAAAGGACGATCCACGTGCTCTCTTGCTTTTATTGGAATGAAAGGACTGCATTTGATAATGAGGCGCTTTCTTAGATTGTGAGGGAATATATGGCAAAAAATTTGATTTACCTGCCGTAGCCGTGGAGACGAGGTCCGAGAGTCCCTCTCCAAACAATTCCTCACCCTTGTAAGGCAACAACTCCATATGTCTCTTGGAGTCGGCATCACCAGTCCACTGTCGGGTCCATAAGACACGCTTAGCAGAAATAGACATAGCGTTTATCCTGGAACCCAGTATACTAATGTCTCTTTGAGCATCCCTCATATACAAGACAGCATCTTTTATATGCCCTAGGGTCAGTAAAATGGTATCCTTATCAAGAGTTTCAATATCCGTTGATAAGGAATCTGTCCATGTGTTATGCACACCAGTGCCTGCAGGAAAGTACTGGTGTCAGAACTGTTATGCACTCCAGTGTCTGCAGGAATGTACTGGTGTTTGAACTGTTATGCAAAACAAATGGACTCACAGACAAACTGGGGAATATGACATAACGTACACAGAAGGTAATAGGGTAACAAAATACACACAAAGTGAACAGAGAAGCCCAGAGGCTAAGGAACTGGGTATCTCCCTTGTATTAGAACTGCACAGATGGAAAAAGCAAGATGTTGTGTTTTAATACATAGAGAACCCGAAATGCTGTTGCTAAGGGCAACAGCAAAACCCTAAAGGGTTACCAACGGGTGTGGCAGTAAACTCCTTGGTCAGAGATGGAATGATAGACACAAGGAGAGTCTCCACAATCCTATTTCTCACTTGCAGTGCACAGGTTTTAGCTTACTGCCACTAAACTGACCCCTGACACCTAGCACAGTGAGACAGGATTAGACAGGCAAGTCTTAGAATACAGCCGCAAACTTGCTAAGTTCACAGAGTAGTAACAGAACCCCAGCAAGCTAAACGACTGACTCCAGTCTTACTGCTAGGTCTGGATTGGCAGAGTGTAATACCAAATCCCCAGGCCTATTTGCAGTAAGCAACAAACAAATACAAAGCTACACAGTACTGGCTAACTTTCATGAACTGACTAACCAACAAAGATTCAGCAGCATCTGCTTACCCTGAAAAGAGGCCTTATAAAGCAGGTGCTGTCCACGCCCCACTCAGACCTCACAGACTGTGAGCACAAAAACCAGCACCGGATCCCCTGCCGTGCACAGAGCCTATAACCACTGCACAGCAAAAGACCCGAACCGGAGTATCAGCTGCGCTCAGGTTACTCCACTAGCACTTGTCTCCCGGTTGCCATGACGACGTGGCAGCACAGGGCAGGAGACCCTAACAGTACCCCCCCTCTGACGAGGGGTCAAAGAACCCCTACCACCGGGTTTATCGGGGAACTGCGAGAAGAAAGAGCGTATCAGTCTGGGGGCATGAAGATCACAACTGCGCACCCACGACCGCTCCTCCGGGCCATACCCCTTCCAGTGCACCAAAAATGACAGCCGACCCCGAACCACCTTGGAGTCAAGAATCCTTTCAACAACAAACTCCCTCTGGCCACGTATCAGAAGAGGGGAAGGTCTTCAACTGGAAGAAGGATTACTAATCGCCCGTTTTAAAAGGGAACAATGAAATGTTTTATTGATACCCAAAGAACGGGGCAGATCTAACTGAAATGCCACCGGATTGATAACCCTGGTGATCTTATAAGGGCCGATGAACCGGGGCCCTAACTTATGAGATGGCTGTCTCAACTTCAAATTCTTGGTAGACAACCAGACGAAGTCTCCTAATTTGAAGCTGCAGGGTCTTTTCCGCTTATCAAAAACCCTTTTGGTCACTAATGACACAGACACAAGGGCTTTCTTCACTTTCCGCCAAATACCTCTAAGGACCGAAACCACAGAGGAACCACCAGGCGTGGAGTCCAGGGGGTCAAAAGAATTGGCCTTAGGATGATGCCCATACACACAAAGGAAGGGAGAGATCCCTGTAGCAGAGTGAGCCGCGTTGTTATAGGCAAACTCCGCCATGGACAGATGAGCAACCCAGTCAGTCTGACACTTGGAGACATAACACCTGAGGAACTGCTCCAAGGACTGGTTCACCCTTTCAGTCTGCCCATTAGACTGCGGATGGTAGCCTGACGACAAGCTGACAGAAATCTGGAGATCGGAACAAAATGCCCTCCAGAATTTGGCCACAAACTGGGATCCGCGGTCAGAGACCACATCAAGTGGCAACCCGTGGAGACGCACAACATGCAGCATAAATAATTCAGACAGGCGTCTGGCTGATGGCAGCCCAACCAGTGGAACGAAGTGCGCCATCTTCGAAAACCTGTCAACGACAACCCAGATGGCTGTCATCCCCGAGGATTTGGGCAAGTCCACCACAAAATCCATTGAAATGTGGGTCCATGGCTTAGATGGGATAGAGAGTGGATGTAATGGGCCAACAGGAACCCCTCTAGGAGTCTTATTTCGGGCACAGATGTCACATGCCCGAACCCACTGATCCACATCCTTAGCCACCGAGGGCCACCACACCGCCCTAGATAGCAACTCCCGAGTTCTGGCAATACCCGGGTGACCTGCCGACTTCTTGGCATGGAATTCCAGGAACACTCGCTGTCTTAACCTAGGAGGCACAAACAAAAGACCTACCGGAAGGTCTGGAGGAGCCTGCTCCTGTGCTCTAAGGACTAATGATAAGAGGTCCTGGGTTATGCCCACTTTAATACATGATGGGGAAACAATGGGCAACGGCTCCTCGGTGGTCTCCTGGATTGGAGCAAAACTCCGCGAGAGCGCATCAGCCTTGATGTTTTTTGACCCAGGGCGATATGTTATCAAAAAATTAAAGCGAGCAAAAAACAAAGCCCATCGTGCCTGCCTGGCATTGAGACGCTTCGCTGACTCTAAATATGCCAGATTCTTATGGTCAGTGAGAATTGAGACCACAAACTTAGCCCCCTCAAGCCAGTGTCTCCACTCCTCGAGTGCATCCTTAATAGCCAACAATTCCCGGTTACCCACGTCATAATTCATCTCGGCAGGCGAAAATTTACGGGAAAAGTAAGCACAGGGATGAAGGCGATTATCAGACACTCCCATCTGAGAAAGCACTGCCCCAATACCCATCTCAGAGGCATCCACCTCCACCAAAAAAGGACGCTCTGGATCTGGGTGTCGCAGCACCTTGGCCGAAACAAATGCCCTTTTGAGACGGGCAAAAGCCGCTTTAGCCTCACAAGACCAGTGAGCAACATCCGCCCCTTTCTTAGTGAGTGCCACCAAGGGCGCCACTATAGACGAAAATCCAGCGATAAATCGTCTATAAAAATTCGCAAAGCCCAGGAAACGCTGAAGCGCCTTCAAACTAGTGGGCTGCACCCAATCCAGGACTGCCTGTACCTTGGAACCCTCCATTTGGAAACCTTCTGGGGAGATAATATATCCTAGAAATGCGATTTGCTGAACTTCAAATTCGCACTTCTCCAGCTTCGCCCCAAGCCGGTGGTCTCTGAGTTTCTGGAGGACTAAGCGTACATGCTTCCGATGTTCCTCCAGGGAATGGGAGAAGATTAGGATGTCATCTAAGTATACAACTAAGAATCTATCCAAATATTCCCTGAGCACATCATTCATGAAATCCTGGAAGACTGCCGGGGCATTACAGAGCCCAAAAGGCATCACCAAATATTCATAATGCCCTGAGTGGGTATTAAAGGCAGTCTTCCATTCATCCCCCTCTCTTATTCGGATTAGATTGTACGCACCGCGTAGGTCAATCTTAGAAAAAATGGTGGCAGTACGAAGCTGGTCAAACAAGACCGAAATGAGAGGCAGTGGGTATGAGTTTTTAATCGTGATACGGTTCAATTCCCTGAAGTCGATGCAGGGTCGCAACGAACCGTCCTTTTTACCCACGAAGAAGAACCCCGACCCAACTGGAGACTGTGAAGGTCTGATAAATCCCTTAGCCAAGTTCTCCTGAATGTACTCTGCCATAGCCTGAGTCTCAGGACGTGACAGGGAGTACAACCTGCTCTTGGGAAGCTTAGCATTTGGCAACAAATCAATGGCACAGTCATAGGGGCGATGGGGAGGTAGTACCTCTGCAACTTTTTTGGAGAACACGTCCGCAAAATCTGCATAACACCCTGGCAATCCTGGCAAACTTAGCTGCGAGAGCCTGACTGGAAGGCTCAAGCAACTCCTGAAACAATCAGTACCCCAACTAAGAATCTCCCCAGAGACCCAGTCAAATTGAGGATTGTGGGCCCTTAACCAGGGTAACCCCAACACCAATGGGGCAAAAGTACAGACAGTCACATAAAAGGACAATTTTTCAGAGTGTGTGGCTCCAATAAACAAAGAAATCTGGCTAGTGCAAGAGGTAATTTTACCTTGGGATAATGGTTCCCCGTTTAACCCACAAATCTCAATTTCCGATGCCAAGGGTACTAAGGGAACAGAGTGTTTCAGGGCGAATTGGCGGTCCATAAAAACCCCGTCGGCCCCACTGTCCACAAAGGCCTCAGTCTTGACAGTTTGACCGAGGATCTTCAAGGTCACCGGAATGATAAAAGTCTTCTTGGGAAATTCTGACTTCTGGCCTGACAGGATATTTCCCATCACCCTCAGGCCCTGAAGTTTTCCGGCTTTTCTGGGCATGATACTACCACATGACCTTTATTCCCACAGTACAAACACAACCCCTGCTGTCTCCTCCGCGTCTTCTCACGCGAGGAGAGGCGGGTAGCCCCAATCTGCATAGGCTCCTCAGAAAATTCCTCAGAGTCTGAGGTTCCCTTGGGAAGGAAGGAAATCTCAGTCTCCCTTTCAAGCCTACGCTCTCTCAGCCGTCTATCCACCCGGATGGATAACTGCATGAGCTGATCCAAGCTATCAGGCAAGGGATATTGTACCAGTTGGTCCTTTATCTGGTTAGAAAGACCTCTTCGGTACTGGTGTCTCAGGGCTGGGTCATTCCACTGGGTATCATGGGCCAACCTCCGAAACTCCGTACAGTAAACCTCAACTGGCCTTCGCCCTTGCTTAAGGATCGAAATCTGAGCCTCGGCTGAGGCCGTCTTGTCAGGGTCATCATACAACATGCCCAGTGCCGTAAAAAAAGCATCAACACTTTTAAGCGACGGACAGTCAGGCT
The DNA here is from genome assembly GCF_028390025.1 of Pseudophryne corroboree. Lineage (NCBI taxonomy): Eukaryota > Metazoa > Chordata > Amphibia > Anura > Myobatrachidae > Pseudophryne > Pseudophryne corroboree. Next base: position 321,841,397 of record NC_086444.1, on the reverse strand, counting down.
GCAACCCATATGCCCAGACCTGTGGGTCTCCTTGTAGCAAGGAAATCACTATGCCCACCCGCTGAATCTCCGACCCAGAAGACTGAGGCCTAAGCCGGAAGTATAGCTTGCAGCTCTCCTTGAAACAAAAGAACTGCGAGCGATCTCCAGAAAAACGATCCGGGAGATTTACTTTCGGCTCCTTAACCCCTGCAGGTGCTGCTGCTGCGGGAGCTCCACCAGCAGCCTGGGAGGTGTGCATTTTAATGGACAAATCATTAAATTGTCGAGTCAGGACCTGCACCTGATCGACCACCTGTTGCAACGTATTTTGAGGGGTATGCTCCATATTCCCACAAAATTTCAACAGGAGTATTAGGCTGCTGAATATGTTATGCACACCAGTGCCTGCAGGAAAGTACTGGTGTCAGAACTGTTATGCACTCCAGTGTCTGCAGGAATGTACTGGTGTTTGAACTGTTATGCAAAACAAATGGACTCACAGACAAACTGGGGAATATGACATAACGTACACAGAAGGTAATAGGGTAACAAAATACACACAAAGTGAACAGAGAAGCCCAGAGGCTAAGGAACTGGGTATCTCCCTTGTATTAGAACTGCACAGATGGAAAAAGCAAGATGTTGTGTTTTAATACATAGAGAACCCGAAATGCTGTTGCTAAGGGCAACAGCAAAACCCTAAAGGGTTACCAACGGGTGTGGCAGTAAACTCCTTGGTCAGAGATGGAATGATAGACACAAGGAGAGTCCCCACAATCCTATTTCTCACTTGCAGTGCACAGGTTTTAGCTTACTGCCACTAAACTGACCCCTGACACCTAGCACAGTGAGACAGGATTAGACAGGCAAGTCTTAGAATACAGCCGCAAACTTGCTAAGTTCACAGAGTAGTAACAGAACCCCAGCAAGCTAAACGACTGACTCCAGTCTTACTGCTAGGTCTGGATTGGCAGAGTGTAATACCAAATCCCCAGGCCTATTTGCAGTAAGCAACAAACAAATACAAAGCTACACAGTACTGGCTAACTTTCATGAACTGACTAACCAACAAAGATTCAGCAGCATCTGCTTACCCTGAAAAGAGGCCTTATAAAGCAGGTGCTGTCCACGCCCCACTCAGACCTCACAGACTGTGAGCACAAAAACCAGCACCGGATCCCCTGCCGTGCACAGAGCCTATAACCACTGCACAGCAAAAGACCCGAACCGGAGTATCAGCTGCGCTCAGGTTACTCCACTAGCACTTGTCTCCCGGTTGCCATGACGACGTGGCAGCACAGGGCAGGAGACCCTAACACCATGCTGCTACAGCACTACAAACCCAGGCCGATGCAATAGCCGGTCTGAGTAACGTACCAGAATGTGTGTAAATGGTCTTCTAGGTAACCTCCTGCTTGCGGTCAGCAGGATCCTTGAGGGTAGCCGTATCTTGGGATGGAAGCGCTATCTTTTTTGATAAGCGCGTCAAGGCCTTTTCCACCCTAGGGGAGGATTCCCACCGTATCCTGTCCTGCGACGGGAAAGGATACGCTGTTAGGATCCTTTTGGGAATCTGCAGTTTTTTGTCTGGAGTTTCCCACGCTTTTTCACATAATTCGTTCAGCTCATGTGAGGAGGGAAAGGAGACCTCAGGCTTCTTTCCCTTATACATGTTTACCCTCGTGTCAGGGACAGGGGGTTCCTCAGTGATATGCAACACATCTTTTATTGCGATAATCATATATCGAATACATTTAGCCACCTTTGGCTGTAATTTTGTATCTGTTAGGCGCCGGGGTCCGCTTGTCTGCGCGGCCCGGCGCCTAGCAACTAGAGACGCCGTGCGCGTACAGCCGCCAGCTCCCTAGCAACGCTAGACGCCGGGCGCGCTGAGCCGCACGGATCCTAGCAACGGGGACGCCACTGGCGGACCGCGTTCCCCGTTGCTAGGCTTTAGGAAATTAAGATATTCACCTGCTCTCTGGCCGTGCAGCAAGGCAGCTGCACGGCATTTATTCTAATCAGCCTTTAGCAGCTGATTGGAGGACTCCTTGTTAAATACACTCCCAGGGCTTCTCACAGACGCCGGTAATAGCTTCCTGCATGCTGCCTTTGTTTGCTGAGAGTCTGTTTCCAGTCCTGCTGTATCCGGTCATTCCAGTCCTCAGAAGTCCGGTATTCGGGAGTTGTCATCTCATCCCAAGAGGTCGTTTGGTTCCCTGGAGTCCTGACTGATCACCGTTTTATATCCAGTGGTGTTCGTGAGTTGCGGCTCTGCCGTGTGTTGCGGCTCAGCCGCTTTACCTTTGATATTTTGTGTTTGGAGCATTTGCGGAGGGTTCCGCTTCCACAAGTCCTCTCTGGTACTCGGCGGTGCCGGGTAGGAGAATTGGACAAGTGGATATTTTGGTTGTCCTTTTCCCTGGCGGTTGTTCCGCACATATTATAGTTTTGACTTTGCTTAGCCCCTGGCCTGGTTGTTTAGTTAGAGGGCCTCTTGTTATCACCCTGTCTCGGGTTTCCCTTTGTCTCTCATTAAGACCGGGGGGCATCGAAGTTGGGCAGACATAATCCGCCCTTCAAACGCGGCTGCCAAGGGCTCAAGAAACCATAGTCTCGCAGGGGATTTCTGACAACACGGGTGAGACAACAGAGTTAGGGCGCCAGGGGCTATTTTCCTGTCCTGCTCCCTTCCCCAGTATTCCGTTCCAGTGCTCCGGTCCTTGCCATAAGATCTCCTCTGACCAGAGTGCTGGAATCATAACATTATTACCGGCCATACCAAAACTTAAAATTAAACGGGGTTTAATTTTTTCTCATTCAGTTTTGTGAGAGTTTATCGGCCTCATGAATCCAACAGGTTTAGGGCCAAATCCTGGTCAGCTCTTAGTCAGCCAGATTCAAGAACTTACTCAGATGGTTCAGGATCTTTCTCTTCGGGGAAAGTCGCAGGAAGATCTTTTGCGAGCTTCCCCAGGGGTAGTCCCTGAACCAAAGATGCATTTGCCTGACCGTTTTTCTGGTGATAGAAAAGAGTTTTTTAATTTTAAAGAATCCTGTAAACTTTATTTTCGTTTAAGACCGACTTCCTCGGGTACTGAATCTCAGCGGGTCGGGATTATTATTTCTTTGCTCCAGGGGGATCCTTAGACCTGGGCATTTGGTTTAAGAGCAGAGGATCCGGCATTGTTGTCAGTTGACGCTTTTTTTGAGTCTTTAGGGCTCTTGTATGATGACCCTGATAGAGAGGCGTCCGCTGAAAGTCAGTTGCGCGCTCTCAGACAGGGTAGAAATCCTGCGGAGGTTTATTGTACGGAGTTTCGCCGTTGGTCGAACGACTGTGGCTGGAATGACCCAGCCCTGCGCAGTCAGTTTCGCCTCGGCTTATCAGAGTCTATAAAAGACAGTCTCCTTCAGTACCTCGCTCCTGAGACTCTCGATAAACTCATGGAGCTTTCTATTAAGATTGATCGTCATCTCAGAGAGCAGAGGGCTGAAAAAGGAGCACCTGTAAGGTCAAGTCCGTGTGTATATTCCATTCCTGAAGACGTAGAGGAGCCCATGCAGATGGGTCTCTCCCGGCTGTCTCCTGAAGAAAGAGCCAGAAGGCAAAATTCTGGTCTTTGTCTGTACTGTGGGGGTAAGGGACATTTTGCTCGTAATTGTCCGAACAAGTCGGGGAAACGCTTTGACCAGGTAAATTGTGAGGGGGTTCACCTAGGTCTGCAGCTTATCTCCTCGAATAACTCCCTTTTAGTCCCAGTTAAAGTTTCCTTTGGCAGCCTCAGTTCTTCGGTGTCGGCTTTTGTTGACAGTGGAGCTGCAGGAAACTTTATGGATTTAACTTGGGCTAAGGCCTTAGGCATTCCTCAGTTACCTTTGGGTAGGTGTGTCACCATGCATGGCTTAGATGGGAGTCCGCTGTCTAATGGGATTATTTCTCTCCATACACCCCCTGTACTACTTACAGTAGGAGCTCTACATTCTGAGAAAATAGAGTTCTTTCTTACACATTGCCCAGCAGTTCCAGTTGTTCTGGGTCACCCTTGGCTGGCCTTTCATAATCCCACCATTGATTGGCGGTCGGGGGAGATTTCACAATGGGGTACTTTTTGTGATAAGGAATGTATCACGTTTCCAGTCAGAGTAGCAGCTATCATTCCAGAACTCATTCCGGTGGAATACCAGGAGTTTGCTGATGTTTTCTCCAAAGGCAATGCGGACATTCTGCCTCCCCATCGGACTTATGATTGTGCTATTGAGTTAATTCCTGGTGCCGCATTGCCAAAGGGAAGATTATATGCATTATCCGGGCCAGAAACTGCGGCTATGAATGATTATGTAAAGGAGAGCCTTGAGAAAGGATTTATTAGACCATCAAAATCTCCTTTAAGTGCAGGCTTCTTCTTTGTGGAGAAAAAGGATGGCTCGCTTAGACCTTGCATTGATTTTAGAGCCCTGAATAAGATCTCAGTTAAAAACACCTATCCTTTGCCGTTGATTTCTGTACTCTTTGATCAGTTACGTTCTGCTATGATTTCTTCTAAAATTGACCTTAGAGGAGCGTACAACCTCATCCGAATTAAATCTGGAGATGAGTGGAAAACGGCCTTCAGTACTCAGTCGGGTCACTACGAATACCTGGTGATGCCGTTCGGCCTGTCCAATGCTCCGGCAGTTTTTCAAGACCTCATTAACGATGTGCTCCGTGACTTCCTAGGGAAATTCGTGGTCGTTTACTTAGACGACATCCTGATTTTTTCTGAATCAATGGAACAACATGTTACCCAGGTGCGTCTGGTTCTTCAAAAGTTACGTGAGAATCATTTATATGCCAAGTTGGAGAAGTGTGAGTTTCATGTCACGGAAGTATCTTTTTTAGGGTACATAATTTCCCCTCAGGGATTTTCCATGGAACCAAAGAAACTCCAGGCCATCCTTAGTTGGGCGCAACCCACCAATTTAAAAGCAATTCAGCGCTTTTTAGGGTTTGCGAATTATTATAGGAGGTTCATTCATTCTTTTTCTGACCTGGTTGCTCCCATTGTAGCTCTGACAAAGAAAGGAGCGGATCCTACCAACTGGTCGCGTGAAGCTGAGTTGTCCTTCCGGGCCTTGAAACAAGCCTTTGTCTCGGCTCCAGTCCTCAGACATCCTAATCCGGAATTGCCCTTTGTGGTGGAGGTTGATGCCTCGGAGGTTGGAGTGGGGGCTATCCTTTCTCAAAAGGATCCGGAGTCTCTGGAGTTACATCCTTGTGCCTTTATGTCCAGGAAATTCTCCTCCGCTGAATCCAACTATGACGTTGGTAATCGGGAGTTACTGGCGGTAAAGTGGGCTTTCGAGGAGTGGAGGCATTGGCTGGAGGGAGCAAAACATACTATTTCGGTATTGACTGACCATAAGAACCTGCAATACATTGAATCGGCTAAGCGGCTTAATGCCCGGCAGGCACGTTGGGCATTATTTTTTACGCGTTTCAAATTTATAATCACTTTCAGGCCTGGTTCCAAGAATACTAAGGCTGATGCCCTGTCACGTAGCTTTCTTCCGGTTCACAATAACAATCCTGTTACCCCCATACTTCCACCTTCGGTCATCTGGGCGGGCCTCACACAAGATTTATTTACCCAGTTAAAACAGCTTCAACACCAAGCTCCTAGAATTACTCCTGCTGGTCGTCTTTACGTCCCTGAGTTTTTGAGAGCTACTGTTTTAACGGAATTCCATGATAACAAAATTTCAGGGCATCCAGGAGTCTCTAAGACATTGGAGTTAGTCTCTCGCTCAGTATGGTGGCCTGGTCTTTCTAAAGACGTCAAGGAATTTGTTTATTCATGTCAGGTTTGTGCACAACATAAGGTTCCCCGTTCCTTGCCCATCGGGCAAGTTATGCCCTTAAATGTTCCTCTCAGGCCGTGGTCTCATATTTCCATGGATTTTGTGGTTGACCTTCCCCTTTCAGCCGGATTCCGAGTCATATGGGTGGTAGTGGACCGTTTTAGTAAAATGGCTCATTTTATTTCTCTTCCCCGATTGCCTTCTGCCCAAGGGTTGGCAGTTTTGTTTCTCCGCCATGTATTCAGGCTTCATGGGTTGCCTACTGATATTGTTTCTGATCGGGGTCCACAATTCATCGCACAATTCTGGAAATGTTTTTGTGCCTCATTGAAGATGAAATTGTCGTTAACATCCGGTTACCACCCACAATCCAACGGGCAAACCGAACGAGTCAACCAATCATTGAAACAATATTTGCGCTTGTATTCAGCCAAACTCCAGAATGATTGGTCCGAGTTTCTTCCGTTGGCTGAATTTGCTTACAATAATTCTTGTCATTCCTCCACTAAAGAGTCTCCATTCTTTTCAGTTTTTGGTTTTCACCCCAGAGCTAATTCTTTTTTTCATCATTCCTCAGTCTCCTCGCTAACCTTAACCTCCCATCTCAGAGCCATTTGGAAAAAGGTGCACCTTGCTCTCAGAAAAGCGGCCTTTCGAGAGAAGAAATTTTCTGACAGGCTCCGACGTCCTTGCACTTTTAAGGTGGGAGATAGGGTGTGGTTGTCGACTCGCAACATCAGGCTTCGACAATCCTCGGCTAGACTGGGACCCAAATTTATTGGGCCATTTCTTATTATTAAAAGAGTCAACCCAGTTGCCTTTCGGTTACGTTTACCAAGATCTCTCAGGATTGGAAATACGTTTCATTGTTCCCTGTTGAAACAATACGTTTCTTCCAGTAGATTTCCTCGGAAGATCTCTCAGGGTAGATCTCCAGTGGATGTACAGGGACAACAGGAGTTCTTGGTAGAGAAGGTTCTCGATTCCAAATTGTCCCGGGGTCGGCTGTATTTTCTAGTTCACTGGAAAGGCTATGGTCCGGAGGAAAGGTCTTGGGTCCTGGATAAGGATCTTCATGCCCCGAGACTCAAGAGGGCATTTTTTCGGGAATTTCCTCAGAAACCTGGCTTTAGGGGTTCCTTGACCCCTCCTCAAGGGGGGGATACTGTTAGGCGCCGGGGTCCGCTTGACTGCGCGGCCCGGCGCCTAGCAACTAGAGACGCCGTGCGCGTACAGCCGCCGGCTCCCTAGCAACGCTAGACGCCGGGCGCGCTGAGCCGCACGGATCCTAGCAACGGGGACGCCACTGGCGGACCGCGTTCCCCGTTGCTAGGCTTTAGGAAATTAAGATATTCACCTGCTCTCTGGCCGTGCAGCAAGGCAGCTGCACGGCATTTATTCTAATCAGCCTTTAGCAGCTGATTGGAGGACTCCTTGTTAAATACACTCCCAGGGCTTCTCACAGACGCCGGTAATAGCTTCCTGCATGCTGCCTTTGTTTGCTGAGAGTCTGTTTCCAGTCCTGCTGTATCCGGTCATTCCAGTCCTCAGAAGTCCGGTATTCGGGAGTTGTCATCTCATCCCAAGAGGTCGTTTGGTTCCCTGGAGTCCTGACTGATCACCGTTTTATATCCAGTGGTGTTCGTGAGTTGCGGCTCTGCCGTGTGTTGCGGCTCAGCCGCTTTACCTTTGATATTTTGTGTTTGGAGCATTTGCGGAGAGTTCCGCTTCCACAAGTCCTCTCTGGTACTCGGCGGTGCCGGGTAGGAGAATTGGACAAGTGGATATTTTGGTTGTCCTTTTCCCTGGCGGTTGTTCCGCACATATTATAGTTTTGACTTTGCTTAGCCCCTGGCCTGGTTGTTTAGTTAGAGGGCCTCTTGTTATCACCCTGTCTCGGGTTTCCCTTTGTCTCTCATTAAGACCGGGGGGCATCGAAGTTGGGCAGACATAATCCGCCCTTCAAACGCGGCTGCCAAGGGCTCAAGAAACCATAGTCTCGCAGGGGATTTCTGACAACACGGGTGAGACAACAGAGTTAGGGCGCCAGGGGCTATTTTCCTGTCCTGCTCCCTTCCCCAGTATTCCGTTCCAGTGCTCCGGTCCTTGCCATAAGATCTCCTCTGACCAGAGTGCTGGAATCATAACAGTATCATCGTAAACGACACTGGAGTCTGAATCCGTGTCGGTATCTGTGTCAACTATTTGGGATAGTGGGCGCTTTTGAGACCCCGAAGGTCCCGGCGACATAGGGACAGGCATGGGTTGACTCCCTGACTGTGCCCCAGCTTCGGCTTTGTCTAGCCTTTTGTGCAATAAATTAACATTTGCACTTAAAACATTCCACATATCCATCCAGTCCAGCGTCGGCACCGCCGACAGAGACCTAACATTCATAAACTCCCCCTCCTCCTTAGGTGAGCCCTCAACCTCAGACATGTCGACACACACGTACTGACACACCACACATACACAGGGAAGCTCTTTTCTGAAGACAGGTTCCCCACCAGGCCCTTTGGAGAGACAGAGAGAGAGTATGCCAGCACACACCCCAGCGCTATATGACCCTGGAAAAAACACAGAATGTTTACCCAGTAGCGCTGTTTTGTGTATATGCGCCAATTATGTGCCCCCCCTCTACTTTAAAACCCTCTGTCACCGTGTGTCAAACAGGGGAGAGTCCGGGGAGCTTTCTCTCAGCTGTGCTGTGGAGAAAAATGGCGCTGGTGAGTGCTGAGGGAGAAGCCCCACCCCCTCTGCGGCGGGCTTGTGGCCCGCTCAAATATTTCAATACATGGCGGTGGCTCTTTATATACATGTACAGTGCCCAGCTGTACATGTATATATATATCTATCTATCGCCCCCCCTGCGCCCTGCACCCTTACAGTGACCGAAGTGTGTGAGGTGAAGGGGAATAATGGCGCACAGCTGCAGTGCTGTGCGTTACCTCAGTGAAGATCCAAACGTCTTCTGCCGCCTCAGATGGTCTTTTCCTCACATACTCACTCGGCTTCTTTCTTCCGGCTCTGCGAGGAGGACGGCGGCACGGCTCCGGGACGGACGGCGACGGTGAGACCTGCGTACCGATCCCTCTGGAGCTAATGGTGTCCAGTAGCCTAAGAAACAGAGCCCTGAAACTCAGAGAAGTGGGTCTGTTTCTCTCTCCTCAGTCCCCCGATGCAGGGAGTCTGTTGCCAGCAGGCTCCCTGAAAATAAAAAACCTAACAAAAATGCTTTCTTACAGGAAACTCAGGAGAGCTCCTGAAATGCACCCAGTCACCACTGGGCACAGTATCAAACTGAGGTCTGGAGGAGGGGCATAGAGGGAGGAGCCAGTGCACACCCAGAGTCAAAGTCTTTCTTAAAGTGCCCATGTCTCCTGCGTAGCCCGTCTATCCCCATGGTCCTGTCGGAGTCCCAGCATCCTCTAGGACGTTAGAGAAAATATCAATGCAAACAACAATTTTTAAATAGCTATGGTGAATGCATGGAAAACCACAAGATGTATTTCTAAATATAAATAGGTTGGATGTATGCATATTACGTATATCATACAGAGCTGCATTGGACATTGACACTCTTGCAGGAGAATTTCATTCCTACACTGTGCTGCCGATTGGCTATAACTGACCCTCACCCACACACTTGAAGTATGCTAAAGGGGGGTACTCACGGAGCGATATTCTAAGCAATCTGAGTAGATTGCTTAGAATATCAGCATGATCGCTCCGTGTGTAGCTTCCTCAGCGATATCGATGCGCGGCCCCGCACATCGCTATCGCTGCTGCTAGATTGGCCTCCATGCAGGCCAATCTAGCGGGTCGCTCACTTCACCCGCTGGGTGAAGTGAGCGGCCCCCCCGTCTCCCCCCGCACGCTCAGCACAGATCGTGCTGTGCTGAGCGGCAGGAGAGATGTGTGCTGAGCGGTTCGCTCAGCACACATCTCTCCTGCATCGGCCCGTGGGTACTGGGCTTAAGACATGGGACATGAAGAAGCTATTGGAGCTTTAACATTCTCTGCTGCTGCTCTTATTCTAACCCTCTGACTCGTCCACTTTATATCCTGCCTACTGTGTGTCCTTTTTAGAAAAAATTACAAGGGGCATTCAGAACTTTGTCAAATGCACCTAAAATAAGACTAGCTTGGTTATGTGATGTCCCATATTTGATTTCTGCTAACATATACTGTGAGAGCTTATTACCGTGGTGTAGTACATGATGATATCACTGCTTGTAGTATTGCCATGTAAAATGTGCTCACATAAATGCTTTATCAGGGTTCCCTAAAGAAAAACAGAGTGAAAGAAGAAACCTTATCAGACATAGTATACACTACACATGTAAAACAATGTTTGTTATCATATTCCCTCCTTCGCTTAAACATACAGTAAACAGAATATAGATAAGGAAGCACACAGCATAAAATCTCTATGAGGCAACAAATACTCCTAGTGTTCACATTCTTCATCAGAACAGCACTGTGCTGCTTCTGTAGCCATGTTTACCAAGGGATTCAGTTTGATTTACTGGTGGCCAGGATGCCGGCAGCGGGGTGAGCGCAAAGAGTCCCCTTGTGGGCTCGCTACGCTTACCACTCTGCGATTGCCATGCTGCGGGCTCGGTGGCTCACTGCTTTCGCCCCAGGTTCTATTCCCACTCTATGGATGTTGTGGACACCCACGAGTGGGAATAGTCCTGCAGCGCTGGTATTCCGGATGGCGGCATTGCCAGCTGTCGGGATTCCAGCGTCTATGTCCTGACCGCCAGGGTCCCGACAACAGGCAAATTAAACGTATACCTTACCAAGTGAGTGCTCGACTCCAGTGTTAGCTCATCTGCTCCGGACTGACCTGCAACCTATTAAACAGACCGACATACCGGACAGTAACTTATTTTGCATTGAGAGCTAATTGAGAGGGGGCCATCTCGCTTCAACGTTTTTGTTTTGTACCTATGGATTATGTAAGATCAGGAAAAGGTAGGCAAATACTGATACCACTAGATATGGAAAATGTTAGGGAGCAACAGTTGGAGGCTCAATAACAAAACGTACTGGGCCATAATTAACTATCCAAATATAAAAGGTGGAGTCATTAGCTATTGATGTAAATATGGAGGCACAATTACTATTCAAATAAATATGGGGGTAACATTAAATTAGAACATGAAAAGGGGGAACTATTATTTACAGAAAATAATGAGGCACTATTTGTATCTATAATTGTTCCTTGGTTCCAACAGACCAGGAGTACCAGGAGGGGCCCAACGTTACTTGACTCTGGGCCAGGCTTTAAGCCTTCCATTGGAGGACTGGGACCAATGCTAATTAGCACAGCCAATGAGTTCGGTGGCTGCGTGGGATGGTTAAGCCTTGTAAGTGATTGCCCCTTTAAAAAAAACAACAGAGTTCAGCCAGCATCCCGCACAGCCACCAAACTCGGCCTTCATTACATACCGGCCCAGTTGTTAAATGTACACATTTTATTATGCTACAGACATGTACTGAACACTAGCAAGTCAGTATTTCTTTCAATGTTTATTTTTCTCAATAAGTTATAAAGCATTTGCCACACACTATTTGTTACATCATTTAATGATTCATTTACATAAATGATTTCAGCTGACACGTTGGGTTCATCAAAACACCACCACCACCACCACCACCACAATGCAAAATGATAGTATAGTAGATCAACGAATGCACCCTTAAAAGGTGATGATAAATAAATAAAAAAATAACTCCTAAAAATGAAACCTTGCACCTGAAGAACGTAAACAGGTGAAAACTTACCCAACATACACAACTAAATGCATGTTATTTAAAAATAAAGTGTTTTTCTGAATTTTCTAAAGGATAAAAGGACACAGGATTCATCTTGCAGGAGATGCTGGTTATTTTATTTCTCTATTAACTCCATCATATCTGAAAGCGTTTACAAAGATTCGTCAAGCAGTGAAATTGTTAATGTCGCCTGCAGTCTCACGCACTGCGTATTTCTCATGGAGGTGCTAAGGACACAGCAGCTCTCTAGGTGAGACTTCACATCGCAGTCAGCAGCCAGACTTATTCGCCGTTGACACTTTTCTCAACTCTGCTGACGTTATAGTCAGGAGTAAATGGTTTGTGATAACTGTTTCTGCATTCTAAGATCTGCCGTTCAACAACAATAATCTTCCTTGTATGTGGCAGATAACAATAACACAATAACACAACAGAATTCATAGAACACACCTGCAACAGTACAATAAGTCTTTGACAAGGGCAATGTTACATTTGAAGGCTGAGGGCTTACAAAAAAAAATGGATAAAATAGATTACCCACATGGTTAAATGCCTCGGGCGCCAAATTTGAATAAAAAACTCAAGCTTGACATAATACAGTGGTCGAGAACAGTCATTTGAGGACAAGCTCACTTGCAGTGAACTTGTGTAAATGGAGAATTCAGCATTGGAGAACCTACACTGAAACTGCGCTCTCTACAGACCATAAGTATTTATTATTTATTTATTAGCATTTACTTACGCAGTGCCAGCATATTCTGTTGCACTTTAGAACTGAGAACAAAACAGAAATAAACCAAGACTGGGTAATAACAGACAATTTATAGGCAGTTGATACATGAGGATATGTTCAACATATCACAAACGCAAGTGGGTATGGAGCTATTGGAACCAAAGGGTTCCATTTCCATTCCAGTTAACATGTTCCACCACTGTTACATGCTCATAAAAATATTTTGATGCAAGTGTGTAAGAGCTCTAGGGAGACTAATGGGCCCTACTCATTTCCCGATGCGCCGCCGAGGTGCCCGACGGCCGATACGGCCGACGAGCGACCCGGCGGCGGGGGGGCAGTGACGGGGGGAGTGAAGTTTCTTCACTCCCCCCGTCACGCGGCTGCATTGAAGTGCAGGCAAATATGGACGAGATCGTCCATATTGGCCTGCATGCACAGCCGACGGGAGACCAGCGATGAACGAGCGCGGGGCCGCGCATCGTTCATCGCTGGAGTCTCCACACTGAAAGATATGAACGAGTTCTCGTTCATTTATGAACGAGATCGTTCATATCTTTCAAAAAATCGGCCAGTGTGTAGGGCCTCTAAGGGGGAGATTCAAATGTCTGAAAAGTCGGTTGGGTGTCTGTTTATTCCTGTCTATTAGATAGGAAAAAAACAGACTCCCAACTGACTTTTCAAACATTTGAATCTCCCCCAAAATGTTATAGCACAGGGTGCTTTACCAGAATACAGTAGAAGCTATCACGCCTACTTTAGAAGCTTTTTATCACAAATGGAAAAGTGCAGCATTTTTACAGCTTGCGGCTTCTAATGACCGCCTACAAACAACGTCTGCTCAGATACATTGGATGTTCATCAGAGAGTATTTTTATCTTGCACTTGTCCAAAAAGCTGTCATTCATGTTTTAAAAACAAAAGTGGAGGGATTGATAATTTCATGCGAGTCACTCTCCGCAGGATAAAGGATTTATCCACTCTGGCTTTCTTTCCTATATTTCCCAATGGTTAATAAACCCAACAAATGTTACTATATTAAGTAACAGTTTTCAATATGTATGCAGACATTTATATATTTATGTATTAAAAGACAAAGGCAATTTAATATGGCTGTATATTTAGTTGTGGGGATTATGGTGTATGTAGGACTATATGTAGGAGAAGCCCGGAGAGGAGACGCAGCAGGTGTCTTCGGGGGGGGGGGGGGGACTGTGACATCACTAAGCCCCACCCCCGCATCGGGAAATGCCGCGATTCGCGGGTCCGTGGGAAGGGGGCGGGGCTAAAATGAGCGATTTGCGTCATTTTAACCCCTTCTCCACCCGACGGACCCGCGAATCCGGGAGGTTATCTCCATCCTGCTCGCATCACTAAGATGCGAGCAGGATGCGGGAGACCTGCCCACTCTTCCGGGGGTGTGGGGGGCTACCCCAAAAAACGGGAGCCTCCCGCAGCTTCCGGGAGAGTAGGTAAGTATGGTACTGCCACACAAGTTTATGGCATACCTCAGTCAAGCACATCAATAAGATGCAAAAGTGAAGTAAAATGTTATAGTTCTCAAAACACATTTCTTCTCTGTGTGATTCCAGTTTAACTGCTTAGCCAACTCTGCATTATTATTTCTACTAAAGTAGAGGCAACCATTTTGGCTGCTGGAACTATGGGGTGATTCAGACCTGACCTGAAATTTAGCACATCTACAATCAGCTTCTCTGACATGCGGGGGGACACAGCACAGGGCTATTCCGCCCCGCATGTCAGGGCCGACTAACCCACACAAGTACAATAGCATCGCACAGCGATGATGCTTTTGTACTGGAAGAGCAGCTCTTGCGCGCTGGCAGGGAGCTATTCGTCACAGCCCTGGTCACAGCGGCTGCATGTGACGTCACGCAGCCGCCGAGGTGCGCCCCCCCCCCCCCAATGGTCTGGGCACGCCTGTGTTGCCTGGACCGCGCCCCCTAGACACCACAATCCCGCCCCCTCCTGCCCAGCAACCGCCTCTGCCTGTCAATCAGGCAGAGGCGATCGCAGGGCTAAGACAGCCGTCGGCTGTCGGCCATGCGCCGGCGCACTGCGGCTTGCGCAGCTCAGGCCTGATCGCTGCTGTGCGAAAACACACACAGCACCAATCAGGTCTGAATTAGCCCCTATGGGCAAACAATTGATCAATTAATGGGATTCCTGATTAATTTTATTTGGATACTTGACTATGTTTCTCTAATTTTTAAAATTTGGAATTCAACTTTTCTGTTGACATGTCCATTTTATTTCTTAACAGTTTCCGCTGCGCTTTGCAATTGGAGACAAAAAATAAGATTTTACTCACCGGTAAATCTATTTCTCGTAGTCCGTAGTGGATGCTGGGACTCCGTAAGGACCATGGAGAATAGCGGCTCCGCAGGAGACTGGGCACAACTAAAGAAAGCTTTAGGACTACCTGGTGTGCACTGGCTCCTCCCACTATGACCCTTCTCCAGACCTCAGTTAGGATACTGTGCCCGGAAGAGCTGACACAATAAGGAAGGATTTTGAATCCCGGGTAAGACTCATACTAGCCACACCAATCACACCATATAACTCGTGATACTATACCCAGTTAACAGTATGAAATATAACTGAGCCTCTCAACAGATGGCTCAACAATAACCCTTTAGTTAGGCAATAACTATATACAAGTATTGCAGACAATCCGCACTTGGGATGGGCGCCCAGCATCCACTACGGACTACGAGATATAGATTTACCGGTGAGTAAAATCTTATTTTCTCTGACGTCCTAAGTGGATGCTGGGACTCCGTAAGGACCATGGGGATTATACCAAAGCTCCCAAACGGGCGGGAGAGTGCGGATGACTCTGCAGCCCCGAATGAGCAAACTCTAGGTCCTCCTCAGCCAGGGTATCAAACTTGTAGACTCTTGCAAAAGTGTTTGAACCCGACCAAGTAACAGCTCGGCAAATTTGTAAAGCCGAGACCCCTCGGGCAGCCGCCCAAGAAGAGCCCACTTTCCTCGTGGAATGGGCTTTTACAGATTTAGGGTGCGGCAGTCCAGCCGCAAAATGTGCAAGTTGAATCGTGCTACAGATCCAGCGAGCAATAGTCTGCTTAGAAGCAGGAGCACCCAGCTTGTTGGGTGCATACAGGATAAATAGCGAGTCAGTTTTCCTGACTCCAGCCGTCCTGGAAACATATATTTTTCAGGGCCCTGACTACGTCCAGTAACTTGGAATCCTCCAAGCCCCAAGTAGCCGCAGGCACCACAATAGGTTGGTTCACATGAAAACTGATACCACCTTAGGAAGGAATTGGGAACGAGTCCTCAATTCCGCCCTATCCATATAAAAAAATTAGATAAGGGCTTTTGCATGATAAAACCGCTAATTCTGATACACGCCTGGCCGACGCCAAGGCCAACAGCATGACCACTTTCCACGTGAGGTATTTTAGCTCCACGGATTTAAGTGGCTCATCCAATGCGACTTCAGGAAATCCAACACCACGTTGAGATCCCACGATGCCACTGGAGGCACAAACGGGGGCTGACTATGCAGCACTCCCTTAACAAAAGTCTGAACTTCAGGCAGTGAAGTCAGTACCATTTTGGAAGAAAATCGATAGAGCCGAAATCTGGACCTTAATGGAACCCAATTTTAGGCCCATAGTCACCCCTGACTGTAGGAAGTGCAGAAATCGACCTAGCTGAAATTCCTCCGTTGGGGCCTTCCTGGCCTCACAGCACGCAACATATTTCCGCCATATGCGGTGATAATGGTTTGCGTTCACTACTTTCCTAGCTTTAATTAGCGTAGGGATAACTTCCTCCGGAAAGCCCTTTTCCTTCAGGATCCGGCGTTCAACCGCCATGCCGTCAAACGCAGCCGCGGTACGTCTTGGAACAGACAGGCCCCCTGCTGCAGCAGGTCCTGTCTGAGCGGCAGAGGCCATGGGTCCTGTGAGATCATTTCTTGGAGTTCTGGGTACCAAGCTCTTCTTGGCCAATCCGGAACAATGAGTATAGTTCTTACTCCTCTCCTTCTTATTATTCTCATTACCCTGGGTATGAGAGGCAGAGAAGGGAACACATACACCGACTGGTACCACGGTGTTACTAGAGCGTCCACAGCTATCGCCTGAGGGTCCCTTGACCTGGCGCAATATCTTTGTAGCTTTTTGTTGAGGCGGGACGCCATCATGTCCATCTGTGGCCTTTCCCAACGGTGTACAATCATTTGAAAGACTTCTGGATGAAGTCCCCACTCTCCCGGGTGGAGGTCGTGTCTGCTGAGAAAGTCTGCTTCCCAGTTGTCCACTCCGGGAATGAACACTGCTGACAGTGCTAACACATGATTTTCCGCCCATCGGAGAATCCTTGTGGCTTCTGCCATCGCCATCCTGCTTCTTGTGCCACCCTGTCGGTTTACATGAGCGACCGCCGTGATGTTGTCTGACTGGATCAGCACCGGCCGGTGTTGAAGCAGGGGTCTAGCCTGACTTAGGGCATTGTAAATGGCCCTTAGTTCCAGAATATTTATGTGTAGGGAAGTCTCCTGACTTTTCCATAGTCCTTGGGAGTTTCTTCCCTGTGTGACTGCCCCCCAGCCTCGAAGGCTGGCATCCGTGGTCACCAGGACCCAGTCCTGTATGCCGAATCTGCGGCCCCCTAGAAGATGAGCACTCTGCAGCCACCACAACAGCGACACCCTGGCCCTTGGAGACAGGGTTATCCGCCGATGCATCTGAAGATGCGACCCGGACCACTTGTCCAACAGATCTCACTGGAAGATCCTTGCATGGGACCTGGCGAATGGAATTTCTTCGTAAGAAGCTACCATCTTTCCCAGGGCTCGCGTGCATTGATGCACCGACACCTGTATTTGTATTAGGAGGTCTCTGTCTAGAGACGACAACTCCTTGGACTTCTCCTCCGGGAGAAACCCTTTTTTCCTGTTCTGTGTCCAGAACCATACCCAGGAACAGTAGACGCGTCGTAGGAACCAGCTGCGACTTTGGAATATTCAGAATCCAGCCGTGCTGTTGTAGCACTTCCCGAGATAGTGCTACTCTGACGAATAACTGCTCCCTGGACCTCGCCTTTATAAGGAGATCGTCCAAGTACGGGATAATTATTTCGGCCATTACCTTGGTAAATACCCTCGGTGCCGGGACAGACCAACGGCAACGTCTGGAATTGGTAATGACAATCCTGTACCACAATTTTGAGGTACTCCTGGTGAAGAGGGTAAATAGGGACATGCAGGTAAGCATCCTTGATGTCCAGTGATACCATGAAATTCTCCAGGCTTGCAATAATCGCCCTGAGCGATTCCATTTTGAACTTGAACCTACGTATATAAGTGTTCAAGGATTTCAATTTTAGAATGGGTCTCACCGAACCGTCTGGTTTCGGTACCACAACATTCTGGAATAGTAACCCCGGCCTTGTTGAAGGAGGGGTACCTTGATTTCACCTGCTGGAAGTACAGCTTGTGAATTGCCGCCAGTACTACCTCCCTTTCTCCGAGGGCAGCAGGCAAGGCTGATGTGAGGTAACGGCGAGGGGGAGTCGCCTCGAACTCCAGCCTGTATCCCTGTGATACTACTTGCAGAACCTAGGGATCCACCTGTGGGCAAGCCCACTGGTCCCTGAAGTTCCCGAGACGAGCCCCCACTGCACCTGTCTCCACCTGTGGAGCCCCAGCGTCATGCGGTGGACTCAGAGGAAGCGGGGGAAAATTTTTGATCCTGGGAACTGGCTGTCTGGTGCAGCTTTTTCCTTCTTCCCTTTTCTCTGTGCAGAAAGGAAGCGCCTTTGACCCGTTTGCTTTTCTGAAGCCGAAAGGACTGTACCTGAAAATACGGTGCTTTCTTAGGCTGTGAGGAAACCTGAGGTAAAAAAATCTCTTCCCAGCTGTTGCTGTGAATACGAGGTCCCAGAGACCATCCCCAAACAATTCCTCACCCTTATAAGGCAGAATCTCCATGTGCCTTTTAAAGGCAGCATCACCTGTCCACTGCCGGGTCTCTAATACCCTCCTGGCAGAATGGACATTGCATTAATTCTGGATGCCAGCCGGCAAATATCCCTCTGTGCATCCTTCATATATAAGACGACGTCTTTAATATGCTCTATGTTAGCAAAATATTATCCCTGTCTAGGGTATTAATATTATCTGACAGGGTATCAGACCACGCTGCAGCAGCACTATTTATGCTGAGGCAAATGCAGGTCTCAGTATAGTACCTGAGTGTGTATATACAGACTTCAGGATAGTCTCCTGCTTTTTATCAGCAGGCTCCTTCGAATTGGCCGTATCCCAAGACGGCAGTGCCACCTTTTTTGACAAACGTGTGAGCGCCTTATCCACCCTAGGGGATATCTCCCAACGTGACCTATCCGCTGGCGGGAAAGGGTATGCCAGCAGTAACTTTTTAGAAATTACCATTTTCTTATCGGGGGAACCCACGCTCTTTACACACTTCATTCACTCATCTGATGGGGGAACAAAACACTGGCTGCTTTTTCTCCCCAAACATAAAACCCCTTTTATGTGGTACTTGGGTTAATGTCAGAAATGTGTAACACATTTTTCATTGCCGAGATCATGCAACGGATGTTCCTAGTGGATTGTGTATATGTCTCAACCTCGTCGACACTGGAGTCAGACTCCGTGTCGACATCTGTGTCTGCCATCTGAGGTAACAGGCGTTTTTTGAGCCCCTGATGGCCTTTGAGACGCCTGGGCAGGCGCGGGCTGAGAAGCCGGCTGTCCCACAGCTGTTACGTCATCCAGCCTTTTATGTAAGGAGTTGACATTGTCGGTTAATACCTTCCACCTATCCATCCACTCTGGTGTCGGCCCCACAGGGGGCGACATCCCATTTATCGGCCTCTGCTCCGCCTCCCCGTAACCTTCCTCATCCAACATGTCGACACAGCCGTACCGACACACCGCACACACACAGGGAATGCTCTGACTGAGGACAGGACCCCACAAAGTCCTTTGGGGAGACAGAGAGAGAGTAAGCCAGCACACACCAGAGCGCTATATAATGCAGGGATTAACACTATAACTGAGTGATTTTTCCCCCAATAGCTGCTTGTATACACATATTGCGCCTAAATTTAGTGCCCCCCCTCTCTTTTTAACCCTTTGAGCCTGAAAACTACAGGGGAGAGCCTGGGGAGCTGTCTTCCAGCTGCACTGTGAAGAAAAAATGGTGCCAGTGTGCTGAGGGAGATAGCCCCGCCCCTTTTTCGGCTGACTTTTCTCCCGCTTTTTTCATGGATTCTGGCAGGGGTAATTTATCACATATATAGCCCTGGGGCTATATATTGTGATGATTTTCCAGCAAAGGTGTTTATATTGCCCTCAGGGCGCCCCCCCCCCCCCCCCCCAGCGCCCTGCACCCATCAGTGACCGGAGTGTGAGGTGTGCATGAGGAGCAATGGCGCACAGCTGCAGTGCTGTGCGCTACCTTGTTGAAGACAGAAGTCTTCTGCCGCCGATTTTCCGGAACACTTCTTACTTCTGGCTCTGTAAGGGGGCCGGCGGCGCGGCTCCGGGAACGAACACCAAGGTCGGGTCCTGCGGTCGATCCCTCTGGAGCTAATGGTCTCCAGTAGCCTAAGAAGCCCAAACTACCACCAGTTAGGTAGGTTCGCTTCTTCTCCCCTTAGTCCCTCGCTGCAGTGAGTCTGTTGCCAGCAGATCTCACTGTAAAATAAAAAACCTAAAATATACTTTCTTTCTAGGAGCTCAGGAGAGCCCCTAGTGTGCATCCAGCTCAGCACAAGATTCTAACTGAGGTCTGGAGGAGGGTCATAGTGGGAGGAGCCAGTGCACACCAGGTAGTCCTAAAGCTTTCTTTAGTTGTGCCCAGTCTCCTGCGGAGCCGCTATTCCCCATGGTCCTTACGGAGTCCCAGCATCCACTTAGGACGTCAGAGAAAATAAGATTTTAAACCTACCGGTAAATCTTTTTCTCCTAGTCCGTAGAGGATGCTGGGGACTCCGTAAGGATCATGGGGTATAGACGGGCTCCGCAGGAGACATGGGCACTCTAAAGACTTTAGAATGGGTGTGCACTGGCTCCTCCCTCTATGCCCCTCCTCCAGACCTCAGTTAGAGAAACTGTGCCCAGAGGAGACGGACAGTACGAGGAAAGGAGTTTTGTTAATCTAAGTGCAAGATTCATACCAGCCCACACCATCCACACCGTATAACCTGGAATATACGCAACCAGTTAACAGTATGAAAAAAACCGCATCAGCCAAAGACTGATCTTAACTGTAACATAACCCTTATCATGTAAGTAACAACTATATACAAGCCTTGCAGAAATATGTCCGCACTGGGACGGGCGCCCAGCATCCTCTACGGACTAGGAGAAAAAGATTTACCGGTAGGTTTAAAATCTTATTTTCTCTAACGTCCTAGAGGATGCTGGGGACTCCGTAAGGACCATGGGGATTATACCAAAGCTCCAAACTGGGCGGGAGAGTGCGGATGACTCTGTAGCACCGATTGAGCAAACATGAGGTCCTAATCAGCCAGGGTATCAAACTTGTAGAATTTTGCAAAGGTGTTTGAACCCGACCAAGTAGCTGCTCGGCAAAGCTGTAACGCCGAGACGCCTCGGGCAGCCGCCCAAGAAGAGCCCACCTTCCTAGTGGAATGGGTTTTACCGAATTTGGTAACGGCAATCCAGCCGTAGAATGAGCCTGCTGAAACTTGTTACAGATCCAGAGAGCAATAGTCTGCCTAGAAGTAGGAGCGCCAACTTTGTTGGCCGAATACCGGACAAACAGTGCCTCTGTTTTCCTAATCCGAGCCGTCCTGGCTACGTAAATTTTTAAGGCCCTGACCACATCCAGGGACTTTGAATCCTCCAAGTCTCCCGTAGCCACAGGCACCACAATAGGTTGGTTCATATGAAACGATGAAACCACCTTAGGCAAAAATTGAGGACGCGTCCTCAACTCTGCTCTATCCACATGGAAAATCAGATAGGGGCTTTTGTGAGACAAAGCCGCCAATTCGGACACCCGCCTTGCAGATGCCAAGGCCAACAACATGACCACCTTCGAAATGATAAATTTTAATTCAACTGTTTGAAGAGGCTCAAACCAGTGAGATTTTAGGAACTGTAACACAACGTTAAGGTCCCAACGTGCCACTGGGGGCACAAAAGGAGGCTGGATGTGCAGCACTCCCTTTACAAAAGTCTGGACTCCTGGGAGAGAAGCCAATTCCTTCTGAAAGAATATAGATAGGGACGAAATCTGTACCTTAATGGAGCCTAACTTCAGGCCCATATCCACTCCTGTCTGTCTTCCGTAGGAGCATTCTTGGCTTCACACCAAGATACATACTTCCTCCAGATACGGTGATAATGTTTTGCCGTCACCTCCTTCCTAGCCTTTATCAGAGTAGGGATGACTTCCTCCGGAATACCTTTCCCAGCTAGGATTCGGTGTTCAACTGCCATGCCGTCAAACGTAACCGCGGTAAGTCTTGGAATACGCAGGGCCCCTGCTGCAACAGGTCCTCCCTGAGAGGAAGAGGTCATGGATCTTCTGTGAGCATCTCCTGGAGATCTGAATACCATGCCCTTCGAGGCCAATCTGGAACAATGAGTATTGTCCGAACTCTTTTTCGTCTTATGATTCTCAATATTTTTGAGATGAGAGGAAGAGGAGGGAACACATAGACTGACTGAAACACCTACGGTGTCACCAGGGCGTCTACCGCTACTGCCTGAGGGTCTCTTGACCTGGCACAATACCTCCGAATCTTCTTGTTGAGGCGTGACGCCATCATGTCTATTTGAGGAAGTCCCCAAAGACTTGTTATCTCTGCAAAAACTTTTTGATGAAGTCCCCACTCTCCTGGATGGAGATCGTGTCTGCTGAGGAAATCTGCTTCCCAGTTGTCCACTCCCGGAATGAAGACTGCTGACAGAGCGTTTACGTGATTTTCCGCCCAGCAAAGAATCCTGGTGGCTTCCGCCATTGCCACTCTGCTCCTTGTCCCGCCTTGGAGGTTTACATGAGCCACGGCTGTGACGTTGTCTGATTGAATCAGAACCGGTAGGTCGCGAAGAAGATTCTCCGCTTGTCGTAGGCCGTTGTATATGGCCCTTAATTCCAGAATGTTGATGTGTAGACAAGCCTCCTGGCTCGACCATAGTCCCTGAAAATTTCTTCCTTGTGTGACTGCTCCCCATCCTCGGAGGCTCGCATCCGTGGTCACCAGAACCCAGTCCTGAATGCCGAACCTGCGACCCTCTAGAAGGTGAGCACTCTGCAGCCACCACAGGAGAGACACCCTGGCCCTGGGGGACAGGCTTATTTTCTGATGAATTTGAAGATGGGACCCGGACCACTTGTCCAGAAGGTCCCACTGAAACGTCCTCGCATGAAATCTGCCGAAGGGGATCGCCTCGTAGGTCGCCACCATTTTTCCCATTACTCGAGTGCATTGATGAACTGACACTCTGTTCGGTTTTAACAGGTCTCTGACCATGGCCCTCATTCCGAGTTGTTCGCTCGCTAGCTGCTTTTAGCAGCATTGCACACGCTAAGCCGCCGCCCTCTGGGAGTGTATCTTCGCATAGCAGAATTGCGAACGAAAGATTAGCAAAATTGCGAATAGAAAATTCTTAGCAGTTTCTGAGTAGCTCGAGACTTACTCCTACATTGCGATCAGTTCAGTCAGTTTCGTTCCTGGTTTGACGTCACAAACACACCCAGCGTTCGGCCAGACACTCCCCCGTTTCTCCAGCCACTCCCGCATTTTTCCCTGAAACGCCTGCGTTTTTCCGCACACTCACAGAAAACGGTCAGTTTCCGCCCAGAAACACCCACTTCCTGTCAATCACTCACCGATCAGCAGAACGATGAAAAAGCTTCGTTATGCCGTGAGTAAAATGCATAACTTTTGTGTAAAATAACTAAGTGCATGCGCTCTGCGAACCTTGCGCATGCGCAGTAAGCGACTAATCGCAGTATAGCGAAAATCGTCAACGAGCGAACAACTCGGAATGACCCCCCATGTTCCGGAGTTCCTGGGTATTTTTCCATCGGGAGAAAAACCCTCTTTTGTTCCGTGTCCAGAATCATGCCTAAGAACGATAGCCGAGTCGTTGGAACCAACTGTGACTTTGGTAGATTTAGAATCCAGCCATGCTGCTGGAGCACTCTCAGGGAGAGGGACACGCTTTTCAGCAACTGATCTCTCGATCTCGCTTTTATCAGGAGATCGTCCAAGTACGGGATAATTGTGACTCCCTGCATGCGCAGGAGCACCATCATTTCCGCCATTACCTTGGTGAAAATCCTCGGGGCCGTGGAAAGCCCAAACGGCAACGTCTGAAACTGGTAATGACAGCCCTGTACAGTGAATCTCAGGTACGCCTGATGAGGGGGATATATGGGGACATGAAGGTATGCATCCTTTATGTCCAGTGACACCATAAAATCCCCCCCTTCCAGGCTGGAGATAACTGCCCGGAGCGATTCCATCTTGAATTTGAACTTTTGCAAGTACAGGTTTAGGGATTTTAGATTTAGAATGGGTCTGACCGAGCCATCCGGTTTCGGAACCACAAACAGGGTTGAATAGTACCCCTTCCCCTGTTGAATTAGGGGAACCTTGACAATCACTTGCTGTTGACACAGCTTTTGAATTGCAGCTAAAACTATCTCCTTTTCTGGGGGAGAAGCTGGTAAAGGCGATTTGAAAAATCAGCGCGGAGGCACCTCTTCGAATTCCAGCTTGTAGCCCTGGGATACAATTTCCATCGCCCAAGGATCCACGTCTGACTGAACCCAGACGCGGCTGAGGAGTCGAAGATGTGCCCCCACCGGCGCGGACTCCCTCAGTGGAGCCCCAGCGTCATGCGGTGGATTTAGTAGAAGCCGGGGAGGACTTCTGCTCCTGGGAACTAGCCGTGGCAGGCATTCTTTTCCCTTTAACCTTACCTCTGACGAGGAAGGAAGAGCCCCGACCTCTTCTGGATTTATGCGACCGAAAGTGACCTCACCGCTGACCTGAAAGTTCCCACCATTGGTTACAATGGAGCGCATAGGCGCTACATTGTAACACTGCCGTGTGCCGTCTGTCATACAGTACAGGAGCACACAGCCGATCAGGAGGGTGCCACAACGTGGCGCTCCCTGATTGGCTGAAGAAACCCAATTAGACATCAGTCAGAGTGGGTTTCTGGCATTCGGGGAAAGGGGTCCCATGTGAAAACATGGGTCCCCTTTCAGTTCGTGGTCGGGTGTCCGTTTTTTTATTTTTTCAAGTACGTGGATTACAAAAGGATTACAAGCAGAGGAGCCTTCAACCATGGATTATGTGAGTATACTTTTTTCTACAGGTACACCATGGATTCTACTGGAGAAGAGGACCGACCTGCGTGGGAACATAGGTAAGTATGTATGTATGTTGGTGTGCATGTATGTATTAAAGTTATACTTTCAAGGTGTGTGTGTGATGTCTTTATTGGGGTATTTTTTTAGTAGTAGTACTACAGGTACCAACGGGCCCAGTTTTCCGCCGCATGCTGGTACTTGTGGTTCTCCAAGTACCAGCTTGCGGGGGAGGCTTGCTGGGCCTTGTAGTACTGCTACTAAAAACAATATCAATCACTTTGAACAAAGGCTATCAGCCCCCCATCCGCAGCCCATTGGATGGGGGGGGACAGCCTCGGGCTTCACCCCTGGCCCTTGGGTGGCTGGGGGGGGGGACCCCTTGATTGAAGGGGTCCCCACTCCCCCAGGGTACCCCGGCCAGGGGTGACTAGTTGGATATTTGATGCCACGGCCGCAAGGCACTGTATAAAAGTGACATCCGGCTGTGGCATTATCTGTCCAGCTAGTGGAGCCCGGTGCTGGTTTCAAAAATACGGGGGACCCCTACTTTTTGTTCCCCGTATTTTTGAAACCAGGACCAGGCGCAGAGCCTGGTGCTGGTTGCTTAAATATGGGGGAACCCCTGTCAATTTTTCCCCCATATTTTTGCAACCAGGGCCGGCTCAAAGAGCCCGAGGCTGGTTTGGTTTAGGAGGGGGGACCCCACGCATTTTTTTTTTTTAATTTATAACATTCCCCCCCCCCTTCCCACTGAAAAACATGCACGGATCTCATGGATCCGTGCATGCCTATACAAACACGGGATAAAAAAGCAGGTCTGTTTTTTTTAGCACTTTTTCACGATTTGTATTTTAGCACGGCAGTGTTTGGCTATTGTCGGCAGTGTTTGTGTTTTGCACTTTTTAGTAAATTCCCGATTTCTACCAAATTGCAGGCGTATTTGACCGATGGTGTATTGATTCGTGATTTTTTCCTAGGACTTCCAAAATATTACGAATGCCCTCATCACTGCCGTGATTTTTGCTTAGTAAATTACCGAGATGACACTTTGAAGAAAAAACGGCATCTCGGTCAAAATCGGGACCTTAGTAGATATACCCCTGCGTCTTTAATGTGACCTAAGGTCAATAAAATGGTATCCCTATCTAGGGTATCAATGTCAGCTGACGAGGTATCTGTCCAAACTGCTAACGCACTACAAACCCAAGCCGATACTATTGCCGGTCTGAGCAAAGCACCCGTATGTGAATAAATTGATTTTAAGGTAGTTTCCTGTCTGCGATCAGCAGGATCCTTGAGGGCCGCCATGTCTGGAGACTGTAGCGCCACCTTCTTGGAAAAGCGCGTTAAAGCCTTGTCCACCCTGGACGAGGATTCCCACCGTACCCTGTCCTGTGCAGGGAAAGGATACGCCATAAGAATCCTCTTGGGAATCTGCAGTTTTTTGTCTGGAGTTTCCCAAGCTTTTTCAAATAACGCGTTCAGCTCATGAGATGGGGGAAAGGTTACCTCAGGTTTCTTTTCCTTAAACATGCATACCCGCGTGTCAGGGACAGAGGGGTCATCTGTGATATGTAAAACATCTTTTATTGCAATAATCATATAATGAATACTTTTGGCCACCCTTGGGTGTAACCTCGCATCATCGTAGTCGACACTGGAGTCAGAATCCGTGTCGGTATCAGTGTCTGCTACTTGGGACAAGGGACGTTTTTGAGACCCTGAAGGGCCCTGTGACACAGTCATAGCCATTGATTGACTCCCTGTTTTATCCCTGGACTCTGCTTTGTCCAATCTCTTATGTAATAAAGCCACATTTGCATTTAAAACATTCCACATATCTAACCAATCAGGTGTCGGCGTTGCCGACGGAGACACCACAATCATCTGCTCCACCTCCTCCTTAGATGAGCCTTCCGCTTCAGACATGCCGACACACACGTACCGACACTCCCACACACTCAGGGATATATCTATATGGAGACAGTCCCCCAATAAGGCCCTTTGGAGAGACAGAGAGAGAGTATGCCAGCACACACCCAGCGCCACCGGACACTGGAATAAAATCCCAGTTAGTACAGCGCTTTTATATAAATATATAAACAACACTCACTGCGCCAATGAAACGTGCCCCCCCCCCCCCCACACACTTTTTTTGCCCTCTGTAGCCTTGTTCAGCAGGGGAGAGTCCGGGGAGCCAGCTTCTCTGCAGCTTGTTGTGGAGAAAATGGCGCTGGTTAGTGCTGGAGGACCAAGCCCCGCCCCCTCACCGGCGGGCTTCGGTCCCGCTCAAATTATTTATACTGGCGGGGGTTTATTAATATACTGCCTCCGCAGTATCTACTTTATATGCCAGTGTCCCTAGAGGTTTTTATTGCTGCCCACGGCGCCCCCCCTGCGCCCTGCACCCTTACAGTGCCCACTGTGTGTGTCTGTGTGGGAGCAATGGCGTGCAGCGTTACCGTTGCGCGTTACCTCAGTGAAGATCTGAAGTCTTCTGCCGCCTGTGAAGTCTTCTTTTCTTCTTAATACTTACCCGGCTTCTATCTTCCGGCTCTGTGAGGAGGACGGCGGCGCGGCTGCGGGACGAACGGCGAGGGTGAGACCTGCGTTCCGACCCTCTGGAGCTAATGGTGTCCAGTAGCCTAAGAAGCAGAGCCTATCATTCAAGTAGGTCTACTTCTCTCCCCTCAGTCCCACGATGCAGGGATCCTGTTGCCAGCAGTGCTCCCTGAAAATAAAAAACCTAACAAAAAGTATTTTTCAGAGAAACTCAGGAGAGCTCCCCTGCAGTGCACCCAGTCTCCTCTGGGCACAGGATCTAACTGAGGTCTGGAGGAGGGGCATAGAGGGAGGAGCCAGTGCACATCCATTCTAAAGTCTTTAGAGTGCCCATGTCTCCTGCGGAGCCCGTCTTTACCCCATGGTCCTTACGGAGTCCCCAGCATCCTCTAGGACGTAACAGAAATTATAAAACAAAACTGGGTAATAGCAAACAGTCATAGAGGTAGGAAGGCCCTGCTTGCAAGCTTACAATCTAAAGGATCACATAATTAGAAACTAGCAGCTTTAGGTAGATTAAACTGTTTTCACAACCATTAGTAGCTGGACTTTCCTGAACCATTTACAAGTAGGCTAGCCATTTTATATTACGGCAGATTTCAGTTGGGTAGCTGGACGTCGCCTATAAACTGATTTTAGTAGCAGATACATTGGTTCTAACAATAAAGGGAACCAGTATTATAACACAACAGATATCTGGCTTCAGTCCTTTGCAAGTAAATCAAAGTGAATACTTACTCCAGCTGAATGGACCATGCACTTGGGTGCTCCTGTGGTGCCAGATGAGTACATTATATATAGGGGGTGATTGAAGGGCAGCTGTTCAAATTCCAGCTGTGGTGATTGGTCCCCGGCTTTTCCAGTTGCTAGAAAGTCATCCAGGAACATGCTGGGAAACAAAACGACAAGAATTTAAGGCTAACTAGGTACTGTTTTCATTACGTATGAACCCGCCAAATAGATTATGAGAAAGAGGCAATATGCACCAATATTAGATGGCCATGGGTGCAAGCATCTAGTATTTATCCTCACTGGCAACTATCTTCTAGTTAATACAAGTGTCTAATCAGTCAATTACGTGGCAGCAACTCAATACATAAAAGCACAGGTTCTCAAACTCGGTTCAGGTTTTGCAGGTCACCTGTAGATTTTTAACATGTGAAAGTTGGTGATACACAGTGCAGCTGCTGGATGACCTGGAAAACGTGAACCGTGTGGGGTCCTGAGGACAGAGTTTGAGAACCACTGCATAAAAGCATGCAGACGTGGTCAAGAGATTTACTTGTTGTTCAGACCAAACATTAGAGTAGGGAAGGAATGTGATATAAGTGACTTCTGACTGTGGATAAAATTAGTATACATACAAAGTACTAATAATTTCTCTTTAACTCTAAATATATCAGTTTCTACTAAACATAACACCTTCACCCACTCTCCTCTTCAATTATTAGAAGGGGGAAATACATATTAGTCAAAGTTAAAGTAAGTATATTCTGAGAGTCAACTTTCACAAATCACACTCTATGATAATATGATCACTCTACTGTTTTATTATTACTGTCACTGACACACATAAAGGTTTCAATTAGCAGCAGGCAACATAGAGCATCCAATACGTGGAAGGCAGAAGCTTTTGTCTTGCCCAGTAGTTCCCAAACTGTGTGCCGTGGCACCCTGGGGTGCCTTGAGGCACTTGCTGGGGTGCCCTTGGTTGGTGGTTTAGAAGCAATTCAAATTATTTGGGGTCAATATAATAGGCAAAACCAGCGCTTGTGGCTTCCCATCATAAAATATGTGGATAAATAGAAGTGAATCCTGTCCCTCACCACACAACTGAACCTAATAATGACATATAAACACAATTTACTTTATTTAATATTTCTTTCTGAATTTCTCAATAAGAAACATTTGTTCTAGGGGTGCCGTGAATTTTTTTTTTATACTCTTGGGAGCCGTGATTCAAAAAAAAATTGTGAACCACTGGTTTAGCCCCAATACTACAGTTAATAAATTCATGATGATACTCCCAGGAGTGTCATAGGCATGATATGAATCACAAATATGATTCATAAATATATTATAGTTTTCATTTTCTCATAACGTCCTGGGACTCCGTAAGGACCATAGGGATAGACGGGCTCCGCAGGAGACATGGGCACTTTAAGAAAGACTTTGACTCTGGGTGTGCACTGGCTCCTCCCTCTATGCCCCTCCTCCAGACCTCAGTTTGATACTGTGCCCAGAGGAGATTGGTGCACTGCAGGGAGCAACATCGTGGAACTGAGGAGAGAGAAACAGCCCTACTTCTCTGAGTTTCAAGGTCCTGTTTCTTAGCCTACTGGACACCATTAGCTCCAGAGGGAGTTGGTACACAGGTCTCACCCTGGAGTTCGTCCCAGAGCCGCGCCGCCGTCCTCCTCGCAGAGCCAGAAGATAGAAGCCGGGTGAGTATGAGAAGTAAGAAGGCTTCAAAGGCGGCAGAAGACTTTGTGATCTTCACTGAGGTAACGCACAGCACTGCAGCTGTGCGCCATTGCTCCCATACACCTCACACACTCCGGTCACTGTAAGGGTGCAGGGCGCAGGGGGGGCGCCCTGGGCAGCAATATAAACCTCTATTACTGCATAAACACATATATACATGTACAGCTGGGCACTGTACATGTATATAAAGAGCCCCCGCCATGTTTTTGAATAATTTGAGCGGGACAGAAGCCCGCTGCCGAGGGGGCGGGGCTTCTCCCTCAGCACTCACCAGCGCCATTTTTCTCCACAGCACAGTGCTGAGAGGAAGCTCCCCGGACTCTCCCCTGCTTACTGAGGTGACAGTGGGTTTTTCAAGAGAGGGGGGCACATAATTGGTGAAAAACGTGTTATTTCAGCGCTACTGGGGAAACATTCTGTGTTTTACCTGGGTTATATAGCGCTGGGGTGTGTGCTGGCATACTCTCTCTCTGTCTCTCCAAAGGGCCTGGTGGGGAACTGTCTTCAGATAACAGCTTCCCTGTGTGTGTGGGGTGTGTCGGTACGCGTGTGTCGACATGTATGAAGTGGAAGGCTCACCTAAGGAGGAGGGGGAGTGTATGAATGTCAGATCTCCGTCGGCAGCGCCGACACCGGACTGGATGGAGATGTGGAATGTCTTGAGTGCTAGTGTAAATTTATTACACAAGAGATTAGACAAGGCTGAGGCTAGGGTACAGTCAGGTAGTCAGACCATGACTGTCCCTGTGTCACCGGGACCTTCCGGGTCTCAGAAGCGCACATTGTCTCAAATAATGGACACAGATACAGACACGGATTCAGACTCCAGTGTCGACTATGAGGAGGCAAAATTACAGCCAAAAGTGGCTAAGGGCATTCGATATATGATTATTGCAATAAAAGATGTTTTGCATATCACAGAGGAACCCCCTGTCCCGGACAAGAGGGTACACATGTATAAAGAGAAAAGCCTGAGGTCACTTTTCCATCCTCGTATGAGCTGAGCGAGCTGTGCGAAAAGGCTTGGGAATCTCCAGACAAGAGGCTGCAGATTCCCAAAAGGATTCTTATGGCGTATCCTTTCCCGCAAACGGATAGGATACGATGGGAGTCTTCTCCTAAGGTGGACAAGGCTTTAACACGTTTATCAAAGAAGATAGCGCTGCCATCCCAAGATACGGCTACCCTCAAGGATGCTGCTGATCGCAGACAGGAGGTTACCATGAAGTCCATTTACACACATTCAGGTACAATTCTTAGACCGGCAATGGCATCGGCCTGGGTTTGTAGTGCTGTCGCAGCATGGACAGACTCCTTATCTACGGAAATTGAGACCCTAGATAAGGATACCATTTTAATGACCCTAGGGCATATAAAAGATGCTGCAATATATATGAGGGATGCTCAAAGAGACATTTGTTTGCTAAGTTCCAGAATAAAACCTATGTCTGTTTCTGCTAGGTGAGTCTTATGGACCCGACAGTGGACGGGTGATGCCGACTCAAAGAGGCATATGGAGTCTTTGCCTTACAAAGGTGAGGAGTTATTTGGAGAAGGCCTCTCGGACCTCGTCTCCACAGCTACGGCAGGTAAATCGAATTTTTTGCCTTATGTTCCCTCACAGCCTAAGAAAGCGCCTCATTATCAAATGCAGTCCTTTCGTTCGAATAAAAGCAAAAGAGTACGAGGATCGTCCTTTCTTGCCAGAGGTAAGGGCAGAGGAAAAAAGCTGCACACAGCTAGTTCCCAGGAACAGAAGTCCTACCCTGCCTCTGCAAAATCCACCGCATGACGCTGGGGCTTCCCTGGGGGAGTCCGCTCAAGTGGGGGCACGTCTTCGACTTTTCAGCCACATCTGGGTTCATTCACAGGTGGATCCCTGGGCAATAGAAATTGTTTCTCTGGGATACAAGCTGGAATTCGAAGAGGTGCCTCCTCGCCGGTTTTTCAAATCGGCTCTACCTGCGGCTCCCTCAGAGAGGGAGTTAGTGTTGAATGCAATACAAAACTTGTATCTTCAACAGGTAGTGGTCAAGGTTACTCTACTGCAGCAAGGAAAGGGTTATTACTCAACCCTGTTTGTGGTTCCGAAACCGGACGGTTCGGTCAGACCCATTTTGAATTTAAAATCCCTGAACCTATACTTGAAAAGGTTCAAATTTAAGATGGAATCGCTCAGGGCGGTCATCGCCAGCCTGGAAGGGGGGGATTTTATGGTTTCCCTGGACATAAAGGATGCATACCTTCATGTTCCAATATTTCCTCCTCATCAGGCGTTCCTGAGATTTGCTGTACAAGATTGTCATTACCAATTTCAGACTTTGCCGTTTGGGCTTTCAACGGCCCCGAGGATTTTCACCAAGGTAATGGCGGAAATGATGGTGCTCCTGCGCAAGCGAGGGGTCACAATTATCCCATACTTGGACGATCTCCTCATAAAAGCGAGATCTCGGGAGAAGTTACTGGACAGCGTGTCTTTGTCTTTGAAGGTGTTACAGCAACACGGCTGGATTCTCAATATCCCGTAGTCACAGTTGGTTCCTACGAAGCGTCTGACCTTCTTGGGCTTGATTCTGGACACAGACCAGAAGAAGGTTTTTCTTCCAATGGAAAAAGCTCAGGAACTAATGACTCTGGTCAGGAACCTATTGAAGCCAAAACAGGTGTCAGTGCATCACTGCACTCGAGTCCTGGAGAAAATGGTGGCATCGTACGAAGCCATTCCCTTCGGCAGGTTCCATGCGAGGACCTTCCAATGGGACCTACTGGACAAGTGGTCCGGGTCACATCTACAAATGCATCAGAGGATCACCCTGTCCCCCAGAGCAAGGGTGTCTCTCCTGTGGTGGCTGCAGAGTGCTCACCTCCTAGAGGGTCGCAGGTTCGGCATTCAGGACTGGATCCTGGTGACCACAGACGCAAGTCTCCGAGGTTGGGGAGCAGTCACACAGGGAAGAAATTTCCAAGGTCTTTGGTCGGGTCTAGAGACTTGTCTCCACATCAACATTCTGGAGTTGAGGGCCATATACAACGCCCTACGTCAAGCGGAGGCATTACTTCGCGACAAACCAGTTCTGATTCAGTCGGACAATGTCACCGCAGTAGCTCATGTAAACCGCCAAGGCGGCACAAGGAGCAGGGTGGCAATGGCGGAAGCCACCAGGATTCTTCGCTGGGCGGAAAATCATGTAAGCGCTCTGTCAGCAGTGTTCATTCCGGGAGTGGACAACTGGGAAGCAGACTTCCTCAGCAAGACAAAGAAGAGTGAGAACAATTCTCATTGTTCCAGATTGGCCGCGAAGGACTTGGTATCCGGATCTACAGGAATTGCTCACAGAAGATCCGTGGCCTCTTCCTCTAAGGCAGGACCTGCTGCAGCAGGGGCCCTGTCAGTTCTAAGACTTACCACGGCTGCGTTTGACGGCATGGCGGTTGAACGCCGGATCCTAGCGGACAAAGGTATTCCGGATGAGGTCATTCCTACGCTAATAAAGGCTAGGAAGGACGTGACATCAAAACATTATCACCGAATATGGAGAAAATATGTTTCTTGGTGTGAGGCCAGGAATGCTCCTACGGAGGAATTCCATTTGGGTTGTCTCCTTCTGGAGTGAATTTGGGCCTAAAATTAGGCTCCATAAAATTTCAGATTTCGGCCTTAACCATTTTCTTTCAAAAGGAATTGGCCTCTCTACCTGAAGTACAGACTTTTGTAAAAGGAGTACTACATATTCAGCCTCCTTTTGTACCTCCGGTGGCGCCTTGGGACCTTAACTTGGTGTTAAGTTTCCTTATGTCACATTGGTTTGAACCGCTCAAAACGGTGGAGTTAAAATATCTCACTTGGAAGGTGGTCATGTTGTTAGCCTTGGCTTCGGCTAGGTGAGTTTCGGAATTGGCGGCTTTATCACATAAAAGCCCCTATCTGGTTTTCCATATGGATAGAGCGGAGTTGCGGATCCGTCCTCAATTCCTACCTAAGGTGGTCTCATCCTTTCATATGAACCAACCTATTGTCGTGCCTGTGGCTACTCGTGACTTGGAGGATTCCGAGTCCCTTGATGTGGTCAGGGCTTTGAAAATTTACGTGGCCAGAACGGCTAGGATCAGAAAAACAGAAGCACTGTTTGTCCTGTATGCAGCCAACAAGGTTGGCGGCCCTGCTTCAAAGCAGACTATTGCTCGCTGGATCTGTAACACGATCCAGCAAGCGCATTCTACGGCAGGATTGCCGGTACCAAAATCGGTTAAGTCCCATTCCACTAGGAAGGTGGGCTCGTCTTGGGCGGCTGCCCGAGGGGTCTCGGCACTACAGCTGTGCCGAGCTGCTACTTGGTCGGGGTCAAACACCTTTGCAAAGTTTTATAAGTTTGATACCCTGGCTGAGGAGGACCTCCTGTTTGCTCAATCGTTGCTGCAGAGTCATCCGCACTCTCCCGCCCGTTTGGGAGCTTTGGTATAATCCCCATGGTCCTTACGGAGTCCCAGCATCATCTAGGACGTTAGAGAAAATAAGATTTTAAACCTACCGGTAAATCTTTTTCTCGTAGTCCGTAGAGGATGCTGGGCGCCAGTCCCAAGTGCGGACTACTTCTGCAAGACTTGTATATAGTTATTGCTTAAATAAGGGTTATGTTATAGTTTCATCGGTTTTGGACCGAAACTTTGTTGTTTTTCATACTGTTAACTGGTTAGTTTAACACAAGTTATACGGTGTAATTGGTGTGGCTGGTATGAATCTTGCCCTTGGATTAACTAAAATCCTTTCCTCGTACTGTCCATCTCCTCTGGGCACAGTTTCTCTAACTGAGGTCTGGAGGAGGCGCATAGAGGGAGGAGCCAGTGCACACCCAGAGTCAAAGTCTTT
Source organism: Pseudophryne corroboree (assembly GCF_028390025.1). Taxonomy (NCBI): domain Eukaryota; kingdom Metazoa; phylum Chordata; class Amphibia; order Anura; family Myobatrachidae; genus Pseudophryne; species Pseudophryne corroboree. The sequence continues at coordinate 321,806,761 of NC_086444.1, read as the reverse complement.
CTTAAAGTGCCCATGTCTCCTGCGGAGCCCGACTTTCCCCATGGTCCTTACGGAGTCCCAGCATCCTCTACGGACTACGAGAAAAAGATTTACCGGTAGGTTTAAAATCTTATTTTTGCAACAAAGTACAAGAGAAACAGAAGTGCAAGAAAAAGGTCAGGCTCGAGTTAAGGCAATGCACTAGGGTGCACATTTGGCAGGTGGTAGTGTACAACAGCAAGATGTTTGAAGACAGATTGTGAATACAAAGAAAGCTAAGAACAAGCAGGGTTTGAGGTTGCATACCCAGCTATGAAAAAAAGCAGCGTGCATCTTTTCTTACAAATGAGAAATTAAGTGCTTTAATTATATTCTACAAAGGGTTTTCAATAGAGCGTAAACCATGATGTATTTGGCAAGTACAGTACTTATCCATAACAAAATCCAAGAAGTATTAAGAAGTGCCTAAAAAACATACGTCTGCTGCACTGTGCTAGGGAATGGAGATAATTTCTATTCAGGAAGGGCTCATTTTATAAATGGGTAACTGCCACAGAATCTTATGAAAAACTACATTTAGAGGAAAAATAATCAAACAAAATACAAATAAAACAAGGAGAAAAAAAAGAAGGGAGGGCGCAGACTATAATATGAATTTCAATTTTCACTCATTATGAGAAGATAAATCTTCTCTTCTAGACGTTCAAGTGAATGCATGTCCCAGAAATTTACATGAAAAATGTCAATGCATTACCATAACTTAGCAGCTGCTGAAGAATCTGTTAACTGCTCGGTGACCAAGGGTGGGGAACAGACACTACGTTATCTGCCCTGTGCTGCTTTATCAGAATGATTATGCTTCTGTTGTACTCACCATGCAGCCTGGATTAATAGCACCAATCAGAAGGGGGGAGGACATAGAAAACTGTATTTAATTCAATTCTGTGTGCTTCCTGTCATCTATTTTGGTTTCTATAGCCTGTACGATAAGATCTCAATATATGTATTGTATTACTGTATTCTATTGTACAACTTCTTTTTTGAGTTGCACAGCAAATATCCGTTACTACAACAAATAAATACATTCAATTTAGTGACAACTAAACATTTTAGTAATTTAGTCATGTCAGGCCTGGTAGGCATATTGGACATGTCAAATGGGGCCGAAACATCTTTTTCTTAGCTGTTTTATAGATTTAGACCAGTTTCTGAGCAGCACAGTGACATAGTGGTTAGCATTGCAATCTCATAGCACAGATGTCATAAGTTAATTTACTGAGCAATATGTACTTCCTATGTTTGCATGGGTTTTTCCCCACACTCCAGAAGTTGTAAGCATCAATGGGGCAGTGACAGACAGGAGTGACAAATATTCTCTCTGAACTGCTTCAATTGGTAGCATCATATAAATATGATAATAATAGTTGTAAGAGCTGGCAAAGCAGTCAGGCTGTATCTAGCTCCAGTAACTCAATTAGCCTAGCTCAATCTACACTGGCTTTATCAGGCACTCTGTGGATGAACAATATATGGATTTAGCTATAGCAATTACATTGCAATAAAATGCAATACAGTAATGAGACTCAAGGAAGAAGACTAGTGTGGTAGCTGCATGTAAGTGACAAAAAAGGTTTATACATAAATATTGCCCTTATTCAATCTATATGTAATGTAAATATATGTACATCATACCTACAGTATATAGATTGTTGTGTCTCTTTAAATAACAAACAGCTTTGTAATGGCTTGCTATTTTAAGATAATATGGTTCATGTTCGCAGTCTTATCCATCTGTTATGGTTTGTTTTCCATAAACACAAAAACAGCTGACACCGTCATGTTTCCAATGATGCACATAGTATTTGACAGCACTCACAGAAATAGTAATACTAAAGTGGATTTCTAAAAAGAAATCTCAGTAAGTGAAATAAGCTGCATTTGTGTTAATGAATGCTTAACATGCTGCAATGAAGTGCAAAGAGTCTCCATTGTTAGTCAGTACAGAACACTAACAGAATTTTACCCAAATAACTCCCACATTTACAGTATCATGCAGGCATCAGTTGTATTATTCTGCCTCATTTAGCCACTGGCTCAGGCTCAGTGGTTCCAGAAAATCCAAAATGTACTAGACGACACCATATTTTACTTTGTACACGACTCAAATATTTGTCTGTCAGTTACAGATTTATAATAAGAAGGGTTTCTGAAACAGCTGAGGGCCACAGTTGTGTACTGTACCAGGAAGACTGTACCTGTAGAAGGCCATACCTGAACTCTGAAGTCATATTTTCTCTAATTTTTGTTGTGTTTCTTTTGTTTTTCTGTGCATATTGAAAGCAATAAAAAAATACTTGATAATAAAAATGAAAAAAAAAATCTACTCAAAAGACATAAAGAGTTCTATTAATATAAAATGCAATGTTACACAACTTTTTTTTGGTTAGTGTTGCACTGATCAAGCAGGTCCTACGAAAGGCACAATGATTATGCACTGCTCTCTTATCTCCGACTATAGGGGGTATTCAATTATTGCCGGATTTTTCAACCAGTCGAAAAATCTGCAATTTTTAACCATTTTGCCCTATTCAGTACCCGTGTCGATTTTTCGACTGGCCAAAAAATCCGACATGGGCGAAAGCCACGTGGATCGGCGAATTAGTTGCCGATACATGTGTTTTGTCGAATTTGCACACGTTTTCGGACGTATTTGGGTCCGTTTTCGCCCCCATGCCGATTTGACAAAACAAAAAAGTGAAAAGCATGGATGAAAATGGAGTCAAAAACAGGTGAAAACGCCCGCAATTGAATAATGATGCTCGAATTAGTGCCGTTTTTTCGACTAGCTGAAAAAATGGCACTTAATGGAATACCCGACTACGGCTTTCCCTTTGTGAGAAGAACCACGCTGAAATATTACTATCTTTACCCTTTAATATTCCAGTGTCCTATTCATTTGTTCTTTTACTTAAAAGAACTGTGCAGTAGATCTTGTGCTAAAACACATCCCCAAATCATCTGCCATTCATCTGCTTACATGTATAAAAAGTAAGAAGTAGCAGATTTGCAGTATATTAAAGACTGTGGTGTAGTATCGGTGCATACTGAACTAAACTTCACTATGAATTGTTACTGTTTCTGAATAAAGGCTTTCCAATTAAAACTGATCTGGCATCTGTGGATATTGCACTTAAAAGGTCCAATATCAATCATCCAGTGTTTTCTATTTGTTATCACATATTGATTTATTTTACGCAGGGAGAGTTATATTATTTCTCGTCTTTTCTGGGAATAATCCATAGGAAAGAAGGTGCTACAGCGCAATTAAGGGTTTTCCCTCAGCGTGGAATAAAGTGTGACAGTATACTGATCTCATATTTAATTGATCTGTATGGTTTTTATGGTTCACCAATGAAGGCAGAAAAATCACACGAAAGAAGAAATTGTGTATGTTAAAATGCATATCTTCCATTCATATGAGGTGTGTGTAACTTCTGCACATTTCCAGCCGTGGGAGCACTTTCCATACTCATATACAGTATGTATTGTCTGTTTTTTGGGGGGTCATCTACACTGGAGCGCTTGCTTATAAAATCAATAAGGACAGGGCACATTAGATCTACTCCAATACAGCTTGCATATTTCAATAGGTAGCACGGATACTTTAAGGCACCAAGAAACAGAGGAGGAACACTGCATGCCTCCCCCAAATCTTTCTATAAGGCCCGTAGGTAATAATACGGCCTGAGATTAGAAGAGCGAAGTGGGGGATCTGAGCATGTGCAGAGAGTAGAGCTGGAGCTTTGGATGAGTGACCTGGCATTGTCGGACCCCCCTCTCATTGTTGCACTTTAGCGGCTACATCCCCTGCAGTGGTTTATTCTGCCATTTCTTAGGAAAACTCTTTTGTCAGAAAAAATCCATTAAAGACAGGTATGACTTCAGCAAGTCTATAATCATTAGACAGAAACATGGTGACTGATGCTCCCTCACACAAAATCACAGACACAAACCTGTTGGGAATCTTGGAGAAGTCGATTTTATCTTTCGGAAAAACATAAGGGATCACAACCACCTTCTTCAAATCTGGTAACCCTGAGGACAACAGTAACAGAGCAAATTCCATTGTGTTGGACAAGGAAATACAAAGCCAGAACAAAAACTGTCCAATATAGTGGCCACAGGACTACTCTATGAACTGTCCGAAAAGAAAAAAATGTTTCCTAAAACACATCTATATTTGTAATAAAACAATGTGGTATCTCTATCCATACAGTAGATTTAGGGGGTATGCAATTTGCTCCGTTAATCTCGGAGCTGTTGATTTCGCTCCCCCATGCCTGTTTAATGAAATCCCGTTTTTGGCTATTTTAAAGGCATTTTCACCAATGCCTTTTTCAACTTTTTCTTTTTTTGTGAAAAGTCATTGGCGAAAAATGCCTCAAAATTGGCGAAAATGGCCCACGTTTTCGCCGGTGCAGGTGAGAAAACATGTGGATTCGTTGATCCACATGTTCTTCACTCCTGCTAAATTTTTCGCCGAGGCCCTGGTACTGAATAGGGCGAATCCCCATTCGCCCTAAAAATAGCAAAAAGTCCTAGGTGAAGAAAACTGACCTAATTGCTTTAACTGACACACAATAAAATGAAAACATTCTCTTCTACAGTCCTTATGTAAAGGGCCACATACACTAGAACGATAATGCCCGATTTCATCCGATTTCGGGCATTCGGGCCGATATATCGGGTGAAATCGAGCATTTTGGAGGTGTTTCCGATCCGATGCGCATTCCCGTGAGCATCGGATCGGATCCTCTAGATTGACCGTGCTGCACTAACGATCATGTCCGACCCCGCAGGAATGGCTGGGATCGCACAAGATACATTGTATGCAAAAGGACCTTTCTTATCTTATGCAATCCTGCCACTGGGAGGCTGCCGGGGTGATCGCCTGCGACATGAGGGTCGGACATGTCGCGTTAGTGTATGGGGCCCTTAACGGTGTAATGAGACTAATATGTTCGTTTGAATATATTCTCTTTGCTTATTTTTCTGTAATATAGTAGTAAATGATGAAGACTATGTGCTGCAGGGCGCATCACCGATAATTACGGTACTACAAGAGTGGTAGAGGGGTGCAGGAGAAATTGCTTGAACTATGGCATCTCGCTCCCATTGCTGCTAATTGAATAACCCCCTAAAAAGAGGATTTATGTCTTACCTTGGTAAATCCTTTTCTTTGAATCCATAGGGGGCACAGGAGAATCACAATGCTGGGTATAGGCTGGGCTGGGAGCAGGCTGGCACCAAAAGGGTTACTTAAAAGTACCCAGCAGGCCTTGCCTCCCTTGTTCTTTATACCCCGCCCCCGTCCCCGGGCACGCCAGTTTTAGTAGAAAGCCCAGGCAGGAGCAGAAGGAGATGAAGGAAGAGCGCCACACACAGAGAGACACTGCGAAGATGGTTGGACACACACCGCCCACACAGGAACTCAGATCCGCAAGACAGGTGCGTAAGGGAGAGCGTCCTGTGCCCCCTATGGACTCAAAGAAAAGGATTTACCAAGGTAAGACATAAATCCTCTTTTCTTTTTCGTCCACTAGGGGGCAAAGGAGAATCTCAATGCTGGGATGTCTCAAAGCTGTGCCCCAAAGGAGGGGACGCTCCTGGACTGCGCTCAGGACCCTACACCCGAAGGCAGCGTCACGTGACGCAAAGGTGTCGAACGCATAGAACTTAATGGAGGTTTGGGCAGAGGACCACGTAGCAGCTTTACAAAGCTGCTCGGCCGAAGCCCCGCGAGAGGACGCCCAGGAAGCACCCTCAACCCTTGTGGAATGCACCTTGACCCCCAGAGGTGGTGGAAGCTTCGCCGCCATATAGGCGTGTTGAATGGTCAACCAAAGCCATCTGGCCAAGGTCTGTTTTGACGCCGGCCACGTAACACAAACAGGGAGTCCGAGCTGCGTATATCCTTGGTTTTGTCCACGTAAATGCGAAGAGCGCGGACTACTTCAAAGCAAGCCTCCTCAGGAGGAGCTGATGTTAAGGCTGGCAGCACGATTTCCTGATTCAGATGGAATCGTGACACTACTTTAGGATGAAAACCTGGCCTAGTGCGAAGGACCGCCCTGTCTGAGTGAAACACTAGGTAGGGCGAGCACCAGGATATGGCACTGAGATCAGAAACTTTACGCGCCGCAGAGATAGCCAAAAGGAACAAGATCTTCCACGTGATCCAACGTAGGTCAGCAGAGTCCATGGGTTCAAAAGGAGCCATATGCAACGCTCTTAGAATCAGGGGAAGGTCCCACGGAGCTACTGGAGGTACAAATGGCGGCTGCACATGAAGCACTCCCTGAAGGAAAGTCTTGATGTATGGAAGTTGTTTTTGAAAGAGCACCGAGAGCGCCAAGGCATGGACCTTCAAGGATGACAACCGTAGTCCCAGATCTAAACCTGACTGGGGAAAGGCCAAAAGTCGAGGCATTCTAAAAGACCACGGGCTAAAGTGATGGGTTGTGCACCAGGAAAAGTATGCTTTCCAGATAGGGTGATAGACCCTGGCAGACGATGCTTTCCTGGCATTAAGCATTGTTTTGATGATCGTCCTGGAAAACCCCTTTCGTCTCAGGACGGACGACTCAATAGCCACACCGTCAAAGCGAGGTGTATGGGGTCTGGATGTACACAGCATCCCTGTGATTGAAGTTCTGGGCGTACTGGGAGACGCCACGGGGTGTCTATGGACAGACTCAGAAGAGCCGCATACCACGGGCGACGTGGCCAATCTGAAACCACGAGGATCAACATGCCTCCCTGTTGCTTGAATTTCCGGAGGAGTCCGGGAATCATGGAAATCGGAGGAAAGGTATACACCAGAGGAAATGACCAATGTGCTGTTAGGGCGTCCACCAGGAATTCTTGAGGATCTCTTGTGCGAGAGCGGACCTGCCTGTTGTGGAAGGGATGCCATAAGGTCTATGTCCAGCAATCCCCACCGAGACACCAACTGATCGAACACTTCCGGGTGGAGTTTCCACTCTCCTGAGTGAACGTCTTGACGACTTAGGAAGTCCGCTTCTTAGTTGAGCACCCCTGGAATGAACACCGCTGACAGTGCCAGAAGATGTTGTTCGGCCCACAGAAAAATCTTGGTTACCTCTTGCATGGCCCCTCGACTCAGAATGCCGCCCTGGCGGTTGATGTATGCCACCACGGTCGCGTTGTCCAACTGGACTTTGACTGGCCGGCCATGAAGGAGTGATTGAGCTGAAAGTAACGTGTTTAGTATTGCTCTTATTTCCAAGACATTGATGGGGAGCTCGCTTTCGCGGGTAGTCCAGCGACCTTGGAACATGTGAGTCTCTGAGACTCCTCCCCACCCTCGAAGACTGGCGTCAGTGGTGATCACGGTCCAGTCTTGAATCCAAAAGGGTCCACCCTTGTCGAGATTTGCTTGTATGAGCCACCACGTCAATGACAGCTGAACCTCCTGGATGAGGACAATGGTCTGTGAGCGAATGTGGAGAGGAGAACCGTCCCATTTGCGAAGGACTTCCAATTGCAGAGGGCGAGAGTGGAACTGGGCGTACTCCACCATGTTGAACACCGCCACCATTGAACCTAGAACTCTCATACATGCGTAAACCGATACGGTGCGCAGATGGAGAAGTGTTCGGATTCTGGTCTGAATGACCTTGATCTTGTCCGGAGGCAAGAACACTCGTTGGACTTCGGAATTTAACAACGCCCCTAAATGAAGGATTGTCTGCAAGGGCATCAAGGATGATGATTTTTTTTCCAATTGATTTTCCAGCCGTGAGATTGTAGAATCTCCACTGCTGAGTGAACGTATTCCGAGAGCATCTCCTGGGACTGTCACAGAAGCAGGAGGTCGTCTAAGTAGGGTAGTATCCCTATTCCAATGTGTCTGAGATGGCCAGCAATCACTGCCATAACTTTTGTGAAGATTCGTAGATAGGCGGAAAGGCAAGGCTCGAAATTGATAATGACTGTCCTTGATTGCAAACCGTTGGTGGCATGGCCGAATTGGAATATGTAAATATGCATCCTGGATATCCAGGGTTGCCATATAATCCCCAGGTTCCCGAGCCAAGATTATAGTTCTGAGAGATTCCATACGGAATTTGGGGACCCGCAGGTAAACATTCAACTTTTTGAGGCTGAGTATGGGTCGATAAGAAGTGTCCAGCTTCTGAACCAAAAAGAGCGAAGTGTGGAAACCGTGTCCCCGTTGTTCCGTTGGTACTGGAACGATGACTTTGGCGGCGAGAAGGGAGGCGACTGATTGTTGTAGCGCTGCTGCCTCTCCGGGATCCCTCGGGAGCCCCGTTGTGAATAATCTTCTTGGAGGGCGGCGCCAAAACGTCAGGGCATATCCATAAGTGACAAGTTCCCTGACGCATGCGTCCATCGTGATGTCATACCATCGTGGGGCAAAGGACAGCAGTCGGATCCCCTAGGGGGAGGCCCGCCCCGTCACGCCGCAGGCTTGTCAGCAGGTTTGGTGGTTGGGCGTCTGGTAGCCCAAGGCTGTTTTGTGCACGATTTGGAACCTTTCGCCAGGGCCTGGTTTACTTGAAAGCAAAAGGGGCGAAAGGAAGGTTTCAGTTTAGGGGCCGCTGCTGAAGAAAGGAAGGCGGTTTTAGCGGTCACTAGTGAGGTTACAATGTCATTTAATTCCATGTCGAACAAGGTATCTCCTGCGAAAGGTAACGTTTCCAGAGCTTCCTTGGAGGATGCGTCCGCTCTCCAAGTACGGAGCCATAATGAGCCTCTGGCCGCAACCGTTTAAGCTGAAACCTTAGACGTAAGGATAGCGGTATCCAGGGCAACTTCGCCAAGGTAGGTATTTGCCTTCTGAACATTCCCCACCAGGACTAACAACTGATTTCTACTAACAGTAGTCGACAGACCCTGGTGTAGTTGCTCCATCCAACAAGCTATAGCCTTAGTTATCCAGGCCGAGGCCAACGCCGACCTTGTAATTGCACCTGCATATGTGTTTTGAGGAACGTGTCTAACTTACGATCCGTGGGATCTTTGAGAGAAGAGGTATCTGGAATTGGCAGAACTGATGAACATACCAGGCGTGCCACGTGTGTGTCACAACTGAGGGCCTGAGCTGACGGGAGGCAGCCTCAGTTGTAGGGGCTGAGATGTAACGGAACCTGGGAGGTTGTATCAGACCCCTAGACATGTAAGTAACATGTAGAAGAAATGCCCGAAGGCGTGAACACGACAACCAGGGTAAAAGTCAATGATGTTTATTTATGACAAACTCCGTAACACAGCAGCAGTAAAAGAAAACATAAAAATCAGCAGAGGATAAATACAGTTCCTGGGTTCTACAGGGTGGCAAGGGCCACAGGGCTCTGGTAGTGTGAGATAGTTCTTATAATCTTCTAGTTGGAAAGTCCTTACCAGGCCCGACTGTAGCAATGGAGATAGCCCAGGATCGTACCAGCTGGTGTTCCAGGAAAAGCTGGGCTGCTGTGGATAAAACGGCTGCTGTGGGTACTGGCTGGAACCAGACTGATGTTGGCACGGAGTGGATACTGGCTGGAACCAGTTAAATGATAAATGTAGCTTGAGAGCGATGAAATATGAAGTGATGTTTGGAGCTTGAGAGCGGTGAAATAATAATGCCGGTGATAAATGATAATCTGTAGAAAAGGGTACCGGCACTTTAAGAAGAGCTGATCTCTGCTGGAAGCGGATTGCTGTAAGCAGGTGGATCTGTAGCTGGAAGCAGATGAATCCAAATGGATAGGAGAGTCAGGCTACACCGCAGGTGGAATGCTGGTGCGGGTCTCTTTAGTGGAGGTTTGGAGATAGGAACTGGAACCTGGAAAACAACCACAGGAGAGAGACAAACTGGAACAAGGTTTGACAACCAAAGCACTGACGCCTTCCTTGCTCAGGCACAGAATACTTATACCTGCAGCAAGGAAGGGATTGGCTAGGCAATTATGCAGATTAACATTGCAAACAGTAGATTGGTGGAAATGAACAGATGACAGAATCCAAGATGGCTGCGCCCATGCAGACACTTGGAGGGAAGTTTGGTTTGTAATCCATGTGGGAATTAAAACAGTAATGGCGGCGCCGGCCACAGGAGACAGGAGACGCCAGACTGATAAGTGCACATTTAACCACACGGGCACAGCGGAGGCCGCGTCTGACGTAATCACCACTCTGACACTCTGCATGCAGAAACTCAGGAACAGCGGCGGTGGCCGCGGGAGACGCCATTCCGGATGTTACAGGCGTTGCGGTGACCGCGTCTCAGAGTGACAGGAGAGGAGGCAGGAATGTGGACATCAGTATGACAGATGGGATCTGGTCCTGGAACGCTGAGCCAGCCTTAGAAGGCATCTGAAGGGTAAGTAATGGCGTCCAGATACCCGGATCGTGACAGCACCCCCCCCTTTAGGAGTGGCCCCAGGACACTTCTTTGGCTTTTGAGGAAACTTGGAATGGAATCTCCGGACCAAGGCAGGAGCATGGACATCAGAAGCATTGGTCCATGAGCGTTCCTCAGGGCCGTAACCCTTCCAGTCAATAAGATACTGTAGTTGACCGTAACGGTGACGTGAGTCCAGGATCTTGGCCACTTCATACTCAACGCCTCGTTGAGTTTGGACTTTCGGAGTTGGAGGAAGTGAGGAATGAAACCGATTCAGGATCAGCGGTTTCAACAGGGAAACATGGAATGTCCTGGGTATTTTTAAGAAGGGAGGTAACTGAAGTCTGTAAGCAACAGGATTGATGACTTGCTCAATTTTGAAAGGACCAATGTAGCGAGGTGCAAACTTCATACTGGGAACTCTTAACCTCAAATTCTTCGTGGATAACCATACCCGATCACCCACCTTGAGAGCAGGAACCGCTCTACGCTTCTTGTCCGCAAACTTCTTATACCTGAACGATGCCTTGAGCAGAGCTGCTCGTACACTCTTCCAGTTGTTTGCAAACTGATGCAAGGTGAAATCCACTGCTGGAACAGAAGTTGCTGGGAGCGGTTGGAATTCAGGGACTTTAGGGTGGAATCCAAAGTTGGTGAAGAATGGTGTTGAAGAAGATGAGGAATGATACTGATTGTTATGACAGAACTCGGCCCAGGGAAGTAATTGAACCCAGTCATCTTGAGAGGAAGACACATAGATGCGGAGGAAGGCCTCCAAGTCCTGATTCACCCTCTCAGTTTGACCATTGGTCTGAGGATGGTAAGCCGTGGAAAACTTTAGTTTGACTTGGAGGACTTGACATAAACTTCGCCAGAATTTGGCTGTGAATTGAACTCCTCGATCTGAGATAATTTCTTCAGGCAGACCGTGGAGTCGGAAGATCTCTTGTATGAACACTTGAGCCAACTTGGAAGCTGACGGAAGACCGGTGAGAGGAATGAAATGTGCCATCTTGGTGAACCGGTCAACTACCACCCAGATGGTATTGAACTTGTTGCACATGGGTAAGTCTGTAATGAAATCCATCGACAAATGGGTCCATGGTCGACGGGGAACGGATAGTGGAACCAGTTGCCCCGCAGGCGACTGGCGGGATACTTTATGTTGGGCACACTTTGGGCAAGATGCAATAAACTCCATGACGTCCTTTCTCAGAGTTGGCCACCAATAGGACCTAGAGATAAACTCCAGGGTTTTTTGGATACCTGTATGTCCGGCAAAACGGGAAGCATGGGCCCAATGCATGAGCTTCTTCCTCAGTACCGGCTTCACAAAACTTTTCCCTAGTGGGGGCGTAGAGTCCATCCCTACCGTGGAGAATGCCAACGGATTGATAATAGGATGCTTGTCTGAAGACTCTGACTCATTTTCTTGCTCCCATGAGCGGGAAAGGGCATCGGCCTTGCGATTCTGAGAGCCCGGACAGAACTGGAGTTTAAAGTCGAACCTGGAAAAGAAAAGTGCCCATCTGGCCTGACGAGGGTTGAGACATTGTGCGCCTTTCAGATATAAAAGGTTCTTGTGGTCTGTAAGTATGGTGATTGAATGAGAAGCTCCCTCCAACAGATATCTCCACTCCTCTAGAGCGAGCTTGATGGCTAGCAACTCCTGGTCGCCAATGGCATAGTTGCGCTCCGCTGGGGAGAACTTCCGGGAGAAGAAACTGCAAGGATGTAAATGGCCATCTTTAGCCCTCTGAGATAACACCGCTCCTACTCCAACGGAGGAGGCATCCACCTCTAAGATGAAAGGAGAGTCGATGTCGGGCTGTTTCAGAACTGGTGCAGAGATGAACCGTTGTTTTAAGAGATGAAAAGCTTGCGTAGCTTCTTCAGACCACTTGGACGGGTTAGCACCCTTCTTAGTTAAAGCAGTAATAGGCGCCACAATGGTGGAAAAGTCTCGTATAAACTTTCTGTAATAATTGGCGAACCCTAAGAACCTCTGGACCCCTTTGAGGGTTAAGGGTATCGGCCAATTCTGGATTGCTTGTAGTTTCTCAGGATCCATCTCTAGTCCGGAACCGGACACAATGTAACCTAGAAACGGAATGGACTTGACTTCAAAGACGCATTTCTCTAATTTGCAATAGAGATGATTGACACGGAGACGGGACAGAACCTCTTTTACCCAAAAACGATGTTCCTCTAAATTGTTGGCAAAAATGAGGATATCATCTAGATAGACCACGACATGACGGTATAAAATGTCTCTGAAGATCTCATTGACAAAATGCTGGAAGACAGCTGGAGCATTGCTCAATCCGAAGGGCATGACGAGGTACTCATAATGTCCGTCACGGGTGTTAAAGGCGGTCTTCCACTCGTCACCCTCACGGATCCGGATGAGATTGTATGCACCTCTCAAGTCCAGCTTTGTGAAGATGGTAGCTCCGCTAACTCTATCAAAGAGCGCAGTAATCAGGGGTAGTGGATAGCGGTTCTTGATGGTAATGTCGTTCAGACCTCTGTAGTCAATGCACGGCCGCAGACCACCATCTTTTTTCTTTACGAAAAAGAAGCCTGCGCCGGCTGGAGAAGAGGAAGGTCGAATGAACCCTTTTGCTAGGTTCTCTTTAATGTATTCCTCCATAGAATGCGTCTCAGGCAGAGACAACGGGTAAGTTCGGCCTCGAGGTGGAACCTTCCCTGGATCGAGATCAATCGGGCAGTCCCATTCTCTATGAGGAGGAAGGATATCAGCAGAAGCCTTACTGAACACATCCGTGAAATCTTGATATGGAGGAGGTGGAACATCAGACGACCTGGGGGAGGAAGAACAGACAGGCAATACTTTAAACAAACATGTCTCAGCACAGGAGGGACCCCATGCCAGAATCTGCGTAGTCGTCCAATCAATAGATGGATTGTGAAGACGGAGCCATGGAAGGCCCAGGACCACAGGATGTGTGGCCCTTGGTATCACTAAAAAAGAAATAAATTCGGAATGAAGAACTCCCACTCTCAGACGAACTGGTAGAGTCCTTAGGGAAATAACTGCATCAAAAATCTTGCTGCCATCCACGGCAGTTAAGGAGATGGACGAAGGAAGTCTCTCGGTGGGTAGGGACCACCGTTTAACATAGGCTTCGGTAATAAAGTTCCCAGCTGCTCCGGAATCAAGGAGGGCAATGACGTTCCGATAACGTTGAGCAATTTGGAGCGACACTGGGAGATTACAATCATGAGGAGATGGAGAGGAGATCATTACTCCTAGCCGGCCCTCTCCTGGGCGAGCTAGGGTTTGGAGTTTTCCCGGACGTTCGGGACAGGCATTGATGGTGTGAGACGGAGCTGCACAGTAAAGACAAAGAGACTCAGAGAGACGTCTTCGGCGCTCAGCAGGAGTTAAACGGGAACGGCCAATTTGCATGGGCTCGTCTTTAGATGGTGACAGTTGGCGAGGAGGAGGAGCAGAAGATTTTGGAGCAGATGATCTTCCACGCTCAGTTGCTCTCTCTCTGAAACGTAAATCAACTTTCGTGCAGAGTGAGATTAGCTCATCTAACTTGGAAGGTAAGTCTCTGGTAGCTAACTCATCTTTAATACGCTCAGATAAGCCATGCCAGAATGCAGCATACAGGGCCTCGTCGTTCCATGCCAGTTCGGATGCCAGGATCTGGAACTGTATAAGATATTGTCCTACAGTACGTGATCCCTGGCGTAAACGGAGAATCTCAGATGAAGCTGAAGTTACCCGGCCTGGCTCGTCGAAGATACGCCTGAATGTTGACACGAATGCAGTGTAGGAGGATAGCAGGGTGTCGGACCTCTCCCATAACGGTGATGCCCAATCAAGGGCTGAGCCACTGAGAAGAGATAATGTAGGCAATTTTTGTACGGTCACTGGGAAAATTGCCAGGTTGTAGCTCAAACTGAATCTCACACTGGTTGAGAAATCCCCTGCAGAATCTTGGAGATCCGTCAAATTTTGCTGGCGTTGGAAGATGAAGACGTGGAGCAGAAATGGGTAAGGTGGGTGGGGTCATAGCTGGAGTCACTGTGGTTGACGCACCGGACGCGTCTGATCCGAGTAGAGAGATCCTGGAGACAGCGGATGATGTGGCCCTGTGCAGCCTCCTGATGTTCAAGTCGGGCTGCCAGTTCTTGCATCGGCCTGGCCGCTTGATCCTGGTCTCCGGCTGGATTCATATGGTCAGTGCTTACTGTCACAACTGAGGGCCTGAGCTGACGGGAGGCAGCCTCAGTTGTAGGGGCTGAGATGTAACGGAACCTGGGAGGTTGTATCAGACCCCTAGACATGTAAGTAACATGTAGAAGAAATGCCCGAAGGCGTGAACACGACAACCAGTGTAAAAGCCACTGATGTTTATTTATGACAAACTCCGTAACACAGCAGCAGTAAAAGAAAACATAAAAATCAGCAGAGGATAAATACAGTTCCTGGGTTCTACAGGGTGGCAAGGGCCACAGGGCTCTGGTAGTGTGAGATAGTTCTTATAATCTTCTAGTTGGAAAGTCCTTACCAGGCCCGACTGTAGCAATGGAGATAGCCCAGGATCGTACCAGCTGGTGTTCCAGGAAAAGCTGGGCTGCTGTGGATAAAACGGCTGCTGTGGGTACTGGCTGGAACCAGACTGATGTTGGCACGGAGTGGATACTGGCTGGAACCAGTTAAATGATAAATGTAGCTTGAGAGCGATGAAATATGAAGTGATGTTTGGAGCTTGAGAGCGGTGAAATAATAATGCCGGTGATAAATGATAATCTGTAGAAAAGGGTACCGGCACTTTAAGAAGAGCTGATCTCTGCTGGAAGCTGATTGCTGTAAGCAGGTGGATCTGTAGCTGGAAGCAGATGAATCCAAATGGATAGGAGAGTCAGGCTACACCGCAGGTGGAATGCTGGTGCGGGTCTCTTTAGTGGAGGTTTGGAGATAGGAACTGGAACCTGGAAAACAACCACAGGAGAGAGACAAACTGGAACAAGGTTTGACAACCAAAGCACTGACGCCTTCCTTGCTCAGGCACAGAATACTTATACCTGCAGCAAGGAAGGGATTGGCTAGGCAATTATGCAGATTAACATTGCAAACAGTAGATTGGTGGAAATGAACAGATGACAGAATCCAAGATGGCTGCGCCCATGCAGACACTTGGAGGGAAGTTTGGTTTGTAATCCATGTGGGAATTAAAACAGTAATGGCGGCGCCGGCCACAGGAGACAGGAGACGCCAGACTGATAAGTGCACATTTAACCACACGGGCACAGCGGAGGCCGCGTCTGACGTAATCACCACTCTGACACTCTGCATGCAGAAACTCAGGAACAGCGGCGGTGGCCGCGGGAGACGCCATTCCGGATGTTACAGGCGTTGCGGTGACCGCGTCTCAGAGTGACAGGAGAGGAGGCAGGAATGTGGACATCAGTATGACAGATGGGATCTGGTCCTGGAACGCTGAGCCAGCCTTAGAAGGCATCTGAAGGGTAAGTAATGGCGTCCAGATACCCGGATCGTGACAGTGTGCATCCACTGGTGGGGGTTCTCCCACTTGGACCTGTTCTCATATGGAAATGGGTAGAATGACTGATATCGTTTGGAGAGCTGAAACCGTTTATCCGGTTTGGGCCAAGCTCCCTCCAACATATCCTCAAATTGTGCTGAGGAGGGAAATTGTGTGGAATCTTTCTTTGTTTTTTTTGAAAACCGGTGTCTAGGACGTGGGAGCCGGATCATCATGTTTAATATCCAGGACCAGACATACTTGCTTGACCAAGGCTTCCACCTCTGCCACCGAAAGGGAGTCTTTCAGACCGGAAGAGGTGTCCAGATCAGAACCCCCTGACCCAATCTCCTGATCTGAATGAGGGGACTCTAACTCTGAATCCCCGTCCGAGAGAGGTATAGCGGTGTCGCTAGAGGCATGAGCCCGTCTGGGACGTCTGTCCCTGTCCATAAGTTGTTGCATTGAGGCTCAGAACTGAGAAAGGTCCTGAACCGAATGAGCCAATGTGTGAACCCAAGGTGGTTCAACCTGGGGAGGAGGAAGCGTATAACTGACCTGTTGCAAAGGGACCAGGCGGTGCTGGATCCGGTGGCAATACTTGTGGCGAGCTAAGCGATCCACCAGTTGCGACATAATTTGTGTAAGGGTGGTCGCCCAAGCCTGTTCCTGTATGACAGGTGTAGGTGTCGAATCAGCTCGTGGCTGAGCTCTCGCACATGCAGTGCATAGGTCTACGCAATCCTGTCAAGAGAGAATATTGCAGCACACACGACAAGTGGGAGGCTCAAGTGTAACAAGCTTTTTGCCTCTGGATGACATTGTTAAAATTAAACAGAGACACACTTGTATACAATTCAAGGGTGACAATGAGAAAGCACTCAACCCAGGTAAATTACACAGTAAGTAAGCTAGGCCGGTCACTGGGGCACCCCCTGCAGACCCAGGCTCTGTATAAGGGGTGAGAAGCCAACCATATGTACTGCAGTATCACACCCACACACACTAAGCCACACAATGCTTGAAATAAAACAAGAAAAAGTGGGCCAAGATACTCAACTGTTCTATGGTAAACCAGTAGGCAGGAGAAACTGAACCCGGCCACTGGAGCGGGGTACAGGGGAGAATTAGTCCAGACCTTCCTCTCTAAGCAAGTCCCAGCCAGCATGCAGACACTGAGCTAAGCTACCAGTGAGCCCCAGGAGTGGGGGAGGGGCAGCAGGCTGGGCACCCTACCCCTCAGATGTTGGACCCCAGAGACAGTGTTCACCTACCCTGCGGCTATTGCCCTGGTGGTCTAGTGGGATAAGGCGCAGTGCACCTGGGTCCCCCACTCATCTGCCCTCCAGCTGTCTCCGTTCAGCGGGAGGGGATCGCCGCTCGTTGCAGCTCCCTTCACACAGGGAGCCAGTCAAGTCACCCTCCAAGTCCGGACGCGGCTGCGGGAAGAGGTGGAGCGCTGCTTGGCTGTCCCATGACAGAAGACCCCGGCACCAGTTACCGGCGCTGCCGCCCACGGACGCTGGGTGTTGGAGCGGGCATGCTGGGCGCTAAGTGCGCCAACATCCCGCTCTCTTCGCTGCAGCACTAATCTAAAAAAAAAAAAAAAAGTAACCTACAGATAGATCCACGGTTATCTTGGCCTCTTTGCTGCGCCTAGGCACACCATGGTTTATTTACATAAACCCTTCATCTATTGTTCTCAGCTGCAATACAATACAGAGAACAATACAGCAGGGGATTAAGTCATTAAAACAGGGGATTAGGGGGTCATTCCTAGTTGATCGCTCGCTAGCAGTTTTTAGCAGTCGTGCAAATGCTAAGCCGCCACCCTCTGGGAGTGTATTTTAGCTTAGCAGAAGTGCAAAAGAAAGGATCGCAGAGCGGCTGCAAAAAAAAATTGTGCAGTTTTAGACTAGCTCCAGACCTACTCAGCGCTTGCGATCACTTCAGACTGTTCAGTTCCGGATTTGACGTCACAAACACGCCCTGCGTTCGCTCAGCCACGCCTGTGTTTTTCCTGGCACGCCTGCGTTTTTCCTGGCATGCCTGCGTTTTTTTGAACACTCCCTGAAAACGGTCAGTTGACACCGAGAAACGGCCACTTCATGTCACTCACTCTGCGGCGGCCATTGCGACTGAAAAGCTTCGCTAGACCTTGTGTAAAAATACATTGGCCGTTGTGAAAGTACTTCGCGCGTGCGCACTGCGCCGCATACGAAGAAGTGCCGTTTTTTTTACTTAATCGCAGCGAACATTTTCAGCTAGTGAACAACTCGGAATGACCCCCTAAGTCCGACTGCCCAGTCTCAATTAATCCTATTAAAGGCCAAGATAAACGTGGACCCATCTGTAGCTGTTTAAAAACAGCTTCCAGATGAGAGGTGCCGTTGCTCCTGCCTTGGCACCAAAAAAAACTAGCGGGCCCTAGGATGGGGCGGGGTATAGAGGACAAGGGAGGCAAGGCCTGCTGGGTACTGTTAAGTAACCCTTTTGGTGCCAGCCTGCTCCAAGCCCAGTATATACCCAGCATTGAGATTCTCCTGTGCCCCCTAGTGGACAAAAAAGAAAGTGTTACTGCACACTAACGCAACTGCTGGTGCACAGTAAATGACACATATGATGTGAAGTAATGTACCTTTCACTACACTCTGCAGCTTCTCCAAGTGAGAATGTTCTTTCCCATTGTAAATCACTGCTTCCACTGAGAAGATTAATTTGGGTTGAATTTGGGAAAATCTGTCCAGTACTCCCTACAAAGGCAGAAGAGACACAGAGAAGAAGAAAAATACTACATTAAAAACAGATATTTACTATTCCATATCAACACCTACATCCAGATCTCTTACACACATATTAATATAGTGTTTTATTGGAGGCTGCAACCTACTCAGACAAATCTTACAGGGACATATTTAATATTAAGGCTACCAGCTGGGCAGAGTTATACTATGCTCTGCTCCTTATACCAATATAAAACACTAAACAAGATAAACAAAATATAATAATGTCAGCCTATTTTATCTTATACAGAGAGAATATGAAATTTGCTGTCATAGTTCCACTTCAGAGAGATGCATTTAGCCCCATCAATAAAACATTACTGCAGACAGAACCTTTATTGCATTCTCCGCCTGCATCATTCATGGCTAAGTAACCACTGGTCTACAACCTAAAATAGCATCATATCTAGCAGCTGCAGCAACAGACTGTTATCCTGTATATTTTCCATCATTTAGACATCGTTCACTACCAGCTGCTATCTGTACAAACAGTCATTGCATAAGACATGCTTGACTATACACCAACAGGTTATCACAACAGAAATGGAGAGATTGTTTTTATGTATAATTCAAATCACTGTACAAACTACATAAAAGAACAGAGCAATAAACTAGGTTTGGGATTACAACAATCCAGTATCAGGTCTGTAGCAACAAATGTACTCTGGGGTGCTCCATAGTGGTGTCTATTGGAGGGTGTATTTGCTGGACACAGTTTAAGGTTATCCCTCTGTGCAGGCAGTACAGGAAGCTTTGTCTGCTAAAGTTTTGCGTGTGCTCCATTATATTTTTTGGACCTTTAGGGACCAAACTATGCCCTATAATGACAACATACTCTGCAAAAGACGTCACGCGGCATATCCCTTTACATAACACTCCTCCAAAGATTTATGATAGTGAAGATTGTCACACCTAAATTAGACTGATATGGGGGGAAAATTATAAAATTTTTTAACAAATGTATTTGCTTACAAAGCAACAGCAGTCCCTTTATAACACTCGTTACTGTTATCCAGCTAGTAATAACATTTACGTTAACTAGTACTTCAATATAAAACATGCATTTGTGTGTATTTTCCTGCACACCAATCCATCGTGGTTAGGTAAATAGAACCTGAACAGTAGAGAGACTAGTTTGCCGCACTATAGGAAACTCGTGTTCTGCTCAGCCCTGGACGCTAATCACCGAAAGCAAAGTACTAAAAATTGTGAAAGTGTATCACAGTTGAAAGTGTATCACATCTTACATGTAACACTAATATTGAGCTGTTTTAGGGAATGGAGACATGATTGCTGACTGCTACCCTTCTACATAGGCAATGATAACCCTGTAACTTTAATATGTACTTCTATTTTTAATTAAATAATAATAATAATGACTTCCATTAATGATGAAGCATATTGCGAGCTAATTCACCCTTTGCTTTTGATGTGGTGAAATACCGCTCCATCTATGCTTCTTTCCACTTTTCCTTCTCACTTGCATTCAGTTGACACTGGCTGTGTGGGTCATATACACAGGGCAGAAAGTTCACTTAATCTAGGGTAACCTGGCAGTTTCCATGCCGTACTACGCTGCATCATCAATAACTAAAGCCATGAATAAGCTGTTCGGGAGTCAGCACGGTTCGAAAGTGCAAAATTTGGTGCATAACTGAAATCAGCAACATTTTTTTCCATGTAATGTTTTCGGACACTGAAACTGCTGATAAGAATTTCGCTATGTAATCACTTTGAAATGGCTACTTAGAAACCAATAATTTACTGGCAAGATCTATGCAATTTAAGTCTCCATTCACACTGATATGTGCAATGTAAATGTATAATGTAAATGAGCATATAGTCTCAAAGACAATAGTTAAATTAAGTGTGATGACGCCAACAGAACACAAAATTATACTCCCAGAGATGAGTCAGAACAGTTACTGTCATGGCACAATACTGACCAAATTTGTACTAAGTGTGATAAGCCAGAGTCCAGTACAACTGGCTGTCCGGGCAATGAAGGATTATGGAAAGGACTGATTTTTAATGAAGTGAGGATTGCAGAAAAAGCGAACATTTACAAAAGAAATGAAAACACTAAAATAAGGTTAACACTTTCATATCCCTCTCTGGAAGTAAACCAGTTAAAATATCATTTGTGAAGATTTTTCCATGTAATAGTAAATGGCTTGAGGACAATGACGTTCTACTGCTCTCAAGTGGCAATATGGAGAAATGCAAAGGGCAAGACAATGAAATGAAACAGATTCCTGCTTAGGAGTTTGTCATCTGTGTCCTCAACTACTATTTATGGAAGGGCAAAGAAAGCTATGACAAAGATCACCATGCATTTCTGACTGGAGACAAATTGTTAGAAATGCCATTCATTGGTGCAAATTTTGATTAAAACCAAGCTGAATTTTAAATTGCACATCTATTTGAGATTTGTAATGTATAAAAAAAAACAGCCTATTGACCCCTTATTTTATTTATTTATGAATATTTATATAGCGTTAGCATATTTAGATCCACTTTACAATTGGGCAATACAGTAATAAAACAAGATCTGGGTAATAAGAAACAGTTACAAAGTTAAGCGGACCATGCTTGCAAGCCTACATTAGATAGGGAAAATAAGAATTTACTTACCGATAATTCTGTTTCTCGTAGTCCGTAGTGGATGCTGGGAACTCCGTAAGGACCATGGGGAATAGCGGCTCCGCAGGAGACTGGGCACAAAAGTAAAAGCTTTAGGACTACCTGGTGTGCACTGGCTCCTCCCCCTATGACCCTCCTCCAAGCCTCAGTTTGGATACTGTGCCCGGACAAGCGTACACAATAAGGAAGGATTTTGAATCCCGGGTAAGACTCATACCAGCCACACCAATCACACCGTACAACCTGTGATCTGAACCCAGTTAACAGCATGATAACAGAGGAGCCTCTGAAAAGATGGCTCACAACAATAATAACCCGATTTTTGTAACAATAACTATGTACAAGTATTGCAGACAATCCGCACTTGGGATGGGCGCCCAGCATCCACTACGGACTACGAGAAATAGAATTATCGGTAAGTAAATTCTTATTTTCTCTGACGTCCTAGTGGATGCTGGGAACTCCGTAAGGACCATGGGGATTATACCAAAGCTGCCAAACGGGCGGGAGAGTGCGGATGACTCTGCAGCACCGAATGAGAGAACTCAAGGTCCTACTCAGCCAGGGTATCAAATTTGTAGAATTTAGCAAACGTGTTTGCCCCTGACCAAGTAGCTGCTCGGCAAAGTTGTAAAGCCGAGACCCCTCGGGCAGCCGCCCAAGATGAGCCCACCTTCCTTGTGGAATGGGCTTTTACAGATTTTGGCTGTGGCAGGCCTGCCACAGAATGTGCAAGCTGAATTGTACTACAAATCCAACGAGCAATAGTCTGCTTAGAAGCAGGAGCACCCAGCTTGTTGGGTGCATACAGGATAAACAGCGAGTCAGATTTCCTGACTCCAGCCGTCCTGGAAACATATATTTTCAGGGCCCTGACTACGTCCAGCAACTTGGAGTCCTCCAAGTCCCTAGTAGCCGCAGGTACCACAATAGGCTGGTTCAAGTGAAACGCTGAAACCACCTTAGGGAGAAATTGAGGACGAGTCCTCAATTCCGCCCTGTCTGAATGGAAGATCAGATAAGGGCTTTTACAGGATAAAGCCCGCCAATTCTGACACGTGCCTGGCCGAGGCCAGGGCCAACTACATGACCACTTTTCATGTGAGATATTTTAACTCCACAGATTCAAGTGGTTCAAACCAATGTGACTTTAGGAACCCCAAAACTACATTGAGATCCCAAGGTGCCACTGGAGGCACAAAAGGAGGCTGTATATGCAGTACCCCTTTTACAGACGTCTGAACTTCAGGTAGTGAAGCTAGTTCTTTCTGGAAGAAAATTGACAGGGCCGAAATTTGAACCTTAATGGACCCCAATTTTAGGCCCATAGACACTCCTGTTTACAGGAAATGCAGGAATCGACCTAGTTGAAATTCCTCCATCGGGGCCTTACTGGCCTCGCACCACGCAACATATTTTCGCCAAATGCGGTGATAATGCTTTGCAGTTACATCCTTCCTGGCTTGACCAGGGTAGGGATGACTTCATCCGGAATGCCTTTTTCCTTCAGGATCCGGCGTTCAACCGCCCTGCCGTCAAACGCAGCCGCGGTAAGTCTTGGAATAGACAGGGTCCTTGCTGGAGCAGGTCCCTTCTTAGAGGTAGAGGCCACGGGTCCTCCGTGAGCATCTCTTGAAATTCCGGGTACCAAGTCCTTCTTGGTCAATCCGGAGCCACGAGTATAATTCTTACTCCCCTCCGCCTTATAATTCTCAGTACTTTTGGTATGAGAGGAAGAGGAGGGAACACATACACTGACTGGTACACCCACGGTGTTACCAGAGAGTCCACAGCTATTGCCTGAGGGTCCCTTGACCTGGCGCAATACCTGTCCAATTTTTTTTTTTTTTAGGCGGGACGCCATCATGTCCACCTTTGGTTTTTCCCAATGGTTTACAATCATGTGGAATACTTCTGGGTGAAGTCCCCACTCTCCCGGGTGGAGGTCGTGCCTGCTGAGGAAGTCTGCTTCCCAGTTGTCCACTCCCGGAATGAACACTGCTGACAGTGCTATCACATGATTTTCCGCCCAGCGAAAAATCCTTGCAGCTTCTGCCATTGCCCTCCTGCTTCTTGTGCCGCCCTGTCTGTTTACGTGGGCGACTGCCGTGATGTTGTCCGACTGGATCAGCACCGGCTGACCTTGAAGCAGAGGTCTTGCTTGGCTTAGGGCATTGTAAATGGCCCTTATCTCCAAATATATATGTGAAGTGATGTCTCCAGGCTTGACCACAAGTCCTGGAAATTTCTTCCCTGTGTGACTGCTCCCCAGCCTCGCAGGCTGGCATCCGTGGTCACTAGGACCCAGTCCTGAATGCCGAATCTGCGGCCCTCTAGAAGATGAGCACTCTGCAACCACCACAGGAGAGACACCCTTGTCTTTGGTGACAGGGTTATCCGCTGATGCATCTGAAGATGCGATCCGGACCATTTGTCCAGCAGGTCCCACTGGAAAGTTCTTGTGTGGAATCTGCCGAATGGAATTGCTTCGTAGGAAGCCACCATTTTTCCCAGGACCCTTGTGCACTGATGCACTGACACTTGGCCTGGTTTTAGGAGGTTTCTGACTAGTTCGGATAACTCCCTGGCTTTCTCCTCCGGGAGAAAACACCTTTTTCTGGACTGTGTCCAGGATCATCCCTAGGAATAGAAGGCGTGTCGACGGGATCAGCTGCGATTTTGGAATATTGAGAATCCAACCGTGCTGCCACAGCACTATCTGAGATAGTGCTACCCCGACTTCCAACTGTTTCCTGGATCTTGCCCTTATCAGGAGATCGTCCAAGTAAGGGATAACTAAAACTCCCTTCTTTCGAAGGAGTATCATCATTTCGGCCATTACCTTGGTAAAGACCCGGGGTGCCGTGGACAACCCAAACGGCAGCGTCTGAAACTGATAGTGACAGTTCTGTACCACAAACCTGAGGTACCCTTGGAGAAGGGTAAATTAGGACATGTAGGTAAGCATTTTTGCTGTCCAGAGAGACCATATAGTCCCCTTCTTCCAGGTTTGCAATCACTGCTCTGAGTGACTCCATCTTGAATTTGAACCTTTGTATGTAAGTGTTCAAGGATTTTAGATTTAAAATTGGTCTCACCGAGCCGTCCGGCTTCGGTACCACAAATAGTGTGGAATAGTACCCCTTTCCCTGTTGCAGGAGGGGTACCTTGATTATCACCTGCTGGGAATACAGCCTGTGAATGGCTTGCAATACTGTCTCCCTGTCTGAGGGAGACGTCGGTAAAGCAGACTTTATGAAACGGCGAGGGGGAGACGTCTCGAATTTCTTGAGACGGGCCCCCACCGTGCCTGAGACCGCTTGTAAAGCCCAGCGTCATGCTGAGGACTTTTCGGAGGCGGGAGAGGGCTTTTGTTCCTGGGAATTGGCTGTTTGCTGCAGCCTTTTTCCTCTCCCTCTGCCACGGGGCAGAAATGAGGCGCCTTTTGTCTTAGGTTGAGAAGCTACCTGGGGTAAAAATGTGGATTTTCCAGCCGTTGCCGTGGCCACCAGGTCTGTTAGACCTACCCCAAATAACTCCTCCCTTTTATAAGGCGATACTTCCATATGCCTTTTGGAATCAGCATCACCTGACCACTGTCCTGTCCATAACCCTCTTCTGGCAGAAATGGACAGCGCACTTACTCTTGATGCCAGTCGGCAAATATCCCTCTGTGCATCACGCATATATAGAAATGCATCTTTTAAATGCTCTATAGTTAGTAATATACTGTCCCTATCTAGGGTATCAATATTGTCAGTCAGGGAATCCGACCAAGCCACCACAGCACTGCACATCCAGGCTGAGGCGATTGCTGGTCGCAGTATCACACCCGTGTGAGTGTATATACATTTTAGGATATTTTACTGCTTTCTGTCAGCAGGTTCCTTAAGGGCGGCCGTATCCGGGGACGGTAGTGCCACCTGTTTAGACAAGCGTGTGAGCGCTTTATTCACCCTAAGGGGTGTTTCCCAATGTGCCCTATCCTCTGGCGGGAAGGGGTATGATGCTAATAACTTTTTAGGAATTAACAGTTTTTATCGGGGGAAACCCACGCTTCATCACACACTTCATTTAATTCCTCAGATGCAGGAAAAACTACAGGCAGTTTTTTCTCACCCAACATAATACCCTTTTTAGTGGTACTGGTATTATCAGAAATGTGTAAAAACATTTTCCATAGCCTCAATCATGTAACGTGTGGCCCTACTGGAAGTCACATTCGTCTCTTAATCGTCGACACTGGAGTCAGTATCCGTGTCGGCGTCTGTATCTGCCATCTGCGGTAACGGGCGTTTTAGGGCCCCAGATGGCTTTTGAGACACCTGGACAGGCACAGGCTGAGTCGCCGGCTGTCTCATGTCAACAATCTTTTGTAAAGAGCTGACACTGTCACATAATTCCTTCCATAAGCTCATCCACTCAGGTGTCGACTCCCTAGGGGGTGACATCTCTGTTACAGGCAATTGCTCCGCCTCCACCTCATTTTCCTCCTCATACATGTCGACACAACGTACCGACACACAGCACACACACAGGGAATGCTCTGATAGAGGACAGGACCCCACTAGCCCTTTGGGGAGACAGAGGGAGAGTATGCCAGCACACACCAGAGCGCTATATATATATACAGGGATAACCTTATATAAGTGTTTTTCCCCTTATAGCTGCTGTATTGTTATACTGCGCCTAATTAGTGCCCCCCTCTCTTTTTTAACCCCTTTCTGTAGTGTAGTAACTGCAGGGGAGAGCCAGGGAGCTTCCCTCCAACGGAGCTGTGAGAGAAAATGGCGCCAGTGTGCTGAGGAGATAGGCTCCGCCCCCTTCTCGGCGGCCTTTTCTCCCGTTTTTCTGTGGAATCTGGCAGGGGTTAAAATTCATCCATATAGCCCTGGGGGCTATATGTGATGTATTTTCGCCAGCCAAGGTGTTTTTATTGCTGCTCAGGGCGCCCCCCCCTAGCGCCCTGCACCCTCAGTGACCGAAGTGTGAAGTGTGCTGAGGAGCAATGGCGCACAGCTGCAGTGCTGTGCGCTACCTTGGTGAAGACAGGATGTCTTCTGCCGCCGATTTTTCCGGACCTCTTCTTGCTTCTGGCTCTGTAAGGGGGCCGGCGGCGCGGCTCTGGGACCGAGCTCCGAGGCTGGGCCTGTGTTCGGTCCCTCTGGAGCTAATGGTGTCCAGTAGCCTAAGAAGCCCAATCCACTCTGCACGCAGGTGAGTTCGCTTCTTCTCCCCTTAGTCCCTCGATGCAGTGAGCCTGTTGCCAGCAGGTCTCACTGAAAATAAAAAACCTAAAACTAAACTTTCACTAAGAAGCTCAGGAGAGCCCCTAGTGTGCACCCTTCTCGGCCGGGCACAAAAATCTAACTGAGGCTTGGAGGAGGGTCATAGGTGGAGGAGCCAGTGCACACCAGGTAGTCCTAAAGCTTTTACTTTTGTGCCCAGTCTCCTGCGGAGCCGCTATTCCCCATGGTCCTTACAGAGTTCCCAGCATCCACTAGGACGTCAGAGAAATAGGAATTTGATACAAGAGGTTAACGGCAGTATCTAATTAGCCCCAATCCTTTTTCAGCAGATACAAACTTTGCGATATTTGACCAACGGTTATTATTGTCTGAAGGGCCCGCTATCGTGCATGCGATAACACATGGGATCCAGGATAAGTTCCCAATCCCATGTGTTATCGCAGCTTCAAGGGCTGCTTATTGTGGATTATGCTTCTGGTGCCTAAGGCACTCGAAGCAAATCACCGACAAGTGCTGGTTATCGGGGTGAATTGGATAGCCCCCGGCGAACCTATTAGCAGAGGTAAATTACTGCTGCTAAATTAGATTGCAAGATAAAAAGTGCTTCCGCAAATATTATGGTCTCGTTCACACATATGCATCCGGAAATGGGTAAAATCACATTTACCTAGGAGGCGGCTCTTCCTAGTGAAATGGGCAGGATGGGGAGCATAATGTTGCGAATCTCAGGTCTATGAGAGGGCGGGCCAAAATGCTGTGTTTCTATGACAATTGCATTGTTTTAGACCCACTCTTTTAGACACCCAATTTGTGGAATTATGCAGTGAGGGGTTGTAAAAACTGACCTGCCCTGCACCCTCATTGGTCAGTTGCATATCTCATCCAGACTCTCCTCCAGAGTGGAGAAATCAAATGTAGGCAAGTTAGATTTATTTTTCCATGTATTTTCTATGCTGTTGCCAATACTAAACTGGTAATATGCTTTAAAATGAGACATCACCTGTTTATCATGCATTAACCTTTTAAAAGGCCTCATGAGAAATCATTTTATCACTATTGTATAGCGCACTTTTTTTAGGCACTCGTCAGCATCTCAAAAGTGCAGTAACATAGGTGTGAACAAGCCATTACCACATATTTTGTGAATATAACCCTGTATCATGTGATCTTTTTCACAACACTGGACATTTTGAATAAGGACAACAATATGGAGAAAAAAGAGACTCTTTTGTGGGCGCACTCTTAACTTTTAAATAATATATTTCATATATTATTTAAAAGTTAAGAGTGCGCCCACAAAAGAGTCTCTTTTTTCTCCATATTGTTGTCGTTAGCAGCCCCATTGACTCAGGGTGCACCACCAAATTATGATTAGAAAACCACGTTTTCTTTGTATTTTTTCATTTTGGTAAAATAAATTGATACTTTATTATACACCGGTGCGGTACCTCTCCAAATATATGACATTTTGAATAAGGACATGAGCCAAAAATGGATGCCTCCATGTCCCATCTTGGGAATTGGCAATTTCAAGGTTTTTAAAGAGCAGCTGTTAACGTTTTCCATTTTGGGGGGAAAGTACATGATTTTGTGTGTATCCAGATGAAAGATTAACAATGTATAGGTCGACGGTCAATAGGTCCACAGGACTGGTGAAAGATCAACAGGTACAAAAGATAGACGCAAAGTTGGTCATCATTTGTATTTTCAACATTTTTAGTGTTAGGCACCAAGAAGGACAGTTAGGCTACGGGAGCGGACAGTTATGGATAAGCACTAGGGGGAAGTTTAGGGTTAGGCACTAGGTGGAGGGTTGAGCTGCCGGAGGGGACGGTTAGTGTTAGGCATAAAGTGGGACAGTTATGGTTAGGCTACTAGAGGGGACAGATATGATTAAGTACTAGGGGAAAGGTTAGGGTAAGGCACTAGGTGGAGGGTAAGGTTTAGGCTGCTGGAGGGGACGGTTAGTGCTAGGCACCAAGGAAGGCAGAAATTGTTAGACAACAGGAACAAGAGGTTATGGTTAGGCACTAGGGGGAGGGTAAGGGTTAAATTTGGGCAAAAATACAAAGAAAAAAACGTGTCAACCATTCTTGTACCGACCATTTCCATGTCGACATTTTGAACCTGTCTACCTTAAGCATTATTGACCTTTTATCTGTCGGCCTATATATTGTAAAATCTTTAAATCCACACCCGATTTTGTGTGCATAACCAATGGTTTCTTTTCCCATGGACAGTTGCCTGAGGGGTGCAGGACTACAAGGTGTAGGTGGCAGGACTTTATTTGTTTTGGGGACCCACCTTACCCCGCTGAACACTGCAATGGGGGCCAGCCTCCAAGGCCAGTCTCCTCACTGTACACAGCTCACCTCAAGCAGCGTCGCCAACCACTGCCTACTGGTAGAGACTGTGATGCTCACAGCGTTAGTGCACCAGCCAGAGGATGGACAAATAAGTTGACAGAGGTATGTCCACATCCACCAGCTGAAGAGGGGTGTGTGTGTTTTGATCGGAACTCACTGTGAGCCGTTTTTGGAGGATAATATGGCGGAGGTTTGTAATAGGCTAGGGCAGGGGTGAGCATGAGGAGGGGTCCGATGGCATATTAGGGACATGTAAAGATGTCTGACTGCATATAAAGGGGCATGTGGAGGGACCTGATGACATATTATAGGCATGTGAAGGTGTTTGATAGCGCATTAGAGACGGGGACTAGGCTTATGCACAAAATTGGCAAGTAGAAAAGTCTGATAGCAAACAAGGGACAAGTAGGGGAGTGTGACAGAATATAAGAGGCATCTGGAAAAGTCTGATGGCATGTAAGGGGAATGTGGAGGGGGTCTAATGGAATATATGGAACATGTGGAAAGGTATGAAATAATAGGATTTTGGTACCTACCGGTAAATCCTTTTCTCCTAGTCCGTAGAGGATGCTGGGGACTCCAAAAGAACCATGGGGTATAGACGGGATCCGCAGGAGCTTGGGCACACTGAAAAGACTTAAACTGGGTGTGAACTGGCTCCTCCCTCTATGCCACTCCTCCAGACCCCAGTTATAGGAACTGTGCCCAGGAGAGACGGACATTTTGAGGAAAGGATTTTTGTTTAAACTAAGGGCTACAAACATACCAGCCCACACCACAAACATACCGTACAACCGGAGTAACAGTAAACCAGAAAACAGTATGAATTAACAACAGCAACAAGCTGAAAACGAGAAATAAACCACCGTGTATAAACTAAGTTAACCAGCAAGAAAAAACTGCAAGTTACAGTCCGCACTGGGATGGGCGCCCAGCATCCTCTACGGACTAGGAGAAAATAAGAATTTACTTACCGATAATTCTATTTCTCATAGTCCGTAGTGGATGCTGGGGACTCCGTAAGGACCATGGGGAATAGCGGCTCCGCAGGAGACTGGGCACAAAAGTAAAAGCTTTAGGACTACCTGGTGTGCACTGGCTCCTCCCCCTATGACCCTCCTCCAAGCCTCAGTTAGGATACTGTGCCCGGACGAGCGTACACAATAAGGAAGGATATTGAATCCCGGGTAAGACTCATACCAGCCACACCAATCACACCGTACAACCTGTGATCTGAACCCAGTTAACAGCATGATAACAGAGGAGCCTCTGAAAAGATGGCTCACAACAATAATAACCCGATTTTTGTAACAATAACTATG
Source organism: Pseudophryne corroboree (assembly GCF_028390025.1). Taxonomy (NCBI): domain Eukaryota; kingdom Metazoa; phylum Chordata; class Amphibia; order Anura; family Myobatrachidae; genus Pseudophryne; species Pseudophryne corroboree. The sequence continues at coordinate 321,776,462 of NC_086444.1, read as the reverse complement.
TACAAGTATTGCAGACAATCCGCACTTGGGATGGGCGCCCAGCATCCACTACGGACTATGAGAAATAGAATTATCGGTAAGTAAATTCTTATTTTCTCTAACGTCCTAAGTGGATGCTGGGGACTCCGTAAGGACCATGGGGATTATACCAAAGCTCCCAAACGGGCGGGAGAGTGCGGATGACTCTGCAGCACCGAATGAGAGAACTCCAGGTCCTCCTCAGCCAGGGTATCAAATTTGTAGAATTTAGCAAACGTGTTTGCCCCTGACCAAGTAGCTGCTCGGCAAAGTTGTAAAGCCGAGACCCCTCGGGCAGCCGCCCAAGATGAGCCCACCTTCCTTGTGGAATGGGCATTTACAGATTTTGGCTGTGGCAGGCCTGCCACAGAATGTGCAAGCTGAATTGTACTACAAATCCAGCGAGCAATAGTCTGCTTAGAAGCAGGAGCACCCAGCTTGATGGGTGCATACAGGATAAATAGCGAGTCAGATTTTCTGACTCCAGCCGTCCTGGAAACATATATTTTCAGGGCCCTGACTACGTCCAGCAACTTGGAGTCCTCCAAGTCCCTAGTAGCCGCAGGCACCACAATAGGCTGGTTCAAGTGAAATGCTGAAACCACCTTAGGGAGAAATTGAGGACGAGTCCTCAATTCTGCCCTGTCCGTATGAAAAATTAGGTAAGGGCTTTTATAGGATAAAGCCGCCAATTCTGAGACACGCCTGGCTGAAGCCAGGGCTAACAGCATTACCACCTTCCATGTGAGATATTTTAAGTCCACAGTGGAAAGTGGTTCAAACCAATGTGATTTTAGGAATCCCAAAACTACATTTAGATCCCAAGGTGCCACTGGAGGCACAAAAGGAGGTTGTATATGCAGTACCCCCTTGACAAACGTCTGTACTTCAGGAACTGAAGCCAGTTCTTTTTGGAAGAAAATCGACAGGGCCGAAATCTGAACCTTAATGGACCCTAATTTTAGGCCCATAGACAGTCCTGTTTGTAGGAAATGCAGGAAACGACCCAGTTGAAATTCCTCTGTAGGGGCCTTCCTGGCCTCGCACCACGCAACATATTTACGCCAAATACGGTGATAATGTTGTACGGTTACATCCTTCCTGGCTTTGATCAGGGTAGGGATGACTTCATCCGGAATGCCTTTTTCCTTCAGGATCCGGCGTTCAACCGCCATGCCGTCAAACGCAGCCGCGGTAAGTCTTGGAAGAGACAGGGTCCCTGCTGGAGCAGGTCCTTTCTTAGAGGTAGAGGCCACGGGTCCTCTGTGAGCATCTCTTGAAGTTCCGGGTACCAAGACCTTCTTGGCCAATCCGGAGCCACGAGTATAGTCCTTACTCCTCTCCTTCTTATGATCCTCAGTACCTTGGGTATGAGAGGCAGAGGAGGGAACACATACACTGACTGGTACACCCATGGTGTTACCAGAGCGTCCACAGCTATTGCCTGAGGGTCCCTTGACCTGGCGCAATATCTGTCTAGTTTTTTGTTGAGGCGGGACGCCATCATGTCCACCTTTGGTTTTTTCCAACGGTTCACAATCATGTGGAAGACTTCTGGGTGAAGTCCCCACTCCCCCGGGTGGAGGTCGTGTCTGCTGAGGAAGTCTGCTTCCCAGTTGTCCACACCCGGAATGAACACTGCTGACAGTGCTATCACATGATTTTCTGCCCAGCGAAGAATCCTTGCAACTTCTGTCATTGCCCTCCTGCTTCTTGTGCCGCCCTGTCTGTTTACGTGGGCGACTGCCGTGATGTTGTCCGACTGGATCAGCACCGGCTGACCTTGAAGCAGAGGTCTTGCTAGGCTCAGAGCATTGTAGATGGCTCTTAGCTCCAGGATATTTATGTGAAGTGATGTCTCCAGGCTTGACCACAAGCCCTGGAAATTTCGTCCCTGTGTGACTGCTCCCCAGCCTCTCAGGCTGGCATCCGTGGTCACCAGGACCCAGTCCTGAATGCCGAATCTGCGGCCCTCTAGAAGATGAGCACTCTGCAACCACCACAGGAGAGACACCCTTGTCCTTGGAGACAGGGTTATCCGCTGATGCATCTGAAGATGCGATCCGGACCATTTGTCCAGCAGATCCCACTGAAAAGTTCTTGCGTGGAATCTGCCGAATAGAATCGCTTCGTAAGAAGCCACCATTTTTCCCAGGACCCTTGTGCATTGATGCACTGACACTTGGCCTGGTTTTAGGAGGTTCCTGACTAGCTCGGATAACTCCCTGGCTTTCTCCTCCGGGAGAAACACCTTTTTCTGGACTGTGTCCAGAATCATCCCTAGGAACAGCAGACGCGTCGTCGGAATCAGCTGCGATTTTGGAATATTTAGAATCCACCCGTGCTGTCGTAGCACTACTTGAGATAGTGCTACTCCGACCTCTAACTGTTCCCTGGACCTTGCCCTTATCAGGAGATCGTCCAAGTAAGGGATAATTAAGACGCCTTTTCTTCGAAGAAGAATCATCATTTCGGCCATTACCTTGGTAAAGACCCGGGGTGCCGTGGACAATCCAAACGGCAGCGTCTGAAACTGATAGTGACAGTTCTGTACCACAAACCTGAGGTACCCTTGGTGAGAAGGGCAAATTGGGACATGGAGGTAAGCATCCTTGATGTCCAGAGACACCATATAGTCCCCTTCTTCCAGGTTCGCTATCACTGCTCTGAGTGACTCCATCTTGAATTTGAACCTTTGTATGTAAGTGTTCAAGGATTTCAGATCTAAAATAGGTCTCACCGAGCCGTCCGGCTTCGGTACCACAAACAGCGTGGAATAATACCCCTTTCCCTGTTGTAGGAGGGGTACCTTGATTATCACCTGCTGGGAATACAGCTTGTGAATGGCTTCCAATACCGCCTCCCTGTCGGAGGGAGACGTTGGTAAAGCAGACTTCAGGAACCGGCGAGGGGGAGACGTCTCGAATTCCAATTTGTACCCCTGAGATACTACCTGCAGGATCCAGGGGTCCACTTGCGAGTGAGCCCACTGCGCGCTGAAATTCTTGAGACGACCCCCCACCGTACCTGAGTCCGCTTGCAAGGCCCCAGCGTCATGCTGAGGACTTGGCAGAAGCGGGGGAGGGCTTCTGTTCCTGGGAAGAGGCTGCCTGCTGCAGTCTTTTTCCCCTTCCTCTGCCCCGGGGCAGATATGAGTGGCCTTTTGCCCGCTTGCCCTGATGGGGACGAAAGGATTGAGCCTGAAAAGACGGTGTCTTTTTCTGCTGAGAGGTGACCTGGGGTAAAAAGGTGGATTTCCCAGCCGTTGCCGTGGCCACCAGGTCCGATAGACCGACCCCAAATAACTCCTCCCCTTTATACGGCAATACTTCCATATGCCGTTTGGAATCCGCATCACCTGACCACTGTTGCGTCCATAACCCTCTTCTGGCAGAAATGGACAGCGCACTTACTCTTGATGCCAGAGTGCAAATATCCCTCTGTGCATCTCGCATATATAGAAATGCATCCTTTAAATGCTCTATAGTCAATAATATACTGTCCCTGTCCAGGGTATCAATATTTTCAGTCAGGGAATCCGACCAAGCCACCCCAGCACTGCACATCCAGGCTGAGGCGATTGCTGGTCTCAGTATAACACCAGTATGTGTGTATATACTTTTTAGGATATTTTCCAGCTTTCTATCAGCTGGCTCCTTGAGGGCGGCCGTATCCGGAGACGGTAACGCCACTTGTTTTGATAAGCGTGTGAGCGCCTTATCTACCCTAGGGGGTGTTTCCCAACGCGCCCTAACCTCTGGCGGGAAAGGGTATAATGCCAATAATTTTTTAGAAATTAGCAGTTTTTTATCGGGGGAAACCCACGCTTCATCACACACCTCATTTAATTCATCTGATTCAGGAAAAACTACGGGTAGTTTTTTCACACCCCACATAATACCCTTTTTTGTGATACTTGTAGTATCAGAAATGTTCAAAACCTCCTTCATTGCCGTGATCATGTAACGTGTGGCCCTACTGGAAAATACGTTTGTTTCCTCACCGTCGACACTGGAGTCAGTGTCCGTGTCTGGGTCTGTGTCGACCATCTGAGGTAACGGGCGCTTTAGAGCCCCTGACGGTGTTTGAGACGCCTGGACAGGTATTAACTGTTTTTCCGGCTGTCTCATGTCGTCAACAGTCTTTTGTAAAGTGCTGACGCTATCACGTAATTCCTTCCATACGACCATCCAGTCAGGTGTCGACTCCCTAGGGGGTGACATCACTATTACAGGCAATTGCTCTGCCTCCATACCATTTTCCTCCTCATACATGTCGACACAACGTACCGACACACAGCACACACACAGGGAATGCTCTGATAGAGGACAGGACCCCACTAGCCCTTTGGGGAGACAGAGGGAGAGTTTGCCAGCACACACCAGAGCGCTATATATATATACAGGGATAACCTTATATAAGTGTTTTTCCCTTATATAGCTGCTGTATTATTAATCTGCCAAATTTAGTGCCCCCCCTCTCTTGTTTTACCCTGTTTCTGTAGTGCAGGACTGCAGGGGAGAGTCAGGGAGCTTCCCTCCAACGGAGCTGTGAGGGAAAATGACGCTTGTGTGCTGAGGAGATAGGCTCCTCCCCCTTCTCGGCGGCCTTTCTCCCGCTTTTTTAAGGAAAAACTGGCAGGGGTTAAATGCATCCATATAGCCCAGGAGCTATATGTGATGTATTTTTAGCCATCTAAGGTGTTTTTATTGCGTCTCAGGGCGCCCCCCCCCCAGCGCCCTGCACCCTCAGTGACCGGAGTGTGAAGTGTGCTGAGAGCAATGCGGTGCTGTGCGCTACCTTATTGAAGACAGGACGTCTTCTGCCGCCGATTTCCCGGACCTCTTCAGTCTTCTGGCTCTGTAAGGGGGGCGGCGGCGCGGCTCTGGGACCCATCCATGGCTGGGCCTGTGATCGTCCCTCTGGAGCTAATGTCCAGTAGCCTAAGAAGCCCAATCCACTCTGCACGCAGGTGAGTTCGCTTCTTCTCCCCTTAGTCCCTCGGTGCAGTGAGCCTGTTGCCAGCAGGTCTCACTGAAAATAAAAAACCTAAAACTAAACTTTTCACTAAGCAGCTCAGGAGAGCCCCCTAGTGTGCACCCTTCTCGTTCGGGCACAAAAATCTAACTGAGGCTTGGAGAAGGGTCATAGGGGGAGGAGCCAGTGCACACCAGGTAGTCCTAAAGCTTTTACTTTTGTGCCCAGTCTCCTGCGGAGCCGCTATTCCCCATGGTCCTTACGGAGTCCCCAGCATCCACTTAGGACGTTAGAGAAAAGGATTTACCGGTAGGTACCAAAATCCTATTTTCTCTTACGTCCTAGAGGATGCTGGGGACTCCAAAAGGACCATGGGGTTTATACCAAAGCTCCAGACCGGGCGGGAGAGTGCGGACGACTCTGCAGCACCGACTGAGCAAACACAAGGTGTTTCAGCCAGGGTATCAAACTTATAGAACTTAGCAAAAGTGTTTGAACCCGACCAAGTAGCTGCTCGGCAAAGCTGTAAGGCCGAGACGCCTCGGGCAGCCGCCCAAGATGAGCCCACTTTCCTGGTAGAATGGGCTTTTACTGACTTCGGCACTGGTAGCCCGGCCGAAGAATGAGCCTGCTGAATTGTACTACAAATCCAGCGTGCAATAGTCTGTTTTGAAGCAGGATGACCAATCTTGTTGGAAGCATACAGGACAAACAGCGCCTCAGTTTTCCTGGCAACAGCCATTCTGGTGACGTAGATCTTCAAAGCTCTCACAACATCCAGAGACTTTGAAACCGCCACAGCCTCCGTAGCCACCGGCACCACAATAGGCTGGTTAATATGAAATGAAGAAACCACCTTCGGCAGAAATTGTTGACGAGTCCTCAATTCCGCCCTATCCGAATGAAAAATCAAGGCCCTCATTCCGAGTTGATCGGTCGCAAGGCGAATTTAGCAGAGTTACACACGCTAAGCCGCCGCCTACTGGGAGTGAATCTTAGCTTCTTAAAATTGCGACCGATGTATTCGCAATATTGCGATTACTAACTACTTAGCAGTTTCAGAGTAGCTCCAGACTTACTCTGCCTGCGCGATCAGTTCAGTGCTTGTCGTTCCTGGTTGACGTCACAAACACACCCAGCGTTCGCCCAGGCACTCCCACCGTTTCCCCGGCCACTCCTGCGTTTTTTCCGGAAACGGTAGCGTTTTCAGCCACACGCCCCTGAAACGCCGTGTTTCCGCCCAGTAACACCCATTTCCTGTCAATCACATTACGATCGCCGGAGCGAAGAAAAAGCCGTGAGTAAAAATACTATCTTCATAGTAAAGTTACTTGGCGCAGTCGCAGTGCGAACATTGCGCATGCGTACTAAGCGGATTTTCACTGCGATGCGATGAAAAATACCGAGCGAACAACTCGGAATGAGGGCCCAAGTACGGGCTCTTATGAGATAAGGCCGTCAACTCTGACACTCGCCTGGCAGACGCCAGCGCCAACAGCATGACTACCTTCCAAGTGAGAAATTTCAACTTAACCTTACGCAAAGGTTCAAACCAGGAAGACATAAGAAACTGTAAGACCACATCAAGATCCCATGGAGCTACCGGAGGCACGAACGGAGGATTGATATGCATTACTCCCTTCACAAAAGTCTGTACCTCTGGGAGGACAGCTAATTCTTTTTGAAAGAAAATAGACAAAGCCGAAATCTGTACTTTGATGGAGCCTAATTTCAGGCCTGCATCTACACCTGCCTGCAAAAAGTGGAGAAAGCGACCCAAGTGAAAATCTTCCGCAGGAGCCATTTTAGACTCACACCAGGAAACATACTTTTTCCAAATACGGTGATAATGTTTCGCCGTAACCTCATTCCTAGCCTTAAGGGGAGTGGGAATGACCTCCCCGGGAATACCTTTACGAGCTAAGATCTGGCGCTCAACTTCCATGCTGTCAAATGCAGCCGCTGTAAGTCTGGAAACACGCATGGACCCTGCAACAACAGGTCCTCTCTTAGAGGTAGCGGCCAAGGACCTTCCACCAGTAATTCCTGAAGATCCGGGTACCAGGCCCTTCTTGGCCAATCTGGAACGACGAGAATCACCTGAACCCGTGCTCGTCGAATGATCCCCAGTACCTTTGGAATGAGAGGAAGTGGAGGGAACACATACACCGACTGGAACACCCACGGAGACACCAGGGCGTCCACTGCACTGGCTTGGGGGTCCCTTGACCTGGAACAATACCTCAGGAGCTTCTTGTTGAGACGAGACGCCATCATGTCGATCAACGGAATTCCCCAACGCTTTGTCACCTCTGCAAATACCTCTTCGTGAAGAGCCCACTCTCCCGGATGGAGATCGTGTCTGCTGAGGAAATCTGCTTCCCAGTTGTCCACTCCCGGTAGGAAGACCGCTGACAGGGCGCTCACGTGTTGTTCCGCCCAATAAAGGATTCTTGTGGCCTCCGCCATTGCCGCTCTGCTCCTTGTTCCGCCTTGACGGTTTATATGTGCCACCGCTGTGATGTTGTCTGACTGTACCAGGACAGGTCGACCCTGAAGAAGGCTTCTTGTTTGTTGCAGGCCGTTGTAAATGGCTCTTAACTCGAGAACATTTATGTGGAGACAAGCTTCCTGGAGCGACCATTTCCCCTGGAAGTTTCTTCCTTGGGTGACTGCGCCCCAGCCCCGGGGGCTTGCATTTGTTGTCAGAAGTGCCCATTCCTGGATACCGAACCGGCATCCCCCTAGGAGGTGAGAACTTTGTAGCCACCACAGGAGAGAAATTCTGGCTCTGGGAGATAGACTTATCTTCCGGTGCATGTGCAGGTGAGACCAAGACCATTTGCTCAGCAAGTCCCACTGAAACACCCGGGCATGAAACCTGCCGAACGGAATTGCTTCGTACGCCGCAACCATCTTCCCCAGAACCCGAGTACAGTGATGGATTGACACACTCGTTGGCCTCAGAAGTTCCCTGACCATCGTCTGCAGTTCCAGAGCTTTTTCTTCTGGAAGAAATACTCTCCGTAATTCTGTGTCCAGAATCATGCCCAGAATAGGCAGCCGAGTGGTCGGAATCAACTGAGATTTTGGCAAACTGAGCACCCAACCGTGCTGTCGCAGAACCGACAGCGACAAATTTACACTTCTCAGTAACCGTTCCCTGGACCTCGCCTTTATCAGGAGATCGTCCAAGTACGGGATAATTGTAACCCCTTGCTTGCGAAAGAGAACCATCATTTCTGCCATGACCTTGGTGAAAATCCTCGGGGCCGTGGAAAGCCCAAACGGCAACGTCTAAAATTGGTAATGAGAATCCTGTATCGCAAACCTGAGGAAGGCCTGATGCGAAGGATATATCGGGACGTATAAGTAGGCATCCTTTATGTCGACTGACGCCATAAAATCCCCCCCTTCCAGGCTGGCAATCACTGCTCGAAGAGATTCCATCTTGAACTTGAAAACTTTCAAGTATGGATTGAGGGATTTTAGATTCAGAATCGGTCTGACCGAACCGTCCGGTTTCGGCACAACAAAGAGGCTCGAGTGTAACCCCTCTCCCCCCGTTGGGACGGGGGAACGGGAACAATGACCCTCTGTTGACACAATTTTTGCATCGCTGCCAGCACCACGTCCCTTTCCGGAAGAGACACTGGTAAGGCCGAAATGAAAAAACGGTGAGGGGGCACCTCCCGAAACTCCAGCTTGTATCCCTGAGACACAATCTCTAGGGCCCAAGGATCCAGGTCTGATTGAGCCCAGAGGAAGCTCTACCATAGAGCGAAATGCGCATTGGTTAGCCGTGTGCCGCCTAATGTTTTAGCTCAGTAATTACTTGCTTGTACTGTATACCCTTATACCGTTTAGTATATGGAGGAGACTTGATTATAGGAAGCCCGGCTGTGCGTGCATACCAAAAATCTGTCAGTTGCCCACGTATCATCTCATGATGTATGGCTATGCTGAATAGCAGATAGCTGTAATAAGCAGGGTCAGCATACCTTTATCTGAAGCACAACTGTTAATAATCTCATATATATTGCTAATTTCTGCACACCTTATTATAAACGCTGAGCCTAAAAACAAAAGATCAGAGGCATTTGGAAGTGTATGGGAATAATTAAACGGACCCACATACCATTTGGGACATATTTCCTTTGTTGTGGGATAATGTCAGTAATTATAGGTATATCTTGATTCTAAATATCACCGCTAATAAATATATACATACTAACCACTGACCCCTGCAGATCTTATTACAGCTTGTGTGTATTAGCAATATACAACAGTCCCTGCAGTAAACAGGGTGTGGAGTACTAATAAAAAAATATATATATAAATTGCTTACTCTTGCAAACCCCATTACAGCTTGTGTACATTATAAACAGCAGTCCCTGCAGCAATCAGTGTGTGGAAACACACTGGGACATTTAACATACCTGATATTAATAGACTGACATATTATCTGGGACGTATTTTCCCTATTGGGGGATAATGTCAGTAATTACAGGTCTGTAATCATATACACGTGCACCATGCAGTTACATATACAGGAAAACATCCGGGGTATTAATTTCATGCGCAGCCAAGAAGCCTGGTATATGTAATATCTGCACAATGTCCCTAGTATATAAATAAGGGCAGAGTGCTGAGAACTTGAAATATAACATATATGGCAACATTTGTTGCCATTCTCTGTAGATAACATTGAATGGATACATTATAAATACCAAGGCTGTTATTAAACATTTGTTGCCACTTCCTACATACTAGGTAATACTATACTGAAAATAGCTGGTATTAGCATAAGAAAGTGAATGGACATATTATAAGCATTAAGGCTGTGATTTAAATGTTAAAATTTATGGTTACTTTTCCAATTTCTGTGGTTAATCCATTACAACATATATAACAAGTGGAATACTATTCGGGTATAGGTGCAAGTATATATTATATATAGAATTCCATGGCAAGGACAACAGTACATTATTACCTATAAGTGGATATATATATAAATAGTTGGAGCTTTAAACATTTGTACTCATCATAAGAGCATATTGAATATATAAGAAATAATAGGCGGCACACGATTTGGTTTTAATCATATTTCATTTTTACACAAGACAGAGAAATCTGTCTAATAAAGATTTTCTTTTCTTCACGTTTTTCTATTTCTATATTGTTTTTAATACTTCGCTTTAGTATGGCCGAATAATTAGGCCATAATAATATCATAGGTGGAATATAATCCAGGAATATTCCACGTAGATATTGGTCATTTCTGTTCGAGAATATGCACTCAGTAACAAATCTATGAAATTATTAAATTATTTGTAAATGGGATGGAGTGCACCCCAAGAAACTGATCCCTGCTATAATTTTCCTGAATCCAGACCTGACAGAAGATTCGCAGACGGCCCCCCACCGGTCCGGACTCCCCCAGGGAAGCCCCAGCGTCATGCGGTGGACTTGGTAGAGGCAGGGGAGGACTTTTGGTCCTGGGCGCCTCACACGGCAGGCGACTTCCTTCCCCTTCCTCTACCCTTTGAAGCGAGGAAGGACGAACCTTTTCCACGCCTGTATTTATTGGGACGAAAGGACTGCATCTGCTGATGTGGTGCCTTTTTCTGTTGTGTGGGAACATAGGAAAGAAAAGAGGACTTACCCGCAGTCGCGGTAGAAACCAGGTCAGCCAAGCCGTCCCCAAACAAGACAGTACCTTTGAAGGGTAAAGCTTCCATAGCCCTCTTGGAGTCGGCATCAGCATTCCATTGATGTATCCACAACGCCCTCCTGGCCGATATTGACATGGCATTGGCTCTTGATCCCAAGAGACAAACATCCCTAGCCGCATCCTTCAGGTAATCTGCAGCGTCCTTGATATAACCAAGAGTCAAAAATAAGATTTTACTTACCGATAAATCTATTTCTCGTAGTCCGTAGTGGATGCTGGGACTCCGTAAGGACCATGGGGAATAGCGGCTCCGCAGGAGACAGGGCACAAAATAAAAGCTTGAGATATCAGGTGGTGTGCACTGGCTCCTCCCCCTATGACCCTCCTCCAAGCCAGTTAGGATACTGTGCCCGGACGAGCGTACATAATAAGGAAGGATATTGAATCCCGGGTAAGACTCATACCAGCCACACCAATCACACCGTACAACTCGTGATCTGAACCCAGTTAACAGTATGATAAATTTTAAAGGAGCCTCTGAAAAGATGGCTCAACAATAATAACCCGAATTTTTTGTAACAATAACTATATACAAGTATTGCAGACAATCCGCACTAGGGATGGGCGCCCAGCATCCACTACGGACTACGAGAAATAGATTTATCGGTAAGTAAAATCTTATTTTCTCTAACGTCCTAAGTGGATGCTGGGACTCCGTAAGGACCATGGGGATTATACCAAAGCTCCCAAACGGGCGGGAGAGTGCGGATGACTCTGCAGCACCGAATGAGAGAACTCCAGGTCCTCCTCAGCCAGGGTATCAAATTTGTAGAATTTAGCAAACGTGTTTGCCCCTGACCAAGTAGCTGCTCGGCAAAGTTGTAAAGCCGAGACCCCTCGGGCAGCCGCCCAAGATGAGCCCACTTTCCTTGTGGAATGGGCTTTTACTGATTTTGGCTGTGGCAATCCTGCCACGGAATGTGCAAGCTGAATTGTACTACAAATCCAACGAGCAATCGTCTGCTTTGAAGCAGGAGCACCCAGCTTGTTGGGTGCATACAGGATAAACAGCGAGTCAGTTTTCCTGACTCCAGCCGTCCTGGAAACATATATTTTCAAGGCCCTGACAACGTCCAGCAACTTAGAGTCCTCTAAGTCCCTAGTAGCCGCAGGTACCACAATAGGTTGGTTCATGTGAAATGCAGAAACCACCTTAGGTAGAAATTGAGGACGAGTCCTCAATTCCGCCCTGTCAGAATGAAAATTTAGGTAAGGGCTTTTACATGATAAAGCCGCCAATTCTGACACACGCCTAGCTGAAGCCAAGGCCAACAGCATCGACACCTTCCACGTGAGATATTTTAAATCTACCGTAGACAAAGGTTCAAACCAGTGTGATTTTAGAAATCTCAACACAACATTGAGATCCCAAGGTGCCACTGGAGGTACAAAAGGAGGCTGTATGTGCAGCACCCCTTTCACAAATGTCTGAACTTCAGGTACTGAAGCCAGTTCTTTCTGGAAGAATATCGACAGGGCCGAAATTTGAACCTTAATGGACCCTAATTTTAGGCCCATAGACAGTCCTGTTTGCAGGAAATGCAAGAAACGACCCAGTTGAAATTCCTGTGTAGGGGCCTTCTTGGCCTCACACCACGCAACATATTTACGCCAAATGCGGTGATAATGTTTTGCGGTTACCTCCTTTCTGGCTTTTACCAGAGTAGGGATGACTTCTTCTGGAATGCCCTTGTCCTTCAGGATCCGGCGTTCAACCGCCATGCCGTCAAACGCAGCCGCGGTAAGTCTTGGAACAGACAAGGCCCCTGCAGTAGCAGGTCCTGTCTTAGAGGTAGAGGCCACGGTTCGTCCGTGAGCATCTCTTGAAGTTCCGGGTACCAAGACCTTCTTGGCCAATCCGGAACCACGAGTATAGTTCTTACTCCTCTCCTTCTTATGATTCTCAATACTTTCGGTATGAGGGGCAGAGGAGGGAATACATACACTGACTGGTACACCCACGGCGTTACCAGAGCGTCCACTGCTATTGCCTGAGGGTCCCTTGACCTGGCGCAATATCTGTCCAGTTTTTTGTTTAGACGTGACGCCATTTCTGCCATTGCCCTCCTGCTTCTCGTGCCGCCCTGTCTGTTTATGTGGGCGACTGACGTGATGTTGTCCGACTGGATCAACACCGCCTGACCCTGAAGCAGAGGTTTTGCTTGAATTAAGGCATTGTAAATGGCCCTTAGTTCTAGAATGTTTATATGAAGAGATGTTTCCATACTTGACCACAAGCCCTGGAAATTCCTTCCCTGTGTGACTGCTCCCCAGCCTCTCAGGCTGGCATCCGTGGTTACCAGGATCCAATCCTGAATGCCAAATCTGCGGCCCTCTAGTAGATGAGCCCTCTGAAGCCACCACAGGAGAGACACCCTTGTCCTTGGCGACAGGGTTATCCGTTGATGCATCTGAAGATGCGATCCGGACCATTTTCCCAGTAGATCCCACTGAAAAGTTCTTGCATGGAATCTTCCGAATGGAATCGCTTCGTAAGAAGCCACCATTTTTCCCAGGACCCTTGTGCACTGATGCACTGAGACCTGTCCTGGTTTTAGGAGGTTCCTGACTAGCTCGGATAACTCCCTGGCCTTCTCCTCCGGGAGAAACACCTTCTTCTGGACTGTGTCCAGAATCATTCCTAAGAACAGTAGACGTGTCGTTGGAATCAGCTGCGATTTTGGAATATTTAGAATCCATCCGTGCTGACTTAGCACTACCTGAGATAGTGCCACTCCGACTTCTAACTGTTCCTTGGTTCTTGCCCTTATCAGGAGATCGTCCAAGTAAGGGATAATTAAGATGCCTTTTCTTCGTAGAAGAATCATCATTTCGGCCATTACCTTGGTAAAGACCCGAGGCGCCGTGGACAATCCAAACGGCAGCGTCTGAAACTGATAATGACAGTTTTGTACTACAAACCTGAGGTACCCTTGGTGAGAAGGATATATTGGGACGTGGAGATAAGCATCCTTGATGTCCAGCGACACCATATAGTCCCCCTCTTCCAGGTTCGCTATCACCGCTCTGAGTGACTCCATCTTGAATTTGAACCTTTTTATGTAAGTGTTCAAAGATTTTAGATTTAATATTGGTCTCACCGAGCCGTCCGGCTTCGGTACCACAAATAGTGTGGAATAATACCCCTTCCCCTGTTGTAAGAGGGGTACCTTGATTATCACCTGCTGGGAGTACAGCTTGTGAATGGCTTCCAGAACTGCCTCCCTGTCGGAGGGAGACTTTGGTAAAGCAGACTTCAGGAACCGATGAGGAGGAAACGCCTCGAATTCCAGTTTGTACCCCTGTGATACTACCTGTAGAATCCAGGGATCCACTTGCGAGTGAGCCCACTGCGCGTTGAAATACTTGAGACGGGCCCCCACCGTGTCTGAGTCTGCTTGTAAAGCCCCAGCGTCATGCTGAAGACTTGGCAGAAGCAGGGGAGGGCTTCTGCTCCTGGGAAGCGGCTGCATGGTGCTGCCTTTTTCCTCTTCCTCTGCCCTTGGGCAGAAAAGAGTGACCTTTTGCTCGCTTGTACTTATGGGAACGAAAGGACTGAGTTTGAAAAGACTGTCTTTTTCTGTTGATGTGAAGTAACCTGGGGTAAAAAGGTGGATTTTCCAGCCGTTGCCGTGGCCACCAGGTCTGTTAGACCAGCCCCAAATAACTCCTCCCCCTTATACGGCAATACTTCCATGTGCCATTTGGAATCTGCGTCCCCTGACCACTGTCTGGTCCATAATGCTCTTCTGGCAGAGATGGACATTGCGCTTACTCTTGATGCCAGGGTACAAATATCCCTCTGCGCATCACGCATATATAGCAATGCATCCTTTAAATGTTCTATAGTTAACAGAATATTGTCCCTATCCAGGGTATCAATATTCTCAGTCAGGGAATCCGCCCATGCGACTCCAGCACTGCACATCCAGGCTGATGCGATTGCTGGTCGCAGTATAACACCAGTATGTGTGTATATACTTTTCAGGATATTTTCCAGCCTCCTATCAGCTGGTTCTTTGAGGGTGGCCGTATCAGGGGACGGTAACGCTACTTGTTTAGATAAACGTGTGAGCGCCTTATCTACCCTAGGGGGTGTTTCCCACCGTGCCCTAACCTCTGGCGGGAAAGGGTATAGTGCTAATAACTTATTAGAAATTAGCTGTTTTTTATCGGGGGAAACCCACGCTTTATCACACACCTCATTTATTTCCTCAGACTCAGGAAAAACTATTGGCAGTTTTTTCACACCCCACATAATACCCGCCTTTGAGGTATTTGTAGTGTCAGAAAGGTTCAATGCCTCTTTCATTGCCGTGATCATGTAACGTGTGGCCCTACTGGACATTACGTTTGTCTCGTCACCGTCGACACTAGATTCAGTATCTGTATCTGGATCCGTGTCGACCCACTGAGGTAGCGGCCGTTTTAGGGCCCCTGAGGGTGTCTGAGACGCCTGAACAGGCACTAATTGATTTGCCGGCTTTCTCATGTCGTCAACAGTTTTTTGTAAATTGCTGACATTATCACTTAATTGCTTAAACACAATCATCCAGTCAGGTGTCGACTCCCTAGGGGGTGACATCACTAACACAGGCAACTGCTCCGCCTCCACCTCATTTTCCTCCTCATACATGTCGACACACGCGTACCGACACACAGCACACACACCGGGAATGCTCTGATAGAGGACAGGACCCTACTTAGCCCTTTGGAGAGACAGAGGGAGAGTCTGCCAGCACACACCCAGCGCTATATATATACAGGGATAACCTTATATAAGTGTTAATCCCTTATAGCTGCTGTTAATCTAGTTATTTGCTGCCAAAATGCCCCCCCTTCTCTTTTTTACCCTGAATCAGATGCAGTACTGCAGGGGAGAATCAGGGAGCCGTCCTTCCAGCGGAGCTGTGAGGGAATAATGGCGCCAGTGTGCTGAGGAGATAGGCCCCGCCCCTTCACGACGTCCTTAACTCCCGCTTTTTTGTGTAAAATGGCAGGGGAAAAAATACATCCATATAGCCCTGGAGCTATATGTGATGTATTCCTTTTGCCAGCTAAGGTATATGTGTGTGTTATATTGCGTCTCAGGGCGCACCCCCCCAGCGCCCTGCACCCTCAGTGACCGGAGTGTGAAGTGTGCTGAGAGCAATGGCGCACAGCTGCGGTGCTGTGCGCTACCTTAGTCTTGAAGACAGGATGTCTTCTGCCGCCGCTTTCACCGGACCTTCGTCTCTTCTGGCTCTGTAAGGGGGACGGCGGCGCGGCTCCGGTGACCCATCCAGGCTGAACCTGTGATCGTCCCTCTGGAGCTAACGTCCAGTAGCCTAAGAAGCCCAATCCACTCTGCACTCAGGTGAGTTCGCTTCTTCTCCCCTTAGTCCCACGATGCAGTGAGCCTGTTGCCAGCAGGACTCACTGAAAATAAAAAAACCTAACTAAACTTTTATTCTAAGCAGCTCTGGAGAGCTACCTAGTTTGCACCCTTCTCGGCCGGGCACAAAAATCTAACTGGCTTGGAGGAGGGTCATAGGGGGAGGAGCCAGTGCACACCACCTGATATCTCAAGCTTTTATTTTGTGCCCTGTCTCCTGCGGAGCCGCTATTCCCCATGGTCCTTACGGAGTCCCAGCATCCACTTAGGACGTTAGAGAAAGAACATTATCTTTATCAAGTGTATCCATATCATTAGCTAAATTCTCAGCCCATTTAGCAATAACACTACTCACCCACACCGACGCCACCGCAGGTCTGAGCAATGCACCCGTATTAGCGAAAATGGATTTAAGAGACGTCTCCAGCTTGCGATCCGCCGGATCCTTGAGAGCTGCCGTGTCAGGAGACGGAAGCGCCACTTTCTTAGACAAAAGAGATAGAGCTTTGTCAACATTTGGAGACGACTCCCATTTTTCCCTGTCATCAGAGGGGAAAGGATACACCATGTAAATCCTCTTGGGAATCTGCCACCTCTTGTCCGGCGACTCCCAAGCTTTTTCACAAAGAGTATTCATTTCATGAGAGGGGTGAAACTTCACCTCAGGTTTTTTTCCCTTGAACAAGCAAATCCTTGTTTCCTGTACCGCAGGTTCCACAGAAATGTGTAAAACCTCTTTTATAGCCACAATCATGTATTGAATACTCTTAACTAATCGTGGATGTAACGCAGCCTCAGTGAAATCGACGTCGGAATCAGAGTCCGTGTCGGTATCAGTATCTACCACTTGATTAAACGGCCGCTTTTGCGACCCCGATGGGGTCTGCACCTGAGACAAAGCCTCCTCCATGGACTTTTTCCACACCTGTGTCTGTGACTCCGACTTATCCAACCTCTTTGATAAAGAAGCCACATTCGTATTAATCGTACTGAGCAATGCGAGTAAATCAGGTGTCGGCTGCGCCGACAGGACCAATCTAGACCCGCATCCACTCCCCCAATAACCTCCTCCGGTGAATAACATTCAGCCTCAGACATGCCGACACGTAGTAACGACACACGGACACACACAAAATGTCTCAGAAGGGGACAGGCCCACAATGAAGCCCAGATAGAGGACACAGAGGGAGTATGCCAGCTCACACCCCAGCGCCCATATATTCCCTCAAGGGATATATGTGACCAGCGCTGCTTAAACCACAATAAAATGCACCACAACTGCGCCCCCTCCCGATTAGCTCCCCGTTACTGTGAGAGGAGTTGCGGAGGTCCCGGGCAGCGTCTCCTTCAGCCGCGTGTTGGAGGAGAAGATGGCGCTGTGAGCCGCGCGACGAAGCTCCGCCCCTTCCTAGCGTGCTTCAGCCCGCCAAATTTGAAAATGTAAAAATGCCGGCGGGGGTCTGAGAAACAAAAGTCTTCTGCCGGCCCCGGACCTCAGTAACATGCTGCCCAGGGCGCCCGCCCCCTCGCCCCCCCAGCGCCCTGCACCCTGTGAGTGCCTTTCCTGATAATGTGTGGGAGCATGGAGCGCAGCGTTACCGCTGCGCTGTACCTGGTCACTGAAGTCTTCTGCCGTCCTGAAGTCTTCTGTACTTCTCATACTCACCCGACTTCTTTCTTCTGGCTTCAGTGAGGTGGGTGACGGCGTGGCTCCGGGAACAAGCAGCTAGGCGCACCAAGTGATCGAACCCTCTGGAGCTAATGGAGTCCAGTAGCCGAGAAGCAGAGCCTTTAAACTAAGAAGAAGTAGGTCCTGCTTCTCTCCCCTCACTCCCACGCTTCAGGGAGCCTGTAGCCAGCAGGTCTCCCTGAAAATAAAAAACCTAACAAAAGTCTTTTGAAGAGAAACTCAGGAGAGCTCCCCTAGTGAGTGTCCAGTCAGTCCTGGGCACAAAGTCTAACTGGGGTCTGGAGGAGGGGCATAGAGGGAGGAGCCAGTTCACACCCAGTTTAAGTCTTTTCAGTGTGCCCAAGCTCCTGCGGATCCCGTCTATACCCCATGGTCCTTTTGAAGTCCCCAGCATCCTCTGGGACGTAAGAGAAATATTTATGTAGAATAGGGACACACAGTTTGAATATCATTTTAAATGACACAATGATAGCAAAAGGTTGCCTACCGCTATGCTAGGGTATCAGCAATTGCAAGGAACTGGGCCCGGGAGTGTTACCAACCCCTACCCCAGGCTCTGGTGGGAAAGCAGTAAGACTACTTGTTGCGCCTGAATTCTTACCTTATGTAAGAAGACCGAATAATCAAAATAAACAGGGGGGCTGGATATATAATGGTTAGTACATTTAGTTTGTCCAGTAGGCAAAGTTATAAAAAAAACTCTTTTAAAGTGCTGTGGAAAGAGGTGTCTCTCTATAAGCATCGGGAGCCCCTTCAAAATTTTGTTATGGGGCCCACAAATTTCCAGTTATGCCCCTGGATTTGGGCATGAAAGTTTTCAAATTTCTATACAGGTTGAGTATCCCATATCCAAATATCCGAAATACGGAATATTCCGAAATACGGACTTTTTTGAGCGAGAGAGAGATAGTGAAACTTTTGTTTTCTGATGGCTCAATGTACACAAACTTTGTTTAATACACACAGTTATTAAAAATATTGTATTAAATGACCTTCAGACTGTGTATATAAGGTGTATATGAAACATAAATGAATTGTGTGAATGTAGACACACTTTGTTTAATGGACAAAGTTATAAAAAATATTGGCTAAAATGACCTTCAGGCTGTGTGTATAAGGTGCATATAAAACATAAATGCATTCTGTGCTTAGATTTAGGTCCCATCGCCATGATATCTCATTATGGTATGCAATTATTCCAAAATACGGAAAAATCCGATATCCAAAATACCTCTGGTCCCAAGCATTTTGGATAAGGGATACTCAACCTGTAGCAGAATCTGGCCTTTATTGTTCTTTGTGGAATCCCCTATGATTTTTTTTTCATAAATAATTTTCTATCAGTTTTAATCCACATGGACTTCTTTGTTATAACCATACTTAACAACATTTGAAAGCTTCCATCCAAAAAACATCAGGGAGGGGAGACAGAAGTCGCCAAAGTGGCGTCACATGACCCATCACTTCAATGCCATGAATTCAAGCTTTATGTCCAGAGGGCTGAGCTATAGTGATGTAATTTACAGAGAATCGCGTCACCATGCCCCCTTATTGCGCCACTACCTCGATTTTGTATTCACCAGACTACACTCACTTTCATTAACATTCCTTTACCTCCCTCCAATTCCCAACCTTATCACCTGCATGCATTCACTTCAAGACTTCAAGCGTAATGTTACTGTACTCTACCAATCTTCCTCAACCCCACAGAAATGTTAACGCTATTACATTTCACCAACTTTCACCTCTGTGCAACTGCTCTCACCAATTTCTACATTGGCTACTCCTGATTGCTATATCACACCTTAACCAGACTCTAGATATAGCACTCGGTGCAACCATAGCGAGCCATCACACTTTATATAGACTTAGATGTTAACTTTAGCATTCTAATGCACAAGACACCTAAAAAAAATAAGAATTTACTTACCGATAATTCTATTTCTCATAGTCCGTAGTGGATGCTGGGAACTCCGTAAGGACCATGGGGAATAGCGGCTCCGCAGGAGACTGGGCACAAAAGTAAAAGCTTTAGGACTACCTGGTGTGCACTGGCTCCTCCCCCTATGACCCTCCTCCAAGCCTCAGTTAGGATACTGTGCCCGGACGAGCGTACACAATAAGGAAGGATTTTGAATCCCGGGTAAGACTCATACCAGCCACACCAATCACACCGTACAACCTGTGATCTGAACCCAGTTAACAGCATGATAACAGAGGAGCCTCTGAAAAGATGGCTCACAACAATAATAACCCGATTTTTGTAACAATAACTATGTACAAGTATTGCAGACAATCCGCACTTGGGATGGGCGCCCAGCATCCACTACGGACTATGAGAAATAGAATTATCGGTAAGTAAATTCTTATTTTCTCTGACGTCCTAGTGGATGCTGGGAACTCCGTAAGGACCATGGGGATTATACCAAAGCTCCCAAACGGGCGGGAGAGTGCGGATGACTCTGCAGCACCGAATGAGAGAACTCAAGGTCCTCCTCAGCCAGGGTATCAAATTTGTAGAATTTAGCAAACGTGTTTGCCCCTGACCAAGTAGCTGCTCGGCAAAGTTGTAAAGCCGAGACCCCTCGGGCAGCTGCCCAAGATGAGCCCACCTTCCTTGTGGAATGGGCTTTTACAGATTTTGGCTGTGGCAGGCCTGCCACAGAATGTGCAAGCTGAATTGTACTACAAATCCAACGAGCAATAGTCTGCTTAGAAGCAGGAGCACCCAGCTTGTTGGGTGCATACAGGATAAACAGCGAGTCAGATTTCCTGACTCCAGCCGTCCTGGAAACATATATTTTCAGGGCCCTGACTACGTCCAGCAACTTGGAGTCCTCCAAGACCCTAGTAGCCGCAGGTACCACAATAGGCTGGTTCAAGTGAAACGCTGAAACCACCTTAGGGAGAAATTGAGGACGAGTCCTCAATTCTGCCCTGTCCGTATGAAAAATTAGGTAAGGGCTTTTATAGGATAAAGCCGCCAATTCTGAGACACGCCTGGCTGAAGCCAGGGCTAACAGCATTACCACTTTCCAAGTGAGATATTTTAAGTCCACAGTGGAGAGTGGTTCAAACCAATGTGATTTTAGGAACCCCAAAACTACATTGAGATCCCAAGGTGCCACTGGAGGCACAAAAGGAGGCTGTATATGCAGTACCCCCTTGACAAACGTCTGAACTTCAGGAACTGAAGCCAGTTCTTTCTGGAAGAAAATCGACAGGGCCGAAATTTGAACCTTAATGGACCCTAATTTTAGGCCCATAGACAGTCCTGTTTGCAGGAAATGCAGGAAACGACCCAGTTGAAATTCCTCTGTAGGGGCCTTCCTGGCCTCGCACCACGCAACATATTTACGCCAAATACGGTGATAATGCTGCACGGTTACATCCTTCCTGGCTTTGATCAGGGTAGGGATGACTTCATCCGGAATGCCTTTTTCCTTCAGGATCCGGCGTTCAACCGCCATGCCGTCAAACGCAGCCGCGGTAAGTCTTGGAACAGACAGGGTCCCTGCTGGAGCAGGTCCTTTCTTAGAGGTAGAGGCCACGGGTCCTCTGTGAGCATCTCTTGAAGTTCCGGGTACCAAGTCCTTCTTGGCCAATCCGGAGCCACGAGTATAGTCCTTACTCCTCTCCTTCTTATGATCCTCAGTACCTTGGGTATGAGAGGCAGAGGAGGGAACACATACACTGACTGGTACACCCACGGTGTTACCAGAGCGTCCACAGCTATTGCCTGAGGGTCCCTTGACCTGGCGCAATACCTGTCCAGTTTTTTGTTGAGGCGGGACGCCATCATGTCCACCTTTGGTTTTTCCCAACGGTTCACAATCATGTGGAAGACTTCTGGGTGAAGTCCCCACTCCCCCGGATGGAGGTCGTGTCTGCTGAGGAAGTCTGCTTCCCAGTTGTCCACTCCCGGAATGAACACTGCTGACAGTGCTATCACATGATTTTCCGCCCAGCGAAGAATCCTTGCAACTTCTGTCATTGCCCTCCTGCTTCTTGTGCCGCCCTGTCTGTTTACGTGGGCGACTGCCGTGATGTTGTCTGACTGGATCAGCACCGGCTGACCTTGAAGCAGAGGTCTTGCTAGGCTTAGAGCATTGTAGATGGCCCTTAGCTCCAGGATATTTATGTGAAGTGATGTCTCCAGGCTTGACCACAAGCCCTGGAAATTTCGTCCCTGTGTGACTGCTCCCCAGCCTCTCAGGCTGGCATCCGTGGTCACCAGGACCCAGTCCTGAATGCCGAATCTGCGGCCCTCTAGAAGATGAGCACTCTGCAACCACCACAGGAGAGACACCCTTGTCTTTGGTGACAAGATTATCCGCTGATGCATCTGAAGATGCGACCCGGACCATTTGTCTAGCAGATCCCACTGGAAGGTTCTTGCGTGGAATCTGCCGAATGGGATTGCTTCGTAAGAAGCCACCATCTTTCCCAGGACCCTTGTGCATTGATGCACTGAGACTTGGCCTGGTTTTAGGAGATTTCTGACTAGTTCGGATAACTCCCTGGCTTTCTCCTCCGGGAGAAACACCTTTTTCTGGACTGTGTCCAGGATCATCCCTAGGAATAGAAGTCGTGTCGTCGGGATCAGCTGTGATTTTGGAATATTGAGAATCCAACCGTGCTGGCGCAGCACTATCTGAGATAGTGCTACCCCGACTTCCAACTGTTCCCTGGATCTTGCCCTCATCAGGAGATCGTCCAAGTAAGGGATAACTAAAACTCCCTTCCTTCGAAGGAGTATCATCATTTCGGCCATTACCTTGGTAAAGACCCGGGGTGCCGTGGACAATCCAAACGGCAGCGTCTGAAACTGATAGTGACAGTTCTGTACCACAAACCTGAGGTACCCTTGGTGAGAAGGGTAAATTGGGACATGTAGGTAAGCATCTTTGATGTCCAGAGACACCATATAGTCCCCGTCTTCCAGGTTTGCAATCACTGCTCTGAGTGACTCCATCTTGAATTTGAACCTTTGTATGTAAGTGTTCAAGGATTTTAGGTTTAAAATTGGTCTCACCGAGCCGTCCGGCTTCGGTACCACAAATAGAGTGGAATAGTACCCCTTTCCCTGTTGTAGGAGGGGTACCTTGATTATCACCTGCTGGGAATACAGCTTGTGAATGGCTTCCAATACTGCCTCCCTGTCTGAGGGAGACGTCTGTAAAGCAGACTTTAGAAAACGGCGAGGGGGAGACGCCTCGAATTCCAATTTGTACCCCTGAGATACCACTTGAAGGATCCAGGGGTCCACTTGCGAGTGGGCCCACTGCGCACTGAACTTCTTGAGACGGGCCCCCACCGTGTCTGCTTGTAAAGCCCCAGCGTCATGCTGAGGACTTTGCGGAGGCGGGAGAGGGCTTTTGTTCCTGGGAACTGGCTGTTTGTTGCAGCCTTTTTCCTCTCCCTCTGCCACGGGGCAGAAATGAGGCGCCTTTTGCCCGCTTGCCCTTATGGGGCCGAAAGGACTGCGCCTGATAATACGGCGTCTTCTTAGGTTGAGAAGCTACCTGGGGTAAAAATGTGGATTTTCCAGCAGTTGCCGTGGCTACCAGGTCTGATAGACCTACCCCAAATAACTCCTCCCCCTTATAAGGCAATACTTCCATGTGCCTTTTAGAATCCGCATCACCTGACCACTGCCGCGTCCAT
The DNA here is from genome assembly GCF_028390025.1 of Pseudophryne corroboree. Classification (NCBI taxonomy): domain Eukaryota; kingdom Metazoa; phylum Chordata; class Amphibia; order Anura; family Myobatrachidae; genus Pseudophryne; species Pseudophryne corroboree. Next base: position 321,753,002 of record NC_086444.1, on the reverse strand, counting down.
AAACCTCTTCTAGCAGAAATGGACAGCGCGCTAACTCTTGATGCCAGTCGGCAAATATCCCTCTGTGCATCACGCATATATAGAAATGCATCCTTCAAATGCTCTATAGTCAGTAATATACTGTCCCTATCTAGGGTATCAATATTTTCAGTCAGGGAATCCGACCACGCCAGGCCCGCACTGCACATCCAGGCTGAGGCGATTGCTGGTCGCAGTATAACCCCCGTGTGAGAGTATATACATTTTAGGATATTCTCCAGCTTTCTATCGGCAGGTTCCTTTAGGGCGGCCGTATCAGGAGAGGGTAGTGCTACCTGTTTTGACAAACGTGTGAGCGCTTTATCCACCCTAGGGGGTGTTTCCCAACGTGCCCTATCCTCTGGCGGGAAAGGGTACGATGCCAATAACCTTTTAGGAATTATCAGTTTTTTATCGGGGGAAACCCACGCCTCATCACACACTTCATTTAATTCCTCGGATACAGGAAAAACTACAGGCAGTTTTTTCTCACCAAACATAATACCCTTTTTAGTGGTACTTGTATTATCAGAGATATGCAATACATTTTTCATTGCTTCAATCATGTAACGTGTGGCCCTAGTGGAAGTCACGTTTGTCTCCTCATCATCGACACTGGAGTCAGTATCCGTGTCTGTGTCTGCCATTTGAGGTAACGGGCGTTTTAAAGCCCCTGATGGCGTTTGAGAGCCTTGGACAGGCACAAGCTGAGTAGCCGGCTGTCTCATGTCGTCAACTGTCTGCAATTCCTTCCATAAGCTCATCCACTCAGGTGTCGACTCCCTAGGGGGTGACAACTGTATAATAGGCAATTGCTCCGCCTCCATCTCATTTTCCTCCTCAAACATGTCGACACAATCGTACCGACACACCGCACACACACAGGGAATGCTCTGATAGAGGACAGGACCCCACTAGCCCTTTGGGGAGACAGAGGGAGAGTATGCCAGCACACACCAGAGCGCTATATATAAACAGGAATACCACTATAAAATGTGCTTTTCCCTTTATAGCTGCTGTTAGTATCAAAACTGCGCCAAATTAGTGCCCCCCCTCTCTTTTTTACCCTTTTCTGTAGTGCAGGACTGCAGGGGAGAGTCAGGGAGACGTCCTTCCAGCGGAGCTGTGATGGAAAATGGCGCCTGTGTGCTGAGGAGATAGGCTCCGCCCCCTTCTCGGCAGCCTTTTCTCCCGCTTTTTTGTAAGTTCTGGCAGGGGTTAAAATACATCCATATAGCCCTGGGGGTTATATGTGGTGTATTTATGCCAGCCAAGGTGTTTTACATTGCTGCTCAGGGCGCCCCCCCCTAGCGCCCTGCACCCTCAGTGACCGGAGTGTGAAGTGTGCCTGAGTAACAATGGCGCACAGCTGCAGTGCTGTGCGCTACCTTGTTGAAGACTGATGTCTTCTGCCGCCGATTTTTCCGGACCTCTTCTTGTTTCTGGCTCTGTAAGGGGGCCGGCGGCGCGGCTCTGGGACCGAGCTCTGAGGCTGGGCCTGTGTTCGGTCCCTCTGGAGCTAATGGTGTCCAGTAGCCTAAGAAGCCCAATCCACTCTGCACGCAGGTGAGTTCGCTTCTTCTCCCCTTAGTCCCTCGATGCAGTGAGCCTGTTGCCAGCAGGTCTCACTGAAAATAAAAAACCTAAAACTAAAACTTTCACTAAGAAGCTCAGGAGAGCCCCTAGTGTGCACCCTTCTCGGCCGGGCACAAAAATCTAACTGAGGCTTGGAGGAGGGTCATAGGGGGAGGAGCCAGTGCACACCAGGTAGTCCTAAAGCTTTTACTTTTGTGCCCAGTCTCCTGCGGAGCCGCTATTCCCCATGGTCCTTACGGAGTTCCCAGCATCCACTAGGACGTCAGAGAAACACTCACATAAAGTTGATAATCGTTGGCATAAATCTCGTACTCTGAGTGACTTCCTCATACATAAGACTATTCACCACTGCTACTGAAATTTCTGGACACTGCACACAATTATATTTCCAATCACTCATCTCTGCTCAAGCTTCTAACCCTCCCACACACTGGCTACCGTCAGAGGCAAGATCCTGCTTCCTATTTCAAGGACAAGACTGATCAGATCCAAAATGAAATGATATGCTCTTCTCCCGCCAGCAACCTGCTCAATTCCTTCCCTGAACCCTCTGGAACCTTCTCTTTATTTGGTCATAAAAATCAAGATGAAGAATCTACGGTCTTCTCATCTTCCTTCTCTACGACCTCTCCTCTTGATCCTTTACAGTCACTAATCAGTGGAGCTCTGTTTTCTATGCTTATCCCAACCATAACTAAAATCTGTTATCTCTCTGTCTACTGGTATCTTTCAATCATTATTCAAGCATGCAGTGATCACTACTATTCTAAGAAAAGAAAAAATAAGATTTTAAACCTACCGGTAAATCTTTTTCTCCTGGTCCGTAGAGGATGCTGGGGACTCCGTAAGGATCATGGGGTATAGACGGGCTCCGCAGGAGACATGGGCACTATAAAGAACTTTAGATGGGTGTGCACTGGCTCCTCCCTCTATGCCCCTCCTCCAGACCTCAGTTAGAGAAACTGTGCCCAGAGGAGACGGACAGTACGAGGAAAGGATTTTTGTTAATCTAAGAGCAAGATTCATACCAGCCCACACCATCCACACAGTATAACCTGGTATATACGCAACCAGTTAACAGTATGAACAAAACAGTATCAGCCAACAACTGATCTTAACTGTAACATAACCCTTATGTAAGCAACAACTATATACAAGTTTTGCAGAAATATGTCCGCACTGGGACGGGCGCCCAGCATCCTCTACGGACTAGGAGAAAAAGATTTACCGGTAGGTTTAAAATCTTATTTTCTCTTACGTCCTAGAGGATGCAGGGGACTCCGTAAGGACCATGGGGATTATACCAAAGCTCCCAACCAGGCGGGAGAGTGCGGATGACTCTGCAGCACCGATTGAGCAAACATGAGGTCCTCATCAGCCAGGGTATCAAACTTGTAGAATTTTGCAAAAGTGTTTGAACCCGACCAAGTAGCCGCTCGGCAAAGCTGTAATGCCGAGACGCCTCGGGCAGCCGCCCAAGAAGAGCCCACCTTCCTAGTGGAATGGGCCTTTACCAAATTTGGTAACGGCAATCAAGCCGTAGAATGAGCCTGCTGAATCGTGTTACAGATCCAGCGAGCAATAGTCTGCTTAGAAGCAGGAGCGCCAACTTTGTTGACTACATACAGGACAAACAGTGCCTCTGTTTTCCCAATCCGAGCCGTCCTGGCTACGTAAATTTTTAAGGCCCTGACTACATCAAGGGACTTGGAATCCTCCAAGTCTCCCGTAGCCACAGGCACCACAATAGGTTGGTTCATATGAAATGATGACACCACCTTAGGCAAGAATTGAGGACGAGTCCTCAACTCAGCTCTATCCACATGGAAAATGAGATAGGGGCTCTTATGAGACAAGGCCGCCAAGTCGGACATCCTCCTTGCAGATGCCAAGGCCAATAACATGACCTCCTTCCAAGTGAGAAATTTTAATTCAACTGTTTTAAGAGGCTCAAACCAGTGAGATTTTAGGAACTGTAACACCACGTTAAGGTCCCATGGTGCCACTGGGGGCACAAAAGGAGGCTGGATGTGTAGCACTCCCTTTACAAAAGTCTGGACTTCTGGGAGAGAAGCCAATTCCTTCTGGAAGAATATAGATAGGACCGAAATCTGTACCTTAATGGAGCCTAACTTTAGGCCCATATCCACTCCTGTCTGTAGAAAATGAAGAAAACGGCCCAAGTGGAAATCTTCCGTAGGAGCATTCTTGGCTTCACACCAAGATACATATTTCCTTCAAATACGGTGATAATGTTTCGCCGTCACCTCCTTCCTAGCCTTTATCAGAGTAGGGATGACTTCCTCCGGAATACCTTTCCCAGCTAGAATTCGGTGCTCAACCGCCATGCCGTCAAACGTAACCGCGGTAAGTCTTGGAACACGCAGGGCCCCTGCTGCAACAGGTCCTCCCTGAGAGGAAGAGGCCATGGATCTTCTGTGAGCCTCTCCTGAAGATCTGAATACCAGGCCCTTCGAGGCCAATCTGGAACAATGAGTATTGTCTGCACTCTTTTTTGTCTTATGATTCTCAATATTTTTAGATGAGAGGAAGAGGAGGGCACACATAGACCGACTGAAACACCCATGGTGTCACCAGGGCGTCCACCGCTACTGCCTGAGGGTCCCTTGACCTGGCACAATACCTCTAAAGCTTCTTGTTGAGGCGTGACGCCATCATGTCTATTTGAGGAAGTCCCCAAAGACTTGTTATCTCTGCAAAAACTTCTTGATGAAGTCCCCACTCTCCTGGATGGAGATCATGTCTGCTGAGGAAGTCTGCTTCCCAGTTGTCCACTCCCGGAATGAATACCGCTGACGCTTACGTGATTTTCTGCCCAGCGCAGAATCCTGGTGGCTTCAGCCATTGCCACTCTGCTCCTTGTCTCCCCTTGGCGGTTTACATGAGCCACATCTGTGACGTTGTCTGATTGAATCAGAACCGGTAGGTCGCGAAGAAGAGTTTCCGCTTGTCGAAGGCCGTTGTATATGGCCCTTAATTCCAGTATGTTGATGTGTAGACACACCTCTTGGCTAGACCATTGGCCCTGAAAGTTCCTTCCCTGTGTGACTGCTCCCCATCCTCGGAGGCTCGTGTCCGTGGTCACCAGAACCCAGTCTTGAATGCCGAACCTGCGACCCTCTAGAAGGTAAGCACTCTGCAGCCACCACAGGAGAGACACCCTGACCCTGGGGAACAGGGTTATTTTCTGATGTATTTGAAGATGGGACCCGGACCACTTGTCCAGAAGGTCCCACTGAAAAGTCCTCGCATGAAACCTGCCGAAGGGGATGGCCTCGTTGGTCGCCACCATTTTCCCCAGTACTCGAGTGCATTGATGTACTGACACTCTCGTCGGTTTTAACAGGTCTCTGACCATGTTCTGGAGTTCCTGGGCTTTATCCATCGGGAGAAAAACCCTCTTTTGTTCTGTGTCCAGAATCATGCCTAAGAACGACAGCCGAGTCGTAGGAACCAACTGTGACTTTAGTAGATTTAGAATCCAGCCATGTTGTTGCAGCACTCTCACGGAGAGCGACATGCTTTTCTGCAACTGTTCCTTTGATCTCGCTTTTATCAGGAGATCGTCCAAGTACGGGATAATTGTGACTCCTTGCCTGCGCAGGAGCACCATCATTTCCGCCATTACCTTGGTGAAAACCGTCGGGGCCGTGGAAAGCCCAAACGGCAACGTCTGAAACTGGTAATGACAGTAATGTACAGCGAATCTCAGGTATGCCTGATGAGGAGGATATATGGGAACGTGAAAGTATGCATCCTTTATGTCTAGTGACACCATAAAATCCCCCCCTTCCAGGCTTGAGATAACCGCCCTGAGCGATTCCATCTTGAACTTGAACCTTTTTAAGTACAGGTTTAGGGATTTTAAGTTTAGAATGGGTCTGACCGAGCCATCCGGTTTCGGGACCACAAACAGGGTTGAATAGTACCCCTTTCCCTGTTGAATTAGGGGAACCTTGACAATCACTTGCTGTTGACACAGCTTTTGAATTGCAGCTAACACTATCTCCCTCTCTGGGGGAGAAGCCGGTAAAGCCGATTTGAAGAATCGGCGAGGAGGCATGTCTTCGAATTCCAGCTTGTAGCCTTGGGATACAATTTCCATCACCCAAGGATCCACGTCCGACTGAACCCAGACGTGGCTGAAAAGTCGAAGACGTGCCCCCACCGGCGCGGACTCCCTCAGTGGAGCCCCAGCGTCATGCGGTGGATTCAGTAGAAGCCGGGGAGGACTTCTGCTCCTGGGAACTAGCCGTAGCAGGCATTCTTTTCCCTCTACCCTTACCTCTGGCGAGGAAGGAAGATCCCCGACCTCTTCTGGACTAATGCGACCGAAAGGACTGCATTTGATACTGTGGTGTTTTCTTTTGCTGTGGGGGAACATAAGGCAAAAAGGTAGATTTACCCGCGGTAGCTGTGGAAATCAGGTCCGTGAGACCTTCCCCAAATAAAACTTCACCCTTGTAAGGCAAAACTTCCATATGCCTTTTTGAGTCGGCATCACCCGTCCATTGGCGGGTCCACAGCGCTCGCCTAGCAGAAATGGCCATGGCGTTGGCTCTCGAACCTAGTAGCCCAACGTCTCTCTGAGCGTCTCTCATTTATAAGACTGCGTCTTTAATGTGACCTAAGATCAATAAAATGGTATCCCTATCTAGGGTATCAATATCAGCTGACAAGGTATCTGTCCAAGCTGCTACAGCGCTACAAACCCACGCCAAAGCTATCGCCGGTCTGAGTAAAGCACCCATATGTGTATATATTGATTTTAAAGTCATTTCCTGTCTGCGATCAGCAGGATCCTTGAGGGCTGCCGTGTCTGGAGACGGTAGCGCCACCTTCTTGGATAAGCGCGTTAAAGCCTTGTCCACCCTGGGCGAGGACTCCCACCGTACCCTGTCCTGTGCGGGGAAAGGATACGCCATAAGAATTCTTTTGGGAATCTGCAGTTTCTTGTCTGTAGATTCCCAAGCCTTTTCAAATAACGCATTCAGCTCATGAGATGGGGGAAAGGTTACCTCAGGTTTCTTTTCCTTAAACATGTGTACCCTCGTGCAGGGACAGAGGGGTCATCTGTGATATGCAAAACATCTTTTATTGCAAAAATCATATAATGAATGCTTTTGGCCACCCTTGGGTGTAACCTCGTATCATTGTAGTCGACACTGGAGTCAGAATCCGTGTCGGTATCAGTGTCTGCTATTTGGGATAGGGGATGTTTTTGAGACCCTGAAGGGCCCTGTGACACCGTCAAAGCCATTGATTGACTCCCTGTATTATCCCTGGACTCTGCTTTGTCTAACCTCTTATGTAACAAAGTCACATTTGCATTTAAACATTCCACATGTCCAATCAATCAGGTGTCGGCGTTGCCGACGGAGACACCACAATCATCTGCTCCACCTCCTCCTTAGATGAGCCTTCCGCTTTAGACATGCCGACACACGCGTACCGACACCCCCACACACATACAGGGATATATTTATATGGAGACAGTTCCCCAATAAGGCCCTTTGGAGAGACAAGAGAGAGAGTGTATGCCAGCACACACCCAGCGCCAACTGACACTGGAAACAAAATTCACAGATAACACGCTTTTATATGATTAACTGTATATACCTATACATTCACTGCGCCTTACAAGTGCCCCCCCCCACACACACTTTTTTGCCCTGTGTCACCGTGTTCAGCAGGGGAGAGTCCGGGGAGCCAGCTTCTCTGCATGTGCTGTGGAGAAAAATGGCGCTGGTTATGCTGTGGGATCAAGCTCCGCCCCCTCAGCGGCGGGCTTCGGTCCCGCTCAATTTGTTTAATACTGGCTGGAGGATTTAATATATATTGCCACCTCAGCTTATATATGCCTTTTAGCCAGTCCTAGAGGTCTTTTATTGCTGCCCAGGGCGCCCCCCCTGCGCCCTGCACCCATCCGTGCCTGCAGTGTGTGTTGTGTGTGGGAGCAATGGCGTGCAGCGTTACCGCTGCGCGTTACCTCAGAGAAGATCTGAAGTCTTCTGCCGCCTTTGAAGTCTTCTTTCTTCTTATACTCACCCGGCTTCTATCTTCCGGCTCTGCGAGGAGGACGGCGGCGCGGCTCTGGGACGAACGGCGAGGGTGAGACCTGCGTTCCGACCCTCTGGAGCTAATGGTGTCCAGTAGCCTAAGAAGCAGAGCCTATCATTTAAGTATGTCTGCTTCTCTCTCCTCAGTCCCACGATGCAGGGAGCCTGTTGCCAGCAGTGCTCCCTGAAAATAAAAAACCTAACAAAATTCTTTTTCAGAGAAACTCAGGAGAGCTCCCCTGTAATGCACCCAGTCTCCTCTGGGCACAGGATCTAACTGAGGTCTGGAGGAGGGGCATAGAGGGAGGAGCCAGTGCACACCCATCTAAAGTTCTTTATAGTGCCCATGTCTCCTGCGGAGCCCGTCTATACCCCATGGTCCTTACGGAGTCCCCAGCATCCTCTAGGACGTAAGAGAAAAACAGAATTCGGACCCTAACTTTCACTTAAATTACATCCCATCTCGCAGCTCGTATGTCCCTCCAAGCTACTTCAGAGACTTGCCTACACCCGCTTCATAAACTTTCTTGACTCACAGAACTTATTGGACCAACTTCAGTCAAGCTTTCATTACTAACACTCTACAGAATCAGCACTAAGGTAGTGAATAATTTGATCACTGCTAAGTCTAAAGACTATTCTTCTGGTTACCTCATTTGACACTGCTTACCATTCTCTTGTCATACATCTAAAAAACATATCCATACATATAAAAAAAAAATCCAAAATACGCCTGTATCTTGTACAAGACAATGCAAAAACACTAATTATCACCCGCATTGATTATTGGAATAGTCTCCTTACTGGTCTTCCCCAAAATAGACTTTCACTACTACAATCTATTTTGAATGCAGCTGCGAGGCTGATCTTCCTTATTAAATGTTCATCTGGCCTATTCAAGGTTAATTGCAAAACAACATTTTCCTCTAATGAGCAAAACCATGTGGACTGCTAGTGGGGCAGATATAACATGTGCAGAGAGAGTTAGATTTGGGTGGGGTGTGTTCAAACTGAAATCTAAATTGCAGTGTAAAAATAAAGCAGCCAGTATTTACCCTGCACAATATAACCCCCCCAAATCTAACTCCCTCTGCACATGTTATATCTGCCCTACCTGCAGTGCACATGGTTTTGCCCAGTAGAGGAAAATGCTGTTTTGCAATCAACCTTGAATTAGGCCCATCATACGCGGCTCCGCTCCGTCAATCCCTCCATTGGTGACCTGTATTCTAACAAAAATAAGAATTTACTCACCGGTAATTCTATTTCTCGTAGTCCGTAGTGGATGCTGTGGACTCCGTAAGGACCATGGGGAATAGACGGGCTCCGCAGGAGACTGGGCACTCTAAAGAAAGATTAGGTACTATCTGGTGTGTACTGGCTCCTCCCTCTATGCCCCTCCTCCAGACCTCAGTTAGGGAAACTGTGCCCGGAAGAGCTGACATTACAAGGAAAGGATTTTGGAATCCAGGGTAAGGGGCCCTATACACTAGCCGATCCGCCGCCGAGCTGCCCGACGGCGGATACGGCCGACGAGCGACCCGGCGGCGGGGGGGGGGGCAGTGACGGGGGGAGTGAAGTTTCTTCACTCCCCCCGTCACGCGGCTGCATTGAAGTGCAGGCAAATATGGACGAGATCGTCCATATTGGCCTGCATGCACAGCCGACGGGAGACCAGCGATGAACGAGCGCGGGGACGCGCATCGTTCATCGCTGGAGCCTCCACACTGAAAGATATGAACGAGTTCTCGTTCATTTATGAACGAGATCGTTCATATCTTTCCAAAAATCGGCCAGTGTGTAGGGCCTATAAGACTCATACCAGCCACACCAATCACACCATACAACTCGTGATAACCTTACCCAGTTAACAGTATGAACAACAACTGAGCATCACTCAACGGATGGCTCATAACAATAACCCTTTATTAAGCAATAACTATATACACGTATTGCAGAAAGTCCGCACTTGGGACGGGCGCCCAGCATCCACTACGGACTACGAGAAATAGATTTACCGGTGAGTAAATTCTTATTTTCTCTAACGTCCTAGTGGATGCTGGGGACTCCGTAAGGACCATGGGGATTATACCAAAGCTCCCAAACGGGCGGGAGAGTGCGGATGACTCTGCAGCACCGAATGAGCAAACACAAGGTCCTCCTCAGCCAGGGTATCAAACTTGTAGAACTTTGCAAAAGTGTTTGAACCCGACCAAGTAGCCGCTCGGCAAAGCTGTAAAGCCGAGACCCCTCGGGCAGCCGCCCAAGAAGAGCCCACCTTCCTTGTGGAATGGGCTTTCACTGATTTTGGATGCGGCAATCCAGCCGCAGAATGAGCCAGCTGATTCGTGCTACAGATCCAGCGAGCAATAGTTTGCTTTGAAGCAGGAGCACCCAGCTTATTGGGTGCATACAGAATAAACAGCGAGTCAGTCTTCCTGACTCCAGCCGTTCTGGAAACATATATTTTCAAAGCCCGGACTACGTCCAGCAACTTGGAGTCCTCCAAGTCCCGAGTAGCCGCAGGGATCACAATAGGTTGGTTCAAATGAAACGATGATACCACCTTAGGGAGAAAGTGGGGACGAGTCCGCAATTCTGCCCTGTCCATATGGAAGATCAAATAAGGGCTTTTACATGACAAAGCCGCCAATGCTGATACACGCCTCGCCGATGCTAAGGCCAACAGCATGACCACTTTCCACGTGAGACACTTTAGTTCCACGGTCTTAAGTGGTTCAAACCAGTGGGATTTCAGGAAATCCAACACAACGTTAAGATCCCAAGGTGCCACTGGTGGCACAAAAGGGGGCTGAATATGCAGCACTCCCTTTACAAACGTCTGAACCTCAGGCAGTGAAGCCAGATCTTTTTGAAAGAAAATGGATAGGGTCGAAATCTGGACCTTTATGGACGCTAATTTCAGGCCCCTAGTCACACCTGACTGTAGGAAGTGCAGAAATCGACCCAGCTGGAATTCCTCTGTAGGGGCCATCCTGGCCTCACACCAAGCAACATATCTTCGCCATATACGGTGATAATGCTTAGCTGTTACATCCTTCCTAGCTTTTATCAGCGTAGGAATCACTTCATCCAGGATGCCCTTTTCCGTTAGGATCCGGCGTTCAACCGCCATGCCGTCAAACGCAGCCGCGGTAAGTCTTGGAACAGACAGGGCCCCTGTTGCAACAGGTCCTGTCTGAGAGGCAGAGGCCATGGGTCCTCTGTGATCATCTCTTGTAGTTCTGGGTACCAAGTCCTTCTTGGCCAATCCGGAACGATGAGTATTGTTCTCACTCCTCTTTTTCTTACTATTCTCAGTACCTTGGGTATGAGAGGAAGAGGAGGGAACACATATACCGACTGGAACACCCAGGGTGTCACTAGCGCGTCCACAGCTATCGCCTGAGGGTCCCTTGACCTGGCGCAATATCTTTTTAGCCTTTTGTTGAGGCGGGACGCCATCATGTCCACCTGTGGCAGTTCCCATCGATTTGCAATCTGTGTGAAGACTTCTTGATGAAGTCCCCACTCTCCCGGGTGGAGGTCGTGTCTGCTGAGGAAGTCTGCTTCCCAGTTGTCCACTCCCGGAATGAACACTGCTGACAGTGCTTGTACGTGAATCTCCGCCCAACGAAGAATCTTTGTGGCTTCTGCCATTGCCACCCTGCTTCTTGTGCCGTTTACATGGGCGACCGCCGTGATGTTGTCTGACTGAATCAGCACTGGTTGGTCTTGAAGCAGGGGCTCCGCTTGACTCAGGGCGTTGTATATGGCCCTTAGTTCCAGTATATTTATGTGCAGACAAGTCTCCTGACTTGACCACAGCCCTGAGTGACTGCCCCCCATCCGCGGAGGCTTGCATCCGTGGTCACCAGGACCCAGTCCTGTATGCCGAACCTGCGGCCCTCGAGAAGATGAGCACTCTGCAGCCACCACAGAAGAGACACCCTGGCCCTCGGGGATAGGGTGATCAGCCGATGCATCTGAAGATGCGATCCGGACCACTTGTCCAACAGATCCCACTGAAAGATCCTCGCATGGAACCAGCCAAAGGGAATGGCTTCGTATGAGGCTACCATCTTTCCCAGGACTCGCGTGCAGTGATGCACCGACACCTGTTTTGGTTTTAGGAGGTCCCTGACCAGAGTCACTAACTCCTGGGCCTTCTCCTCCGGGAGAAACACCTTCTTCTGTTCTGTGTCCAGAATCATACCCAGGAAGGGCAGACGCGTCGTAGGAATCAGCTGCGACTTTGGAATATTCAGAATCCAGCCGTGCTGTTGCAACACTTCCTGAGAGTGTGCTACGCTGATCAACAACTGCTCCCTGGACTTCGCCCTTATGAGGAGATCGTCCAAGTACGGGATAACCGTAACTCCTTGCTTCCGAAGGAGTACCATCATTTCGGCCATTACCTTGGTAAATACTCTCGGTGCCGTGGACAGACCAAACGGCAACGTCTGGAATTGGTAATGACAGTCCTGTACCACAAACCCGAGGTACTCCTGGTGAGGTGGATAAATGGGGACATGCAAGTAAGCATCCTTGATGTCCAGAGATACCATAAAATCCCCCTCTTCCAGGCTTGCAATGACCGCTCTGAGCAATTCCATTTTGAACTTGAATTTTTTCATATAAATGTTCAAGGATTTTAAATTCAGAATGGGTCTTACCGAACCGTCCGGTTTCGGTACCACAAACAGTGTGGAATAGTAACCCCTTCCCTGTTGAAGGAGGGGGACCATTATTATCACTTGCTGGAGGTACAGCTTGTGAATTGCCGCCAGGACTACCTCCCTTTCCGTGAGGGAAGCTGGCAAGGCTGATTTTAGGTAACGGTGAGGGGGAGTCACTTCGAACTCCAGCTTGTATCACTGAGATACAATTTGTATAGCCCAAGGATCCACCTGTGAGCGAACCCACTGGTTGCTGAATTTTCGGAGACGCGCCCCCACCGCTCCTGGCTCCGCCTGTGGAGCCCCAGCGTCATGCGGTGGACTTAGTGGAAGCCGGGGAGGACTTTTGTTCCTGGGAACTAGCTGCATGGTGCAGCTTCTTTCCTCTACCCCTGCCTCTGGCAAGAAAGGATGCACCTCTGACCTTCTTGCTTCTCTGAGAACGAAAGGACTGCATTTGATAATACGGTGCTTTCTTAGGCTGTGAGGAAACCTGAGGCAAGAAAGTCGACTTTCCAGCTGTCGCTGTGGACACAAGGTCCGAGAGGCCGTCCCCAAACAATTCCTCACCCTTATAAGGCAAAACCTCCATGTGTTTTTTAGAATCGGCATCCCCTGTCCATTGCCGAGTTCATAAGACCCTCCTGGCAGAAATGGACATTGCATTAATTCTAGAGCCCAGCAGGCAAATGTCCCTCTGGGCATCCCGCATATATAAGACGGCGTCTTTTATATGGCCCAGGATTAGCAAGACAGTATCCCTGTCCAGGGCATCCATGTCCCCTGACAGAGTATCTGTCCATGCTGCTACAGCGCTACACATCCAGGCTGAAGCAATAGCTGGTCTCAGTAGAGTACCAGAGTGTGTATACACTGACTTCAAGATAGCTTCCTGCTTCCTATCCGCAGGATCTTTTAGGGCGGCCGTATCCTGAGACGGCAGGGCCACCTTCTTAGATAAGCGTGTCAGCGCCTTGTCTACCCTAGGGGAGGATTCCCAACGTAACCTGTCCGTTGGCGGGAAAGGGTACGCCAGCAGTAATTTTTTGGAAATCACCACTTTCTTATCAGGGGAACTCCACGCTTCTTCACATAACTCATTTAATTCATGTGACGGGGGAAAAGTCCCTGCCTGCTTTTTCTCCCCAAACATATACACCCTCTTGTCAGGGACAGGGTTAACCTCTGAAATGTGCAATACATCTTTCATTGCAATAATCATGTAGCGGATGGCCTTGGTCATCTTAGGCTGTAATTGTGCCTCATCATCGTCGACACTGGAGTCGGACTCCGTGTCGGCATCTGTGTCAACCATCTGAGATAGTGGGCGTTTATGAGACCCTGACGGCCTCTGAGTCACCTGGGCAGGCCCGGGTCGAGACCCCGGCTGTCCCAAGGCTGCAGCGTCATCAAACCTTTTATGCAAGGAGCTTACATTATCATTTAAGACCTTCCACATATCCATCCAATCAGGTGTCGGCCCCGACGGCGGCGACACCACATTTATCCGCACTTGCTCCGCCTCCACGTAACCCTCCTCATCAAACATGTCGACACAGCCGTACCGACACACAGCACACACACAGGGAATGCTCTGACTGAGGACAGGACCCCACAAAGGCCTTTGGGGAGACAGAGAGAGAGTATGCCAGCACACACCACAGCGCTATATAACCCAGGGATAATCACTATAATAAGTGATTACCCAATAGCTGCCGATTTTATGTCTTTTGCGCCTAAATTTATGTGCCCCCCCTCTCTTTTTTACCCTTCTTGTACCTGGATCCTGCAGGGGAGAGCCTGGGGAGCGTCCTTCCAGCGGAGCTGTGAAGAGAAAATGGCGCTGGTGTGCTGAGGAAGAAGGCCCCGCCCCCTCAGCGGCGGGCTTCTGTCCCGCTTCTGTGAAAAAAAAATGGCGGGGGTTTTTACATATATACAGTGCCTGACTGTATATATGTATGTTATGCCAAAAAGGTACTTCAATTGCTGCCCAGGGCGCCCCCCCCCCCCCCCCCCCCCAGCGCCCTGCACCCTACAGTGACCGGAGTGTGAAAGTGTACTGGGAGCAATGGCGCACAGCTGCGGTGCTGTGCGCTACCTTAAATGAAGACAGGAGTCTTCAGCCGCCGTTTTCGCCGTCTTCAAGCTTCTGTTCTTCTGGCTCTGCGAGGGGGACGGCGGCGCGGCTCCGGAAACGGACGATCGAGGACAGATGCCTGTGTTCGAACCATCTGGAGCTAATGGTGTCCAGTAGCCTAAGAAGCGCAACCTAGCTGTAGACAGGTAGGTTTGCTTCTCTCCCCTTAGTCCCACGTAGCAGTGAGTCTGTTGCCAGCAGATCTCACTGAAAATAAAAAACCTAACAAATACTTTCTTTTACTAGCAGGCTCAGGAGAGCCCACTAGGAGCACCCAGCTCTGGCCGGGCACAGATTCTGAGGTCTGGAGGAGGGGCATAGAGGGAGGAGCCAGTGCACACCAGATAGTACCTAATCTTTCTTTAGAGTGCCCAGTCTCCTGAGGAGCCCGTCTATTCCCCATGGTCCTTATGGAGTCCCCAGCATCCACTAGGACGTTAGAGAAATTCAATATAAAACTCTTTATTACACACAAGACTATTAACCAAACTGCGCCAACATACATCTCTCTGCTTATCTCAAAATATCTCCCAGCTAGACCTCTCCGCTTTATGCAAGACCTGCGTCTCTCATCCACACTCATTACCTGCTCCCATTCACAGATAGAGGTCTATTTTTGGGCTACGCCCAATCCGTGGAATGCCCTCCCGCGCACACTCAGACTTTCCTCTAGCTTCCAAATGTTCCCGAAAACCTACACCTGCAGGCAAATTATCAAATTCCAGAACCCCCGAAGTAACCTACTTTGAAAGCTTTTCTACCAATTACCTCCCCTTTACACAGTCTATGCATAACTTTACATATGTTCTCTTTCTACACTGGCAGATCCCACTGACCCCAGGCCAACATTGCTATGTGACTGGATCATCCACCACCAAAAACCTCTGCTATCTGGCTGAACCAATATACAGTATGTAGCATTTATCCTTGTGTATCAATGATTATTTCCTTATGGATTGTAAACTTGCAAGCAGGGCCCTCTTACCTCTTTGACTGTCTGTTATTGCCCAGTCTTGTTTTATTACTGTTTTGTTGGCAACTGTAAAGCGGAATATGCTGGTACTAGGTAAGTAACTAATAATATTTTCTTTTATTTTGTATTTTGCATCTAAATGTCATTGTCCAAACACAGGCACAGTTTTAAGTATAAGTTGCTTAAAGTGCTATTTGTACACATTTTTTTACTGTAAACTTAGCAGTTACTACTACCTCTATCAAGCCACATCTCATGGTGTAAATAACCACTGTTGTCTCCTAGTGTAAAACTGACAAATATACTTCCCTTGTGGAGCTGGACACTCATCTTGAGATTCATGCAGCTTGCCAAACTGACAAAATTATGTCTAGATAGATACTGGGCAAACTTCACACTTGCTTGTTTGGAGCAAAATTAGACCAAATCTATACAAGACCCAAAGCACACATTTTATATCACAGTAATATTGCCATCTACTGTCCTAGGTTAGTACTGAAACACAATTGAATCAATGATTCAAGTTGTACGAAGAACTTGTTTTCATGGGAAACCTTGTATAGGTATCTGTGAGAAAGAGCCTCTTGATGCTGGACTAAGGAGAGACTTAAAGATGCCAGACAGGTAGGTCCCTTACATAAGGGACCTACCTATATGGCAAATTTAAGTACCTCCTAAGTCCAGCATCAAGAGACCATATAGCAAACAGTCCAAGATCTTGCGGTCTACAGAGTTGTCCACATACACCACAAATCACGCCAAATAGCCCTGTTTGGCATGCCAGAGACTTTGTGACTCTGAAAAAATGCATATTAGGGCTAGATTCTGAGGCACATGCACTGCAGATGTCAGATGTTTCCAGTGTGACACAAGTCACCATGCGTGGCGTGAGTCACTCATACATTGTTATACTTTATCTTCTAATTTATACCAATTCCTTTGCAGAAAAAAATACTAATCTTAAAGCCAGTACTTAGTGCCTGATACAGAGATATACCCTAATGCATTCACATCTGCGTCTTTGTATGCAACTGCTGTGATAAAATATGCAAGATGCTTCCGTCACAGATGCTTCGATATTCGATATCCACAGCTGACATTTTCAATTTTGGATGTTCAGTGATCCATTAAGGAAGTTCATCAATATAACTAGTTTTCCTGCTATTATATATAGCCGTGACAGAAGTCGGCAAGCTAGCACGAGTAAAAAAAAAAATGCCTTTTTTTTTTTTAAACTGAAAATCTGTTTCTGTCCTTTTCTGACTAGACAAAAAATATGCAATCCACGTATTACTGCAGTTTATTGACTTTGGCTTAATTCCTGAATCACAATTATATAACCACACCTGAAGAGCAAACAGAATAAAAATAATGGCATACAGAGGATCACTGTGGAAATGAAGGTGTGACAGAAAGTCCTGCTGTAAGTAAGATATTCTAACTTTTTAAAATGGATCACTCATCACTGAAGTACAGAAGTCTTTTGTTAAAGTATATCACAGGTCAGGGGGATGTAGAGTTAAAGTACATAACACTTAACCATCTCTTTGTCAACAGCAGAATTCCAACACTCATGATTCATTATCTTCTGCTCCAAATACAGTTCTAACTATTTTTCAATAATGGAAAATGTCAAAATGTGAAATAAAAAAATAAATGTAGGTGATGCATACAGAATACAAAATTGCAGGTTGACACAAAAAGAAGATGAGCGTTTGACACCTCTAGAACACTTAAAAGACTCAGCTTACATTGACTCCAAAATCTGGGGATGTGGCACTCCAAATTGCTCCAATACTTGCCGTTGCCAACATAGCTTCTACTGTCTGAATGCAGTTTGGAAGATAGCCTAAAACCAAACACAATTCAACAGTAAAGGAAAACTATTATTATTATTACATTTTATGTATACTGATTGCAAGCAGTTACCAGTGAACAGGAATGCTACAATGACAGAGAATAATATTAATAATAAAATCCACAAACATATATAATTATGGGCCTAATACTTGTGAGCAAAGAAAAAAAAATAGAATAAGTAATTGTGCACCTGGAAAAAATAAGAATTTACTCACCGGTAATTCTATTTCTCGTAGTCCGTAGTGGATGCTGGGTACTCCGTAAGGACCATGGGGAATAGACGGGCTCCGCAGGAGACTGGGCACTCTAAAAGAAAGATTAGGTACTATCTGGTGTGCACTGGCTCCTCCCTCTATGCCCCTCCTCCAAACCTCAGTTAGGGAAACTGTGCCCGGAAGAGCTGACACTACAAGGAAAGGATTTGGAATCCAGGGTAAGACTCATACCAGCCACACCAATCACACCGTATAACTTGTGATAACCATACCCAGTTAACAGTATGAACAACAACTGAGCCTCAATCAACGGATGGCTCACAACAATAACCCTTTAGTAAGCAATAACTATATACACGTATTGCAGAAGAAGTCCGCACTTGGGACGGGCGCCCAGCATCCACTACGGACTACGAGAAATAGAATTACCGGTGAGTAAATTCTTATTTTCTCTGACGTCCTAGTGGATGCTGGGGACTCCGTAAGGACCATGGGGATTATACCAAAGCTCCCAAACGGGCGGGAGAGTGCGGACGACTCTGCAGCACCGAATGAGCAAACTCAAGGTCCTCCTCAGCCAGGGTATCAAACTTGTAGAACTTAGCAAATGTGTTTGAACCCGACCAAGTAGCAGCTCGGCAAAGCTGTAAAGCCGAGACCCCTCGGGCAGCCGCCCAAGAAGAGCCCACCTTCCTTGTGGAATGGGCTTTTACTGATTTTGGATGCGGCAATCCAGCCGCAGAGTGAGCCAGCTGAATCGTGCTACAGATCCAGCGAGCAATAGTCTGCTTCGAAGCAGGAGCGCCAACCTTGTTGGCTGCATACA
This sequence comes from Pseudophryne corroboree, assembly GCF_028390025.1. Lineage (NCBI taxonomy): Eukaryota > Metazoa > Chordata > Amphibia > Anura > Myobatrachidae > Pseudophryne > Pseudophryne corroboree. The sequence continues at coordinate 321,734,618 of NC_086444.1, read as the reverse complement.
GAATAAACAGCGAGTCAGACTTTCTGACTCCCGCCGTTCTGGAAACATAAATTTTCAAAGCCCGGACTACGTCCAGCAACTTGGAATCCTCCAAGTCCCTAGTAGCTGCAGGCACCACAATAGGTTGGTTCAAATGAAACGATGATACCACCTTAGGGAGAAATTGGGGACGAGTCCTCAATTCTGCCCTGTCCATATGGAAGATCAGATAGGGGCTTTTATGTGACAAAGCCGCCAATTCTGACACACGCCTAGCCGAAGCTAAGGCCAATAGCATGACCACTTTCCACGTGAGATATTTTAGCTCCACGGTCTTAAGTGGCTCAAACCAGTGGGATTTCAGGAAATCCAACACAATGTTAAGATCCCACCAACACAATGTTGGTGGCACAAAAGGAGGCTGAATATGCAGCACTCCCTTTACAAACGTCTGAACCTCAGGCAGTGAAGCCAGTTCTTTTTTAAAGAAAACGGATAGGGCCGAGATCTGAACCTTAATGGACCCTATGTCACAACTGAGGGCCTGAGCTGACGGGAGGCAGCCTCAGTTGTAGGGGCTGAGATGTACCGGAACCTGGGAGGTTGTATCAGACCCCTGGACATGTAAGTAACATGAATAATAACTGCCCGAAGGCGTGACCACGACAACTTGGATAAAAGTCAATGATGTTTATTATGACAACTCCGCAACACAGCAGCAGTAAAAGAAAACGTAAAAGTCAGCAAAGAATAAATACAGTTCCTGGGTACTACAGGATGGCAGGAGCCACAGGGCACTGGTAGTGTGAGATAGTTCTTATGATCTTCTAGATGGAAAGTCCTTACCAGGCCCGACTGTAGCAATGAAGATAACCCAGGATTGTGCCAGCTGGTGTTCCAGGAAAAGCTGGGTTGCTGAAGATAAAACAGCTGCTGTGGATACTGGCTGGAACCAGACTGTTGTTAGCACGGAGTGGATACTGGCTGGAACCAGTTAAATAATAAATGAACTTGGGAGCGATGAAATATGAACTGAAATGTAGAACTTGAGAGCGGAGAAATAATAATACCGGTGGAGAGTGGTAAAGTGTAGAAAGGACACCGGCCCTTTAACGGAAGCTGTACTCTGCTGGAAGCTGAGCTGGAAGCAGGTAATGTTGTAGCTGGAAACAGATGAATCCACAATGGATTGGAGAGTCAGGCTACACCGCAGGTGGAATGCTGGTGCGGGTCTCTATGGTGGAAGTCTTGAGACAGGAGCTGGAACCTGGAAGACAATCACAGGAGAGAGACAAACAGGAACTAGGTTTGACAACCAAAGCACTGACGCCTTCCTTGCTCAGGCACAGTGTATTTATACCTGCAGCAAGGAAGGGATTGGCTAGGCAATTATGCAGATTATCAATACTGAGAACAGATTGGTGGAAATGATCAGCTGACAGAATCCAAGATGGCTGCGCCCATGCAGACACTTGGAGGGAAGTTTGGTTTGTAATCCATGTGGTAATGAAAACAGTAATGGCGGCGCCGGCCACCGGAGACAGGAGGCGCCAGGCTGACAGATGCACATCCAACCACGCGGACACAGCGGAGGCCGCGGCTGACGTAATCGCCACTCAGACACTCTGCATGCAGAAGTTCAGGGACGGCGGCGGAGGCCGCGGGAGACGCCATGCCAGGTGTAATATGGCGTTTACTGTGACAGCGTCCCAGAGTGACAGGAGAGGATACAGGAATGTACACATCAGGATAACAGATGGGATCCGGTCCTGGAGCGCTGAGCCAGCCTTAGGAGGCATCTGATGGGTAAGAAATGGCGTCCAGATACCCGGATCGTGACAGCACCCCCCCCTTTAGGAGTGGCCCCAGGACACTTCTTTGGCTTTTGAGGAAACTTGGAATGGAATCTCCGGACCAAGGCAGGAGCATGGACATCAGAAGCATTGGTCCATGAACGTTCCTCAGGACCATAACCCTTCCAGTCAATAAGATATTGTAGTTGACCGTAACGGTGACGTGAGTCCAGGATCTTGGCCACTTCATACTCAACGCCTCGTTGAGTTTGGACTTTCGGAGTTGGAGGAAGTGAGGAATGAAACCGATTCAAGATCAGCGGTTTCAACAGGGAAACATGGAATGTCCTGGGTATTTTTAAGAAGGGAGGCAACTGGAGTCTGTAAGCAACAGGATTGATGACTTGTTCAATCTTGAAAGGACCGATATAGCGAGGTGCAAACTTCATACTGGGAACTCTTAACCTCAAATTCTTCGTGGATAACCATACCCGATCACCCACCTTGAGAGCAGGAACTGCTCGACGCTTCTTATCCGCAAACTTCTTGTACCTGAACGATGCCTTGAGCAGAGCTGATCGTACGCTCTTCCAGATATTGGCAAACTGATGCAAGGTGATATCCACTGCGGGAACAGAAGTTGCTGGAAGCGGTTGGAACTCAGGGACTTTAGGGTGGAATCCAAAGTTAGTGAAGAATGGTGTTGAAGCAGATGAAGAATGATACTGGTTGTTATGACAGAACTCGGCCCAGGGAAGTAATTGAACCCAGTCATCTTGAGAGGAGGACACATAGATGCGGAGGAAGGCCTCCAAGTCCTGATTCACCCTCTCGGTTTGACCATTGGTCTGAGGATGGTAAGCCGTGGAAAACTTTAGCTTGACTTGGAGGACTTGACATAAACTTCGCCAGAATTTGGCTGTGAATTGAACTCCTCGATCTGAGATAATTTCTTCAGGAAGACCGTGGAGTCGGAAGATCTCTTGTATGAATACTTGAGCCAACTTGGAAGCTGACGGAAGACCGGTGAGAGGAATGAAGTGTGCCATCTTGGTGAACCGGTCAACTACCACCCAGATGGTATTGAACTTGTTGCACATGGGTAAGTCTGTAATGAAATCCATCGACAAGTGGGTCCATGGTCGACGGGGAACGGATAGTGGAACCAGTTGCCCCGCAGGCGACTGGCGGGATACTTTATGTTGGGCACACTTTGGGCAAGATGCAATAAACTCCAAGACGTCCTTTTTCAGAGTTGGCCACCAATAGGACCTAGAGATAAACTCCAGGGTTTTTTGGATACCTGTATGTCCGGCAAAACGGGAAGCATGGGCCCAATGCATGAGCTTCTTCCTTAGCATCGGCTTCACAAAACTTTTCCCTGATGGGGGCGTAGAGTCCATCCCTACCGTGGAGAATGCCAACGGATTTATAATAGGATGCTTGTCTGAAGACTCTGACTCATTTTCTTGCTCCCATGAGCGGGAAAGGGCATCGGCCTTGCGATTCTGAGAGCCCGGACAGAACTGGAGTTTAAAGTCGAACCTGGAAAAGAAAAGTGCCCATCTGGCCTGACGAGGGTTGAGACATTGTGCGCCCTTCAGGTATAAAAGGTTCTTGTGGTCTGTAAGTATGGTGATTGAATGAGAAGCTCCCTCCAACAGATACCTCCACTCTTCTAGAGCGAGCTTGATGGCTAGCAACTCCTGGTCGCCAATGGCATAGTTGCGCTCAGCTGGGGAGAACTTCCGGGAGAAGAAACTGCAAGGGTGTAAATGGCCATCTTTAGCCCTCTGAGATAACACCGCTCCTACTCCAACGGAGGAGGCATCCACCTCTAAGATGAAAGGAGAGTCGATGTCAGGCTGTTTCAGAACAGGCGCAGAGATGAACCTTTGTTTTAAAAGATGAAATGCTTGCATGGCTTCTTCAGACCACTTGGACGGGTTAGCACCCTTCTTAGTGAAAGCAGTAATAGGCGCCACAATGGTGGAAAAGTCTCGTATAAACTTTCGGTAATAGTTGGCGAACCCTAAGAACCTCTGGACCCCTTTGAGAGTTAAGGGTACCGGCCAATTTTGGATTGCTTGTAGTTTCTCAGGATCCATCTCTAGTCCGGAACAGGACACAATGTACCCTAGAAACGGAATGGACTTGACTTCAAAGACGCATTTTTCTAATTTGCAATAGAGATGATTGACACGGAGACGGGACAGAACCTCTTTAACCCAAAAACGATGTTCCTCTAAATCGTTGGCAAAAATGAGGATATCGTCTAGATAGACCACGACATGACGGTATAGAATGTCTCTGAAGATCTCATTGACAAAATGCTGGAAGACAGCTGGAGCATTGCTCAATCCGAAGGGCATGACGAGGTACTCATAATGTCCGTCACGGGTGTTAAAGGCGGTCTTCCACTCGTCACCCTCACGGATCCGGATGAGATTGTATGCACCTCGCAAGTCCAGCTTTGTAAAGATGGTAGCTCCGCTAACTCTGTCAAAGAGCTCAGTAATCAGGGGTAAAGGATAACGGTTCTTGATGGTAATGTCGTTCAAACCTCTGTAGTCGATGCACGGCCGCAGACCACCATCTTTCTTTTTTACAAAAAAGAAGCCTGCGCCGGCTGGAGAAGAAGAAGGTCGAATGAACCCCTTTGCTAGGTTCTCTTTAATATATTCCTCCATAGAATGCGTCTCAGGCAGAGACAACGGATAAGTTCGGCCTCGAGGTGGAACCTTCCCTGGAACGAGATCAATCGGACAGTCCCATTCTCTATGAGGAGGAAGGATATCAGCAGAAGCTTTACTGAACACATCCGTGAAATCTTGATATGGAGGAGGTGGAACATCAGACGACCTGGGGGAGGAAGAACAGACAGGCAATACTTTAAACAAACATGTCTCAGCACAGGAGGAACCCCATGCCAGGATTTGCGTAGTCGTCCAATCAATTGTAGGATTGTGAAGACGGAGCCATGGAAGGCCCAGGACCACAGGATGTGTGGCTCTTGGAATCACTAAAAGTGAAATAAGTTCGCAATGAAGAACTCCCACTCTCAGACGAACTGGTAGAGTCCTTAGAGCAATAACTGTATCAAAAATTTTACTGCCATCCACGGCAGTTAAGGAGATGGACGAAGGAAGTCTCTCGGTGGGTAGGGACCACCGTTTAACATAGGCTTCGGTAATAAAGTTCCCAGCTGCTCCGGAATCAAGGAGGGCAATGACGTTCCGATAACGTTGAGCAATTTGGAGCGACACTGGGAGATTACAATCATGAGGAGATGGAGAGGAGATCATTATTCCTAGCCGGCCCTCTCCTGGGCGAGCTAGGGTTTGGAGTTTTCCCGGACGTTCGGGACAGGCATTGATGGTGTGAGACGGAGCTGCACAGTAAAGGCAAAGAGACTCAGAGAGACGTCTTCGGCGCTCAGCAGGAGTTAAACGGGAACGGCCAAGTTGCATGGGCTCATCTTTAGATGGTGACAGTTGACGAGGAGGAGGAGCAGAAGATTTTGGAGCAGATGATCTTCCACGCTCAGTTGCTCTCTCTCTGAAACGTAAATCAACTTTCGTGCAGAGTGAGATTAGCTCATCTAACTTAGAAGGTAAGTCTCTGGTAGCTAACTCATCTTTAATACGCTCAGATAAGCCATGCCAGAATGCAGCATACAGGGCCTCGTCGTTCCATGCCAGTTCGGATGCCAGGATCTGGAACTGTATCAGATATTGTCCTACAGTACGTGACCCCTGGCGTAAACGGAGAATCTCGGATGAAGCTGAGGTTACCCGGCCTGGCTCGTCGAAGATGCGCCTGAATGTTGACACGAAGGCAGTGAAGGAAGATAGCAGGGTGTCGGACCTCTCCCATAACGGTGATGCCCAATCAAGGGCTGAGCCACTGAGAAGAGAAATAATGTAGGCAATTTTTGTACGGTCACTGGGAAAATTGCCAGGTTGTAGCTCAAACTGAATCTCACACTGGTTGAGAAATCCCCTGCAGAATCTTGGAGATCCGTCAAATTTTGCTGGCGTTGGAAGATGAAGACGTGGAGCAGAAATGGGTAAGGTGGGTGGGGTTATAGCTGGAGTCACTGTGGTTGACGCACCAGACGCGCCTGATCCACGGAGAGTTGTCTGAATCCCATCCAGCCGAGTAGAGAGATCCTGGAGACAGCGGATTATGTGGCCCTGTGCAGCCTCCTGATGTTCTAGTCGGGCTGCCAGTTCTTGCATCGGCCTGGCCGCTTGATCCTGGTCTCCGGCTGGATTCATTAGGTCAGTGCTTACTGTCACAACTGAGGGCCTGAGCTGACGGGAGGCAGCCTCAGTTGTAGGGGCTGAGATGTACCGGAACCTGGGAGGTTGTATCAGACCCCTGGACATGTAAGTAACATGAATAATAACTGCCCGAAGGCGTGACCACGACAACTTGGATAAAAGTCAATGATGTTTATTATGACAACTCCGCAACACAGCAGCAGTAAAAGAAAACGTAAAAGTCAGCAAAGAATAAATACAGTTCCTGGGTACTACAGGATGGCAGGAGCCACAGGGCACTGGTAGTGTGAGATAGTTCTTATGATCTTCTAGATGGAAAGTCCTTACCAGGCCCGACTGTAGCAATGGAGATAACCCAGGATTGTGCCAGCTGGTGTTCCAGGAAAAGCTGGGTTGCTGAAGATAAAACAGCTGCTGTGGATACTGGCTGGAACCAGACTGTTGTTAGCACGGAGTGGATACTGGCTGGAACCAGTTAAATAATAAATGAACTTGGGAGCGATGAAATATGAACTGAAATGTAGAACTTGAGAGCGGATAAATAATAATACCGGTGGAGAGTGGTAAAGTGTAGAAAGGACACCGGCCCTTTAAGGGAAGCTGTACTCTGCTGGAAGCTGAGCTGGAAGCAGGTAATGTTGTAGCTGGAAACAGATGAATCCACAATGGATTGGAGAGTCAGGCTACACCGCAGGTGGAATGCTGGTGCGGGTCTCTATGGTGGAAGTCTTGAGACAGGAGCTGGAACCTGGAAGACAATCACAGGAGAGAGACAAACAGGAACTAGGTTTGACAACCAAAGCACTGACGCCTTCCTTGCTCAGGCACAGTGTATTTATACCTGCAGCAAGGAAGGGATTGGCTAGGCAATTATGCAGATTATCAATACTGAGAACAGATTGGTGGAAATGATCAGCTGACAGAATCCAAGATGGCTGCGCCCATGCAGACACTTGGAGGGAAGTTTGGTTTGTAATCCATGTGGTAATGAAAACAGTAATGGCGGCGCCGGCCACCGGAGACAGGAGGCGCCAGGCTGACAGATGCACATCCAACCACGCGGACACAGCGGAGGCCGCGGCTGACGTAATCGCCACTCAGACACTCTGCATGCAGAAGTTCAGGGACGGCGGCGGAGGCCGCGGGAGACGCCATGCCAGGTGTAATATGGCGTTTACTGTGACAGCGTCCCAGAGTGACAGGAGAGGATACAGGAATGTACACATCAGGATAACAGATGGGATCCGGTCCTGGAGCGCTGAGCCAGCCTTAGGAGGCATCTGATGGGTAAGAAATGGCGTCCAGATACCCGGATCGTGACACCCTAATTTGAGGCCCATAGTCACACCAGGCTGTAGGAAATGCAGAAAACGACCCAACTGGAAGTCCTCTGTAGGGGCCTTCCTGGCCTCACACCAAGCAACATATTTCCGCCATATGCGGTGATAATGCTTTGCTGTCACATCCTTCCTAGCTCTTATCAGCGTAGGAATTACTTCATCCGGTATACCCTTTTCCGCTAGGATCCGGCGTTCAACCGCCATGCCGTCAACCGCAGCCGCGGTAAGTCTTGGAACAGGTCCTGTCTGAGAGGCAGAGGCCATGGGTCCTCTGTGACCATCTCTTGAAGTTCTGGGTACCAAGTCCTTCTTGGCCAATCCGGAACAATGAGTATCGTTCTCACTCCTCTTTTTCTTACTATTCTCAGTACCTTGTGTATGAGAGGAAGAGGAGGAAACACATAGACCGACTGGAACACCCACGGAGTTACCAGTGCGTCCACAGCTATCGCCTGAGGGTCCCTTGACCTGGCGCAATATCTTTTTAGCTTTTTGTTTAGGCGGGACGCCATCATGTCCACCTGTGGCAGTTCCCACCGATTTGCAATCTGCTCGAAGACTTCTTGATGAAGTCCCCACTCTCCCGGGTGGAGGTCGTGCCTGCTAAGGAAGTCTGCTTCCCAGTTGTCCACTCCCGGAATGAACACTGCCGACAGTGCTTGTACGTAATTCTCCGCCCAACGAAGAATCCTTGTGGCTTCCGCCATTGCCACCCTGCTTCTTGTGCCGCCCTGTCGGTTTACATGGGCGACTGCCGTGATGTTGTCTGACTGAATCAGCACTGGTTGGTCTCGAAGCAGGGGCTCCGCTTGACTCAGGGCGTTGTATAAGGCCCTTAATTGCAGTATGTTTATGTGCAGACGAGTCTCCTGACTTGACCACAGCCCCTGGAAGTTTCTTCCCTGAGTGACTGCCCCCCATCCGCGGAGGCTTGCATCCGTGGTCACCAGGACCCAGTCCTGTATGCCAAACCTTCGGCCCTCGAGAAGATGAGCACTCTGCAGCCACCACAGAAGAGACACCCTGGCCCTCGGGGACAGGGCGATCAGCCGATGCATTTGAAGATGCGATCCGGACCACTTGTCCAACAGATCCCACTGAAAGATCCTGGCATGGAACCTGCCGAAAGGAATGGCTTCGTATGACGCTACCATCTTTCCCAGGACTCGCGTGCAGTGATGCACCGACACCTGCTTTGGTTTCAGGAGATCCCTGACAATGGTCACTAACTCCTGAGCCTTCTCCTCCGGGAGAAATACCTTCTTCTGTTCTGTGTCCAGAATCATGCCCAGGAAGGGCAGACGCGTCGTAGGAATCAGCTGCGACTTTGGAATATTCAGAATCCAGCCGTGCCATAGCAACACTTCCTGAGAGTGCGCTACGCTGACCAACAACTGCTCTCTGGACCTCGCTTTTATGAGGAGATCGTCCAAGTACGGGATAACTGTAACTCCTTGCTTCCGGAGAAGTACCATCATCTCCGCCATTACCTTGGTAAAGACTCTCGGTGCCGTGGATAGACCAAACGGCAACGTCTGGAATTGGTAATGACAGTCCTGTACCACGGGTGGTCTTCTGTTTGCCGGCGGTCGGGCTCCCGGCGCTCAGTATACCGGCGCCGGGAGCCCGACAGCCGGAATACCGACAATTATTTTCCCTCGTGGGGGTCCACGACCCCCATAGAAGGAGAATAAAATAGTGTGGCGCGCGTAGCGCGCCACCGTGCCCGTAGCGTGGCGAGCGCAGCGAGCCCACAAGGGGCTCATTTGCGCTCGCCAAGCTGTCGGTAAGCCGGCGGTCGGGCTCCCGGCGCCGGGATGCTGGTCGCCGGGAGCCCGACCGCCGGCCAGCCGTAGTGAACCCCTGTACCACAAACCTGAGGTACTCCTGGTGAGGCGGATAAATGGGGACATGCAAGTACGCATCCTTGATGTCCAGAGATACCATAAAATCCCCCTCTTCCAGGCTGGCAATGACCGCTCTGAGCGATTCCATTTTGAACTTGAACTTTTTCATGTAAATGTTCAAGGATTTTAAATTTAGAATGGGTCTTACCGAACCGTCCGGTTTCGGTACCACAAACAGTGTGGAATAGTAACCCCTTCCCTGCTGAAGGGGGGGTACCATTATTATCACTTGCTGGAGGTACAGCTTGTGAATAGCCGTCAGGACTATCTCCCTCCCCGTGGGAGAAGCTGGCAAGGCGGATTTTAGGTAACGGTGAGGGGGCGTCACTTCGAATTCCAGCTTGTATCCCTGAGATACAATTTGTATAGCCCAAGGATCCACTTGTGAGCGAACCCACTGGTTGCAGAAATTTCTGAGACGCGCCCCCACCGCTCCTGGCTCCGCCTGTGGAGCCCCAGCGTCATGCGGTGGACTTAGTGGAAGCAGGGGAGGACTTTTGTTCCTGAGAACTGGCTGCATGGTGCAGCTTCTTTCCTCTATCCCTGCCTCTGGCAAGAAAGGATGCACCTCTGACTCTCTTGCTTTTTTGAGAACGAAAGGACTGCATTTGGTAATACGGTGCTTTCTTAGGCTGTGAGGAAACCTGTGGCAAGAAAGTCGACTTTCCAGCTGTCGCTGTGGATACGAGGTCCGAGAGACCGTCCCCAAACAATTCCTCACCCTTATAAGGCAAAACCTCCATGTGTTTTTTTAGAGTCGGCATCCCCTGTCCATTGCCGAGTCCATAAGACCCTCCTGGCAGAAATGGACATTGCATTTATTCGAGAGCCCAGCAGGCAAATGTCCCTCTGGGCATCCCGCATATATAAGACGACATCTTTAATATGGCTAAGTGTTAGCAATACGGTATCCCTGTCCAGGGTATCCAACCCCTCTGACAGAGTATCTGTCCATGCTGCAACAGCACTGCACTTCCAAGCTGAAGCAATAGCCGGTCTCAGTAGAGTACCAGAGTGTGTATACACAGACTTTAAGATACCTTCCTGCTTCCTATCCGCAGGTTCCTTTAGGGCGGCCGTATCCTGAGACGACAGGGCCACTTTTTTAGATAAGCGCGTCAGGGCCTTGTCAACCCTAGGGGAGGATTCCCAGCGTAACCTATCCGTTGGCGGGAAAGGGTACGCCATTAGTATTCTCTTGGGAATCACCACTTTCTTATCAGGGGAAGACCACGCTTCTTCACATAACTCATTTAATTCATGTGACGGGGGAAAAGTCACTGGCTGCTTTTTCTCCCCAAACATATTTACCCTCTTGTCAGGGACAGGGTCAGCCTCTGAAATGTGTAATACATTTTTCATTGCAATAATCATGTATCGGATGGCCTTAGTCATTTTGGGCTGTAATAGTGCCTCATCCTCGTCGACGCTGGAGTTGGACTCCGTGTCGACATCTGTGTCAACCAACTGAGATAGTGGGCATTTTTGAGACGCTGAAGGCCTCTGAGGCGCCTTGGCAGGCCCGGGTTGAGAGCCCGGCTGTCACCCGGCAGCAACATAATCAAATCTCTTATGTAATGAGTTTATATTGTCATTTAAGACCTTCCACATATCCATCCAATCAGGTGTCGGCACCGACGGGGGCGACACCACATTTATCTGCACTTGCTCCGCCTCCACGTAACCCTCCTAATCAAACATGTCGACACAGCCGTACCGACACACAGCACACACACAGGGAATGCTCTGACTGAGGACAGGACCCCACAAGGTCTATGGGGAGACAGAGAAAGAGTATGCCAGCACACACCACAGCGCTATATACACAGGGATACACACTACCAGAAGTGAATTTTTCCCAATAGCTGCTGTATCAATACACCTTTTGCCTAAATTTATGTGCCCCCCCTATCTTTTCACCCTCTTAGTGGCAGGAGACTGCAGGGGAGAGCCTGGGGAGCGTCCTTCCAGCGGAGCTGTGAAGAGAAATGGCGCTGGTGTGCTGAGGAAGAAGGCCCCGCCCCCTCAGCGGCGGGCTTCTGTCCCGCTGTTTCTGACAAAAAAATGGCGGGGGTTTTACACATATACAGCCACGGACTGTATTATGTGTCTTTTTTATGCCAAAGGTATTCTTATTGCTGCCCAGGGCGCCCCCCAGCGCCCTGCACCCTACAGTGACCGGAGTGTGTGGTGTGCAGTGGGAGCAATGGCGCACAGTTGCGGTGCTGTGCGCTACCTTAATGAAGACAGGAGTCTTCAGCCGCCGATTTCATCACCAACTTCTGATCTTCTGGCTCTGCGAGGGGGACGGCGGCGCGGCTCCGGGAACGGACGACCGAGGACCTTTGCCTGTGTTCGAACCCTCTGGAGCTAATGGTGTCCAGTAGCCTAAGAAGCGCAACCTAGCTGTGAACAGGTACGTTTGCTTCTCTCCCCTCGGTCCCACGTAGCAGTGAGTCTGTTGCCAGCAGATCTCACTGAAAATAAAAAACCTAACATTACTTTCTTTACTAGCAGGCTCAGGAGAGCCCACTAGGTGCATCCAGCTCTGGCCGGGCACAGATTCTAACTGAGGTCTGGAGGAGGGGCATAGAGGGAGGAGCCAGTGCACACCAGATAGTACCTAATCTTTCTTTTAGAGTGCCCAGTCTCCTGCGGAGCCCGTCTATTCCCCATGGTCCTTACGGAGTCCCCAGCATCCACTAGGACGTCAGAGAAACCATGTTACAATGCAACGGGTGCAAATATGAGAGTGGTGCAATAAGTAAGATAACAAGACTTCTCACGTGTGTAATGTTCTGTATTTTACTGTCATTAGATCATATCAGTAATACTGTCCCAACATCAGTTGTAAGATGGCGAGGCTGGTGGAAACATGGTCAAACATTGGGGTGCATAGAGTGATCAGATTTTTGTGTCCAAATAGCATATCAACCAAAATGCCTAGGTGTGCGTTGATAACGTGATGCCTTTGGGCACTGCCTATGACAGTGGCAGGACAACTGTTCAAGATGAGCAGTGATTCGGCCAGTCAAGCATGTCCATCACAGGCCGAGCACCAAACCTGTTTCCATGACATGACATTATCACCGTTCACCTCGAAAAGTTGGCAATGAATTTCAGCTGTTGGTGTGCACACTAGATGCACAAATCTCATCCCATTACGCACCTCAATGTTTGACCATGTTTCCACCAGCCACGCCATCTACCAACTGATCTGGCCTGGTGGGAAAAGAGGATTTTTGGTCACTTACCGTTGAGTCCTTTTCTCTTAAGCAGGTTTGGGGACACTGGACCATGGGATTGCGGATGGGGATCAAGGAGTTGGCACCAAAACTAAAACCTGTAACTTTAAGCCTAAGCTCCTGCCTCTGTAACTACCATCAGATCAGCACAACTTAAAAAGTGTCTGGAAGGAAAAGTAGGAACCCAATTAAACTTTTAGTTGAATAATACAGAACAGTAGAGAAAAAAAAATAAGAATTTACTTACCGATAATTCTATTTCTCATAGTCCGTAGTGGATGCTGGAAACTCCGTAAGGACCATGGGGAATAGCGGCTCCGCAGGAGACTGGGCACAAAAGTAAAGCTTTAGGACTACCTGGTGTGCACTGGCTCCTCCCCCTATGACCCTCCTCCAAGCCTCAGTTAGGATACTGTGCCCGGACGAGCGTACACAATAAGGAAGGATTTATGAATCCCGGGTAAGACTCATACCAGCCACACCGATCACACCGTACAACCTGTGATCTGAATCCAGTTAACAGCATGATAACAGAGGAGCCTCTGGAAAGATGGCTCACAACCACAATAACCCGATTTTTGTAACAATAACTATGTACAAGTATTGCAGACAATCCGCACTTGGGATGGGCGCCCAGCATCCACTACGGACTATGAGAAATAGAATTATCGGTAAGTAAATTCTTATTTTCTCTGACGTCCTAGTGGATGCTGGGAACTCCGTAAGGACCATGGGGATTATACCAAAGCTCCCAAACGGGCGGGAGAGTGCGGATGACTCTGCAGCACCGAATGAGAGAACTCCAGGTCCTCCTCAGCCAGGGTATCAAACTTGTAGAATTTAGCAAACGTGTTTGCCCCTGACCAAGTAGCTGCTCGGCAAAGTTGTAAAGCCGAGACCCCTCGGGCAGTCGCCCAAGATGAGCCCACTTTCCGTGTGGAATGGGCTTTTACAGATTTTGGCTGTGGCAGGCCTGCCACAGAATGTGCAAGCTGAATTGTGCTACAAATCCAACGAGCAATAGTCTGCTTAGAAGCAGGAGCACCCAGCTTGTTGGGTGCATACAGGATAAACAGCGAGTCAGATTTTCTGACTCCAGCCGTCCTGGAAACATATATTTTCAGGGCCCTGACTACGTCCAGCAACTTGGAGTCCTCCAAGTCCCTAGTAGCCGCAGGTACCACAATAGGCTGGTTCACGTGAAACGCTGAAAACAGCTTAGGGAGAAATTGAGGATGAGTCCTCAATTCCGCCCTGTCTGGAAGATCAGATAAGGGCCTTTACAGGATAAAGCCCCCAATTCTGACACGCGCCTGGCCGAGGCCAGGGCCAACAACATGACCACTTTCCATGTGAGATATTTTAACTCCACAGATTCAAGTGGTTCAAACCAATGTGACTTTAGGAACCCCAAAACTACATTGAGATCCCAAGGTGCCACTGGAGGCACAAAAGGAGGCTGTATATGCAGTACCCCTTTTACAAAACGTCTGAACTTCAGGAACTGAAGTTAGTTCTTTCTGGAAGAAAATTGACAGGGCCGAAATTTGAACCTTAATGGACCCCAATTTTAGGCACATAAGACACTCCTGTTTACAGGAAATGCAGGAATCGACCTAGTTGAAAATTCCTCCATCGGGGCCTTACTGGCCTCGCACCCCGCAACATATTTTCGCCAAATGCGGTGATAATGCTTTGCGGTTACATCCTTCCTGGCTTGATCAGGGTAGGGATGACTTCATCCGGAATGCCTTTTTCCTTCAGGATCCGGCGTTCAACCGCCCTGCCGTCAAACGCAGCCGCGGTAAGTCTTGGAATAGACAGGGTCCTTGCTGGAGCAGGTCCCTTCTTAGAGGTAGAGGCCACGGGTCCTCCGTGAGCATCTCTTGAAGTTCCGGGTACCAAGTCCTTCTTGGCCAATCCGGAGCCACGAGTATAGTTCTTACTCCCCTCCGTCTTATAATTCTCAGTACTTTTGGTATGAGAGGAAGAGGAGGGAACACATACACTGACTGGTACACCCACGGTGTTACCAGAGCGTCCACAGCTATTGCCTGAGGTTCCCTTGACCTGGCGCAATACCTGTCCAATTTTTTGTTTAGGCGGGACGCCATCATGTCCACCTTTGGTTTTTCCCAATGGTTTACAATCATGTGGAAGACTTCTGGGTGAAGTCCCCACTCTCCCGGGTGGAGGCTGTGCCTGCTGAGGAAGTCTGCTTCCCAGTTGTCCACTCCCGGAATGAATACTGCTGACAGTGCTATCCCATGATTTTCCGCCCAGCGAAGAATCCTTGCAGCTTCTGCCATTGACTGCTTCTTGTGCCACCCTGTCTGTTTACATGGGTGACTGCCGTGATGTTGTCCGACTGGATCAACACCGGCTGACCTTGAAGCAGAGGTCTTGCTAAGCTGAGAGCATTGTAAATGGCCCTTAGCTCCAGGATATTTATGTGAAATGATGTCTCCAGGCTTGACCATAAGCCCTGGAAATTTCTTCCCTGTGTGACTGCTCCCCAGCCTCGCAGGCTGGCATCCGTGGTCACCAGGACCCAGTCCTGAATGCCGACTCTGCGGCCCTCTAGAAGATGAGCACTCTGCAACCACCACAGGAGGGACACCCTTGTCCTTGGTGACCGGGTTATCCGCTGATGCATCTTAAGATGCGACCCGGACCATTTGTCCAGCAGGTCCCACTGGAAAGTTCTTGCGTGGAATCTGCCGAATGGCTTTTCTTCGTAGGAAGCTACCATTTTTCCCAGAACCCTTGTGCATTGATGCACTGAGACTTGGCTCGGTTTTAGGAGGTTCCTGACTAGCTCGGATAACTCCCTGGCTCTCTCCTCCGGGAGAAACACCTTTTTCTGAACTGTGTCCAGAATCATCCCTAGGAACAGAAGACGAGTCGTCGGAACCAGCTGCGATTTTGGAATATTGAGAATCCAATCGTGCTGTCGCAACACTACCTGAGATAGTGCTACACCGACCTCCAACTGTTCCCAGGATCTTACCCTTATCAGGAGATCGTCCAAGTAAGGGATAACTAAAACTCCCTTCCTTCGAAGGAGTATCATCATTTCGTCCATTACCTTGGTAAAGACCCGGGGTGCCGCGTCACGGCAGCGTCTGAAACTGATAGTGACAGTTCTGTACCACAAACCTGAGGTACCCTTGGTGAGAAGGGTAAATTTGGACATGAAGGTAAGCATCCTTGATGTCCAGAGACACCATGTAGTCCCCTTCTCTTGAATTTGAACCTCTGTATGTAAGTGTTCAAAGATTTTAGATTTAAAATCGGTCTCACCGAGCCGTCCGGCTTCGGTACCACAACAGTGTGGAGTAATACCCCTTTCCCTGTTGCAGGAGGGGTACCTTAATTATCACCTGCTGGGAATACAGCTTGTGAATGGCTTCCAACACTGCCTCCCTGTCTGCTTGTAAAGCCCCAGCGTCATGCTGAGGGCTTGGCAGAGGCGGGGGAGGGCTTCTGTTCCTGGGAACTGGCTGATTTCTGCAGCCGTTTCCCTCTCTGTCACGGGGCAGAAATGAGGAACCTTTTGCCCACGTGCCCTTATGGGAACGAAAGGACTGCGCCTGATAATACGGCGTCTTCTTATGTTGAGAGGCGACCTGGGGTAAAAACGTGGATTTCCCAGCTGTTGCCGTGGCCACCAGGTCTGAAAGACCGACCCCAAATAACTCCTCCCCTTTATAAGGCAACACTTCCATATGCCATTTGGAATCCGCATCACCTGACCACTGTCGTGTCCATAACCCTCTTCTGGCAGAAATGGACAGCGCACTTACTCTTGATGCCAGTCGGCAAATATCCCGCTGTGCATCACACATATATAGAAATGCATCTTTTAAATGCTCTACAGGCAATAATATACTGTCCCTATCTAGGGTATCAATATTTTCAGTCAGGGAATCCGACCACGCCAACCCAGCACTGCACATCCAGGCTGAGGCGATTGCTGGTCGCAGTATAACACCAGTATGTGTGTAAATACATTTTAGGATACCCTCCTGCTTTCTATCAGCAGGATCCTTAAGGGCGGCCATCTCAGGAGAGGGTAGAGCCCTTGTTTTGACAAGCGTGTGAGCGCTTTATCCCCCCTAGGGGGTGTTTCCCAACGCACCCTAACCTCTGGCGGGAAAGGATATATGCCAAGAACTTTTTAGAAATTATCAGTTTTTTATCGGGGGAAACCCACGCTTCATCACACACCTCATTTAATTTCTCAGATTCAGGAAAACTACAGGTAGTTTTTCCTCACTGAACATAATACCCCTATTGGTGGTACTCGTATTATCAGAAATGTGTAAAACATTTTCCATTGCCTCAATCATGTAACGTGTGGCCCTACTGGAAGTCATATTTGTCTCTTCCCCGTCGACACTGGAGTCAGTATCCGTGTCGGCATCTGTATTTGCCATCTGAGGTAACGGGCGCTTTAGAGCCCCTGACGGCTTATGAGACGTCTGGACAGGCACAAGCTGAGTAGCCGGCTGTCTCATGTCAATCACTGTCTTTTGTAAAGAGCTGACACTGTCATGTAATTCCTTCCAGCAGTTTATCCACTCAGGTGTCGACCCACTAGGGGGTGACATCCCTATTACAGGCAATTTGCTCCGCCTCCACATCATTTTCCTCCTCATACATGTCGACAAAAACGTACCGACACACAGCACACACACAGGGAATGCTCTGATAGAGGACAGAACCACCCTAGCCCTTTGGGGAGACAGAGGGAGAGTTTGCCAGCACACACCAGAGCGCTATATATATATACAGGGATAACCTTATATAAGTGTTTTTCCCCTTATAGCTGCTGTATTGTTTATACTGCGCCTAATTAGTGCCCCCCTCTCTTTTTTAACCCTTTCTGTAGTGTAGTGACTGCAGAGGAGAGCCAGGGAGCTTCCCTCCAACGGAGCTGTGAGGGAAAATGGCGCCAGTGTGCTGAGGAGATAGGCTCCGCCCCTTTCTCGGCGGCCTTTTCTCCCGTTTTTCAGTGTAATCTGGCAGGGGTTAAAATTCATCCATATAGCCCTGGGGGCTATATGTGATGTATTTTCGCCAGCCAAGGTGTTTTTATTGCTGCTCAGGGCGCCCCCCCCTAGCGCCCTGCACCCTCAGTGACCGAAGTGTGAAGTGTGCTGAGGAGCAATGGCGCACAGCTGCAGTGCTGTGCGCTACCTTGGTGAAGACAGGATGTCTTCTGCCGCCGATTTTCCGGACCTCTTCTTGCTTCTGGCTCTGTAAGGGGGCCGGCGGCGCGGCTCTGGGACCGGACTCCATGGCTGGGCCTGTGTTCGATCCCTCTGGAGCTAATGGTGTCCAGTAGCCTAAGAAGCCCAATCCACTCTGCACGCAGGTGAGTTCGCTTCTTCTCCCCTTAGTCCCTCGATGCAGTGAGCCTGTTGCCAGCAGGTCTCACTGAAAATAAAAAACCTAAAACTAAACTTTTCACTAAGCAGCTCAGGAGAGCCCCTAGTGTGCACCCTTCTCGTTCGGGCACAAAAATCTAACTGAGGCTTGGAGGAGGGTCATAGGGGGAGGAGCCAGTGCACACCAGGTAGTCCTAAAGCTTTACTTTTGTGCCCAGTCTCCTGCGGAGCCGCTATTCCCCATGGTCCTTACGGAGTTCCCAGCATCCACTAGGACGTCAGAGAAATAATCGTGACAAAAACCTTGCACAACTGAACGTGAGAGAGGGAAAACAATGTCCCTCAGCCTGCTTAAGAGAAAAGGATTCAACGGTAAGTGGACAAAAATCCTATTTTCTCTCTCAGCAAGGCCGAGGGACACTGGACTATGGGACTTACAACAACCACCCCCATGGGAGGAAACGCTGAGGCTGCCTGACCAGAGAACTGTGCGCACAAAGTGGGTGTTGCTGGAGGAAGTAGCGGCTCGTGCCATGGGAAAGCAGGCTTTTTTCCCGGGGCGCCGCTACCCCGAGGGCGCCGCCGTGGCAAGAGCCGCTATTCCTACCCCCTCTCCCCGGCTGCAGCAGGCGCCGTGGGCTGTGTGGGCGCCCGCTGCAGCCGGCGTTGCTGACTGACGCTAGAGGCCATAATTGACCCCTTGTGTCAGTGCGGCGCTGCTATGGGAGAGACGTCATGGCATCTCTCCCACAGAGAGGAGCCGGCAGCGGCCAGAGACAGCAGCAGCGGTCCGGAAGCAGGAGCGGGGCTGGTAAGTATTGTTTTTTTGTTTGTTTTTCTTGTTTGCAGGCAGCGCTACAACAGGGGGCACTGCTACAAGGGGAACAGCTACTGGGGGCAAATCAACTGGGGGCACAGCTACTGGGGGCACTACTAGAGGGGGCACAGCTGCTGGGGGCACAACTACAGGGGGCACAACAACAGGGGGATAACTGTGGCCATGCCCTTTCCCTATGAAGAAGCCACGCTCCTATCTTTGACCGCACGCTTTTGGCGCACACCAACTCTATTGTACCGGGGGAGGGGGGATGAGGCGCCACAGAAAACTTTCGCCCTGTGCGTCACAAGGTCTAGAACCGGCCCTGGCTGGAGGCACAAACCTGAAAACAGTGAAAACGCATTGACAGAGGACCAAGTACAAATAATTAATACCTTGAGGTATGTAGAGACAAAACGGTTTACCGGGCTTGCAGCCTAGTACGCACTGCCGAAAGAGAAAAATCTGTAGACTGTAAATGCTTGGATCAAAAGCCAAGTTGTTTAGGCCAACCAAGGACGGCCCGTGTGTAGAAACATACTCTTGCGAAGCATATCTGGATGAAAAGGAAGACAACAACCGGGACTTCCCCAAATTCTGATAACACCAGTGTACCACGACCTGCATGGCCAATCTGGAGCCACTAAAAGTACTGTCACCAGTTGATTCCTGATATGTCAGGTGAAAATGCCACAGAACCGTCGTGGCATCCATAGCAGAATCCAGCGGGTTCCTGGATTTTGCTTAAAACGTTGAAAACTTTGAAGTTGTGCCAAAAGACCATAAGATCCATCCTCAAAAGGCCCGCGTCCGAACCAACTGTTGGAAGACCTCTGGGTGGAGAGACCACTCCTCCAGGTGAACGTGGTTCTGCTGAAAAAAAAATGCTTTGCAATTTCTCAAATACAGTATGAACACTGGTGAGAGGGCCAGAACAAAAACCACTGCTTCAAGAAAGTAGTCGGGCTGCATTACCCTTGTTCTTGTGCTGTCTGTGCTTCCCTGGTGCACATATGTTACCACCCTGGCAGCTGGATGGACAGGATGGATTGGGCTCCTAAGAGAACCAAAATAATGGCTCAGGCAGGCCTAAGTATGTTGATTGTAAGTGCTGTCTCCGATGGTGAGACATCGCAGCACCCAAACCTATGAGACTCACGTGGACACAATGACCCAAGTCAGAGTGAGCAAGGCTCGGCTGTGTAGGAGCTGATCGGAAACCAGCCACCAATGAAAATATTGCTGTTGGACAGAATGATAAACTAAGATGTGAGGGATGCCGAGTACCTAGACCAAACTGGAGAATTTCCAAATGGAAAAATAAAAGAGAAAAACTTGTTACTTTGTTATAAAGTAACAGCAAAGGAGTGCTGATAATTTTCAGGATACTTAAAAATAAGATTTTACTTACCGATAAATCTATTTCTCGTAGTCCGTAGTGGATGCTGGGGACTCCGTCAGGACCATGGGGAATAGCGGCTCCGCAGGAGACAGGGCACAAAAGTAAAAGCTTTAGGATCAGGTGGTGTGCACTGGCTCCTCCCCCTATGACCCTCCTCCAAGCCTCAGTTAGGATACTGTGCCCGGACGAGCGTACACAATAAGGAAGGATTTTGAATCCCGGGTAAGACTCATACCAGCCACACCAATCACACTGTACAACCTGTGATCTGAACCCAGTTAACAGCATGATAACAGCGGAGCCTCTGAAAAGATGGCTCACAACAATAATAACCCGATTTTTGTAACAATAACTATGTACAAGTATTGCAGACAATCCGCACTTGGGATGGGCGCCCAGCATCCACTACGGACTACGAGAAATAGATTTATCGGTAAGTAAAATCTTATTTTCTCTGACGTCCTAGTGGATGCTGGGGACTCCGTCAGGACCATGGGGATTATACCAAAGCTCCCAAACGGGCGGGAGAGTGCGGATGACTCTGCAGCACCGAATGAGAGAACTCCAGGTCCTCTTTAGCCAGGGTATCAAATTTGTAGAATTTTACAAACGTGTTCTCCC
Source organism: Pseudophryne corroboree (assembly GCF_028390025.1). Classification (NCBI taxonomy): domain Eukaryota; kingdom Metazoa; phylum Chordata; class Amphibia; order Anura; family Myobatrachidae; genus Pseudophryne; species Pseudophryne corroboree. Next base: position 321,713,835 of record NC_086444.1, on the reverse strand, counting down.
CCGACCACGTAGCTGCTCGGCAGAGTTGTAATGCCGAGACCCCTCGGGCAGCCGCCCAGGATGAGCCCACCTTCCCTGTGGAATGGGCCTTGACAGATTTAGGCTGTGGCAGGCCTGCCACAGAATGTGCAAGTTGAAATGTGCTACAAATCCAACGAGCAATCGTCTGCTTAGAAGCAAGAGCACCCAGTTTTTTGGGTGCATACAGGATAACAGCGAGTCAGTTTTCCTGACTCCAGCCGTCCTGGAAACCTATATTTTCAGGGCCCTGACAACATCTAGCAACTTGGAGTCCTCCAAGTCCCTAGTAGCCGCAGGTACCACAATAAGCTGGTTCAGGTGAAACGCTTACACCACCTTAGGAATAAACTGGGGACGAGTCCGCAGCTCTGCCCTGTCCGAATGGACAATCAGATATGGCTTTTGTGAGACAAAGCCGCCAATTCAGACACTCGCCTGGCCGAGGCCAGGGCCAACAGCATGGTCACTTTTCATGTGAGATATTTCAAATCCACAGATTTGAGCGGTTTAAAATGTGATTTGAGGAATCCCAGAACTACGTTGAGATCCCACAGTGCCACTGGAGGCACAAAAAGGGGGTTGTATATGCAATACTCCCTTGACAAACTTCTGGACTTCAGGAACTGAAGCCAATTCTTTCTGGAAGAAAATTGACAGGGCCGAAATTTGAACCTTAATGGACCCCAATTTGAGGCCCATAGACACTCCTGTTTGCAGGAAATGCAGGAATCGACCGAGTTGAAATTTCTTCGTGGGGCCTTCCTGGCCTCACACCACGCAACATATTTTCGCCACATGTGGTGATAATGTTTTGCGGTCACCTCCTTCCTGGCTTTGACCAGGGTAGGAATGACCTCTTCCGGAATGCCTTTTTCCCTTAGGATCTGGCGTTCCACCGCCATGCCGTCAAACGCAGCCGCGGTAAGTCTTGGAAAAGACCTGGTACTTGCTGAAGCAAGTCCCTTCTTAGCGGCAGAGGCCATGAGTCCTCTGTGAGCATTTCTTGAAGTTCCGGGTGCCACGTCCTTCTTGGCCAATCCGGAGCCACGAGTATAGTTCTTACTCCTCTACGTCTTATAATTCTCAGTACCTTGGTTATGAGAAGCAGAGGAGGGAACACATACACCGACTGGTACACCCACGGTGTTACCAGAACGTCCACAGATATTGCTTGAGGGTCTCTTGACCTGGCGCAATACCTGTCCAGTTTTTTGTTCAGGCGGGACGCCATCATGTCCACCTTTGGTCTTTCCCAACGGTTCACAATCATGTGGAATACTTCCCGATGAAGTCCCCACTCTCCCGGGTGGAGGTCGTGCCTGCTGAGGAAGTCTGCTTCCCAGTTGTCCACTCCCGGAATGAACACTGCTGACAGTGCTATCACATGATTTTTCGCCCAGCGAAGAATCCTTGCAGTTTCTGCCATTGCCCTCCTGCTTCTTGTGCCGCCCTGTCTGTTTACGTGGGCGACTGCCGTGATGTTGTCCCACTGGATCAATACCGGCTGACCTTGAAGCAGAGGTCTTGCTAAGCTTAGAACATTGTAAATTGCCCTTAGCTCCAGTATATTTATGTGGAGAGAAGTCTCCAGACTTGATCACACTCCCTGGAAAAATTTTTCCCTGTGTGACTGCTCCCCAGCCTCTCAGGCTGGCATCCGTGGTCACCAGGACCCAGTCCTGAATGCCGAATCTGCGGCCCTTTAGTAGATGAGCACTCTGCAGCCACCGCAGAAGAAACATCCTTGTCCTTGGAGACAGGATTATCCGCTGATGCATCTGAAGATGCGATCCGGACCATTTTTCCAGCAGATCCCACTGAAAAGTTCTTGCGTGAAATCTACCGAATGGAATCGCTTCGTAAGAAGCCACCATTTTTCCCAGGACCCTTGTGCAATGATGCACTGACACTTTTCCTGGTTTTAGGAGGTTCCTGACTAGCTCGGATAACTCCCTGGCTTTCTTCTCCGGGAGAAACACCTTTTTCTGGACTGTGTCCAGAATCATCCCTAGGAACAGCAGACGTGTCGTCGGAAACAGCTGCGGTTTTGGAATATTTAGAATCCACCCGTGCTGTCGTAGAACTACTTGAGATAGTGCTACTCCGACCTCCAACTGTTCTCTGGACCTTGCCCCTATCAGGAGATCGTCCATTTTCTTTGAAGAAGAATCATCATTTCGGCCATTACCTTGGTAAGGACCCGGGGTGTCGTGGACAATCCAACCGGCAGCGTCTGAAACTGATAGTGACAGTTCTGTACCACGAACCTGAGGTACCCTTGGTGAGAAGGGCAAATTGGGACATGGAGGTAAGCATCCCTGATGTCCCGGGACACCATATAGTCCCCTTCTTCCTGGTTCGCTATCACTGCTCTGAGTGACTCCATCTTGATTTGAACCTTTGTATGTAAGTGTTCAACTATTTCAGATTTAGAATAGGTCTCACCGAGCCGTCTGGCTTCAGTACCACAATATAGTGTGGAATAATACCCCTTTCCTTGTTGTAGGAGGGGTACTTTGATTATCACCTGCTGGGAATACAGCTTGTGAATTGTTTCCACTACTGCCTCCCTGTCGGAGGGAGCCGTTGGTAAAGCAGACTTCAGGAACCTGCGAGGGGGAGACGTCTCGAATTTCCAATCTGTACCCCTGGGATACTACTTGTAGGATCCAGGGGTCCACTTGCGAGTGAGCCCACTGCGTGCTGAAACTCTTGAGACGACCCCCCCCACCGCACCTGAGTCCGCTTGTACGGCCCCAGCGTCATGCTGAGGACTTGGCAGAAGCGGTGGAGGGCTTCTGTTTCTGGGAATGGGCTGCCTGCTGCAGTCTTCTTCCCTTTCCTCTATCCCATGGCAGATATGACTGGCCTTTTGCCCGCTTGCCCTTATGGGGACGAAAGGACTGAGGCTGAAAAGACGTTGTCTTTTTCTCCTTTATACGGCAATACTTCCATGTGTCGTTTGGAATCTGCATCACCTGACCACTGTCGTGTCCATAAACAACTTCTGGCAGATATGGACATCGCACTTACTCTTGATGCCAGAGTGCAAATATCCCTCTGTGCATCTTGCATATATAGAAATGCATCCTTTAAATGCTCTATAGTCAATAAAATACTGTCCCTGTCAAGGGTATCAATATTTTCAGTCAGGGAATCCGACCAAGCCACCCCAGCGCTGCACATCCAGGCTGAGGCGATCGCTGGTCGCAGTATAACACCAGTATGTGTGTATATACTTTTAAGGATATTTTCCAGCCTCCTATCAGCTGGCTCCTTGAGGGCGGCCCTATCTGGAGACGGTACCGCCACTTGTTTTGATAAGCGTGTGAGCGCCTTATCCACCCTAAGGGGTGTTTCCCAACGCGCCCTAACTTCTGGCGGGAAAGGGTATACCGCCAATAATTTTCTATCGGGGGAAACCCACGCATCATCACACACTTCATTTAATTTATCTGATTCAGGAAAAACTACAGGTAGTTTTTTCACACTCCACATAATACCCTTTTTTGTGGTACTTGTAGTATCAGAAATATGTAACACCTCCTTCATTGCCCTTAACAAGTAACGTGTGGCCCTAAAGGAAAATACGTTTGTTTCTTCACCGTCGACACTGGAGTCAGTGTCCGTGTCTGTGTCGACCGACTGAGGTAAAAGGACGTTTTAACGCCCCTGACGGTGTTTGAGACGCCTGGACAGGTACTAATCGGTTTGCCGGCCGTCTCATGTCGTCAACCGACCTTGCAGCGTGTTGACATTATCACGTAATTCCTTAAATAAGCCATCCATTCCGGTGTCGACTCCCTAGAGAGTGACATCACCATTACAGGCAATTGCTCCGCCTCCTCACCAACATCGTCCTCATACATGTCGACACACACGTACCGACACACAGCACACACACAGGGAATGCTCTGATAGAGGACAGGACCCCACTAGCCCTTTGGGGAGACAGAGGGAGAGTTTGCCAGCACACACCAAAAACGCTATAATTATACAGGGACAACCTTTATATAAGTGTTTTTCCCTTATAGCATTTTAATATATATAGTCATATCGCCAAATAAGTGCCCCCCCTCTCTGTTTTAACCCTGTTTCTGTAGTGCAGTGCAGGGGAGAGCCTGGGAGCCTTCCCACCAGCATTTCTGTGAGGGAAAATGGCGCTGTGTGCTGAGGAGAATAGGCCCCGCCCCCTTTTCGGCGGGCTTCTTCTCCCGTTTTTCTGAGACCTGGCAGGGGTTAAATACATCCATATAGCCCCCAGGGGCTATATGTGATGTATTTTTAGCCAGAATAAGGTACTATCATTGCTGCCCAGGGCGCCCCCCCCAGCGCCCTGCACCCTCAGTGACCGCTGCTATGAAGTGTGCTGACAACAATGGCGCACAGCTGCAGTGCTGTGCGCTACCTTATGAAGACTGAAAAGTCTTCTGCCGCCGGTTTCTGGACCTCTTCACTTTTCGGCATCTGCAAGGGGGTCGGCGGCGCGGCTCCGGGACGAACCCCAGGGTGAGACCTGTGTTCCGACTCCCTCTGGAGCTAGTGGTGTCCAGTAGCCTAAGAAGCCAATCCATCCTGCACGCAGGTGAGTTCACTTCTCTCCCCTAAGTCCCTCGATGCAGTGAGCCTGTTGCCAGCAGGACTCACTGAAAATAAAAAACCTAACAAAACTTTTACTCTAAGCAGCTCTTTAGGAGAGCCACCTAGATTGCACCCTTCTCGGCCGGGCACAAAAATCTAACTGAGGCTTGGAGGAGGGTCATAGGGGGAGGAGCCAGTGCACACCACCTGATCCTAAAGCTTTTACTTTTGTGCCCTGTCTCCTGCGGAGCCGCTATTCCCCATGGTCCTGACGGAGTCCCCAGCATCCACTAGGACGTCAGAGAAAATAAGAATTTACTTACCGATAATTCTATTTCTCGGAGTCCGTAGTGGATGCTGGGGTTCCTGAAAGGACCATGGGGAATAGCGGCTCCGCAGGAGACAGGGCACAAAAAGTAAAGCTTTTCCAGATCAGGTGGTGTGCACTGGCTCCTCCCCCTATGACCCTCCTCCAGACTCCAGTTAGGTACTGTGCCCGGACGAGCGTACACAATAAGGGAGGATTTTGAATCCCGGGTAAGACTCATACCAGCCACACCAATCACACCGTACAACTTGTGATCTAAACCCAGTTAACAGTATGATAACAGAGGAGCCTCTGAAAGATGGCTCCCTAAACAATAACCCGAATTAGTTAACAATAACTATGTACAAGTATTGCAGATAATCCGCACTTGGGATGGGCGCCCAGCATCCACTACGGACTCCGAGAAATAGAATTATCGGTAAGTAAATTCTTATTTTCTCTATCGTCCTAGTGGATGCTGGGGTTCCTGAAAGGACCATGGGGATTATACCAAAGCTCCCAAACGGGCGGGAGAGTGCGGATGACTCTGCAGCACCGAATGAGAGAACTCCAGGTCCTCCTTTGCCAGGGTATCAAATTTGTAGAATTTTACAAACGTGTTCTCCCCTGACCACGTAGCTGCTCGGCAGAGTTGTAATGCCGAGACCCCTCGGGCAGCCGCCCAAGATGAGCCCACCTTCCTTGTGGAATGGGCCTTAACAGATTTAGGCTGTGGCAGGCCTGCCACAGAATGTGCAAGTTGAATTGTGTTACAAATCCAACGAGCAATCGACTGCTTAGAAGCAGGCGCACCCAACTTGTTGGGTGCATACAGTATAAACAGCGAGTCAGATTTTCTGACTCCAGCCGTCCTTGAAATGTATATTTTTAAAGCTCTGACAACGTCCAACAACTTGGAGTCCTCCAAGTCGCTTGTAGCCGCAGGCACTACAATAGGCTGGTTCAGGTGAAACGCTGATACCACCTTAGGGAGAAAATGCGGACGCGTCCGCAGCTCTGCCCTATCCGAATGGAAAATTAACTAAGGGCTTTTATAAGATAAAGCCGCCAGTTCAGATACTCTCCTGGCGGACGCCAGGGCCAGTAACATAGTCACTTTCCATGTGAGATATTTCAAATCCACATTTTTTAGTGGTTCAAACCAATGGGATTTGAGGAAATCTAAAACTACATTTAGATCCCACGGTGCCACCGGAGGCACCACAGGAGGCTGTATATGCAGTACTCCTTTGACAAAAGTCTGGACCTCAGGAACTGAGGCCAATTCTTTTTGGAAGAATATTGACAGGGCCGAAATTTGAACCTTAATAGATCCCAATTTGAGACCCATAGACAATCCTGATTGCAGGAAATGTAGGAAACGACCCAGTTGAAATTCCTCCGTCGGAGTACTCCGATCCTCGCACCACGCAACATATTTCCGCCAAATGCGGTGATAATGCTTCGCGGTGACTTCCTTTCTTGCCTTAATCAAGGTAGGAAAGACTTCTTCTGGAATGCCTTTTCCTTTTAGGATCTGGCGTTCAACCGCCATGCCGTCAAACGCAGCCGCGGTAAGTCTTGGAATAGACACGGTCCCTGCTGAAGCAGGTCCTGTCTTAGAGGTAGAGGCCACGGATCGTCCGTGACCATCTCTTGAAGTTCCGGGTACCAAGACCTTCTTGGCCAATCCGGAGCCACTAGTATCGTTCTTACTCCGCTTTGCCGTATGATTCTCAATACCTTTGGTATGAGAGGCAGAGGAGGAAACACATACACCGACTGGTACACCCAAGGTGTTACCAGCGCGTCCACAGCTATTGCCTGCGGATCTCTTGACCTGGCGCAATACCTGTCCAGTTTTTTGTTGAGGCGAGACGCCATCATGTCCACCATTGGTCTTTCCCAACGGTTTATTAGCATGTGGAAAACTTCTGGATGAAGTCCCCACTCTCCCGGGTGAAGATCGTGTCTGCTGAGGAAGTCTGCTTCCCAGTTGTCCACTCCCGGGATGAACACTGCTGACAGTGCTATCACGTGATTCTCCGCCCAGCGAAGGATCCTGGCAGCTTCTGCCATTGCACTCCTGCTTCTTGTGCCGCCCTGTCTGTTTACATGGGCGACTGCCGTGATGTTGTCCGACTGGATCAACACCGGTCTTCCTTGAAGCAGAGGTTCCGCCTGGCTTAGAGCATTGTAGATTGCTCTTAGTTCCAGAATGTTTATGTGAAGAGACTTTTCCAGGCTCGACCACACTCCCTGGAAGTTTCTTCCTTGTGTGACTGCTCCCCAGCCTCTCAGGCTGGCGTCCGTGGTCACCAGGATCCAATCCTGTATGCCGAATCTGCGGCCCTCCAATAGATGAGCCCTCTACAACCACCACAGAAGAGATACCCTTGTCCTTGGAGACAGGGTTATCCGCAAGGTGCATCTGAAGATGCGTGCATTGATGTACAGACACCTTTCCTGGTTTTAGGAGATTCCTGACCAGGTCGGATAACTCCTTGGCTTTTTCCTCGGGAAGAAAAACCTTTTTCTGAACCGTGTCCAGAATCATCCCTAGGAACAGCAGACGAGTTGTCGGCATTAATTGGGATTTTGGAATATTCAGAATCCATCCGTGCTGCTTTAGCACCTCTTGAGATATTGCTAATCCCATCTCTAGCTGTTCTCTGGACCTTGCCCTTATTAGGAGATCGTCCAAGTATGGGATAATTAATACGCCTTTTCTTCGAAGAAGAATCATCATCTCGGCCATTACCTTTGTAAAGACCCGAGGTGCCGTGGACAAACCAAACGGTAGCGTCTGAAACTGATAGTGACAGTTTTGTACAACGAACCTGAGGTACCCCTGGTGTGAGGGGTAAATTGGAACGTGGAGATACGCATCCTTGATGTCCAAGGATACCATAAAGTCCCCTTCTTCCAGGTTCGCTATCACTGCTCTGAGTGACTCCATCTTGAACTTGAACTTCTTTATGTACAGGTTCAAGGACTTCAGATTTAGAATAGGCCTTACCGAGCCATCCGGCTTCGGTACCACAAATAGAGTGGAATAATACCCCTTCCCTTGTTGTAGAAGAGGTACCTTGACTATCACCTGCTGAGAGTACAGCTTGTGAATGGCTTCCAAAACCGTCTCCCTTTCGGAAGGGGACGTTGGTAAAGCAGACTTCAGGAAACGGCGAGGTGGATCTGTCTCTAATTCCAACCTGTACCCCTGAGATATTATCTGCAGGATCCAGGGATCTACCTGCGAGTGAGCCCACTGCGCGCTGTAATTTTTGAGACGACCTCCCACCGTCCCCGAGTCCGCTTGAGAAGCCCCAGCGTCATGCTGAGGCTTTTGTAGAAGCCGGGGAGGGCTTCTGTTCCTGGGAAGGAGCTGCCTGTTGCTGTTTCTTCCCTCGACCTCTGCCTCGTGGCAGATATGAATAGCCCTTTGCTCTCTTATTTTTAAAGGAACGAAAGGGCTGCGGTTGAAAAGTCGGTGCCTTTTTCTGTTGGGGAGTGACTTGAGGTAGAAAGGTGGATTTCCCGGCTGTAGCCGTGGCCACCAAATCTGATAGACCGACTCCAAATAACTCCTCCCCTTTATACGGCAAAACTTCCATATGCCGTTTTGAATCCGCATCGCCTGTCCACTGTCGCGTCCATAAAGCTCTTCTGGCCGAAATGGACATAGCACTTACCCGTGATGCCAGTGTGCAGATATCCCTCTGTGCATCACGCATATAAAGAAATGCATCCTTTATTTGTTCTAACGACAGTAAAATATTGTCCCTGTCCAGGGTATCAATATTTTCAATCAGGGACTCTGACCAAACTACCCCAGCACTGCACATCCAGGCAGTCGCTATAGCTGGTCGTAGTATAACACCTGCATGTGTGTATATACTTTTTTGGATATTTTCCATCCTCCTATCTGATGGATCTTTAAGTGCGGCCGTCTCAGGAGAAGGTAACGCCACTTGTTTTGATAAGCGTGTTAGCGCCTTGTCCACCCTAGGAGGTGTTTCCCAGCGCTCCCTAACCTCTGGCGGGAAAGGGTATAATGCCAATAATTTCTTTGAAATTATCAGCTTTTTATCAGGGGCAACCCACGCTTCATCACACACGTCATTTAATTCTTCTGATTCAGGAAAAACTATAGGTAGTTTTTTCACACCCCACATAATACCCTGTTTAGTGGTACCTGTAGTATCAGCTAAATGTAACGCCTCCTTCATTGCCAAAATCATATAACGTGTGGCCCTACTGGAAAATACGGTTGATTCGTCACCGTCACCACTGGAATCAGTGCCTGTGTCTGGGTCTGTGTCGACCGACTGAGGCAAAGGGCGTTTTACAGCCCCTGACGGTGTTTGAGGCGCCTGGACAGGCACTAATTGATTGTCCGGCCGCCTCATGTCGTCAAACGACTGCTTTAGCGTGTTGACACTATCCCGTAATTCCATAAATAAAGGCATCCATTCTGGTGTCGACCCCCTAGGAGGTGACATCCCCATATTTGGCAATTGCTCCGCCTCCACACCAATATCGTCCTCATACATGTCGACACACACGTACCGACACACAGCAGACACACAGGGAATGCTCTAAACGAAGACAGGACCCACTAGCCCTTTGGGGAGACAGAGGGAGAGTCTGCCAGCACACACCAAAAAGCGCTATATATGACAGGGATAGCCTTATAATAAGTGCTCCCTTATAGCTGCTTTATATATATCAAGATATTGCCATTAAATTTGCCCCCCCTCTCTGTTTTACCCTGTTTCTGTAGTGCAGTGCAGGGGAGAGACCTGGGAGCCGTCCTGACCAGCGGAGCTGTGAGAGGAAATGGCGCCGTGTGCTGAGGAGATAGGCCCCGCCCCTTTTTCGGCGGGCTCGTCTCCCGCTATTTTGTGAATACAGGCAGGGGTTAAATATCTCCATATAGCCTCTGGGGGCTATATGTGAGGTATTTTTAGCCTTTATATAGGTTTACATTTGCCTCCCAGGGCGCCCCCCCCCAGCGCCCTGCACCCTCAGTGACTGCGTGTGAAGTGTGCTGAGAGGAAAATGGCGCACAGCTGCAGTGCTGTGCGCTACCTTTAGAAGACTGCAGGAGTCTTCAGCCGCCGATTTTGGACCTCTTCTTACTTCAGCATCTGCAAGGGGGCCGGCGGCGCGGCTCCGGTGACCATCCAGGCTGTACCTGTGATCGTCCCTCTGGAGCTGATGTCCAGTAGCCAAGAAGCCAATCCATCCTGCACGCAGGTGAGTTCACTTCTTCTCCCCTCTGTCCCTCGTTGCAGTGATCCTGTTGCCAGCAGGAATCACTGTAAAATAAAAAACCTAAGCTAAACTTTCTCTAAGCAGCTCTTTATGAGAGCCACCTAGAATTGCACCCTTCTCGGCCGGGCACAAAAATCTAACTGGAGTCTGGAGGAGGGTCATAGGGGGAGGAGCCAGTGCACACCACCTGATCTGGAAAAGCTTTACTTTTTGTGCCCTGTCTCCTGCGGAGCCGCTATTCCCCATGGTCCTTTCAGGAACCCCAGCATCCACTAGGACGATAGAGAAATGAGGTTTATTTACACATAAAGATTGTATGATAACAATACATTCATTAAAAAGCATATATATACAACCTGTCATATAGGCAGTAGCAAAATTTGAACACAAGCCGTTGTCGTTTGCAGATATAAATAACCACAGACAGTATATAACTGGTTTTGTGTCCGTTTGGTTAGGAGGATTCAGATTGTAACAATATATCCAATAAATATTAAACACGGTCTCAGACAGCGTCCGCAGCTGTACTGGAGTCACAGACTACTGTTTGTTGTCTGGCCAGGTACGCTATGCTTCTACCCCTGTAAAAACTGATATTGTTCTCACCCACATGGTATATTACAAGCAGGGCTCAGTCTCCTGTAGCGATTACAAGCTGACAGTGGTGGCTGTTTAGAGCTCCCGCAATGGTTTGCCGCCTGGTGTGGAGGAATGACAGTGGTGAGATAGCTTATTGTGATCCCGGCAAAGTTCACCAGAGGGGGGGGGCATACCTGTGCTCGACGATGTTTGCACTGGTTTGTAGTGACAGGCAACGGCTACTGCTTGGTTAGCTCAGTCTCAATGCATTTCTCCGCTAATATAGAGCCAGCGGTTTTATCAGAAGAACTTCTAGAATGATAAGTAGAATCTGATTTGTTGCTATGGGCAACATCTCCCTTTCTATAAACCTGCACTTTAGTAAATATACCCGAGAGCCTGTCCATGCCGGTTCCATCAGGTAGACGCAGCGCCTTCTACGTGACTATCACACACAGTATGGTATACAGTATAACGGCACATCAATACACTTGATATGGTATATAGTATAGCGGTACCCTGACACACTCAGAATGGTGGACAGTATAGTGGTACACTGACACCCTCAGTATCATGCACAGTATGGTGTTCAGTATAGCTTTATTGCCATTGCCTTGTAATGTGCAATGGGAAGCAGGGGAAACCTTAAATGACAGGGCACAACAAATAAGCACAGTGTCCAAAAAGTAACCAAAACAACAATGGTACTGAGCCTTCTGGAAGGAAGGACACTGTCTAGAAGCGTCTTCCAACTCCAACTCCCAGCTTGGATAGTTCCATTACGGACTGACTGTTGTCCACAGCAGTGGCACCCTTAGCCTGCAACACAGCTGTTAGGGCTGCCACCTGTTAGGTGTGCAGCAGCTGCAAATCTGTCAGTTTTGCTTTCAGCCTTAATCAGCACCAGGAACCTGCTGCTACCTTCTGTTCATGCTGTTTCCTAGCAACTGATCACCTGGACCTCATTACCTGTAATCCAGCCTGATTATCCTTTTATTGGCCAGCCGTCCAATAAGGCTGATGTCTGGGTACTCCACCTTGCCAGTGATAGAGTTTCGGTATCAGAGAGTCAGAACCAGGGTAAGCCTGTTTCTGCGAGCTCAGCACGTGGCCACTAGGCGCTGTGCAAGTTCCCAGTCTCCTGTGTCTTGGTAACTGGTCCCAGTATTCCTGACAGTCCTGCATCCAGTTCATCTTGGGCCTGTATCTGCAATCCTGTATCCAGTGAATCCTGCCAAATTCCAGCTCTGATATCCAGAATATACAGCCTGCAAGTTTCAGTTTCCCTCAGTAATCCAGCTCAGCTCTCCTCAAACATGCCTGCCATTAGCCCTGCTGTGTCATTCACTCTGCAAGTAACCTCTGCCTTACCAGCTGCATTTCTCCAGGTAAACTATTCTGTTAATACCTTGTGGACTCCTGTGCAGATACCAGGTGACCCAGGCAAGGGGCCGCGACCTGCACATCGGGGGCAGCGAAGCCCAAATCCCCTTGCGGCGTTCCCTGGTGAACACCCCCGAGTGTATTAGACTCCGTGCCCCTGTTCTGGGCCAACCACCTGGTGTCTGCTTCTAGAGTACAGGTGTTTCCTAACGCCACAGCCGTAGGAAACTCAGCAGCTTGAAGCAACCCCCCCACCGCGATTCCATGACGTCAAGTCGGTCCTGACATCCTGCAGCCGCAGTACTCCTGCTGTATGCTGCCAAATGCAGTATACAGCGCTGGTCGGTCAGCTCCCCCCACCTTACCCCATGACGGCAAGTCGGTCCGACTTCCTGCAGTTGCTGCACTCCCACTGTACGGAGCACATACTACATAGAAAGAGAAAATTACAAATAAAGAAAATAAGAATTTACTCACCGGTAATTCTATTTCTCGTAGTCCGTAGTGGATGCTGGTACTCCGTAAGGACCATGGGGAATAGCGGCTCCGCAGGAGACTGGGCACAACTAAAAGAAAGCTTTAGACTAACTGGTGTGCACTGGCTCCTCCCACTATGACCCTCCTCCAGACTTCAGTTAGGACACTGTGCCCGGAAGAGCTGACACAATAAGGAAGGATTTTGAATCCCGGGTAAGACTCATACCAGCCACACCAATCACACCGTATAACTCGTGATACAATACCCAGTTAACAGTATGATAACAACTGAGCCTCTCAACAGATGGCTCAACAATAACCCTTTAGTTAAACAATAACTATATACAAGTATTGCAGACAATCCGCACTTGGGATGGGCGCCCAGCATCCACTACGGACTACGAGAAATAGAATTACCGGTGAGTAAATTCTTATTTTCTCTGACGTCCTAAGTGGATGCTGGGACTCCGTAAGGACCATGGGGATTATACCAAAGCTCCCAAACGGGCGGGAGAGTGCGGATGACTCTGCAGCACCAAATGGGCAAACTCTAGGTCCTCCTCAGCCAGGGTGTCAAACTTGTAGAATTTAGCAAATGTGTTTGACCCCGACCAAGTAGCTGCTTGGCAAAGTTGTAGAGCCGAGACCCCTCGGGCAGCCGCCCAAGAAGAGCCCACCTTCCTCGTGGAATGGGCTTTCACTGATTTAGGATGCGGCAGTCCAGCCGCAGAATGTGCAAGCTGAATCGTACTACAGATCCAGCGAGCAATAGTCTGCTTTGAAGCAGGTGCACCCAACTTGTTGGGCGCATACAGGATAAATAGCGAGTCAGTCTTTCTGACTCCAGCTGTCCTGGAAACATAAATTTTCAGGGCCCTGACTACGTCCAACAACTTGGAAGCCTCCAAGTCTTTAGTAGCCGCAGGCACCACGATAGGTTGGTTCAGATGAAAGGCTGATACCACCTTAGGGAGAAATTGGGGACGAGTCCTCAATTCTGCCCTATCCATATGGAAAATCAGATAAGGGCTTTTACATGACAAAGCCGCCAATTCTGATACACGCCTGGCCGAAACCAAGGCTAACAACATGACCACTTTCCACGTGAGATACTTTAATTCCACGGTTTTAAGTGGCTCAAACCAATGTGACTTTAGGAAATCCAACACAACGTTGAGATCCCAAGGTGCCACTGGAGGCACAAAAGGGGGCTGAATATGTAGCACTCCCTTAACAAAAGTCTGAACTTCAGGTAGTGAAGCCAGTTCTCTCTGGAAGAAAATCGATAGAGCCGAAATCTGGACCTTAATGGTACCCAATTTGAGGCCCATAGTCACCCCTGACTGTAGGAAGTGCAGGAAACGGCCCAGCTGAAATTCCTCCGTTGGGGCCTTCCTGGCCTCACACCACGCAACATATTTTCGCCATATGCGGTGATAATGGTTTGCGGTTACTTCTTTCCTAGCTTTAATCAGCGTAGGAATGACTTCCTCCGGAATGCCCTTTTCCTTCAGGATCCGGTGTTCAACCGCCATGCCGTCAAACGCAGCCACGGTAAGTCTTGGAACAGACAGGGCCCCTGCTGCAGCAGGTCCTGTCTGAGCGGCAGAGGCCATGGGTCCTCTGAGATCATTTCTTGAAGTTCCGGGTACCAAGCTCTTCTTGGCCAATCCGGAACAAGGAGTATAGTTCTTACTCCTCTTCTCCTTATTATCCTCAGTACCTTTGGTATGAGAGGAAGAGGAGGGAACACATAAACCGACCGGTACACCCACGGTGTCACTAGAGCGTCCACAGCTATCGCCTGCGGGTCTCTTGACCTGGCGCAATATCTTTCTAGCTTTTTGTTTAGGCGGGACGCCATCATGTCCACCTGTGGCCTTTCCCAACGGTTTACAATCAGTTGGAAGACTTCTGGATGAAGTCCCCACTCTCCCGGGTGGAGGTCGTGCCTGCTGAGGAAGTCTGCTTCCCAGTTGTCCACTCCCGGAATGAACACTGCTGACAGTGCTAACACGTGATTTTCCGCCCATCGGAGAATCCTTGTGGCTTCTGCCATCGTCGTCCTGCTTCTCGTGCCGCCCTGACGGTTTACATGGGCAACCGCCGTGATGTTGTCTGACTGGATCAGTACCGGCTGGTGTAGAAGCAGGGGTTTTGCCTGACTTAGGGCATTGTAAATGGCCCTCAGTTCCAGAATATTTATGTGTAGGGAAGTCTCCTGACTTGACCATAGTCCTTGGAAGTTTCTTCCCTGTGTGACTGCCCCCCAGCCTCGAAGGCTGGCATCCATGGTCACCAGGACCCAGTCCTGTATGCCGAATCTGCGGCCCTCTTGAAGATGAGCACTTTGCAGCCACCACAGCAGAGACACCCTGGTCCTTGGAGACAGGGTTATCAGCCGATGCATCTGAAGATGCGATCCGGACCACTTGTCCAACAGGTCCCACTGAAAGGTTCTTGCATGGAACCTGCCGAATGGAATTTCTTCGTAGGAAGCTACCATCTTTCCCAGGATCCGCGTGCAGTGATGCACCTACACCTGTTTTGGTTTTAGGAGGCCTCTGACTAGAGATGACAGCTCCTTGGCCTTCTCCTCCGGGAGAAACACTTTTTTCTGTTCTGTGTCCAGAACCATCCCCAGAAACAGTAGACGTGTCGCAGGGACCAGCTGTGACTTTGGAATATTTAGAATCCAGCCGTGCTGTTGTAGCACCTCCCGAGATAGTGCTACCCCGACTAACAACTGCTCCCTGGACCTCGCCTTTATCAGGAGATCGTCCAAGTACGGGATAATTAAAACTCCCTTCTTTCGAAGGAGTATCATCATTTCGGCCATTACCTTGGTAAAGACCCTCGGAGCCGTGGAGAGAACGAACGGCAACGTCTGGAATTGGTAATGACAATCCTGTACCACAAATCTGAGGTACTCCTGGTGAGGATGGTAAATGGGGACATGCAGGTAAGCATCCTTGATGTCCAGTGATACCATGTAATCCCCCTCGTCCAGGCTTGCAATAACCGCCCTGAGCGATTCCATCTTGAACTTGAATTTTTTTATATATGTGTTCAAGGATTTCAAATTTAAAATGGGTCTCACCGAACAGTCCGGTTTCGGTACCACAAACATTGTGGAATAGTAACCCCGTCCTTGTTGAAGTAGGGGCACCTTTACTATCACCTGCTGGGAATACAGCTTGTGAATTGCCTCTATCACTGCCTCCCTGCCTGAGGGAGTTGTTGGCAAGGCAGATTTGAGGAAACGGCGGGGGGGAGAATTCCAGCTTGTACCCCTGAGATACTACTTGAAAGATCCAGGGATCCACCCGTGAGCGAGCCCACTGATCGCTGAAATTTTTGAGACGGGCCCCCACCGTACCTGGCTCCGCCTGTGGAGCCCCAGCGTCATGCGGTGGACTTAGAGGAAGCGGGGGAGGACTTTTGCTCCTGGGAACTGGCTGTATGCTGCAGCTTTTTCCCTCTACCTCTGCCTCTGGGCAGAAAGGACGCACCTCTAACCCGCTTGCCCTTATGGGGCCGAAAGGACTGTACCTGATAATACGGTGCTTTCTTTGGCTGTGAGGGAACATGGTGTAAAAATGCAGACTTCCCAGCTGTTGCTGTGGAAACTAGGTCCGAGAGACCATCCCCGAACAACTCCTCACCTTTATAAGGCAAAACTTCCATGTGCCTTTTAGAGTCTGCATCACCTGTCCACTGCCGAGTCCATAACCCTCTCCTGGCAGAAATGGACATTGCACTTGTTTTAGATGCCAGCCGGCAAATATCCCTCTGTGCATCTCTCATGTATAAGACTGCGTCTTTAATATGCTCTACGGTTAGCAATATAGTGTCCCTGTCTAGGGTATCAATATTTTCCGACAGGGAATCTGACCACGCAGCTGCAGCACTGCACATCCATGCTGAAGCAATAGCTGGTCTCAGTATAATACCTGTGTGTATATACAGACTTCAGGATAGCCTCCTGCTTTCTATCAGCAGGTTCCTTTAGGGCGGCCGTATCCGGAGACGGTAGTGCCACCTTCTTTGACAAGCGTGTGAGCGCTTTATCCACCCTAGGGGATGTTTCCCAACGTGACCTATCCTCTGGCGGGAAAGGGTACGTCATTAGTAACCTTTTAGAAATTACTAGTTTCTTATCGGGGGAAGCCCACGCTTCTTCACACACTTCATTTAACTCCTCAGATGGAGGAAAAACTACTGGTAGTTTTTTCTCTCCAAACATAATACCCTTTTTTGTGGTACCTGGGGTAACATCAGAAATGTGCAACACATTTTTCATAGCCTCAATCATGTAACGTGTGGCCCTATTGGAAGTTACATTAGTCTCATCGTCGTCGACACTGGAGTCAGTATCCGTGTCGACATCTGTGTCTGCCATCTGAGGTAGCAGGCGTTTTAGAGCCCCTGATGGCTTTTGAGACGCCTGGGCAGGCACAGGCTGAGAAGCCGGCTGTCCCATATTCGGTATGTCGTCAAACCTTTTATGTAAGGAGTCGACACTGTCACGTAATTCCTTCCACATAACCATCCACTCAGTTAGATGCTTAAATATATATATATATATATATATATATATAATCTGCGCCTAAATTTAGTGCCCCCCCCTCTCTTTTTTACCCTTTGTAGCTTGAAAACTGCAGGGGAGAGCCTGGGAGCGATCCTTCCAGCGGAGCTGTGAGGGAAAAATGTCGCCAGTGTGCTGAGGGAGATAGCCCCGCCCCTTTTTCGGCTGACTTTTCTCCCGCTTTTTTATGGTTTCTGGCAGGGGTATTTATCACATATATAGCCTCTGGGACTATATATTGTGATGATTTGCCAGCCAAGGTGTTTATATTGCTGCTCAGGGCGCCCCCCCCCCCCCAGCGCCCTACACCCATCAGTGACCGGAGTGTGAGGTGTGCATGAGGAGCAATGGCGCACAGCTGCAGTGCTGTGCGCTACCTTGTTGAAGACCGAGGTCTTCTGCCGCCGATTTTCCGGACCACTTCTTGCTTCTGGCTCTGTAAGGGGGGCGGCGGCGCGGCTCCGGGACCGAACGATCGAGGTCGGGTCCTGTGTTCGATCCCTCTGGAGCTAATGGTGTCCAGTAGCCTAAGAAGCCCAAACTATCTCCAGTCAGGTAGGTTCGCTTCTTCTCCCCTTAGTCCCTCGCTGCAGTGAGTCTGTTGCCAGCAGATCTCACTGTAAAATAAAAAACCTAAAATATACTTTCTTTCTAGGAGCTCAGCCATCCAGCTCAGCCGGGCACAAGATTCTAACTGAAGTCTGGAGGAGGGTCATAGTGGGAGTGCACACCAGTTAGTCTAAAGCTTTCTTTTAGTTGTGCCCAGTCTCCTGCGGAGCCGCTATTCCCCATGGTCCTTACGGAGTCCCAGCATCCACTTAGGACGTCAGAGAAAATCTAACGTACGGCTGACACCGCAGTCCCCTGAAAATGTTCCCACTCCTACAGGCACTTAAAACGCACTGGCCTGTAGGGAGCTGCAGAGGCTTAAAGTTACAGGTTTTAGTTTAAGTGCCAACTCCTTCATTACCTTCCGCAATCCCATGGTCCAGTGTCCCCCAGCCTTGCTGCCAGAGAAATTATAATGAAATAGAGAACATTACACACCTGTGAAGTCTTCTTACCTTACTTACTGAACCATCCATATGCATGTAGCCCTCAAATGCTGAACAGATGTATCCTTACACTGCAATTTAGATTTCAGTTTAGAGTTGGACACATCCCTCTCAAATCGAAATCTCTCACACAATCTGCCACACATAGGGGGTCATTCCGAGTTGTTCGCTCGCAAGCTGCTTTTAGCAGCTTTGCACACGCTAAGCCGCCGCCTACTGGGAGTTAATCTTAGCTTATCAAAATTGCGAACGAAAGATTCTCTAAATTGCGAATAGACACTTCTTAGCAGTTTCTGAGTAGCTCCAGACTTACTCGGCATCTGCGATCAGTTCAGTCAGTTTCGTTCCAGGTTTGACGTCACAAACACACCCAGCGTTCGCCCAGACACTCCTCCGTTTCTCCAGCCACTCCCGCGTTTTTCCCAGAAACGGTAGCGTTTTTTCACACACTCCCATAAAACGGCCAGTTTCCGCCCATAAACACCCACTTCCTGTCAATCACATTACGATCACCAGAACGAAGAAAAAACCTCGTAATGCCGTGAGTAAAATACCTAACTGGATAGCAAATTTACTTGGTGCAGTCGCACTGCGGACATTGCGCATGCGCATTAGCGACTAATCGCTCCGTTGCGAGAAAAAAATAACGAGCGAACAACTCGGAATGACCCCCATGGTTTTACCAAGGTGCACAGCTATTTGCTCTTTTTTGCTTTATTCCCAACTCAGAAGCAGGCCATATGTCCATACAATGAGGCTGATTAAACTGCAGATAAGACAAGTGAGTACTACTGAATGGTGCCACATTTATAAACATGCAGTCAGCTGCACTTGCCGTTCTGTATCTTCTCACTTTCTTACTGAAATATCATCCTCTGTTAGGCTTCCAGTTATGCATTAGTAACTCTCATTCTAGAGAAATCATAGATCTCTGTCCTGGACATAAGGATTTACTGAAAAACATTTCATTACATTTCTTGAATGATAAATGATCTGTAAGGTGATGTGTATTAAACTTACAAGTAGAGTGTTTTTAATAAGGAGATTTATGGTAGACTTACCATTGTTAAATCCTTTTTTGCGAGGTACACCGGATTCCTCAGGGAATAACATCGGGGGGGTGGAGTTGGATCTTGATCCGAGGCACCAACAGGCTAAAGCTTTGACTGTTCCCAGGATGCACTGCACCGCCTCCTCTATAGCCCCGCCTCCAGGCACTGGAGCTCAGTTTTGTTAACCAGTTCAATACAGTAGCAGGTAAGAGAGACGGTAGATGATAGTCACATAGAACCACATTCTCACGACAGGAGAAGGAACTAGCATCTAATGCCATACAAACCCAAAGAAGCTAAGTACGTCAGGGTGGGCGCTCTGTGGAATCCAGTGTACCTCGCAGAAAGAGATTTAACAATGGTAAGTCTACCATAAATCTCCTTTTCTGCAGCGGGGTACACTGGGTTCCATAGGGAGTAACACTGGGGATGTCCTAAAGCAGTTCCTCATGGGAGGGGATGCAATGTAGCGAGCACAAGAACCCGGCGTCCAAAGGAAGCATCCTGGGAGGCGGAAGTATCAAAGGCATAGAACCTGATTAAAGTGTTCACAGAGGACCACGTAGCCGCCTTGGACAATTGTACTGCGGACGCGCCACTGCGGGCCGCCCAAGAAGGTCCATCTGACCAAGTAGAATGGGCCTTGATAGCAGCAGGAGCTGGGAGCCCAGCCTGCGCATAAGCTTGTGCAATCACCATTCTAATCCATCTGGCAAAGCTTTGCTTATTCGCAGGCCAGCCACATTTGTCAAAACTAAAAAAGTACAAAAAGGGAATCTGACCTTTTGATGGAGGCAGTCCTCTCCACATAAACACGGAGAGCCCGTACCACATCCAAAGATTTTTCTTTGGAAGATAGACCAGAAGAGGTGAAGGCCGGAACCACAATCTCCTGGTTAAGGTGAAAAGATGATACCACCTTAGGCAATTAACCAATGCGGGTTCGAAGAACAGCCCAGTCATGGTGAAAAATCAGAAAGGTTGGACGACAGGACAAAGCGCCTAAGTCCGATACCCTCCTAGCAGAAGCAATAGCCAACAGAAATACTACCTTAAGCGTACGGCATTTAAGGTTCACAGACTCAAGAGGTTCAAATGGAGACTCTTGCAGGGCATTCAAGACTACAGACAGATCTCATGGAGCAACAGGAGGGACACAGGGAGGCTGAATCCATAGAACACCCTGAGTGAAAGTGTGAACGTCAGGAAGAGACGCAATTTTTCTCTGAAACCACACCGACAAGGCAGATATATGAACCTTGAGGCAGGCCAGACGAAGGACCAAGTCTAGGCCTTGCTGTAGAAAAGCCAACAGTCTGGAAGTTTTGAAAGTATATGCATCATAATTCTTAGCAGCATACCAGGTAAAGTAAGAATTCCAGACCCTGTAATAAATCCGAGCCGAAGCTGGTTTACGGGCTTTCAACATAGTTTGAATGACCGCCTCAGAGAATCCTTTTGCTCTAAGGAAAGATGGTTCAAGAGCCAGGCGGTCAAAGCCAGTCTGGCCAGGTCCGGGTAGACACAAGAGCCCTGAACGAGGAGGTCTGGGCGTTGAGGAAGTAGAAGAGGACGCTATATCGAGAGACCCTGCAGGTATGAGAACTAATGCTGTCTGGGTCACGCTGGAGTGACTAGAAGTAGTATTCCTCCTTCTTGCTTGAACTCCCGTATTGCCCTGGGCAGGAGTGACACTGGAGGGAACACGTATGGCAGCCGAAGTTCCATGGAATTGCCAGTGCATCCACGAATGCTGCTTGAGGATCCCTTGTCCTTGCTCAGAAGACCGTAACCTTGGGATTGTGTTGCAACGCCATCAGGTCTACATCTGGTAGGCCCCACTTGTCCACTAGGAGTTGAAAGACTTCGAGATGAAGACTCCACTCTCCGGCGTACACGTTTTGACGACTGAGGAAGTCTACTTCCCAGTTGAGGACTCCCGGAATGAACACTTCCGATATGGCTGGCAGATGGTGTTCCACCCATCGAAGTATCTTTGACACTTCCAACATCGCCATGCAGCTTCGAGTGCCCCCTTAATGATTAATGTATGCCACCGTGGTGGCGTTGTCTGACTGTACTTGAACAGGCCTGTTCTGTACTAGAGACAAGGCCAGTGTCAACACATTGAACACTGCCCGCAATTCCAGAATGTTTATCGGGAGGAGAGATTCCTCCCTGGTCAACCGACCCTTGAGAGAGTGTTGCTCTGACACCGCGCTCCGTTGTCAGGAGGACCCAGTTGGAGATCCAGAAGGAATGGGCCCCTGCTCAACTGTTGGTCCTGTAGCCACCAGCTCAGTGAGACACGAACCTCCGGAGTCAAGGAGCTCATTTGAGACCTGACCCGATGAGGCAGGCCGCCCCATTTGGAAAGGATTAACCTCTGCAGAGTAAACAGAATGACCGGAGCGCTTAAATGTATAAAATGAATTAATAAAAATAATAAAAGATTTTTTGCAAACACCTGTGAAAAGAAAAAATGGTTAATGAGCAATGTTTACAGCACTTTTGTGCTAATGTGAGAAGTCCTGTGCGGGAGTCCTTTTTATAAATGCCGGCACTTTGGTCCGTACTGCGGCTGCAGTGGGAAGGTCTAACTAACTATCCCTAGTTAGGCAAAGAATCAGTGAGTGAAGCCCTGACGTCATCCCGCCTGCGCCAAACGGGTGTGAAGACGGGAGCGCGTGTACCAGCATCGGGACCAGCCGGCAGGACGCGATCCGCAAGAAAGAAGCACAGTCTGGACGTGACTGAAAGGTAGGCAGCACTAGGGATAGTTAGTTAGACCTTCCCACTGCAGCCGCAGTACGGACCAAAGTGCCGGCATTTATAAAAAGGACTCCCGCACAGGACTTCTCACATTAGCACAAAAGTGCTGTAAACATTGCCCATTAACCATTTTTTCTTTTCAGAGGTGTTTGCAAAAAATCTTTTATTATTTTTATTAATTCATTTTATACATTTAAGCGCTCCTGTCATTCTGTTTTATTGTTACTATTTCTTAAAGGAGCAGCTCCACAATACTTCCAAAGCGCGGGTTATCCATCAAACCTCTGCAGAGGGCGGTAATTAAATTGAGCGTACTTTACCATGTCGAAAGCAGACACCATGAGGCCTAGTACTTGCATCGCCGAGTGTATCGACACTCTCTGGCAAGAAAGGAAGCATCTGATCTTTTCCTGAAGTTTCAGGACCTTCTCCGGAGATAGAAACAGTCTTTGGCTGTGTGTGTCCAGCAGCACCCCCAGGTGCACCATGCTCCGAGCAGGGACCAGCGAGGACTTCTTTCAATTGATGAGCCACCTGTGGGCTTGTAGGAAATGGACCGACATCTCCAGTTGACTGGAGGAGGGTATCTTGGGAGTTCGCCAGAATCAGCAATTCATCCAGATATGGCAGGATCCTGATTCCCTGAAGGAGGAAAGCCGTCATCACGGCCATGACCTTGGCGAAAATCCGAGGTGCCGTGGCCAGTCCAAATGGTAGAACTGAAAATGAAGGTTGCCAATAGCAAACCGCAGATACTGCTGATGCGAAATGGCAATAGGTATGTGCAGGTAAGCATCCTGTATGTCCAGGGATACCATATAGACCTCGGGTTCCATGGCCAGCACAATAGAGCGCAGCGTTTCCATTCGGAATTTGGACACTCTTACAAACTTGTTCAATGATTTCAGGTTGAGGATAGCCCGGAAAGACCCATTCGGTTTCGGAATTAGAAACAGGGTCAAATAGTATCCCTTGCCTCTCTGGGATAGAGGTAACGGCACTATCACTCCTGTTTCCAGGAGGATTGTACAACCAGGTGTAGAGCATGTGCTTTCAACGGATCCGAGGGAACAACCGTTGAACAGAACTGGCGAGGGGGACGTCTCTTGAAAGAGATTGCGTACCCGCGAGAGACAACTTCCCGCACCCAGGCGTCTGAAGTGGTCTTTAACCAGGCCTGGGCGAACTGCAGAAGTCGGCCTCCCACCCTGGGGTGTCCCAGGGGAGGCCCGCCCCATCATGCAGTAGGCTTGTCTTGTTTGGAAGCAGGCTGACAGGCAGCCCAGGATTGTTTAGATTTGGGCTTAGTGGTTTTGGAAGTACGAGCCTGTCTTGGGTACGCCTGATCTTTTTCTTTACTTGGAGGTCGAAAGGAACGAAAAGTGGTACTCTTAGTCACAATCTTACTCAGATCTTCTTCAAAAAGAAAGGGAGTACCTCCAAGGTCATTTTAGAGTCCAGGTCCACTTTCCAGGACCTCAACCACAGAATCCGGCGGGCCAGGAAGCCTTGGCCGCCATGACCCCTGCATCAGAGGTCGTCTCCTGAATATAGTGAGAGGCTGTGGTAATATACGACAGATATTGTCTGGCAGTGTCAGAAAAATTCTGAGGTAGCTCCTACTCAATTGCCTGAACCCATGCTTCAATTCCTTTTGACGCCCAGGAGGCAGCCATAGTGGGTCTATGTACAGCACCGGTAAAAGTGTAAATAGACTTCAGGCATCCCTCCACACGCTTATCTGTCGGTTCCTTCAGTTAGGTGACAGGCAGAGTAGATGACACCACAAGACGGGAGTCATGAGAGTCCACCGGCGGTGGAGTTTCCCACTTGTTGCTCAACTCCGCAGGGATAGGATAAGGAGCTAGCATCTTTTTAGACAGGGAAAACTTCTTTCCTGGAGATGACCAGGGTTCCTGACGTACGTCAATTAAGAGGTCAGAATGTGGTAAAACTACTTTAGCAACCTTGTTTCTAAGATGTAACAGGAGACTCAATGGTATCATCAATTTGTAGAATCAGCTTGATAGCCTCCACAAGGTCAGAAACATCAAACATCAACCTGGGTTGTAGATTCCTCATCAGAAGCAACTGAATCAGTGTCTGAAGGATCAGTATATTCCCCATCTTCATCTGAAGAATTATCCGAAATATTAGTGGATTGTGAGGAAGAAATGGCCTGCTTAGATGACCCCTTGGTCCCAGAGGGACGTGGGGTGGACTTTTGTCTAACCAAAGTCTGATTTAATTGCTGTAATTGGGTAGACAAAGTATCCGCCCAAGGCAGATTAACTACAGGGACAATATGTGGCTTTAATGGCACAGGAGGCCACACAGACGCGTAAGACGCGTTACAAGCGTAGTCAGCATATTTGAAAAAAGCTGTCCAAGGTAGGTCTTGATTGACCACAGGTGCCACAGACGGACTGGGAGATGTATGACCCCCAGTGCCTGAACCAGCAGCTAACACTTCCCCCACTGGTGATTACGTGACGACCGCACTGCATGATGCAGGAATGTCCGCGGATGTCCCACCCTGTGTAGCAGACATCATGTGGGATGTAGCCTTAGGATGTAATAGTACAATATAGCCAGACAAAACACAAAAAAACAGCAAATAATCCCCTGTGGTTTGTGACAGTAAATACTGAGCACAAACAGAGGACATAAGTGGTGTGGGGTGACTGTAAAACACAGTGAGAAATACAAACAGTATACCCTGTGTAGCACTATATATTATATGAGACCCTGACGCACCTCTACACCTCTACGCACCTTTGCACGAGAGTGGAATCCACACAGCAGCTAAAGGCATACTCAGTCACAGGTACAATGCAGGAATTATCACATATAACAATAAAACTGCACTGGACTAGTAATTACATATAGGTATGTATGTGTACAGAATACTTGTACTAAATATTCGGATAGCAGTACACTTGTTCTTAATTAACACTGTCTAAAATGACATGTAGAATACTTAAGTGTCTGTAAATGCACAGCGCTGATGATACAGGCGGCTTCACAGAGGAGACAGTGCCCAGCAGTCCCGGAGATCAGACCAGCTATGTAATGGCGCCAAAATCTCTACAGGGAGTGAGGGAGAGAGACAGATGCAGCTCCAGGGCGGGAACACAAGCAGTAGATGGCGCCCGGAGCTGGGGAGGGGCTACAGGTCAGCGCCTTATCCCCTCTGCTGGACTTCACCACCGGGTACTGTGGAGCCTTTTGTAACTGGATTTTAATAAATCTGACTTGTGCTCCTTGCCATGGTGGATATAGTGGGGTCTCTGTGCGACATAGTGTCCACGGCAGCGGCGTGGTCCGTCTCCTGGGACGGCGACCAGATCGTGATTTACCTTACTTCCCCCCTTCAAGTGCAGCTACGCGATCCTGGAGAAAATCAGCGGTGGGGAACCAGGCCTCGGGAGTATGCAGCGCCGCTGAGGAAGGTGATGGAGTCGAAACACAGCATGTAATAAAGACATAAAAAGTGCTGCAGCCCTTGAAGTCTTCTAAAAAAGCTCTTTTCAGGGCAGCCTAGCTCCCACCAGTTAGTGACCTGAACTGCGGGCACCAACTTACAAACTGAGCTCCAGTGCCTGGAGGCGGGGCTATAGAGGAGGCGGTGCAGTGCATCCTGGGAACAGTCAAAGCTTTAGCCTGTTGGTGCCTCGGATCAAGATCCAACTCTACACCCCCTATGTTATTCCCTGTGGAATGCCAGTGTACCCCGCTGCAGAAACATAGATTTTTTTATCAATTTGCAATCTCATATGGTTTTTAAGTGGACAAATTGATAATCATTTGTTTTTCCCCTTTCAACTTTCTGTTCTAACTATCTGTAATGCAAGTCTAACAGTGAAAGTGGGTGGGAAGCACTGCGCAATTAAGTGCACATTTACCAACAACGCGGTCTCCAGTTTTGATTCCCATCTTTCTCATGGCAGCAGCATACAACGCAACGTCTCGTCTTAACTCTTCAAAAGTCACTTTGTCCACATTCTCCCTGCCTTCCCCTGTGGAAAAATAATGATACAGCTCAGAAAAATAACCAGGGAAATGACAACTTATTTGCCCTCACCAATATGAGTGCCATATTGGTTAGTCAAGACAAAAATTAAAATAAATCAGCCATAGGGGTTTATGTAACAGGGACAGAGTTCTGTGGAGCAGTGCCATTCCAGTGATCTTTTCTACAGATTGGCGTTTTCTTTTAATTTAATGCTGCTTCAAATCTGCAGCCAATATCGTCGGGATTGTGCTGCTTTGCACGACTCAGACCCTATTATCAGTGACATGCGGTGAGGCAGAGCCTTTCTTGTCATACTAATGTATTCGCCAGAGTTTTGACTATATAAAGTATATGTAAAAAATAAGAATTTACTCACCGGTAATTCTATTTCTCAAAGTCCGTAGTGGATGCTGGGACTCCGTAAGGACCATGGGGAATAGCGGCTTCGCAGGAGACTGGGCACAACTAAAAGAAAGCTTTTGGTCTAACTGGTGTGCACTGGCTCCTCCCTCTATGACCCTCCTCCAGACTTCAGTTAGGATACTGTGCCCGTAAGAGCTGACACAATAAGGAAGGATTTTGAATCCCGGGTAAGACTCATACCAGCCACACCAATCACACCGTATAACTCGTAATACAATACCCAGTTAACAGTATGACAACAACTGAGCCTCTCAACAGATGGCTCAACAATAACCCTTTAGTTAAACAATAACTATATACAAGTTTTGCAGACAATACGCACTTGGGATGGGCGCCCAGCATCCACTACGGACTACGAGAAATAGAATTACCGGTGAGTAAATTCTTATTTTCTCTGACGTCCTAAGTGGATGCTGGGACTCCGTAAGGACCATGGGGATTATACCAAAGCTCCCAAACGGGCGGGAGAGTGCGGATGACTCTGCAGCACCGAATGGGCAAACTCTAGGTCCTCCTCAGCCAGGGTGTCAAACTTGTAGAATTTAGCAAATGTGTTTGACCCCGACCAAGTAGCTGCTCGGCAAAGTTGTAGAGCCAAGACCCCTCGGGCAGCCGCCCAAGAAGAGCCCACCTTCCTCGTGGAATGGGCTTTCACTGATTTAGGATGCGGCAGTCCAGCCGCAGAATGTGCAAGCTGAATCGTACTACAGATCCAGCGAGCAATAGTCTGCTTTGAAGCAGGTGCACCCAACTTGTTGGGCGCATACAGGATAAATAGCGAGTCAGTCTTTCTGATTCCAGCTGTCCTGGAAACATACATTTTCAGGGCCTTGACTACGTCCAACAACTTGGAAGCCTCCAAGTCTTTAGTAGCCGCAGGCACCACGATAGGTTGGTTCAGATGAAATGCTGATACCACCTTAGGGAGAAATTGGAGACGAGTCCTCAATTCTGCCCTATCCATATGGAAAATCAGATAAGGGCTTTTACATGACAAAGCCGCCAATTCTGATACACGCCTGGCTGAAGCCAAGGCCAACAACATGACCACTTTCCACGTGAGATATTTCAATTCCACGGTTTTAAGTGGCTCAAACCAATGTGACTTTAGGAAATCCAACACCACGTTGAGATCCCAAGGTGCCACTGGAGGCACAAAAGGGGGCTGAATATGCAGCACTCCTTTAACAAAAGTCTGAACTTCAGGTAGTGAAGCCAGTTCTCTCTGGAAGAAAATCGATAGAGCCGAAATCTGGACCTTAATGGAACCCAATTTGAGGCCCATAGTCACCCCTGACTGTAGGAAGTGTAGAAAACGGCCCAGCTGAAATTCCTCCGTTGGGGCCTTCCTGGCCTCACACCACGCAACATATTTTCGCCAAATGCGGTGATAATGGTTTGCGGTCACTTCTTTCCTAGCTTTAATCAGCGTAGGAATGACTTCCTCCGGAATCCCTTTTCCTTCAGGATCCGGTGTTCAACCGCCATGCTGTCAAACGCAGCCGCGGTAAGTCTTGGAACAGACAGGGCCCCTGCTGCAGCAGGTCCTGTCTGAGCGGCAGAGGCCATGGGTCCTCTGAGATCATTTCTTGAAGTTCCGGGTACCAAGTTCTTCTTGGCCAATCCGGAACAATGAGTATAGTTCTTACTCCTCTTCTCCTTATTATCCTCAGTACCTTTGGTATGAGAGGAAGAGGAGGGAACACATAAACCGACCGGTACACACACAGTGTCACTAGAGCGTCCACAGCTATCGCCTGAGGGTCTCTTGACCTGGCGCAATATCTTTCTAGCTTTTTGTTGAGGCGGGACGCCATCATGTCCACCTGTGGCCTTTCCCAACGGTTTACAATCAGTTGGAAGACTTCTGGATGAAGTCCCCACTCTCCCGGGTGGAGGTCGTGCCTGCTGAGGAAGTCTGCTTCCCAGTTGTCCACTCCCGGAATGAACACTGCTGACAGTGCTAACACGTGATTTTCCGCCCATCGGAGAATCCTTGTGGCTTCTGCCATCACCGTCCTGCTTCTCGTGCCGCCCTGTCGGTTTACATGGGCGACTGCCGTGATGTTGTCTGACTGGATCAGTACCGGCTGGTTTTGAAGCAGGGGTTTTGCCTGACTTAGGGCATTGAAAATGGCCCTCAGTTCCAGAATATTTGTGTAGGGAAGTCTCCTGACTTGACCATAGTCCTTGGAAGTTTCTTCCCTGTGTGACTGCCCCCCAGCCTCGAAGGCTGGCATCCGTGGTCACCAGGACCCAGTCCTGTATTCCGAATCTGGGGCCCTCTTGAAGATGAGCACTTTGCAGCCACCACAGCAGAGACACCCTGGTCCTTGGAGACAGGGTTATCAGCCGATGCATCTGAAGATGCGATCCGGACCACTTGTCCAACAGGTCCCACTGAAAGGTTCTTGCATGGAACCTGCCGAATGGAATAGCTTCGTAGGAAGCTACCATCTTTCCCAGGATCCGCGTGCAGTGATGCACCGACACCTGTTTTGGTTTTAGGAGGCCTCTGACTAGAGATGACAGCTCCTTGGCCTTCTCCTCCGGGAGAAACACTTTTCTGTTCTGTGTCCAGAACCATCCCCAGGAACAGTAGACGTGTCGTAGGGACCAGCTGTGACTTTGGAATATTTAGAATCCAGCCGTGCTGTTGTAGCACCTCCCGAGATAGTGCTACCCCGACCAACAACTGCTCCCTGGACCTCGCCTTTATCAGGAGATCGTCCAAGTACGGGATAATTAAAACTCCCTTCTTTCGAAGGAGTATCATCATTTCGGCCATTACCTTGGTAAAGACCCTCGGAGCCGTGGATAGACCAAACGGCAACGTCTGGAATTGGTAATGACAATCCTGTACCACAAATCTGAGATACTCCTGGTGAGGATGGTAAATGGGGACATGCAGGTAAGCATCCTTGATGTCCAGTGACACCATGTAATCCCCCTCGTCCAGGCTTGCAATAACCGCCCTGAGCGATTCCATCTTGAACTTGAATTTTTTTATATATGTGTTCAAGGATTTCAAATTTAAAATGGGTCTCACCGAACCGTCCGGTTTCGGTACCACAAACATTGTGGAATAGTAACCCCGTCCTTGTTGAAGTAGGGGCACCTTGACTATCACCTGCTGGGAATACAGTTTGTGAATTGCCTCTAGCACTGCCTCCCTGCCTGAGGGAGTTGTTGGCAAGGCAGATTTGAGGAAACGGCGGGGGGGAGACGTCTCGAATTCCAGCTTGTACCCCTGAGATACTACTTGAAGGATCCAGGGATCCACCCGTGAGCGAGCCCACTGATTGCTGAAGTTTTTGAGACGGGCCCCCACTGTACCTGGCTCCGCCTGTGGAGCCCCAGCGTCATGCGGTGGACTTAGAGGAAGCGGGGGAGGACTTTTGCTCCTGGGAACTGGCTGTATGCTGCAGCTTTATCCCCCTACCTCTGCCTCTGGGCAGAAAGGACGCGCCTTTAACCCGCTTGCCCTTATGGGGCCAAAAGGACTGTACCTGATAATATGGTGCTTTCTTTGGCTGTGAGGGAACATGGGGTAAAAATGCAGACTTCCCAGCTGTTGCTGTGGAAACGAGGTCCGAGAGACCATCCCCGAACAACTCCTCACCCTTATAAGGCAAAACTTCCATGTGCCTTTTAGAATCTGCATCCCCTGTCCACTGCCGAGTCCATAACCCTCTCCTGGCAGAAATGGACATTGCACTTATTTTAGATGCCAGCCGGCAAATATCCCTCTGTGCATCTCTCATGTATAAGACTGCGTCTTTAATATGCTCTACGGTTAGCAATATAGTGTCCCTGTCTAGGGTATCAATATTTTCCGACAGGGAATCTGACCACGCAGCTGCAGCACTGCACATCCATGCTGAAGCAATAGCTGGTCTCAGTATAATACCTGTGTGTGTATATACAGACTTCAGGATAGCCTCCTGCTTTCTATCAGCAGGTTCCTTTAGGGCGGCCGTATCCAGAGACGGTAGTGCCACCTTCTTTGACAAGCGTGTGAGCGCTTTATCCACCCTAGGGGATGTTTCCCAACGTGACCTATCCTCTGGCGGGAAAGGGTACGTCATTAGTAACCTTTTAGAAATTACCAGTTTCTTATCGGGTGAAGCCCACGCTTCTTCACACACTTCATTTAATTCCTCAGATGGAGGAAAAACTACTGGTAGTTTTTTCTCTCCAAACATAATACCCTTTTTTGTGGTACCTGGGGTAACATCAGAAATGTGCAACACATTTTTCATTGCCTCAATCATGTAACGTGTGGCCCTATTGGAAGTTACATTAGTCTCATCGTCGTCGACACTGGAGTCAGTATCCGTGTCGACATCTGTGTCTGCCATCTGAGGTAGCGGGCGTTTTAGAGCCCCTGATGGCTTTTGAGACGCCTGGGCAGGCACAGGCTGAGAAGCCGGCTGTCCCATATTTGGTATGTCGTCAAACCTTTTATGTAAGGAGTCGACACTGTCACGTAATTCCTTCCACATAACCATCCACTCAGGTGTCGGCCCCGCAGGGGGTGACATCACATTTATCGGCATCTGCTCCGCCTCCACATAAGCCTCCTCATCAAACATGTCGACACAGCCGTACCGACACACCGCACACACACAGGGAATGCTCTGACAGAGGACAGGACCCCACAAAGCCCTTTGGGGAGACAGAGAGAGAGTATGCCAGCACACACCAGAGCGCTATATAATCAGGGATGAACACTAACACAAAGTGATTTTTCCCTATAGCTGCTTTACATGTACAGTTTGCGCCTAAATTTAGTGCCCCCCCCCCCCTCTCTTTTTTTACCCTTTGAGCCTGGAAACTGCAGGGGAGAGCCTGGGGAGCTGTCTTCCAGCGGAGCTGTGAAGAGAAAATGGCGCCAGTGTGCTGAGGGAGATAGCCCCGCCCCCTTCACGGCGGACTTCTCCCGCTCTTATATTAATATTATGGCAGGGGATTTTTGCACATATATAGTTTTTTAGACTATATTATGTGCTGTTTGCCAATGTAAGGTACTCTAATTGCAGCCCAGGGCGCCCCCCCTCCCCAGCGCCCTGCACCCATCAGTGACCGGAGTATGTGGTGTGCATAGGGAGCAATGGCGCACAGCTGCAGTGCTGTGCGCTACCTTAATGAAGACCGGAGTCTTCAGCCGCCGATTTCCAGGATGTTCTTCTTGCTTCTGGCTCTGCAAGGGGGACGGCGGCGCGGCTCCGGGACCGAACGACCGAGGCTGTGCCTGTGTTCGATCCCTCTGGAGCTAATGGTGTCCAGTAGCCTAGAAGCCCAAGCTAGCTGCAAGCAGGTAGGTTCGCTTCTCTCCCCTAAGTCCCTCGTAGCAGTGAGTCTGTTGCCAGCAGATCTCACTGAAAATAAAAAACCTAACAAATACTTTCTTTACTAGAAGCTCAGGAGAGCCCCTAGTGTGCAACCAGCTCGAGCCGGGCACAGATTCTAACTGAGGTCTGGAGGAGGGGCATAGAGGGAGGAGCCAGTGCACACCAGATGGTACCTAATCTTTCTTTTAGAGTGCCCAGTCTCCTGTGGAGCCCGTCTATTCCCCATGGTCCTTACGGAGTACCCAGCATCCACTAGGACGTCCGAGAAATGCAAAGAAAATATTATAAATATCCTCTTTGTATTATTATTAATATTATTTTTATAGTCAATTCTGTGGAGTAAAAAATCTATGGCACGTGAGGCAGTGCCCCCCCGCCTACCTTTTCTGCACATTTCTGCTCAAATCTCACCACATCTCCAAGATTGTATACTGCTGCACCTGTGTACAATGCCCAAATAAACCCTTCGGCTCATACTGTGTTATATATATATATATATATATATATATATATATATATATATATATATATATATATATATATATATATATAAAATAAGATTTTACTCACCGGTAAATCTGTTTCTCGTAGTCCGTAGTGGATGCTGGGACTCCGTAAGGACCATGGGGAATAGCGGCTCCGCAGGAGACTGGGCACAACTAAAGAAAGCTTTAGGACTACCTGGTGTGCACTGGCTCTTCCCACTATGACCCTCCTCCAGACCTCAGTTAGGGTACTGTGCCCGGAAGAGCTGACACAATAAGGAAGGATTTTGAATCCCGGGTAAGACTCATACCAGCCACACCAATCACACCGTATAACTCGTGATAACTATACCCAGTTAACAGTATGAAATATAACTGAGCCTCTCAACAGATGGCTCAACAATAACCCTTTAGTTAGGCAATAACTATAAACAAGTATTGCAGACAATCCGCACTTGGGATGGGCGCCCAGCATCCACTACGGACTACGAGAAATAGATTTACCGGTGAGTAAAATCTTATTTTCTCTGACGTCCTAGTGGATGCTGGGACTCCGTAAGGACCATGGGGATTATACCAAAGCTCCCAAACGGGCGGGAGAGTGCGGATGACTCTGCAGCACCGAATGAGCAAACTCTAGGTCCTCCTCAGCCAGGGTATCAAACTTGTAGACTCTTGCAAAAATGTTTGAACCCGACCAAGTAACAGCTCGGCAAGTTTGTAAAGCCGAGACCCCTCGGGCAGCCGCCCAAGAAGAGCCCCTTTCCTCGTGGAATGGGCTTGTACAGATTTAGGGTGCGGCAGTCCAGCCGCAGAATGTGCAAGTTGTATCGTGCTACAGATCCAGCGAGCAATAGTCTGCTTAGAAGCAGGAGCACCCAGCTTGTTGGGTGCATACAGGATAAATAGCGAGTCAGTTTTCCTGACTCCAGCCGTCCTGGAAACATATACTTTTCAGGGCCCTGACTACGTCCAGTAACTTGGAATCCTCCAAGTCCCAAGTAGCCGCAGGCACCACAATAGGTTGGTTCACATGAAAAACTGATACCACCTTAGGAAGGAATTGGGAACGAGTCCTCAATTCCGCCTTATCCATATAAAAAATCAGATAAGGGCTTTTGCATGACAAAGCCGCCAATTCTGATACACGCCTGGCCGACGCCAAGGCCAACAGCATGACCACTTTCCACGTGACGTATTGTAGCTCCACAGATTTAAGTGGCTCAACCCAATGCGACTTCAGGAAATCCAACACCACGTTGAGATCCCACGGTGCCACTGGAGGCACAAACGGGGGCTGACTATGCAGCACTCCCTTAACAAAAGTCTGAACTTCAGGCAGTGAAGCCAGTTCTATTTTGGAAGAAAATCGATAGAGCCGAAATCTGGACCTTAATGGAACCCAATTTTTGGCCCATAGTCACCCTGACTGTAGGAAGTGCAGAAATCGACCTAGATGAAATTCCTCCTTTGGGGCCTTCCTGGCCTCACAGCACGTAACATATTTCCGCCATATGCGGTGGTAATGGTTTGCGTTCACTTCTTTCCTAGCTTTAATTAGCGTAGGGATAACTTCCTCCGGAATGCCCTTTTCCTTCAGGATCCGGCGTTCAACCGCCATGCCGTCAAACGCAGCCGCGGTACGTCTTGGAACAGACAGGCCCCCTGCTGCAGCAGGTCATGTCTGAGCGGCAGAGGCCATGGGTCCTCTGAGATCATTTCTTGGAGTTCTGGGTACCAAGCTCTTCTTGGCCAATCCGGAACAATGAGTATAGTTCTTACTCCTCTCCTTCTTATTATTCTCATTACCCTGGGTAAGAGAGGCAGAGAAGGGAACACATACACCGACTGGTACACCCACGGTGTTATCAGAGCGTCCACAGCTATCGCCTGAGGGTCCCTTGCCATGGCGCAATATCTTTGTAGCTTTTTGTTGAGGCGGGACGCCATCATGTCCACCTGTGGCCTTTCCCAACGGTGTACAATCATTTGGAAGACTTCTGGATGAAGTCCCCACTCTCCCGGGTGGAGGTCGTGTCTGCTGAGAACGTCTGCTTCGCAGTTGTCCACTCCGGGAATGAACACTGCTGACAGTGCTAACACATGATTTTCCGCCCATCGGAGAATCCTTGTGGCTTCTGCCATCGCCATCCTGCTTCTTGTGCCGCCCTGTCGGTTTACATGAGCGACCGCCGTGATGTTGTCTGACTAGATCAGCACCGGCCGGTGTTGAAGCAGGGGTCTAGCCTGACTTAGGGCATTGTAAATGGCCCTTAGTTCCAGAATATTTATATGTAGGGAAGTCTCCTGACTTGACCATAGTCCTTGGAAGTTTCTTCCCTGTGTGACTGCCCCCCAGCCTCGAAGGCTGGCATCCGTGGTCACCAGGACCCAGTCCTGTATGCCGAATCTGCGGCCCCCTAGAAGATGAGCACTCTGCAGCCACCACAACAGCGACACCCTGGCCCTTGGAGACAGGGTTATCCGCCGATGCATCTGAAGATGCGACCCGGACCACTTGTCCAACAGATCCCATGGGACCTGGCGAATGGAATTTCTTCGTAAGAATCTACCATCTTTCCCAGGGCTCGCGTGCATTGATGCACCGACACCTGTATTTGTATTAGGAGGTCTCTGTCTAGAGACGACAACTCCTAGGACTTCTCCTCCGGGAGAAACCCTTTTTATCCTGTTCTGTGTCCAGAACCATACCCAGGAACAGTAGACGCGTCGTAGGAACCAGCTGCGACTTTGGAATATTCAGAATCCAGCCGTGCTGTTGTAGCACTTCCCGAAATAGTGCTACTCCGACAAACAACTGCTCCCTGGACCTCGCCTTTATAAGGAGATCGTCCAAGCACGGGATAATTATTTCGGCCATTACCTTGGTAAATACCCTCTGTGCCGGGGACAGACCAACGGCAACGTCTGGAATTGGTAATGACCATCCTGTACCACAATTTTGAGGTACTCCTGGTGAAGAGGGTAAATAGGGACATGCAGGTAAGCATCCTTGATGTCCAGTGATACCATGAAATTCTCCAGGCTTGCAATAATCGCCCTGAGCGATTCCATTTTGAACTTGAACCTTCGTATATAAGTGTTCAAGGATTTCAGTTTTAGAATGGGTCTCACCGAACCGTCTGGTTTTGGTACCACAACATTTTGGAATAGTAACCCCGGCCTTGTTGAAGGAGGGGTACCTTGATTTCACCTGCTGGAAGTACAGCTTGTGAATTGCCGCCAGTACTACCTCCCTTTCTCCAAGGGCAGCAGGCAAGGCTGATGTGAGGTAACGGCGAGGGGGAGTCGCCTCGAACTCCAGCCTGTATCCCTGTGATACTACTTGCAGAACCTAGGGATCCACCTGTGGGCAAGCCCACTGGTCCCTGAAGTTCCCGAGACGCGCCCCCACCGCACCTGTCTCCACCTGTGGAGCCCCAGCGTCATGCGGTGGACTCAGAGGAAGCGGGGGAAGATTATTGATCCTGGGAACTGGCTGTCTGGTGCAGCTTTTTCCTTCTTCCCTTGTCTCTGTGCAGAAAGGAAGCGCCTTTGACCCGCTTGCTTTTCTGAAGCCGAAAGGACTGTACCTGAAAATACGGTGCTTTCTTAGGCTGTGAGGTAACCTGAGGTAAAAAAATTTCTTCCCAGCTGTTGCTGTGGATACGAGGTCCCAGAGACCATCCCCAAACAATTCCTCACCCTTATAAGGCAGAATCTCCATGTGCCTTTTAAAGGCAGCATCACCTGTCCACTGCCGGGTCTTTACTACCCTCCTGGCAGAATGGACATTGCATTAATTCTGGATGGCAGCCGGCAAATATCCCTCTGTGCATCCTTCATATATAAGACGACGCTCTATGTTAGCAAAATATTATCCATGTCTAGGGTATTAATATTATCTGACAGGGTATCAGACCACGCTGCAGCAGCACTACTTATGCTGAGGCAAATGCAGGTCTCAGTATAGTACCTGAGTGTGTATATACAGACTTCAGGATAGTCTCCTGCTTTTTGTCAGCAGGCTCCTTCAAAGTGGCCGTATCCCAAGACGGCAGTGCCACCTTTTTTGAGAAACGTGTGAGCGCCTTATCCACCCTAGGGGATATCTCCCAACGTGACCTATCCTCTGGCGGGAAAGGGTACGCCAGCAGTAACTTTTTAGAAATTACCATTTTCTTATTGGGGGAACCCACGCTCTTTACACACTTCATTCACTCATCTGATGGGGGAAGAAAACACTGGCTGCTTTTTCTCCCCAAACATAAAACCCCTTTTATGTGGTACTTGGGTTCATGTCAGAAATGTGTAATACATTTTTCATTGCCGAGATCATGCAACGGATGTTCCTAGTGGATTTTGTATATGTCTCAACCTCGTCGACACTGGAGTCAGACTCCGTGCCGACATCTGTGTCTGCCATCTGAGGTAACGGCCGTTTTTTGAGCCCCTGATGGCCTTTGAGACGCCTGGGCAGGCGCGGGCTGAGAAGCCGGCTGTCCCACAGCTGTTACGTCATCCAGCCTTTTATGTAAGGAGTTGACATTGTCGGTTAATACCTTCCACCTATCCATCCACTCTGGTGTCGGCCCCACAGGGGGCGACATCCCATTTATCGGCCTCTGCTCCGCCTCCACGTAACCTTCCTCATCCAACATGTCGACACAGCCGTACCGACACACCGCACACACACAGGGAATGCTCTGACTGAGGACAGGACCCCACAAAGTCCTTTGGGGAGACAGAGAGAGAGTATGCCAGCACACACCAGAGCGCTATATAATGCAGGGATTAACACTATAACTGAGTGATTTTTCCCCCAATAGCTGTTTGTATACACATATTGCGCCTAAATTTAGTGCCCCCCCTCTCTTTTTAACCCTTTGAGCCTGAAAACTACAGGGGAGAGCCTGGGGAGCTGTCTTCCAGCTGCACTGTGAAGAAAAAATGGCACCAGTGTGCCGAGGGAGATAGCCCCGCCCCTTTTTCGGCGGACTTTTCTCCCGCTTTTTTCATGGATTCTGGCAGGGGTAATTTATCACATATATAGCCCTGGGACTATATATTGTGATGATTTGCCAGCCAAGGTATATTATATTGCCCTCAGGGCGCCCCCCCCCCCCCAGCGCCCTGCACCCTTCAGTGACCGGAGTGTGAGGTGTGCATGAGGAGCAATGGCGCACAGCTGCAGTGCTGTGCGCTACCTTGTTGAAGACAGAAGTCTTCTGCCGCCGTTTTTCCGGAACACTTCTTGCTTCTGGCTCTGTAAGGGGGCCGGCGGCGCGGCTCCGGGACCGAACATCGAGGTCGGGTCCTGTGGTCGATCCCTCTGGAGCTAATGGTGTCCAGTAGCCTAAGAAGCCCAAGCTACCACCAGTTAGGTAGGTTCGCTTCTTCTCCCCTTAGTCCCTCGCTGCAGTGAGTCTGTTGCCAGCAGATCTCACTGTAAAATAAAAAACCTAAAATATACTTTCTTTCTAGGAGCTCAGGAGAGCCCCTAGTGTGCATCCAGCTCAGCCGGGCACAAGAATCTAACTGAGGTCTGGAGGAGGGTCATAGTGGGAGGAGCCAGAGCACACCAGGTAGTCCTAAAGCTTTCTTTAGTTGTGCCCAGTCTCCTGCGGAGCCGCTATTCCCCACGGTCCTTACGGAGTCCCAGCATCCACTTAGGACGTCAGAGAAATATATATTATATATATATATAGATAGATAGATAGATAGAGAGATAGAGAGAGAGATATATATATATATATATATATATATATATATATATATAAAACCCCATAGCCTTCAATGGAACAGTGCCTCGAGTGAATAAAGTTCATTAAATTTTGATCCACACTTGTGAGAGCAAACCAACAATAAGCAGTGCAGCTCGGTCTCCCTTCTTTTATAATTATTGACAGAATTATTATAATAACACACGACAATGAAACCAATAATTAATACACTGTAACGACTAAAAAACAGTAATAAAAGATATGGCATGAATAACCTAATAAATCTGAATAAAATTAGTCCATGAACAGATCAGTCTACAGATCCAAACAAAGTCCAGGTGGTCCGCATGGTACTGTATGTGGGTGGCAAAATCCGCCACTGGGAGGGGACACTATATTCCTGGTAAATTGAATTCCACAGATATCATTTATCAGTGTTTTTTAGCAATTACATTGTATTTATTTGTTTCATTACCTTGTATTAAATTGTTACTTTTAGCACCTCTGACTCCTGTTAATAATTGTAATAGAAAGAGAGACTAAAGGTGGGTACACACTGATAGATATAGCTGTCGATCAATTGATCTGCAGATATATCTATGGACGGATCGGGCAGTGTGTTGAGCATACACACTGCCCGATCCGTCGGGGATTGACGTCATGAACTGGGCGGGCAAGTATATATGCCCACCCAGTTCAGCTGTCAATCACCGCCCGCTGCCGCAGCATGTGTACTGGCGGTCGGCCAACCGCCCGTACGCACACAGTGACGCGCCAATGTATCGGTAGATATATTGGCCGTCAGCTGTGCTTCAGGGCCGACGCGATATGTCTGTGAACGACGGAGTTCACAGACATATCGCCCGTACACACTGGCCGACGGACCCCCGATATATCGGCCGTTCAAGGAACGGCCGATATATCGGCCAGTGTGTACCCACCTTTAGGCTGGGTAGACACTACAGGATGTCGGGCAAATGTAACATCGCAAACGATACATCGTATGTGCATCCACACTGTATGATGGATTGGCTGCGACAACATCTGCCCACATCCCGGAGCATGCAGGGTAGTCACATATCTTTTGCTCTCAAGTGCAGTACAAAAGATATGTTACGTCGTATATGAGCCGCTGGACCGCACATCACCCGTACACACTGTCCGATGGTACCGATATATCGTACGAGCCGGCGGCTTGTACGACATATCGGGTGCACATCGGAAAGTGTGTACCCAGCCTAAGGGAGATCAATTGCCTGTGGTAATTTACTGCATGCTTATTGATCCCCCATGGCTATCCAATTAGCCCTGAAGGCAGCCCCTCCGCTGAGGTCCCAGAAAAAAATCCCCAATAAGTGCCATGGTT
Organism: Pseudophryne corroboree; assembly: GCF_028390025.1. Lineage (NCBI taxonomy): Eukaryota > Metazoa > Chordata > Amphibia > Anura > Myobatrachidae > Pseudophryne > Pseudophryne corroboree. The sequence continues at coordinate 321,674,377 of NC_086444.1, read as the reverse complement.
TCACGATTGTGGCAGTGAAAACACATAGGTCCGGAAACTTATCACGGATGCTATGTACTTTCATCCGCCCGAAAAATTTACCGCCCAAAAAATTATCGGAGCCAACGGAATTCCTCCCTAAGCAGCACTGCCTTTTGTTGGTTTCTCTCTCACTACACCCCTGGCAACAAGCATTATACCCTTGGCAACAAGTAGGATACCCAGAGCATGAAACCCCTGGCAATAAGCATGAGACCTCTGACAACGAGCAGGTAATTTAAAATTAATTAGAAGCCTTGCTGTGGGGCATAATGTGTAATGGGCATTACAGTGTGTGACATAATGTATCACGGGCATTGCAGTAGGTGGCATAATGTGTCAGGCATTACGGTGTGGGCATAATATGTCACGGGCATTACGGTGTGTGGAATAATGCGTCAGGAGCACTGCCGTGTGTGTGGCATAATGTATAACGGGCATTACGGTGTGGCATAATGTGTAAGGGCATTAGTATAAGGAGGAAAAATGACTAATAATGTAAAGGGCATGAATCAGGATTTTTTTTTTCCTGTGTTCGCCAATGTCTGGGCGTGCAGGTTGCAAAACTAGGGTATAAGGTAGTCTTTTCCTGCAATACCACGTCCCTTGCAGTGAGGCCACACCCTCTTTTTGGAGCACGTGCGCCCACGGCGCACGTTAATTCTTTACTTTTAATATAGCAATAGGAGGGGCGCCAGAAACTTTTTTGGCAGGAGGGTGCAAAATGTATAGCTACGCCACTGCCCACGAGTCCAGTCTTAACACTGAGAGCGCGCCATTAACCATTCAAGTACAGCTTCTTCTTTTTTTTCAAAAACTTTAGTAGCTTCTCATTAGGTTTAATTTTTCTCAAGTAGCTCACACCCCAATTAAGGTTGGAGACCACTGCTTTGGGTTATCCACAGCTCTTTCTTTTCTTTTCCTATGAACAACTTGTATTTTTAGGTAGACTGTTTATATCCATACAGTATAGCACTTTTCTCCGTTATAAACTTATGTCTAACAATCACATCATTGTCCTTAAGCCCTTTCCAGTGTAAAGCTGTGTGAATTGTACAGTGCTGTCATAATGCTGATATAACGACCATCCAAACTGCAGAACAATTTGCTGTACTTCTCCAGTTTTGAGAACAGGGAGCTGATCCAACTGCTTTAGGCGTCTAAAAATCCTGTGTAAACGAGATTGTTTAGACGCCCAAACAATGGTCACAATTCAATTGTGTTTGGGTGCCAATGAACATCGAGCATGTGGCGCCCAAACAGACCAGGTATAGCCATCTAAAAAAGCTAAACCCCTCTAAACTCCCTGCTTTGAGCGTCTGCCCAAAGTGCCCAGTTTCAGCACAATGTTTTTCACACCTCAAGAGGCTGTAAGAAAATATGTGTCCTCCACGGCTGCTGGGCGCCCAAACGACATCACAACTAAATTGCTGTTGTTGGGCGCCCTCTAGTGGCGGCCGCAATAAAAATTGAATCAGCCCCTAACAATTTTACAGTACCTCAGGCAGATGACTAAATCCTGCATCCAATTCCACAATGTTACCTACATGACTGTATAACGGGATCCCGGCAGTCAGGAAAAAGACGCTAGAATCCAGACAGTTGGCAATGTCACCAGCCGGAATCCCGGCAAAACAGGACTATTCCCACGACACCCATAGAGTGGGAATAGATCTTGTGGCGAGCACAGTGAGCCACCAAGCAAGCAAAGGGACACTGCGCTCGCCCCGCTGCTTGCATTCCGGCGGGCGACCTGCTGCTGTCGGGATATGGACAGCAGGCATCCCGCTCACCGGTAAATCGTATGTATTTCTGTATAACATCCTGGCCTCAAGAAATAGATGTAAACTTATAATTAAACGGACAAATAAGTGAACATGTAAGTATTTAAAACTGCATAGGGTAGACATTCATTAATGTTCTCTCTGGATATATAAAGATTGGTTAGGGTTTTCTACTACATCCCATGTGTCATATTCTCACGCCTTCTGCATCTGCACACTCCTAATGATGATTTCTCTCTTTTTCACAATGGCATCATGCCCATCTTATGTTACTAGGTCATGCCCCCAAGCAACTATAAAAGGATTAGCACCTAGAAATAAGCAATTTGTAACTTTGCAATCAGCCTGATTAACAACTGATAGAAGCTACATGTCAAATTCAGCAATTACATACGGGGAAATGCACTCCTTACCACAAGTTACATAGATAATAGAAGACATAAAGAAGTCTGAGAGTGTATAAATGCACAAGGGTGTAGGTCGAGTGCATGTCACAGAACTCCAAGGTGACTTCTATTATCGGTCATAACTTTGCAGTAGGATATGTATTATTTCTTACAATCACACACAAGTGATGACAACAGATCTTATTATTTATATATGTGAGCTACTGTAAACTATTTATAAAAACATCACTTATGTATTATACAGTATGTAGATATATGATCAAACATGTATCTCCTGATATTTACACCAAACATGGAGAGAATATAAAACTTTCTACACATTTTGGGGAGAAGATCTTAAAATAGGATTAAACTTCTATAATGGGCTGGACCCCTGCACCAGGCATGCAGCTGCCAGACTGACTTCCATAATGTGCTCTCCTTTTACCCCTCTCCATTTATACACATATGCTGGTGAGAAAAAACGCTCATCAAAATGATATGAAGTATGAGGGGTGTGCAATAAGTTTCCGGATGTGCCGTGCATAGAAAGAGTAGGCACAATCTGACTATCTGGTTGTGATCTATAATCTCTGAATAAAGTTCTTGTGAACCGTCAAGACACAGAACCGTATATAAGCAGCACTGCACACGGAAGTCAGCATGTTTAATTCCTTCAACAGAGGACTCTAGAGAGCCACAATATTCTTGACCAACTACGAGCTGCTTTTGGGGAGGAAGCACCATCCCAAATCACTGTATTTGAGTGATTTGCAGAATTCTGTCACCGGAGAAGGCCCTGAAAGATGAGAAGTGTTGCAGCCGACCTGTGTCCGCCATCACTGAGGCCAATGTTGCTGCCAGGCAAGGCATAGTTGAGGTGGTCGCCAGGATGACCATGGCCCAGTTAGTGGATCCATCCACTTGATACTCCACAACAAGCTTGGCCTGAGAAAGGTTTCTTCGCATGCACACTGGGTGCCGCATCGGCTGAATCAAGAGCAGGAGGCTCAGGTTACTCACGGATAATCACTGGTGATGAATCCTGCATCTACAGTTTTGAAACAGAAACCAATTAACAGAAAGCCCAGTGCATGAGCGTAACTAGGCCAAGCAGATGGTGGCTGTTTTTTTGTCCAATACTGGTCATGTGGCTACTGTATCACAAGTGCAGCAGCGGTGCACTCTCTCTGCACATGTTATATCTGCCTCCCCTGCAGTGCACATGGTTTTGCCCAATTGCTAACAGAATTCCTGCTGCGATCAACTTGGAATTACCCCCTTTGTTTGTAAATATAATACTTTTTGTGCATCTGGAAACTTACTGCATACCCATTGTATAGTAGTTAACTTACTTGCAGCATACAGAGCAATTTTGTCATTTTCCTTGTGCTTTAGAAGGTTCTCTGCATAATTCAAATTACTCCCATGAAACCACTCTGGAACATCAGCAATCCCTTTGGATCGGTCAACTACCTGCAAAGAAACAATGAAAATAAAGGAAAAATAAGAATTTACTTACCGATAATTCTATTTCTCGGAGTCCGTAGTGGATGCTGGGGTTCCTGAAAGGACCATGGGGAATAGCGGCTCCGCAGGAGACAGGGCACAAAAAAGTAAAGCTTTACTAGGTCAGGTGGTGTGCACTGGCTCCTCCCCCTATGACCCTCCTCCAGACTCCAGTTAGGTACTGTGCCCGGACGAGCATACACAATAAGGGAGGCATTTTGAATCCCGGGTAAGACTCATACCAGCCACACCAATCACACCGTACAACTTGTGATCTAAACCCAGTTAACAGTATGACAACAGAAAGGGCCTCTTAAAGATGGCTCCTTAACAATAACCCGAATTAGTTAACAATAACTATGTACAAGTATTGCAGATAATCCGCACTTGGGATGGGCGCCCAGCATCCACTACGGACTCCGAGAAATAGAATTATCGGTAAGTAAATTCTTATTTTCTCTATCGTCCTAAGTGGATGCTGGGGTTCCTGAAAGGACCATGGGGATTATACCAAAGCTCCCAAACGGGCGGGAGAGTGCGGATGACTCTGCAGCACCGAATGAGAGAACTCCAGGTCCTCCTTTGCCAGGGTATCAAATTTGTAAAATTTTACAAACGTGTTCTCCCCCGACCACGTAGCTGCTCGGCAGAGTTGTAATGCCGAGACCCCTCGGGCAGCCGCCCAAGATGAGCCCACCTTCCTTGTGGAGTGGGCTTTTACAGTTTTAGGCTGTGGCAGGCCTGCCACAGAATGTGCAAGTTGAATTGTGTTACAAATCCAACGAGCAATCGACTGCTTAGAAGCAGGTGCGCCCAACTTGTTGGGTGCATACAATATAAACAGCGAGTCAGATTTTCTGACTCCAGCCGTCCTTGCAATGTATATTTTTAAGGCTCTGACAACGTCCAACAACTTGGAGTCCTCCAAGTCGCTAGTGGCCGCAGGCACCACAATAGGTTGGTTCAGATGAAATGCTGATACCACTTTAGGGAGAAAATGCGGACGAGTCCGCAGTTCTGCCCTATCCGAATGGAAGATTAGATAAGGACTTTTATAAGATAAAGCCGCCAATTCAGATACTCTCCTGGCAGAGGCCAGGGCTAGTAACATAGTCACTTTCAATGTGAGATATTTCAAATCCACCTTTTTCAATGGTTCAAACCAATGGGATTTGAGGAAATCTAAAACTACATTTAGATCCCACGGTGCCACCGGAGGCACCACAGGAGGCTGTATATGCAGTACTCCCTTGACAAAAGTCTGGACCTCAGGGACAGAGGCCAATTCTTTTTGGAAGAATATTGACAGGGCCGAAATTTGAACCTTAATGGATCCCAATTTGAGACCCATAGATAATCCTGATTGCAGGAAATGTAGGAAACGACCCAGTTGGAATTCCTCCGTCGGAACCTTCCGATCCTCGCACCACGCTACATATTTTCGCCAAATGCGGTGATAATGTTTCACGGTGACTTCCTTCCGTGCCTTAATCAAGGTAGGAATGACTTCTTCTGGAATGCCTTTCCCTTTTAGGATCTGGCGTTCAACCGCCATGCCGTCAAACGCAGCCGCGGTAAGTCTTGAAAAAGACAGGGACCCTGCTGTAGCAGGTCCCTTCTCAGAGGTAGAGGCCACGGTTCGTCCGTGAGCATCTCTTGAAGTTCCGGATACCAAGTCCTTCTCGGCCAATCCGGAACCACTAGTATTGTTCTTACTCTTCTTTGCCGTATGATCTTCAATACCTTTGGTATGAGCGGCAGAGGAGGAAACACATACACTGACTGGTACACCCAAGGAGTTACCAGTGCGTCCACAGCTATTGCCTGTGGATCTCTTGACCTGGCGCAATATTTGTCCAGTTTCTTGTTGAGGCGAGACGCCATCATGTCTACAATTGGTCTTTCCCAACGGTCTATTAACATGTTGAAGACTTCTGGATGTAGACCCCACTCTCCCGGATGAAGATCGTGTCTGCTGAGGAAGTCTGCTTCCCAGTTGTCCACGCCCGGGATGAACACTGCTGACAGTGCTATCACGTGATTCTCCGCCCAGCGAAGAATCTTGGCAGCTTCTGCCATTGCACTCCTGCTTCTTGTGCCGCCCTGCCTGTTTACATGGGCGACCGCCGTGATGTTGTCCGACTGAATCAACACCGGCTTTCCTTGCAGGAGAAGTTCCGCCTGGCTTAGAGCATTGTAGATTGCTCTTAGTTCCAGAATGTTTATGTGAAGAGACTTTTCCAGACTCGTCCATACTCCCTGGAAGTTTCTTCCTTGTGTGACTGCTCCCCAGCCTCTCAGGCTGGCGTCCGTGGTCACCAGGATCCAATCCTGAATGCCGAATCTGCGGCCTTCTAATAGGTGAGCCTTCTGCAACCACCACAGAAGTGACACCCTTGTCTTTGGTGACAGGGTTATTCGCAGGTGCATCTGCAGATGCGACCCTGACCATTTGTCCAACAGATCCCTTTGGAATATTCTTGCATGGAATCTGCCGAATGGAATTGCTTCGTAAGAAGCCACCATTTTTCCCAGGACTCTTGTGCATTGATGTACTGACACTTTTCCTGGTTTTAGGAGGTTCCTGACCAGATCGGATAACTCCTTGGCTTTTTCCTCTGGAAGGAAAACCTTTTTCTGAACCGTGTCCAGAATCATTCCTAGGAACAGCAGACGAGTTGTCGGGATTAAATGGGATTTTGGAATATTCAGAATCCACCCGTGTTGTCTTAGCACCTCTTGAGATAGTGCTAAAGCTGTCTCCAGCTGTTCTCTGGACCTTGCCCTTATTAGGAGATCGTCCAAGTATGGGATAACTAATACGCCTTTTCTTCGAAGAAGAATCATCATCTCGGCCATTACCTTGGTAAAGACCCGAGGCGCCGTGGACAATCCGAACGGCAGCGTCTGAAACTGATAGTGACAGTTTTGAACAATGAACCTGAGGTACCCCTGGTGTGCGGGGTAAATCGGAACGTGTAGATACGCATCCTTGATGTCCAAGGATACCATAAAGTCCCCTTCTTCCAGGTTCGCTATCACTGCTCTGAGTGACTCCATCTTGAACTTGAACTTTTTTATGTAGAGGTTCAAGGACTTCAGATTTAGAATAGGCCTTACCGAGCCATCCGGCTTCGGTACCACAAATAGAGTGGAATAATACCCCTTTCCTTGTTGTAATAGGGGTACTTTGACTATCACCTGCTGAGCGTACAGCTTGTGAATGGCTTCCAACACCCTCTCCCTTTCGGAAGAGACGGTTGGTAAGGCAGACTTCAGGAAACGATGAGGAGGATCCGTCTCTAATTCCAACCTGTACCCCTGAGATATTATCTGCAGGATCCAGGGGTCTACCTGCGAGTGAGCCCACTGCGCGCTGTAATTTTTGAGACGGCCCCCCACTGTCCCCGAGTCCGCTTGAGAGGCCCCAGCGTCATGCTGAGGTTTTTGCAGGAGCCGGGGAGGGCTTCTGTTCCTGGGAAGGAGCTGCCTGTTGGTGTCTCTTCCCTCTTCCTCTGCCTCGTGGCAGGTACGACAAGCCCTTTGCTCTCTTATTTTTGTAGGAGCGAAAAGGCTGCGGTTGAAAAGTCGGTGCCTTTCTCTGTTGGGGAGTGACTTGAGGTAAAAAAGTGGATTTCCCGGCAGTAGCCGTGGCCACCAAGTCTGATAGACCAACTCCAAATAACTCCTCCCCTTTATACGGCAAAACCTCCATGTGACGTTTTGAATCCGCATCGCCTGTCCACTGTCGTGTCCATAAGGCTCTTCTGGCTGAAATGGACATAGCACTCACCCGAGATGCCAGTGTGCAAATATCCCTCTGTGCATCACGCATATAGATAAATGCATCCTTTATTTGTTCTAACGACAGTAAAACATTGTCCCTATCTAGGGTATCAATATTTTCAATCAGGGATTCTGACCAAACTACTCCAGCACTGCACATCCAGGCAGTTGCTATAGCTGGTCGTAGTATAACACCTGCATGTGTGTATATATTCTTTTGAATAACTTCCATCTTTCTATCTGATGGATCCTTAAGTGCGGCCGTCTCAGGAGAGGGTAACGCCACTTGTTTGGATAAGCGTGTGAGCGCCTTGTCCACCTTAGGGGGTGTTTCCCAGCGCGCCCTAACCTCTGGCGGGAAAGGGTATAATGCCAATAACTTTTTTGAAATTATCAACTTTTTATCAGGAGCAACCCACGCTTCATCACACACGTCATTTAATTCTTCTGATTCAGGAAAAACTGTTTGTAGTTTTTTCACACCATACATAATACCCTGTTTTACGGTATCTGTAGTATCAGCTAAATGTAACGTCTCCTTCATTGCCAAAATCATATAACGTGTGGCCCTACTGGAAAATACGTTTGAATTTCTACCGTCGTCACTGGAATCAGTGCCCGTGTCTGGGTCTGTGTCGACCGACTGAGGCAAAGGGCGTTTTACAGCCCCTGACGGTGTTTGAGGCGCCTGGACAGGCATTAATTGATTGTCCGGCCGCCTCATGTCCTCAACTGACTGTTTAAGGGAAGATAAACCATCACGTAATTCCACAAATAAAGGCATCCATTCTGGTGTCGACCCCCTGGGGGGTGACATCTGCATATTTGGCAATTGCTCCGCCTCCACACCAATATCGTCCTCATACATGTCGACACCACGTACCGACACACACCGCAAACTCACAGGGAATGCTCTAATGAAGACAGGACCCACTAGCCCTTTTGGGGAGACAGAGGGAGAGTCTGCCAGCACACACCACAAAGCGCTATATATACAAGGGATATCCTTATATTAAGTGCTCCCTTATAGCTGCTTTAATATATATATATATATAGCCATTAATGTGCCCCCCCTCTCTGTTTTACCCTGTTTCTGTAGTGCAGTGCAGGGGAGAGACCTGGGAGCCGTTCTGACCAGCGGAGCTGTGACAGAAAATGGCGCCGTGTGCTGAGGAGATAGGCCCCGCCCCTTTTTCGGCGGGTTCTTCTCCCGCTATTTTTCCAGTCAGGCAGGGGTTAAATATCTCCATATAGCCCCTATGGGCTATATGTGAGGTATTTTTAGCCTTGTATAAGGTTTATATTTGCCTCTCAGAGCGCCCCCCCCCAGCGCTCTGCACCCTCAGTGACTGCCCAGTGAAGTGTGCTGAGAGGAAAATGGCGCACAGCTGCAGTGCTGTGCGCTACCTTATGAAGACTGAGGAGTCTTCAGCCGCCGGTTTCCGGACCTCTTCACGCTTCAGCATCTGCAAGGGGGTCGGCGGCGCGGCTCCGGGACCGGACTCCACGGCTGGGCCTGTGTTCGATCCCTCTGGAGCTAATGGTGTCCAGTAGCCAAGCAGCAAATCCACTCTGCATGCAGGTGAGTTTACTACTTTCCCCCTAAGTCCCACGTTGCAGTGATCCTGTTGCCAGCAGGACTCACTGTAAAGAAAAAAACCTAAACTAAACTTTCTCTAAGCAGCTCTTTAGGAGAGCCACCTAGATTGCACCCTTCTCGTTCGGGCACAAAATCTAACTGGAGTCTGGAGGAGGGTCATAGGGGGAGGAGCCAGTGCACACCACCTGACCTAGTAAAGCTTTACTTTTTTGTGCCCTGTCTCCTGCGGAGCCGCTATTCCCCATGGTCCTTTCAGGAACCCCAGCATCCACTTAGGACGATAGAGAAATAAAGTTTAATCTTGCAAGTAATCAGAAATGGATCTGTTTGTCTACACAAACTACAATCACAAGACACAAGAAGCAAAATAATGAATTGAAAAATAAACTAGGTTATACTTGAGATACAGTGTCTACACATTGGGGGTCATTCCGACCTGACCGCACGCAGGAAGAAGGCGTTTATGAGTGTCAACTGACCGTTTTCAGGGAGTGGTTGGAAAAACACAGGCTCGTCCAAGCGTTTGCAGGGCAGGTGTCTGACGTCAATTCCGGGACCGGACAGGCTGAAGTGATCGCAGCGGCTGAGTAAGTTCTGGGCAACTCAGAAACTGCACAAACTGTGTTTTTGCAGAGCTCGGCTGCACAGGCGTTCGCACACTTGAAAAGCTAAAATACACTCCCCGGTGGGCGGCGATTATGCGTTTGCACGGCTCCAAAAAGTAGCTAGCGAGTGATCAACTCGGAATGACCCCCATTAACTAGCTGAGTATGCAAGGACTACAAAATTTAGATCAGTGTGCTGTCATGAGCCGAGCATTATTACTGACAACACATGGAAATGTTTCATTGAGAACCATGGAGTCCTAATTTCCTCAAATTATTCATGGAAATTGTTCAATTAGCAACAACTAATACATTGTTTCTATTACTTCACTGAGAGGAAACCCTTCAATTGCATTGGATGAACACAGGATAAAGCTGGGAACACACCTGTACAATTGTCGGGTTGTTATTTTGATTCCCAACCCGTTCATGAGATATCTTAAGAGTGTGTACACAACTTCAATAATGTTTTACTAGAAGAAAGTAGATCGTATCTGAAAATCAGGTTCTATGTGCAGTTTAATATTCCACAAATGTGTTACTCGCCATTCAAGGGGAAGCGGTGTACTAAGTGGGATTCCCGGTTCTTATTCGGAAAAAATAACACCAACATTTTTTTTAAACTAATGTCGACCTTTTCCTGCGTCAACTTTTTCCATGTCGACCTTTTTCCAAAGTCCATTTTCTTTTTTTCCCATGTTGACCTAGACACTGTTGACCTTTTTCAGGTTGACCCATTGATCCATAACCATATTTTAGACAGATGGGGATCGAAGATTGCGTATAAGATTGAATAGATTTTTTTAATTTGCTATCCAAAACACCTGACATCCAAGAGCCAATAATATGCCGGTTTGAGAGCCAGGTGAATCCGAACCTGCACATCTCTAGTATAAAATAGGTAAAATTTCCTTAAATTGACACTGTTAGCTAACTATAATCTTAGTGGTTGTATCCATTCCAATGGCTGAATTCTTCAGAATAAGAAAATCGGATTTTAAATACCTACCGGTAAATCCTTTTCTCGTAGTCCATAAGGGATATTGGGGTCACAATGGGGTCCAAAGGAGCAAGTGCACTTTAAAAATTTTCAACTGGGTGTGCTGGCTCCTCCCCTCTATGCCCCCTTCCACAGGCAGTTATAGATAAAACAGTGCCCGACATACTTGAGAGAAGGAACATAACAACAAGCAGTGGGGTGAGATTTATACACCAGCGCACCATAACATAACTGGGCCAGCAACAGCTGGCAACATAAACTGCAACAGCAGAATAGGTAACACTTAACAGTGAATATGCAGAAAGTCACCGCACAGAGGCGGGCGCCCAATATCCCTTATGTACTACGAGAAAATAAGAATTTACTTACCGATAATTCTATTTCTCATAGTCCGTAGTGGATGCTGGGAACTCCGTAAGGACCATGGGGGGAATAGCGGCTCCGCAGGAGACTGGGCACAAAAGTAAAAGCTTTAGGACTACCTGGTGTGCACTGGCTCCTCCCCCTATGACCCTCCTCCAAGCCTCAGTTAGGATACTGTGCCCGGACGAGCGTACACAATAAGGAAGGATTTTGAATGCCGGGTAAGACTCATACCAGCCACACCAATCACACCGTACAACCTGTGATCTGAATCCAGTTAACAGCATGATAACAGAGGAGCCTCTGAAAAGATGGCTCACAACAAAAATAACCCGATTTTTGTAACAATAACTATGTACAAGTATTGCAGACAATCCGCACTTGGGATGGGCGCCCAGCATCCACTACGGACTATGAGAAATAGAATTATCGGTAAGTAAATTCTTATTTTCTCTGACGTCCTAGTGGATGCTGGGAACTCCGTAAGGACCATGGGGATTATACCAAAGCTCCCAAACGGGCGGGAGAGTGCGGATGACTCTGCAGCACCGAATGAGAGAACTCAAGGTCCTCCTCAGCCAGGGTATCAAATTTGTAGAATTTAGCAAACGTGTTTGCCCCTGACCAAGTAGCTGCTCGGCAAAGTTGTAAAGCCGAGACCCCTCGGGCAGCCGCCCAAGATGAGCCCACCTTCCTTGTGGAATGGGCTTTTACAGATTTTGGCTGTGGCAGGCCTGCCACAGAATGTGCAAGCTGAATTGTACTACAAATCCAACGAGCAATAGTCTGCTTAGAAGCAGGAGCACCCAGCTTGTTGGGTGCATACAGGATAAACAGCGAGTCAGATTTCCTGACTCCAGCCGTCCTGGAAACATATATTTTCAGGGCCCTGACTACGTCCAGCAACTTGGAGTCCTCCAAGTCCCTAGTAGCCGCAGGTACCACAATAGGCTGGTTCAAGTGAAACGCTGAAACCACCTTAGGGGGAAATTGAGGACGAGTCCTCAATTCTGCCCTGTCCGTATGAAAAATTAGGTAAGGGCTTTTATAGGATAAAGCCGCCAATTCTGAGACACGCCTGGCTGAAGCCAGGGCTAACAGCATGACCACTTTCCAAGTGAGATATTTTAAGTCCACAGTGGAGAGTGGTTCAAACCAATGTGATTTTAGGAACCCCAAAACTACATTGAGATCCCAAGGTGCCACTGGAGGCACAAAAGGAGGCTGTATATGCAGTACCCCCTTGACAAACGTCTGAACTTCAGGAACTGAAGCCAGTTCTTTCTGGAAGAAAATCGACAGGGCCGAAATTTGAACCTTAATGGACCCTAATTTTAGGCCCATAGACAGTCCTGTTTGCAGGAAATGCAGGAAACGACCCAGTTGAAATTCCTCTGTAGGGGCCTTCCTGGCCTCGCACCATGCAACATATTTACACCAAATACGGTGATAATGCTGTACGGTTACATCCTTCCTGGCTTTGATCAGGGTAGGGATGACTTCATCCGGAATGTCTTTTTCCTTCAGGATCCGGCGTTCAACCGCCATGCCGTCAAACGCAGCCGCGGTAAGTCTTGGAACAGACAGGGTCCCTGCTGGAGCAGGTCCTTTCTTAGAGGTAGAGGCCACGGGTCCTCTGTGAGCATCTCTTGAAGTTCCGGGTACCAAGTCCTTCTTGGCCAATCCGGAGCCACGAGTATAGTCCTTACTCCTCTCCTTCTTATGATTCTCAGTACCTTGGGTATGAGAGGCAGAGGAGGAAACACATACACTGACTGGTACACCCACGGTGTTACCAGAGCGTCCACAGCTATTGCCTGAGGGTCCCTTGACCTGGCGCAATACCTGTCTAGTTTTTTGTTGAGGCGGGACGCCATCATGTCCACCTTTGGTTTTTCCCAACGGTTCACAATCATGTGGAAGACTTCTGGGTGAAGTCCCCACTCCCCCGGGTGGAGGTCGTGTCTGCTGAGGAAGTCTGCTTCCCAGTTGTCCACTCCCGGAATGAACACTGCTGACAGTGCTATCACATGATTTTCCGCCCAGCGAAGAATCCTTGCAACTTCTGTCATTGCCCTCCTGCTTCTTGTGCCGCCATGTCTGTTTACGTGGGCGACTGCCGTGATGTTGTCTGACTGGATCAGCACCGGCTGACCTTGAAGCAGAGGTCTTGCTAGGCTCAGAGCATTGTAGATGGCCCTTAGCTCCAGGATATTTATGTGAAGTAATGTCTCCAGGCTTGACCACAAGCCCTGGAAATTTCTTCCCTGTGTGACTGCTCCCCAGCCTCTCAGGCTGGCATCCGTGGTCACCAGGACCCAGTCCTGAATGCCGAATCTGCGGCCCTCTAGAAGATGAGCACTCTGCAACCACCACAGGAGAGACACCCTTGTCCTTGGTGACAAGATTATCCGCTGATGCATCTGAAGATGCGACCCGGACCATTTGTCTAGCAGATCCCACTGGAAGGTTCTTGCGTGGAATCTGCCGAATGGGATTGCTTCGTAAGAAGCCACCATCTTTCCCAGGACCCTTGTGCATTGATGCACTGAGACTTGGCCTGGTTTTAGGAGATTTCTGACTAGTTCGGATAACTCCCTGGCTTTCTCCTCCGGGAGAAACACCTTTTTCTGGACTGTGTCCAGGATCATCCCTAGGAATAGAAGTCGTGTCGTCGGGATCAGCTGTGATTTTGGAATATTGAGAATCCAACCGTGCTGGCGCAGCACCATCTGAGATAGTGCTACCCCGACTTCCAACTGTTCCCTGGATCTTGCCCTTATCAGGAGATCGTCCAAGTAAGGGATAACTAAAACTCCCTTCCTTTGAAGGAGTATCATAATTTCGGCCATTACCTTGGTAAAGACCCGGGGTGCCGTGGACAATCCAAACGGCAGCGTCTGAAACTGATAGTGACAGTTCTGTACCACAAACCTGAGGTACCCTTGGTGATAAGGGTAAATTGGGACATGTAGGTAAGCATCTTTGATGTCCAGAGACACCATATAGTCCCCGTCTTCCAGGTTTGCAATCACTGCTCTGAGTGACTCCATCTTGAATTTGAACCTTTGTATGTAAGTGTTCAAGGATTTTAGGTTTAAAATTGGTCTCACCGAGCCGTCCGGCTTCGGTACCACAAATAGTGTGGAATAGTACCCTTTTCCTTGTTGTAGGAGGGGTACCTTGATTATCACCTGCTGGGAATACAGCTTGTGAATGGCTTCCAATACTGCCTCCCTGTCTGAGGGAGACGTCGGTAAAGCAGACTTTAGAAAACGGCGAGGGGGAGACGTCTCGAATTCCAATTTGTACCCCTGAGATACCACTTGAAGGATCCAGGGGTCCACTTGCGAGTGGGCCCACTGCGCACTGAACTTCTTGAGACGGGCCCCCACCGTGCCTGAGTCTGCTTGTAAAGCCCCAGCGTCATGCTGAGGACTTTGCGGAGGCGGGAGAGGGCTTTTGTTCCTGGGAACTGGCTGTTTGTTGCAGCCTTTTTCCTCTGCCTCTGCCACGGGGCAGAAATGAGGCGCCTTTTGCCCGCTTGGCTTTATGGGGCCGAAAAGACTGCGCCTGATAATACGGCGTCTTCTTAGGTTGAGAAGCTACCTGGGGTAAAAATGTGGATTTTCCAGCAGTTGCCGTGGCTACCAGGTCTGATAGACCTACCCCAAATAACTCCTCCCCCTTATAAGGCAATACTTCCATGTGCCTTTTAGAATCCGCATCACCTGACCACTGCCGCGTCCATAAACCTCTTCTTGCAGAAATGGACAGCGCGCTAACTCTTGATGCCAGTCGGCAAATATCCCTCTGTGCATCACGCATATATAGAAATGCATCCTTCAAATGCTCTATAGTCAGTAATATACTGTCCCTATCTAGGGTATCAATATTTTCAGTCAGGGAATCCGACCACGCCAGGCCCGCACTGCATATCCAGGCTGAGGCGATTGCTGGTCGCAGTATAACACCCGTGTGAGAGTATATACATTTTAGGATATTCTCCAGCTTTCTATCGGCAGGTTCCTTTAGGGCGGCCGTATCAGGAGAGGGTAGTGCTACCTGTTTTGACAAACGTGTGAGCGCTTTATCCACCCTAGGGGGTGTTTCCCAACGTGCCCTATCCTCTGGCGGGAAAGGGTACGATGCCAATAACCTTTTAGGAATTATCAGTTTTTTATCGGGGGAAACCCACGCCTCATCACACACTTCATTTAATTCCTCGGATACAGGAAAAACTACAGGCAGTTTTTTCTCACCAAACATAATACCCTTTTTAGTGGTACTTGTATTATCAGAGATATGCAATACATTTTTCATTGCTTCAATCATGTAACGTGTGGACCTAGTGGAAGTCACGTTTGTCTCCTCATCATCGACACTGGAGTCAGTATCCGTGTCTGTGTCTGCCATTTGAGGTAACGGACGTTTTAAAGCCCCTGAAGGCGTTTGAGACCCCTGGACAGGCACAAGCTGAGTAGCCGGCTGTCTCATGTCGTCAACTGTCTGTCGTAAAGAGCTGACACTGTCACGCAATTCCTTCCATAAGCTCATCCACTCAGGTGTCGACTCCCTAGGGGGTGACAACTGTATAATAGGCAATTGCTCCGCCTCCATCTCACTTTCCTCCTCAAACATGTCGACACAATCGTACCGACACACCGCACACACACAGGGAATGCTCTGATAGAGGACAGGACCCCACTAGCCCTTTGGGGAGACAGAGGGAGAGTATGCCAGCACACACCAGAGCGCTATATATAGACAGGAATACCACTATAAAATGTGCTTTTCCCTTTATAGCTGCTGTTAGTATCAAAACTGCGCCAAATTAGTGCCCCCCTCTCTTTTTTACCCTTTTCTGTAGTGCAGGACTGCAGGGGAGAGTCAGGGAGACGTCCTTCCAGCGGAGCTGTGATGGAAAATGGCGCCCGTGTGCTGAGGAGATAGGCTCCGCCCCCTTCTCGGCGGCCTTTTCTCACGCTTTTTTGTGAGTTCTGGCAGGGGTTAAAATACATCCATATAGCCCTGGGGGTTATATGTGGTGTATTTATGCCAGCCAAGGTGTTTTACATTGCTGCTCAGGGCCCCCCCCCTCCTAGCGCCCTGCACCCTCAGTGACCGGAGTGTGAAGTGTGCCTGAGTAACAATGGCGCACAGCTGCAGTGCTGTGCGCTACCTTGTTGAAGACTGATGTCTTCTGCCGCCGTTTTTCCGGACCTCTTTTTGCTTCTGGCTCTGTAAGGGGGCCGGCGGCGCGGCTCTGGGACCGAGCTCCGAGGCTGGGCCTGTGTTCGGTCCCTCTGGAGCTAATGGTGTCCAGTAGCCTAAGAAGCCCAATCCACTCTGCACGCAGGTGAGTTCGCTTCTTCTCCCCTTAGTCCCTCGATGCAGTGAGCCTGTTGCCAGCAGGTCTCACTGAAAATAAAAAACCTAAAACTAAAACTTTCACTAAGAAGCTCAGGAGAGCCCCTAGTGTGCACCCTTCTCGGCCGGGCACAAAAATCTAACTGAGGCTTGGAGGAGGGTCATAGGGGGAGGAGCCAGTGCACACCAGGTAGTCCTAAAGCTTTTACTTTTGTGCCCAGTCTCCTGCGGAGCCGCTATTCCCCCCATGGTCCTTACGGAGTTCCCAGCATCCACTAGGACGTCAGAGAAAAGGATTTACCGGTAGGTATTTAAAAATAAGATTTTAAACCTACCGGTAAATCTATTTCTCCTAGTCCATAGAGGATGCTGGGGACTCCGTAAGACCATGGGGTATAGACGGGCTCCGCAGGAGATAGGGCACCTAAAAAGAACTTTGACTATGGGTGTGCACTGGCTCCTCCCTCTATGCCCCTCCTCCAGACCTCAGTTAGAGAACTGTGCCCAGAGGAGATGGACAATACAAGGCAGGATTTAGCAATCCAAGGGCAAGATTCATACCAGCTCACACCAATCATACCATGTAACCTGGAACATACATAACCAGTTAACAGTATGAACAAAAACAACAGTAACGGTCCTAGACCGATGTCAACTGTAACATAACCCTTATGTAAGCAACAACTATATACAAGTCTTGCAGAGTTTCCGCACTGGGACGGGCGCCCAGCATCCTCTACGGACTAGGAGAAATAGATTTACCGGTAGGTTTAAAATCTTATTTTCTCTTACGTCCTAGAAGATGCTGGGGACTCCGTAAGGACCATGGGATTTATACCAAAGCATCCAATCGGGCGGGAGAGTGCGTATGACTCTGCAGCACCGACTGAGCAAACGCTAGGTCCTCATCAGCCAGGGTATCAAACTTGTAGAACTTAGCAAAAGTGTTTGACCCCGACCAAGTCGCCGCTCGGCAAAGTTGTAAAGCCGAGACGCCTCGGGCAGCCGCCCAAGAAGAGCCCACCTTCCTAGTGGAATGGGCCTTAACCGAATTTGGTACCGGCAATCCAGCCGTAGAGTGAGCCTGCTGAATCGTATTACAGATCCAGCGAGCAATAGTCTGCTTTGAAGCAGGAGCGCCAATCTTATTGGCCGCATACAGGACAAACAGAGCCTCTGTTTTCCTAATTCTAGCCGTCCTGGCTACATAAATCTTTAAGGCCCTGACTACGTCTAGGGATCTGGAATCCTACAAGTCACCGGTAGCCACAGGCACCACAATAGGTTGATTCATATGGAACGAAGAAACGACTTTAGGCAAAAATTGCGGACGTGTCCTCAATTCAGCTCGATCCACATGAAAAATCAAGTAGGGGCTCTTGTGTGAGAGAGCCACCAATTCTGACACTCGCTTTGCTGATGCTAAGGCCAACAACATGACCACCTTCCAAGTAAGAAATTTCAACTCAACCTTGTTAAGCGGTTCAAACCAGTGTGATTTTAGGAACTGCAACACCACGTTCAGGTCCCATGGTGCCACTGGAGGCACAAAAGGGGGCTGGATGTGCAGCACTCCCTTTACAAACGTCTGGACTTCTGGAAGAGAAGCCAATTCCTTCTGAAAGAAAATCGAGAGGGCCGAAATCTGTACCTTAACCGAGCCTAATTTCAGGCCCATATCCACTCCTGTCTGTAGGAAGTGGAGAAAACGACCCAGATGAAAATCTTCCGTAGGTGCATTCTTGGTCTCACACCAAGACACATACTTTCGCCAGATACGGTGATAATGTTTTATCGTCACCTCCTTCCTAGCCTTTATTAAAATAGGGATGACCTCTTCCGGAATCCCCTTTTTTGCTAGGATTCGGCGTTCAACCGCCATGCCGTCAAACGTAACCGCGGTAAGTCTTGAAATACACAGGGCCCCTGCTACAACAGGTCTTCCCTCAGAGGAAGAGGCCAGGGGTCTCCTGTGAGCATCTCTTGTAGACCCGAGTACCAGGCCCTTCGAGGCCAGTCTGGGACAACGAGTATCGTCTGTACTCTTCTTCGTCTTATGATCCTCAACACTTTCGTGATGAGAGGAAGAGGAGGAGACACGTAGACCGATTCGAACACCCACGGTGTTACCAGTGCGTCTACTGCTACTGCCTGAGGGTCCCGAGACCTTGCGCAATACCTCCAAAGTTTTTTGTTGAGGCGTGACGCCATCATGTCTATTTGAGGGGTTCCCCAAAGACGTGTTACGTCTGCAAAGACTTCTTGATGAAGTCCCCACTCTCCTGGATGGAGATCGTGTCTGCTGAGGAAGTCTGCTTCCCAGTTGTCTACTCCCGGAATGAAGACAGCCAACAAAGCGCTTACATGATTTTCCACCCAGCGAAGAATCCTTGTGGCTTCCGCCATCGCAACTCTGCTTCTTGTCCCGCCTTGGCGGTTCACATGAGCCACTTCTGTGACATTGTCTGATTGAATCAGAACCGGTAGATTTCGAAGAAAACTCTCCGCTTGTCGAAGGCCGTTGTAAATGGCCCTGAGTTCCAACACATTGATGTGTAGACAGGACTCCTGGTCTGACCAAAGACCCTGAAAAGTCTTTCCCTGTGTGACCGCTCCCCATCCTCGGAGGCTCGCGTCCGTGGTAACCAGGATCCAGTCCTGAATTCCGAACCGGCGACCCTCCAGCAGGTGAGCACTTTGCAACCACCACAGGAGGGACACTCTGGTTCCTGGGGACAGAGTTATTTTCCGATGTAAGTGCAGATGGGACCCTGACCACTTGTCCAGAAGGTCCCATTGAAAAGTCCTTGCATGGAACCTTCCGAAGGGAATGGCCTCGTAGGCCGCCACCATTTTTCCCAGAACTCGAGTGCATTGGTGAACTGACACCCTCTTCAGTTTTAGCAGTTCTCTGACCATGTTCAGGATGTCTTGGGCCTTCTCTATTGGGAGAAAGACCTTCATTTGTTCCGTATCCAGTATCATACCTAGGAACGGTAGTCGAGTTGTAGGAATCAACTGTGACTTTGGTAAATTTAGAATCCAACCGTGTTGCTGGAGCACTCTCAGAGAGAGCGCCACACTGTTCAGCAATTTCTCCCTTGATCTCGCTTTTATCAGGAGATCGTCCAAGTATGGGATAATTGTGACTCCATGCTTGCGCAGGACCACCATCATTTCCGCCATTATTTTGGTGAAAATCCTCGGGGCCGTGGAAAGTCCAAACGGCAACGTCTGAAATTGGTAATGACAATCCTGTACAGCGAATCTCAGGTATTCCTGATGGGGGGCATATATGGGGACATGAAGGTACGCATCCTTTATGTCCAGAGACACCATAAACTCCCCCCTCCTCCATGTTGGCTATTATCGCTCTGAGAGATTCCATTTTGAATTTGAATCTTTTTATGTACAGGTTTAGGGATTTCAGATTTAAAATCGGTCTGACCGTACCGTCCAGTTTCGGGACCCCAAATAGGGTTGAATAGTAACCTCTTCCCTGCTGGTGCAGGGAACCTTGATTATCACTTGCTGTATACACAGCGTTTGAATTGCAGCTAACACTACATCCCTTTCCGATGTGGAAGCTGGTAGGGCCGATTTGAAAAATCGGCGCGGGGGCACATCCTCGAATTCCAATTTGTAACCCTGGGAAACTATTTCCAACACCCAGGGTTTCAGGTCCGAACTGACCCAGGCCTGACTGAAAAGTCGAAGACGTGCCCCCACCGGTGCGGACTCCCTCAGGGGAGTCCCAGGGTCATGCTGTGGCTTTTGGAGCAGCCGGGGAGGACTTTTGTTCCTGGGCACCTGCCGAAGCAGGTGCTCTCTTGCCTCTGCCCTTACCTCTGGCGAGGAAAGAGGATCCCCGACCTCTTTTGGACTTGTGCGACCGAAAGGACTGCATCTGATAGGGTGTTGCTTTCTTTTGCTGTTGGGGAATATATGGTAAAAAATGTGATTTACCTGCTGTAGCTGTGGAAACCAGGTCCGTCAGCCCATCCCCAAACAAAACATCACCCTTATAGGGTAGTACTTCCATATGTTTTTCGGAATCCGCATCACCCGTCCATTGGCGAGTCCATAAGGATCTTCTCGCTGAGATAGACATGGCATTGGCCCTGGAAGCTAGCAATCCAATGTCCCTTTGAGCATCCCTCATAAATAAGACTGCGTCTTTTATATGGGCTAGAGTTAGGAATATAGTATCCTTATCCATAGTATCAAATTGATCTGTCAGCTCATCTGTCCAAGGTGCAATTGCGCTACACACCCATGCCGACGCAATCGTCGGTCTTAACACAGCACCCGTATGAGAATAAATACCCTTTAATGTAGTTTCTTGCCTGCGATCTGCAGGGTCCTTAAGGGCTGCTGTGTCAGGAGACGGTAGCGCCACTTTATTGGACAAGCGCGTCAGGGCCTTGTCCACAGTGGGGGGTGATTCCCAAATCTCCCTGTCCTGCTTAGGGAAAGGGTATGCCATAAAAATTATGTTGGGGATCTGCGGTCTCTTATCCGGAGTCTCCCAAGCTTTTCCAAATAACTCATTTAATTCATGAGATGTGGGAAAATTAATAATCTGTTTCTTTTCCTTAAACATGTGTACCCTTGTGTCGGGGACCGAGGGTTCATCCACAATATACAACACATCCCTTATTGCCACAATCATGCACTGAATGGTTTTAGTCACCCTAGGGTGCAATTTTACTTCGTCATAGTCGACACTGGAATCAGAATCGTGTCTGTAGTAGTGTCTTGTGTCAAGGGACGCTTTTGAGACCCCGACGGGCCCTGTGAGTCGGTCCAATCTGAGGATTGACCGCCTGATGTCCCCCCTAAACCAGCCTTATCAAGCCTTTTATGTAAAGATGTCACACTTGCATGCAACGTATGCCACATATCCATCCAATCTAGAGTCAGCACAACCGACGGGGACACACCACTCATTTGCTCCACCTCCTCCTTGGAGAAGCCTTCCGCCTCAGACATGTCGACACACACGTACCGACACCCCACACACACAGGGAGTTACCTATAAGGGGACAAAACCCCAACCAGGCCCTTAGCAGAGACAGAGAGATAGAGTATGCCAGCACACACCCAGCGCTTAAAAACACTGGAATATATGACCAGATAGCGCTGTTATATGTATATAATTGTAATCTCCACTCACTGCGTCGCCAAAGTGCCCCCCTCCTCTTTTTTCCAGCCTGTGAAGCTCAGCAGGGGAGAGAACAGGGAGCCAGCGTTTCCTCATGCAGTCTCTGTGGAGAAAATGGCGCTGGTTAGTGCTGAGGATCAAGCCCCGCCCACCCGACGGCGGGCTTCGGTCCCATCAACTTTGTATAGAAAAAATGGCGGGGGTTACAGGATTTACTGTGCCACAGCCTAATCCATGTTTATCCATGCCAAAATGAGGAATATTGCTGCCCAGGGCGCCCCCCCCCTGCGCCCTGCACCCTTCAGTGCCTGCTTGTGTGTGTGTGTGACTGGGAGCAATGGCGCGCAGCTTATCGCTGCGCGCTTACCTCATGAAGATCTGAAGTCTTTTGCCGCCTAATGTCTTCTTTGCCTTCTCATACTCACCCGGCTTCTATCTTCGGCATCTGCGAGGAGGACGGCGGCGCGGCTCCGGGACGAACCCCAGGTGAAACCTGTGTTCCGACTCCCTCTGGAGCTAATGGTGTCCAGTAGCCTTAGAAGCAGTGCCCAACTTAACAAGCCAGCTCTGCTTCTCTCTCCTCGGTCCCACGATGCAGGGAGCCTGTTGCCAACAGGACTACCTGAAAATAAAAAACCTAACAAAAATTATTTTTCCACAGAAAACTCTGGAGAGCTCTCTGCAGTGCACCCATTCTCCTCCGGGCACAAGATCTAACTGAGGTCTGGAGGAGGGGCATAGAGGGAGGAGCCAGTGCACACCCATAGTCAAAGTTCTTTTTAGGTGCCCTATCTCCTGCGGAGCCCGTCTATACCCCATGGTCCTTACGGAGTCCCCAGCATCCTCTAGGACCTAAGAGAAATCCTATTTTCTCTAGCATCCATAAGGGATATTGGGGACACATTAGTATGATGGAGTTGTCCCAAAGCTTCCAGAACCGGCGGGAACGTGCGGAAACATCTGCAGCACCACCTGCCCAAACTGGGTATCCTCTTTGGCCAGGGTATCAAACTTGAAGAATTTCAGAAAGGTGTTCTTCCTCGACCAGGTAGCCGCTCGACACAGTTGCAGGGCCGAGAATCCATGGGCAGCCGCCCAAGATGACCCCACTGATCTTGTACAGTGGGCCTTCAGAGACCATGGAACAGGTAAGGCTGCCAACACATAGGCTTGCTGAATAGTGAATAACGAGCAATGGACTGCTTTGAAGCAGGGCAACCCTTTTTCTGTGCATCATATAGCACGAACAAGGAATCCGTCTTTCTGATCCGAGCCGTCCTCTTGACATAGATCTTCAAGGCTCGCACAGCATCCAACGCCTCTGGAGGGGCAGAAGCGCTAGAACTTGACGGGATCACATAGGTTGATTCAAGTGGAACGCAGAGATGACCTTCGGCAGGAACTGCTGCCTAGTCCTGAGCTCCGCCCTGTACTCGTAAAAGACCAAGTATGGACTTTTACACGATAAGGCCCCCAATTCTGAGACACGTCTAGCTGAAGCCAGGGCCAGTAACATCACCGTCTTCCATGTGAGGTACTTGTCTTCTACCGTCATCAGAGGTTCAAACAAGGAGGACTGCAGAATTCGTAATACCACATCCAAATCCCAAGGTGCCGTAGGCAGCACAAACGGAGGTTGGATGTGAAGCACCCCTTGCAAGAAGGTCTGAACTTCAGGTAAAGACAACTTCTTTTGGGGGGGCGTGGCCTGGAGTAGCTGGGAGAAGGACTCATCTTTCTGGCTCTCCCGCTAATATCCTTCATATATCCTGATTATCACTGTCGTTGTGGTAATGAGTGGGCTTAATTGTAGGGGAATTGGTTCCTGGTTGACTGGAGTCCTGAGGTGGAATCGCGGTGTGGTGTATTCCCCGGCATCTACAGTGACGGGTCTCTCCTCCGTGCGGCCTGGTGTCCTGGCTTCCAGCTCCCTCTGCTGCATTGCGGCTCCTTACTTACCTGCAAGCTCCTCACCCTCTGCCTGGCTGGCTTTTGTGGAACGATGTGGAGGACTCTTGCTGTTTGGCTGTGCTCCGGCTCCCGTTCATTTGCTGTGGCGTCTGCGGCGTGCTGCTCGTGAACCGCTGCCATCTTGTTGCTGTGGTCTCCTCTGGCTGCTGTACGGATCCTCCTGCAGCTTCCTTCTTTGTGTGAGAAGTGAATAGAAATATCTTGCTGCTTATACTGTATCTCTGAGCTACAGCGGCTGAATCCCAGTGCTGTCTCCCATTCCAGTAGTCCTCTGGTGTTTCCCTCCTATGTATACGTGAGCATAGTTTGCCTGATATCTCCTGCTCTGCTGGTGGGCACTGGCAGTGTGCTAGCCGCCGCCATCTTGCCATTTTGTACTTATGTTGGCTGGTGTTCCTATCTCCTGTTTTGATACCTGCAGGTTTTCAACATGGTCAGCTCTATGCAATATATAGTTCAAGCCATCGCTGCTTCCACTCAGAGGCTTCTCACTAAGCTGGACGGCATGTTGGATGCATCTCCCAGTTCTTTGGCTGCTGTTCCTGTACTCCTTATGACAGAATCCCTCTCCACTGTATCCTGCTCAGAGGCAGCGGCCGCTATTGAACTAGACTTCGCCACAATTTCTGGAGGTTCGGACTTTTTAGTGGTGTCTCGGAAGATCCGATTAACGCCTCTGTTGGTTGAATCACTGTTCATTGATTTACCTTACAAGCACTCTACCTATACTTTTGTGTGCTCTCGGATGGATGGTAGGGTCCGGGACTTTCTATTTCAGTCGTTCATGCCCTCATATGCAGGTTCTTGGATATATGGGACTAAGACTGGTTTTGTAACTATTTCGGAGGTTGAGACTTGGCCTGATTAATATATTGCAACTTGCCACCTTATACTAACGTTCAGTCACCCTATATGCTGTGGTTATAGTTTTGTTTATTGTTCATTATTTTTACCCTCACTTATTGTTCAATCCTGTCTGTGCCTATCACTACAGTATCTGATGTTACCTATGTGAGAACTACTATTTGCCTAAATAGCGGGAGAGCTGGGCTTCACATAGCTCAGGTCATTACTATATATTGCCCTCCGTCAGATATCCCTGTACCATTAATATCCATTGGGGGGGGGGGGGGGCTAGTTAGTATAGTTTGGGGAGGGATGGGGTTTAAGGGATCCAAGTATACCTAAGTTGGGGATAGGCTATACAGGGTGGGGGGTTATTGGGCAAGTAGTCAATGAGGGGGGGAGGGGCTTTTTGGGATCCAGGTATACCTAGGTTGGGGTTAGGCTATACAGGGTGGGGGGGTTCTGCGGTGGTTTGATTTGGGGGGGGGGGTTGTTATGTTTTGTCTCTATATATGGCAGATGTCTTACGATTCTAATTATTTTTCATTTTATACTGTATAACTATGCAAGTGTTTTATTTATGGTTTGCAGTGCCACTACTTCTGTATTTTTTATGCCTCATGTGCCTTTTTTATTCTATCCTTGATGCATGGGCTCACATGGCGCCTGTGGGCTCCTACTGCATACTGTTCCAATATGAGGTATATTGTATATCCTGACCGATTAGGTGTATACTGTTCAATTGCTTGACCATACTTCTGCTTGTGTACTGCATACTTTCATATGGTTTGTTTTCATTTATTTCTATTTTTTTTTTTTGTTCTTCCATGTTTTTGGGATGTTTATGCAAAACTTTAAAATCAATAAAAAACTATTGAATTAAAAAAAAAAGAGACAACTTCTTTTGGAAAAAGATTGAAAGAGCTGAAATCTGGACCTTAATGGATCCCAGACGTAAGCCTTGATCCACTCCAGCCTGCAGGACACGAAGAAATCTTCCCAAGTGAAATTCGGCAGATGGATATGTGCGTTCCTCACACCAGGAGACATATCTCCGCCAGATCTTATGATAGTGTTTTGACGTCACAGGTTTCCTGGCTTGCACCATAGTGGCAATGAAATTTTTGGAAAGTCCCTTGTGAGCTAGGATGTTCCGCTCAACTTCCATGCCGTCAAACGAAGCCGCCGTAAGTCCGGGTAGACAAACGGTCCTTGTTGAAGAAGATCTCTTCTGAATGGTAGAGGCCAAGGGTCTTCGACGGACATGTCCAGAAGATATGCGTACCACGCTCTCCGGTGCAAATCCGTGGCAAGCAAAATTGCTTGTACTCCTTGATGCCGGATCCTCTTGAGCACCTTTGGGATCAACGGTGTGAGGATACGGATTCTCAGATCACTCAGGTAAACAGTTTGGTAAAGTGGCAAATGCGCTTTATTGTAAATATACACACACAGTAAACAATAACATTAACAATTAACAATTGCAAGCCAGGATGGTATCTCACTTACTAAGTCCCCACAGTAGTTTAGGATTACAGATGTCTGCGATCTCCTGCTGTTACATGCTGGCCGTGGTTCTGTGTCCCCTGGTCTGCGATACCAGCTCACACCACTGACGGCACTTCAGAAGCACATCCACTCTCTAATACTTCTGTGCAGATCTCCCACCTTTTCAAAAGTCCCACCAATTCCTCCAGGTGTAGACCTGCCTTCCAGGGCTGTCCAAGACGTGGTGCTCTCTGCTTATTGGATCTGAAGAGTAAGGGGTGGATATGGCTGGGAGAAAGGCCAGGTTCATTGCAGGGTAAAACCTGCTGTTGTCCTGTAACATGTCTATACATGTCTACTAGAGAACAATAGATGCTAATTGGGTTATCCCTCCTCCAAATATCAGATAGTATCCATTCACCACCACAGTTATCCCCTTTGTAGCACACAAGGGATTCCAGCTGCTATTTGTCTGTGAAATCCTCTGGCAGAGAACTATTCCTATTAACAACTACACACATTGAACACAGTATAACCAAATAAACTACATAGTCCAAATATAACATATAAAATATAACTGTACAATATAATAACACAACACAATACAATACTGCCTAGCATATAACTAATAACATATTTGCAATTGATGGAGTCAATAGGTAGGACCAGGGCTACAACTGTGCGACACGACGCGCCGGCTGTGTCGTCACAAACGGAATCGGAGGAAATACATAGACCAGCTGGAAAGGCCAAGGTGATGTCAGTGCTTCCACTGCGCACGCCTGAGGGTCTCTGGTCCAATAGCAGCGAAGTTTCTTGTTGAGGCGAGACACCATCATGTGGATCTGGGGGCAACCACACCAGTTGATGATCTGTTGAAACATCTGAGGATTAGGGCCCCACTCCCCCTGGTGGAGATCGTGGCGACTCAGGAAGTCCGCTTCCTAGTTGTCTACTCCCGGAATGAAGATTGCGGACAGTGCTAATGCATTTCTATCTGCCCAGAGGAGTATTCTTGATACTTCTCGCATGCAGGCCCTTTTTGTCCCTCCTTGCCGATTGATGTACGCCACGGCCGTGGCGTTGTCCAACTGGACCTGGATCACCTGATCCCGGAGCAGAAGGGAAGCCTGAATCAGAGCATTGTAGATAGCCCGAAGTTCCAGGATGTTGATCTTGAATTTGAAAACCTTTAGGTACGGATTCAAGGACTTCAGATTCAAAATTGGTTTTGGCACAACGAACAGACTGGAGTAGTAACCTTGTCCTTGCTGTTGCAGGAGTACTGGAACAATGACTTGGGACTGGACCAACTTTGTGATGGCCTGTAGTAGCGTAACATGCACATTTTCCAAAACTGATAAACTTGATTTGAAAAATCGTTGGGGAGGAGCACCGTCGAACTCCAGCTTGTATCCCTGAAAAATAAGGTCCCTTACCCAGGCGTCCTGGCAGGAACTTCCACAGATGTGGCTGAAGTGACGTAAACGGGCTCCAATCTAGAGATCCTCCCAGGGTGGGCGGGCACCGTCATGCTGAGATTTTTGCGGAAGCTGAACTGGTGCTCTGTTCTTGAGAGCCGGCAACAGCTGGTTTCTTAGGTTTACCCCTGGTTTCTCTAGCTGTGGACCAAAAGGACTGAGCAGACGGTCCCGGGTAGGTACGTCTAGCAGGCAGAGCCCCTGAGGGAAGAAACGCGGATTTCCCAGCAGTAACTTTGAAGATCTATGCGTCCAATTCACCTCCGAAGAGCCATTCACCTGTAAAGGGAAGAGATCCCACATTGTGTTTGGAGTCAGTGTCCGCAATCCACTGACGCAACCATATGGCTCTGCGTGCTGACACAGCCATAGCAGTGGTCCTAGCGTTAATATTGCAAATCTACTTTAGGGAGTCACAGAGGGCTCTTGCCGTGTCTTGAATGTGTTTTAGGAAAGTCACCGTAGTAACCAGGGTCATGTCACCCAAGAGACCCTCCTGAATTTGAGTAGCCCAGGAGTGAATTGCATGTGTCATCCAGCAACCTGCAATGACCAGTCTTTAAGATACTCCTGCAGCAATGTAGATAGGTGTCAGTGTGGTCTCAATTTTTCTATCCCCCGGGTCCTTTACTGTGAGGGCAAACATTTTTTCAGGAGAATAGAACAGAAGTAACAGCGTACATACCTCATCATACATACGTGAGAAGACTATGCCACTGAAGTCCCAAAATTCTCCCCAAAATTCTGGATAGCATTCCACAGACCATTGGTACAGATCATTGTAATTGGCTGCAAAAAAAAAAATGATAATTAAATCTTCATTGTCAAGCAAACAAAATTCCTAAAATATCACACTGACAAGAGTACAAATCATACCACACGAAACCTTTAGGTACATGCATGAGAAAGCTGTGAAATATGAACACAAAAATCCAAATGCTGTCAAATATTAAAAGCTAAGACAATAATAAGAATTTACTCACCGGTAATTCTATTTCTCATAGTCCGTAGTGGATGCTGGGGACTCCGTAAGGACCATGGGGATTAGCGGCTCCGCAGGAGACTGGGCACAACTACAAAGAAAGCTTTTAGACTACTGGTGTGCACTGGCTCCTCCCACTAAGACCCTCCTCCAGACCTCAGTTAGGATACTGTGCCCGGAAGAGCTGACACAATTAGGAAGGATTTTGAATCCCGGGTAAGACTCATACCAGCCACACCAATCACACCGTATAACTCATGATACAATACCCAGTTAACAGCATGATAACAACTGAGCCTCTCAACAGATAGCTCAACAATAACCCTTTAGTTAAGCAATAACTATATACAAGTATTGCAGACAATCCGCACTTGGGATGGGCGCCCAGCATCCACTACGGACTATGAGAAATAGAATTACCGGTGAGTAAATTCTTATTTTCTCTAACGTCCTAAGTGGATGCTGGGGACTCCGTAAGGACCATGGGGATTATACCAAAGCTCCCAAACGGGCGGGAGAGTGCGGATGACTCTGCAGCACCGAATGAGAGAACTCAAGGTCCTCCTCAGCCAGGGTATCAAATTTGTAGAATTTAGCAAATGTGTTTGCCCCTGACCAAGTAGCAGCTCGGCAAAGTTGAAGAGCCGAGACCCCTCGGGCAGCCGCCCAAGAAGAGCCCACTTTCCTTGTGGAATGGGCTTTTACCGATTTAGGATGCGGCAGTCCAGCCGCAGAATGTGCAAGCTGAATCGTACTACAGATCCAGCGAGCAATAGTCTGCTTAGAAGCAGGTGCACCCAACTTGTTGGGCGCATACAGGATAAAAAGCGAGTCAGTCTTCCTGACTCCAGCTGTCCTGGAAACATAAATTTTTAGGGCCCTGACTACATCCAACAACTTGGAAGCCTCCAAGTCATTCGTAGCCGCAGGTACCACGATAGGTTGGTTCAGATGAAAAGCTGATACCACTTTGGGGAGAAACTGGGAACGAGTCCTCAATTCTGCCCTATCCATATGGAAAATCAGATAAGGGCTTTTACATGACAAAGCCGCCAATTCTGAAACCCGCCTGGCCGAAGCCAAGGCCAACAACATGACCACTTTCCACGTGAGATATTTTAAATCCACGGTTTTAAGTGGCTCAAACCAATGTGACTTTAGGAAATCCAACACCACGTTGAGATCCCAAGGTGCCACTGGAGGCACAAAAGGGGGCTGAATATGCAGCACTCCCTTAACAAAAGTCTGAACTTCAGGTAGTGAAGCCAATTCTCTCTGGACGAAAATCGATAGAGCCGAAATCTGGACCTTAATGGAACCCAATTTAAGGCCCATAGTCACCCCTGACTGTAGGAAGTGCAGGAACCGGCCCAGCTGAAATTCTTCCGTTGGGGCCTTCCTGGCCTCACACCACGCAACATATTTTCGCCATATGCGGTGATAATGGTTCGCGGTTACTT
Source organism: Pseudophryne corroboree (assembly GCF_028390025.1). NCBI lineage: Eukaryota > Metazoa > Chordata > Amphibia > Anura > Myobatrachidae > Pseudophryne > Pseudophryne corroboree. The sequence goes on along the minus strand of NC_086444.1, from coordinate 321,644,564 downwards.
CTTTCCTAGCTTTTATCAGCGTAGGAATGACTTCCTCCGGAATGCCCAATTCCTTCAGGATCCGGTGTTCAACCGCCATGCCGTCAAACGCAGCCGCGGTAAGTCTTGGAACAGACAGGGCCCCTGCTGCAGCAGGTCCTGTCTGAGCGGTAGAGGCCATGGGTCCTCTGACATCATTTCTTGAAGTTCCGGATACCACGCTCTTCTTGGCCAATCCGGAACAATGAGTATAGTTCTTACTCCTCTTCTCCTTATTATCCTCAGTACCTTTGGTATGAGAGGAAGAGGAGGGAACACATAAACCGATCGGTACACCCACGGTGTTACCAGAGCGTCCACAGCTATCGCCTGCGGGTCTCTTGACCTGGCGCAATATTTTTCTAGCTTTTTGTTTAGGCGGGACGCCATCATGTCCACCTGTGGTTTTTCCCACTGGTTTACAATCATTTGAAAGACTTCTGGATGAAGTCCCCACTCTCCCGGGTGGAGGTCGTGCCTGCTGAGGAAGTCTGCTTCCCAGTTGTCCACTCCCGGAATGAACACTGCTGACAGTGCTAACACGTGATTTTCCGCCCGTCGGAGAATCCTTGTGGCTTCTGCCATCGCCGTCCTGCTTCTCGTGCCGCCCTGTCGATTTACATGGGCGACTGCCGTGATGTTGTCTGACTGGATCAGTACCGGCTGGTTTTGAAGCAGGGGTTTTGCCTGACTTAGGGCAGTGTAAATGGCCCTTAGTTCCAGAATATTTATGTGCAGGGAATTCTCCTGACTTGACCATAGTCCTTGGAAGTTTCTTCCCTGTGTGACTGCTCCCCAGCCTCGAAGGCTGGCATCCGTGGTCACCAGGACCCAGTCCTGTATGCCGAATCTGCGGCCCACTTGAAGATGAGCACTCTGCAGCCACCACAGCAGAGACACCCTTGTCCTTGGAAACAGGGTTATCAGACGATGCATCTGAAGATGCGATCCGGACCACTTGTCCAACAGGTCCCACTGAAAGGTTCTTGCATGAAACCTGCCGAATGGAATCGCTTCGTAGGAAGCTACCATTTTTCCCAGGATCCGCGTGCAGTGATGCACCGACACCTGTTTTGGTTTTAGGAGGCCTCTGACTAGAGATGACAGCTCCTTGGCCTTCTCCTCCGGTAGAAACACTTTTCTCTGTTCTGTGTCCAGAACCATCCCTAGGAACAGCAGGCGTGTCGTAGGGACCAGCTGTGACTTTGGAATGTTTAGAATCCAGCCGTGCTGTTGTAGCACTTCCCGAGATAGTGCTACCCCTACCAACAACTGCTCTCTGGACCTCGCCTTTATCAGGAGATCGTCCAAGTACGGGATAATTAAAGCTCCCTTCCTTCGAAGGAGTATCATCATTTCCGCCATTACCTTGGTAAAGACCCTCGGAGCCGTGGAGAGACCGAACGGCAACGTCTGGAATTGGTAATGACAATCTTGTACCACAAACCTGAGGTACTCCTGGTGAGGATGGTAAATGGGGACATGTAGGTAAGCATACCATGTAATCTCCCTCGTCCAGGCTCGCAATAACCGCCCTGAGCGATTCCATCTTCAACGTGAATTTTTTGAAATATGTGTTCAAGGATTTCAAATTTAAAATGGGTCTCACCGAACCGTCCGGTTTCGGTACCACAAACATTGTGGAATAGTAACCCCTTCCTTGTTGAAGTAGGGGCACCTTTACTATCACTTGTTGTGAATACAGCTTTTGAATTGCCTGTAACACTGCCTCCCTGCCTGAGGGAGTGGTTGGCAAGGCAGATTTGAGGAAACGGCGGGGGGGAGACGTCTCGAATTCCAGTTTGTACCCCTGAGATACTACTTGAAGGATCCAGGGATCCATCCGTGAGCGAGCCCACTGCTTGCTGAAATGCTTGAGACGGGCCCCCACCGTACCTGGCTCTGCCTGTGGAGCCCCAGCGTCATGCTGTGGACTTAGAGGAAGCGGGGGAGGACTTTTGCTCCTGGGAACTGGCTGTATGCTGCAGCTTTTTCCCTCTACCTCTGCCTCTGGGCAGAAAGGACGCGCCTTTAACCCGCTTGCCCCTATTGGGCCGAAAGGACTGTACCTGATAATACGGTGCTTTCTTTGGTTGTGAGGGAACATGGGGCAAAAATGTAGACTTCCCAGCTGTTGCTGTGGAAACGAGGTCCGAGAGACCATCCGCGAACAATTCCTCACCCTTATAAGGCAGAACTTCCATGTGTCGTTTGGAATCTGCATCACCTGTCCGCTGCCGAGTCCATAACCCTCTCCTGGCAGAAATGGACATTGCACTAATTTTGGATGCCAGCCGGCAAATATCCCTCTGTGCATCCCTCATGTATAAAAGTGCGTCTTTTATATGCTCTACGTTCAGCAAAATAGTGTCCCTGTCTAGGGTATCTATATTTTCTGACAGGGAATCTGACCACGCAGCAGCAGCGCTGCACATCCAGGCTGAAGCTATAGCCGGTCTCAGTATCACACCTGTGTGTGTATATATAGATTTCAGGACAGCCTCCTGCTTTCTATCAGCAGATTCCTTCAGGGCGGCCGTATCCAGAGACGGTAGTGCCACCTTCTTCGACAAGCGTGTGAGCGCTTTATCCACCCTAGGGGATGTTTCCCAGCGTGACCTATCCTCTGGCGGGAAAGGGTACGCCATTAGTAACCTCTTAGAAATTACCATCTTTTTATCAGGGGAAGCCCACGCTTCTTCACACACTTCATTTAACTCTTCAGATGGAGGAAAAGCTACTGGTAGTTTTTTCTCTCCAAACATAATACCCTTTTTTGTGGTACCGGGGGTAACATCAGAAATGTGCAACACATTTTTCATTGCCTCAATCATGTAACGTGTGGCCCTACTGGAAGTTACATTAGTCTCTTCGTCGTCGACACTGGAGTCAGTATCCGTGTCGACATCTGTGTCAACCATCTGAGGTAGCGGGCGTTTTAGAGCCCCTGATGGTTTTTGAGACGCCTGGGCAGGCACAGGCTGAGAAGCCGGCTGTCCCACATTAGGTATGTCGTCAAACCTTTTATGTAAGGAGTCGACACTATCACGTAATTCCTTCCACAGCACCATCCACTCAGGTGTCGACCCCGCAGGGGGTGACATCACATTTACAGGCATCTGCTCCGCCTCCACATAAGCCTCCTCATCAAACATGTCGACACAGCCGTACCGACACACTGCAAACACACAGGGAATGCTCTGACAGAGGACAGGACTCCACATAGCCCTTTGGGGAGACCGAGAGAGAGTATGCCAGCACACACCAGAGCGCTATATAACACTGGGATCCCACTATCAATGAGTGTTTTCCCTATAGCTGCTTTTTTTATATATATTACATATATATATATATATCTATACTGCGCCTAAATTTAGTGCCCCCCCCTCTCTTTTTTACCCTTCTGTAGTTTTCTCAGACTGCAAGGGAGAGCCAGGGAGCTTCCTTCCAGCGGAACTGTGAGGGAAAAATGGCGCCAGTGTGCTGAGGGAGAAGCCCCGCCCTCTTTTCGGCTGACTTTCTCCCGCTTTTTCTGTGATACTGGCAGGGGTAATTTTACATCTATATAGCCTCTGGGACTATATATGATGTATATTTTGCCAGCCAAGGTGTTATCTATTGACCTCAGGGCGCCCCCCCCCAGCGCCCTGCACCCATCAGTGACCAAAGTATGAGGTGTACATGAGGAGCAATGGCGCACAGCTGCAGTGCTGTGCGCTACCTTGGTGAAGACTGAAGTCTTCTGCCGCCGATTTTCCGGACCTTCTTCGTGCTTCTGGCTCTGTAAGGGGGACGGCGGCGCGGCTCCGGGAACGAACACCAAGGTCGGGTCCTGCGGTCGATCCCTCTGGAGCTAATGGTGTCCAGTAGCCTAAGAAGCCCAAACTACCACCTGTTAGGTAGGTTCGCTTCTTCTCCCCTTAGTCCCTCGCTGCAGTGAGTCTGTTGCCAGCAGATCTCACTGAAAATAAAAAACCTAAATATACTTTCTTTCTAGGTGCTCAGGAGAGCCCCTAGTGTGCATCCAGCTCGGCCGGGCACAAGAATCTAACTGAGGTCTGGAGGAGGGTTTTAGTGGGAGGAGCCAGTGCACACCAGTAGTCCAAAAGCTTTCTTTGTAGTTGTGCCCAGTCTCCTGCGGAGCCGCTAATCCCCATGGTCCTTACGGAGTCCCCAGCATCTACTTAGGACGTTAGAGAAAACATGAAAATGTGTTGTTTTTAGTGTAGTCTTATCTGTGGGCCAGCAACCCTTAACACACTGAACAATTTTAAGTGGTACATCAAAGGTTTGGAAGATTTACCAGCTAGGACCAATAAGTAAGTTCCAGACCTAGGGGGGGGAATTCAATTAGCCCGAAAAAAAATTGCCTTTTACAGCGGTTTTTGTCCAATGTTATTTTTGGGCAATCCAATTAGAGCCCTTTTTTCTATTTTCAGGCGAAAACACAGGATCCGGCATAAATGGTGGCATCGGGCTGACCCAGAGGTTCAATTAGCCCGTAAGTTACCGCAGGCAACTGAATTCCCCTTTTAAACTTAGCTCTTAATAGTTTATAATTAAAAGAGCAATTTTTTTATTTATTCAATTACAGAAAGCTAACAATACCAATAAACCTGTACCTAATGTATTACCGATAAGCTTGGTCAATATGTTGGCAACTGCCACCAAACCTTTGATCCCGCCGCTCTCACCAAATTCCCCTGCTTTATACTTGTGTATTCTGCAATAGCCAATTGAATGCATACTTATTGTAAGAAGAAAAAAAAATATAGGATTTTAATTATACCTACCGGTAAATCCTTTTCTCGTAGTCCGTAGAGGATGCTGGGGTCCACATTAGTACCATGGGTATAGAATGGTCCACCAGGAGCCATTGGCACTTAAAGAGTTTAACAGTGTGGGCTGGCTCCTCCCTCTATGCCCCTCCTACCAGACTCAGTCTAGAAACTGTGCCCGAGGAGACGGACATACTTAAAGAGAAGAATTTTACACAGATAGTGGCGAGATTCACACCAGCTCACACAAACAAGGCAAACCAAGCTAACTAGCTTGAAACTCAGCAATAGCTGAACAATATTACTTAACCAAGTAACAAACCAGTACTCAACGAAGAACAAAGCAGTACTGAACCAGGTAACCACTGCAGGATCAGGAAGCGGGCGCCCAGCATCCTCTACGGACTACGAGAAAAGGATTTACCGGTAGGTATATTAAAATCCTATTTTCTCTTACATGCTAGAGGATGCTGGGGTCCACATAAGTACCATGGCGATGTACCAAAGCTCCCAGAACGGGCGGGAGAGCGCAGAGGCTCCTGCAGAATGATTGACCAAACTTTAGGTCCTCAGCAGCCAAAGTATCGAACTTGTAGAACTTAGCAAACGTGTTCGACCACGACCAAGTAGCCGCTCGGCAAATCTGTAAAGCCGAGACACCCCAAGCAGCCGCCCAGGAAGAACCCACCTTACGAGTAGAGTGTGCCTTAACCGAATTCGGACACGGCAATCCCGCCGTAGAATATGCATGCTGGATAGTGAACCTGATCCAGCGAGAAATCGTCTGCTTAGAAGCAGGACACACCATTTTCTTGGGGTCATACAGGACAAACAGAGAGTCCGTTTTTCTGTGACGAGCTGTCCTCTTCACATAGATCTTCAAATTCCTCACAACATCCAAGGACTTTGATGTAATTGAGGAGTCAGTAGCAACTGGCACCACAATAGGTTGGTTGATATGAAAAGCCAACACAACCTTTGGAATGAACTGCTGACGTGTCCTGATCACAGCTCTATCTTCATGGAAGAATAAATAGGGTCTTTTACAGGACAAAACCCCCAATTCCGACACACGTCGAGCAGAAGCTAAGGCCAACAAAGTGACAGCCTTCCACGTGAGAAACTTGACCTCAGCCTCCTGTAAAGGCTCAAACCATTCCGATTGCAGGAAATGCAACACCACGTTAAGATCCCAGGGTGCCGTCGGTGCCACAAAGGGAGGCTGGATGTGCAGAACCCCTTTCAAAAAAGTCTGAACCTCAGGGAGGGCAGCCAATTGTTTCTGGAAGAAAATGGATAAAGCCGAAATCTGGACCTTTATGGATCCCAAACGCAGGCCCATATCCACACCTGCTTGCAGGAAGAGGAGAAACCGTCCAAGTTGAAACTCCACCACAGGAAATTTCTTGGAATCACACCAAGGCACATATCTTTTCCAAATGCGATGGTAATGTTTAGACGTTACCCCTTTCCTGCCAAATACAATACATATATGATACCACTGAACCAGCGCTGTGTAGGGGTCAAAATAGGATCGTATTCCAGTAGTTTTCCTTAGTTCTCAATTTGTACCGGAAAAAAAAGAAAATTGCAGAGCATAGTGCATTACCTTAGGTTACATGATTTTTTAATCACTTAAAAATGACACTTTAAAACAAATGACAGTCGTGGAGGCTGAATAGCACAACAATCTCCACTGAACAAAGTTAAAATCTGCACGACATGTGCTAAAAAGGCATTCTTCTGTGGGCCAAATCCTGACAAAATAGAGCAATGGATAATTACCACGATCTGGTGAGAACCGAAAATTCAGTTCTAAAAGCGTGTGAACAACAGGCTTTCCAACTGCAGTTTGGAGAGTTTATCTGGTGTCAAAGGCCTTCCAGGTCTGGCATAGATGGTGCCACGTCCTCCTTCAGTCAGGTCAGTCCACAAGAGCACCCACGCGTTCCGACCCTTCCTGGGTCTTTCTCAAGGTCAGCTCCTCAGAGGAGCTGACCTTGAGAAAGACCCAGGAAGGGTCGGAACGCGTGGGTGCTCTTGTGGACTGACCTGACTGAAGGAGGACGTGGCACCATCTATGCCAGACCTGGAAGGCCTTTGACACCAGATAAACTCTCCAAACTGCAGTTGGAAAGCCTATTGTTCACACGCTTTTAGAACTGAATTTTCGGTTCTCACCAGATCGTGGTAATTATCCATTGCTCTATTTTGTCAGGATTTGGCCCACAGAAGAATGCCTTTTTAGCACATGTCGTGCAGATTTTAACTTTGTTCAGTGGAGATTGTTGTGCTATTCAGCCTCCACGACTGTCATTTGTTTTAAAGTGTCATTTTTAAGTGATTAAAAAATCATGTAACCTAAGGTAATGCACTATGCTCTGCAATTTTCCTTTTTTTCCGGTACAAATTGAGAACTAAGGAAAACTACTGGAATACGATCCTATTTTGACCCCTACACAGCGCTGGTTCAGTGGTATCATATATGTATTGTATTTGTCTGTTTTGATTTGAGGGAGGAGAAACCTCTTTTTATGATATCTAAACTAGCAGCTGTAAGCAGCGCCTTGTCACCTGCCATCAATTTAGATTGTTACCCCTTTCCTAGCCAGTATCAGGGTAGGAATAACCTTGCTCGGAATACCCTTTCGGGCTAAGATCTGGTGTTCAACCGCCATGCCGTCAAACGTAGCCGCGGTAAGTCTTAATAAGCGAACGGCCCCTGTTGTACCAGGTCCTCGCGAAGAAGAAGGGGCCTCGGATCTTCCAGTAGTATGTCCAGAAGATCAGCGTACCAATTCCGCCTTGGCCAGTCCGAAGCAATAAGAAGTGCCTGAACCCTTGTTCTCTTTATGAGCTTTAGAATTCTTGGAATGAGTGGAAGTGGAGGGAACACATACACTGACTTGAACACCCACGGCATCTGCTTGTGGGTCTCTCGACCTGGAACAGTACCTCTTTCAAGAACAAGAAGTTTCTTGTTGGGACGCGAGGCCATTATGTCTATTTGAGGCACGCCACAAAAACTGGTCACTTCTGTGAACACCTCCGGATGGAGGCCCCATTCTCCTGGATGGAGATCGTGTCTGCTGAGGAAGTCCGCTTTCCAGTTGTCCACTCCTGGAAGGAAGATCGCTGACAGCGCCAATGCGTGCCTTTCTGCCCAGAGGAGAATTCTTTTTACCTCTGACATAGCAGCTCTGCTCCTAGTTCCTCCCTGTCGGTTAATGTAGGCCACTGTCGTTACCGTGTCCGACTGTACTTGAATGGCCCAATCTTGTAGAAGATGTGCCGCTTGAAGAAGACTGTTGTACAAGGCTCTTAGTTCCAGAATGTTTATTGGAAGAATGGCTTCCAGACTTGACCATCTTCCTTGAAAGGTTTCCCCTTGGGTGACCGCTCCCCAACCTCTGAGACTTGCATCCGTGGTTAGAAGGATCCAGTTCTGAACCCCGAACCTGCGGCCCTCCAGAAGGTGAGGTATTTGCAGCCACCAGAGGAGCAAAATAATTGCCTTCGGCTACAGACGTAGCCTCTGGTGCATGTGCAGATGAGATCCTGACCACTTGTCTAGGAGATCCAGCTGGAAGGATCGCGCATGGAATCTTCCGTACTGTAGGGCCTCGTAGGAGGCAACCATCTTTCCCAGAAGGCGAATGCATTGATGAACCGATACTCGAGCAGGCTTCAAGACATCTCGGACCATTGATTGAATCACCAACGCTTTCTCCACCGGTAGAAACAACCTCTGCACTTCCGTGTCGAGGATCATTCCCAGGAACGACAATCTCCTTGACGGCTTCAAATGCGACTTTGGAAGGTTCAGGATCCAACCGTGATCCTTGAGCAGTCGAGTCATGAGAGCAATGGACTGCAACAACTTCTCCCTGGACACCGCCTTTATAAGCAGATTGTCCAGGTATGGAATTATGTTCACTCCCTGCCTGCGGAGGAGAACCATCATCTCTGCCATCACTTCGGTGAACAACCTCGGTGCCGTAGAGAGGCCGAATGGCAGTGCCTGGAACTGATCGTGACAGTCTAGCAGTGCGAATCGGAGATAAGCCTGATGCAGCAGTCAAATCAGAATGTAAAGGTACGCATCCTTGATATCCAGGGATACCCGGAACTCTCCCTCCTCCAGACCTGAGATCACCGCTCTCAGAGACTCCATTTTGAATTTGAACTCCCTCAGATAGGGGTTCAACATTTTCAAATTCAAAATTGGCCTGACCGAACCATCCGGTTTCGGTACCACGAAAAGGTTTGAATAGTAACCCTTGTTTTGCATCTGAGGTGGAACTGGGACAATGACCTGTGACTTTACCAATTTTTGGATAGCTTCCTGTAGGACAGCCCAGTCTGTCAGCAAAGCTGGCAAGCCTGATGTGAAGAATCGATGAGGCGGGAGTTCTTGAAACTCCAGTCTGTACCCCTGGGACACGATATCTTGTACCCAGGGGTCCAGGCCGGACGACACCCAGACCTGGCTGAAACGTCTGAGTCTCGCCCCCACCGGTCCATCCTCCAGGCTGTGCGGTCCACCGTCATGCTGAGGATTTTGAGGTACCAGAAGCAGGCTGCTGGTCCTGGGAACCTGCAGTAGCAGGTTTCTTGGATTTTACACGACCTCCTCTAAAGAAGGTGTTAGAAGGCTTAGTCTTTTTTGTTTTAGCTGTCCGAAAGGACTGCGACGTAGACGAAGGAAAGGGTTTCTTCGCAGCAGGCGTAGCTGAGGGAAGAAAAGGTGACTTACCCGCGGTTGCCGTTGAAATCCACGCATCCAACACTTCCCCAAATAGAGCCTGATGTGTGTAGGGTAGGTTCACCACAGTTCTCCTGGATTCCGCGTCCGCAGACCGGTGACGTAACCAGAGACCCCTGCGAGCTGAGACAGACATGGAAGATATCCTTGTATTCAGCGTACCCAGGTCCTTCATGGATTCCACCATGAATCCCGCAGAATCCTGTATGTTACGTAAAAACAGTTCAATGTCACTTCTATCCATCTAAACCCTCTAGTACCGTGCCTGACTACTGTACTATAGCTTTAGAGATCCATGCACAGGCAATAGTAGGACTCAACGCCACACCTGACGCAGTGTAAACGGATTTGAGTGTAGTGTCAATTTTACGATCAGCCGGGTCTTTTAATGCGATAGAACTCGGGACAGGTAAAACCACCTTTTTTGACAGTCTGGAGACAGATGCGTCAACTATGGGTTGGGTCTCCCAACTTTTCCTATCTTCTTCAGGGAAGGGAAAAGCAACCAGGACCCTTTTGGGAATCTGGAATTTTTTTTCTCCAGATTTTCCCAAGATTTAACAAATATAGCGTTTATTTCTTTAGACGCCGGGAAGGTTAGCGAGGCTTTCTTATTGTCAGTGAAGTAAGCCTCCTCAACCTGCACTGGTGAAGTGTCTGCAATGTTCAACATATCTCTAATGGCCTCAATCATTAGCTGCACCCCCTTTGCAAGAGATGCCGCCCCCCTCAGCGTATCCCCATCACCGTCTGCTGTGTCTGAATCGGTATCCGTGTCCACTTGCATAATCTGGGCTATGGTACGCTTCTGTGGATAAAAGTTAGGGGTTTTTGTGGGAGTAGGGACAGAACCTGACCAACCCGCCATCTGTTTCAACACCTGAGTTTCAGTCTCAGTATGGGCCACCCTAGTAGATATCTGAGAGATCATTGTCTTAATAGAAGTCAGCCACGCTGGCTCAGAAACAGGATCTGAGACAACACAGTACAATCCTGGGTACATGGAATGGACTCCTCATGAGAAGAATTGTCCTCTGCAGCATAAGGAACAGAGCCCCTGGACATTGTTATGTGAGAGAACAAAAACACACACACACACACACACACACACACACACACACACAGGAAAATGTCAGACACAGTTTCCCCTAAATCCTTCAGAGAAGCACAGAGCTTGGAGCCAGCACACACACAGCGCTATCCTAGGCAGGGATATACCCACTACCTAGCGCTCACTGTGTACCTTAATAGACTACACAGTACAAACACAGCCTTCCCCCTTCTACAACCCCCTGGTACCGCACAGGACAGCTGGAGTTGCTAGGAGGGACAGCTCTCCCTGTCAGCGTCTGTATACCTGGAGTCCCAGACCCCAACGGAACTATGACATAGAAACTCCAGGTTTTAAATATTCCTCACAAGTCTCTTTCCCTTTTCTAAAATGGAGCCTTAGGTTTGACTATTTTACTACTCATCATGCCTCTTCTACTAGTTGTTTACCTCTTCAATCTTGTTTACCTTAAATATTTGTGATGCTCCACTTTGTACTGTGTATAAATAAGATTTTACTTACCGGTAAATCTATTTCTCGTAGTCCGTAGTGGATGCTGGGGACTCCGTAAGGACCATGGGGATAGACGGGCTCCGCAGGAGACATGGGCACTTTAAGAAAGAATTTAGGTTCTGGTGCGCACTGGCTCCTCCCTCTATGCCCCTCCTTTAGATCTCAGTTAGAGAAACTGTGCCCAGAAGAGTTGACAGTACAAGGAAAGGATTTTGGTAATCCAGGGCAAGATTCATACCAGCCACACCAATCACACCGTATAACATGTGAAAACAACCAGTTAACAGCATGACAAACGACCAGAGCATCAGGTCAAACCCTGATGCAACCATAACATAACCCTTATTTAAGCAATAACTATATACAAGCATTGCAGAAGAAGTCCGCACTTGGGACGGGCGCCCAGCATCCACTACGGACTACGAGAAATAGATTTACCGGTAAGTAAAATCTTATTTTCTCTAACGTCCTAGTGGATGCTGGGGACTCCGTAAGGACCATGGGGATTATACCAAAACTCCCAAACGGGCGGGAGAGTGCGGATGACTCTGCAGCACCGAATGAGCAAACACAAGGTCCTCCTCAGCCAGGGTATCAAACTTGTAGAACTTTGCAAAAGTGTTCAAACCTGACCAAGTAGCCGCTCGGCAAAGCTATAATGCCGAGACCCCTCGGGCAGCCGCCCAAGAAGAGCCCACCTTCCTTGTGGAGTGGGCTTTTACTGATTTTGGAAGCAGCAATCCAGCCGCAGAATGAGCCTGCTGAATCATGTTACAGATCCAGCGAGCAATGGTTTGCTTTGAAGCAGGAGCACCCAGCTTGTTGGGTGCATACAGGATAAACAGCGACTCAGTTTTCCTGACTCTAGCCGTTCTGGCTACATAAACCTTCAAAGCACTGACCACATCTAGTAACTCGGAATCCTCCAAGTCACGAGTAGCCACAGGCACCACAATAGGTTGATTCATATGAAAGGATGACACCACTTTTGGCAGAAATTGTGGACGGGTCCGCAATTCTGCCCTGTCCATATGAAAAACCAGATAGGAGCTTTTATGTGACAAAGCCGCCAACTCTGACACACGCCTAGCCGAAGCCAAGGCTAATAGCATGACCACCTTCCACGTGAGATATTTCAACTCCACCGTTTTAAGTGGTTCAAACCAGAGGGATTTCAGGAAACTTAACAACACGTTAAGATCCCAAGGTGCCACTGGAGGCACAAAAGGAGGCTGAATATGCAGCACTCCCTTTACAAACGTCTGAACTTCAGGTAGAGAAGCCAACTCCTTTTGAAAGAAAATGGATAGAGCCGAAATCTGGACCTTAATGGAACCCAATTCTAGGCCCAAATTCACTCCGGACTGTAGAAAGTGAAGGAAACGGCCCAGCTGGAATTCCTCCGTAGGAGCATTCCTGGCCTCACACCAAGCAACATATTTTCGCCATATACGGTGATAATGTTGAGCTGTCACGTCCTTCCTAGCCTTTATCAGCGTAGGAATGACCTCATCCGGAATGCCTTTCTCTGCTAGGATCCGGCATTAAACCGCCATGCCGTCAAACGCAGCCGCGGTAAGTCTTGGAACAGACAGGGCCCCTGTTGCAACAAGTCCTGTCTTAGAGGAAGAGGCCACGGGTCCTCTGTGAGCATTTCTTGCAGATCTGGATACCAAGTCCTTCGTGGCCAATCTGGAACAATGAGGATTGTTCTCACTCCTCTTTTTCTTATTATCCTCAGCACCTTGGGTATGAGAGGAAGAGGAGGAAATACATAGACCGACTGGAACACCCATGGTGTGACCAGGGCGTCCACAGCTATCGCCTGAGGGTCTCTTGACCTGGCGCAATACCACTGTAGCTTTTTGTTGAGGCGGGATGCCATCATGTCCACCTGTGGCAGTTCCCACCGACTTGTAATCTGTGCAAAAAATTCCTGATGAAGTCCCCATTCTCCCGGGTGGAGGTCGTGTCTGCTGAGGAAGTCTGCTTCCTAGTTGTCCACTCCCGGGATGAACACTGCTGACAGTGCGCTTACGTGATTCTCCACCCAGCGAAGAATTCTGGTGGCTTCCGCCATCGCCACCCTGCTCCTTGTGCCGCCTTGGCGGTTTACATGAGCCACTGCGGTGATGTTGTCTGACTGAATCAGAACCGGTTGGTCGCGAAGCAGGGTCTCCGCTTGACGTAGGGCATTGTATATGGCCCTTAGTTCCAGGATGTTGATGTGAAGGCAAGTCTCTTGACTTGACCACAACCCTTGGAAATTTCTTCCCTGTGTGACTGCTCCCCAACCTCGGAGGCTTGCGTCCGTGGTCACCAGGACCCAGTCCTGAATGCCGAATCTGCGGCCCTCGAGAAGGTGAGCGCTCTGCAGCCACCACAGGAGTGACACCCTGGCCCTGAAGATGTGATCCGGACCACTTGTCCAGTAAGTCCCATTGAAAGGTCCTCGCATGGAACCTGCCGAAGGGAATGGCCTCGTATGATGCCACCATCTTTCCCAGGACTCGAGTGCAGTGATGTACTGACACCTGTTTTGGTTTTAATAGGTTCCTGACCAGTGTCATGAGTTCCTGAGCTTTCTCTATCGGGAGATAAACCCTTTTCTGGTCTGTGTCTAGAATCATGCCCAGGAAAGGCAGACGAGTCGTAGGAACCAACTGCGACTTCGGAATATTCAGAATCCAGCCGTGTTGCCGTAACACTTCCAGAGAAAGTGCAACGCTGTTCAGCAACTGCTCTCTTGATCTCGCTTTAATGAGGAGATCGTCCAAGTACGGGATAATGGTGACCCCTTGCTTCCGCAGGAGTACCATCATTTTCGCCATTACCTTGGTAAATATTCTCGGTGCCGTGGAGAGACCAAACGGCAATGTCTGAAATTGGTAATGACAATCCTGTACCACAAATCTGAGGTACGCCTGATGAGGTGGATAAATGGTGACATGAAGGTGTATGCATCCTTTATGTCCAGAGACACCATAAAATCTCCCCCTTCCAGGCTTGCGATGACCGCTCTCAGCGATTCCATCTTGAACTTGAACCTTTTCAGGTATATGTTCAGGGATTTTAAATTCAATATGGGTCTGACCGAACCGTCCGGTTTCGGGACTACAAACATGGTCGAATAATAACCCCTTCCCTGTTGAAGGAGGGGAACCTTGACCACCACCTGTTGAAGATACAATTTGTGAATTGCAGTTAACACTATTTCCCTCTCGTGGGGGGAAGCTGGTAGGGCCGATTTGAGGTATCGGTGAGGGGGCATCTCTTCGAATTCCAGCTTGTATCCCTGAGACACAATTTCTATCGCCCAGGGATCCACCTGGGAGTGAACCCACTTGTGGCTGAAATTTCGAAGACGTGCCCCCACCGGGCCTAGCTCCGCCTGTGGAGCCCCAGCGTCATGCGGTGGATTTTGTAGAGGCCGGGGAGGACTTCTGTTCCTGGGAACTAGCTGTGTTGTGCAGCTTCTTACCTCTGCCCCTGCCTCTGGCAAGAAAGGACGCACCTCGGACTTTCTTGTTTCTTTGTGATCGAAAGGACTGCATTTGATAATACGGTGCTCTCTCTTAGGCTGTAAGGGAATAAAAGGCAAAAAATTTGACTTTCCAGCTGTAGCTGTGGAGACCAGGTCCGAGAGACCCTCCCCAAACAATTCCTCACCCTTGTAAGGTAAAACCTCCATATGCTTTTTTGAGTCGGCATCACCTGTCCATTGCCGAGTCCACAGGACCCTTCTGGCAGAAATCGACATAGCATTTATTCTAGAACCCAGTAGACTAATGTCTCTTTGAGCATCTCTCATATATAGGACAGCGTCTTTAATATGCCCCAGGGTCAACAATACAGTATCCTTGTCTAAGGTATCAATTTCCTCAGATAAGGTATCCGTCCATGCTGCTACAGCACTCAACACCCAGGCCGACCCGATTGCCGGCCTCCGTAAGGTACCTGAATGTGTATAAATGGACTTCAGGGTAACCTCCCGTTTGCGATCCGCAGCATCTTTGAGGGTAGCCGTATCCTGTGACGGCAGGGCTACCTTCTTGGATAAGCGTGTTAAAGCTTTGTCCACCCTAGGGGAGGATTCCCAGCGTAACCTGTCCGTTGGCGGGAAAGGATACGCCATAAGAATCCTTTTGGAAATCTGCAGTTTTTTATCTGGAGATTCCCAAGCCTTTTCACATAACTCATTTAGCTCGTGTGAGGGGGGAAAGGTTACCTCCGGCTTCTTTTCCCCATACATATGCACCCTCTTGTCAGGGACTGGGGTTTCCTCTGTGATGTGCAACACATCCTTAATTGCTATAATCATATAACGGATGGATTCAGACAATTTTGTCTGTAACTTTGCATCATCGTAATCGACACTGGAGTCAGAATCCATGTCGGTATCTGTGTCAACAGTTTGGGATAGTGGGCGCTTCTGAGACCCTGACGGCCTCTGCGACATAGGATCAGGCACGGGTTGGGACCCTGACTCAAAACACAAATGTGTGTCAGTCCCCTTTCAAAGCGCTCCCTTTAACTTGCAGCTGTGTTTCTTTTTATGTAGCAGATCAGCCTCAGAACTGCTTAAGCAAAAACTTGTATCTTACACCAGAACAAAAAAAGACTTTCACAGCACTGTTCTTAAAACCAGTCTCTAAAGGATACCAGGATTTCCAAATCAATATAAATTATTCATATATCTGATCCAAAAAAGGGCAATTATACTCTGGTATATTTGAATGGTATTATTTCTCCAGTGTATACCAGGTTGTTCAAATAATAATCTGTTATATGTCCACTTAAAAGTGAATGATTTTCCAATATGATGTCAGGGAAAGTTAAAAAGACACGCTTTATTTTTAAAAAATCCACCATTAAAAATCAATCCGTACTTTCATTATCCAGTACATGAATATATATCTTCTTTCTCGTACACAGCAGCAATCAGAAACATTGGGTTTGGCAGTTAGGTTCTGGGATGGATGGATATTCCCAGGTGGGAGCTCACCAAATCCGCTGGACGCCGATGTCTAATGCGGGGGCTTTCTATTCGGGAATTGCGTTACCCGTGAATCGTAACCGTTCCCTCCGCTGGCTGTCCTCCGGCTGTGAACCTCCCGGCGCTGCACGCACCTTCGACCGCTCTGCTCTCCTCCCGTTACGGAATGCTTTCTGCTGTCTCCCGGATAGTGACCACGTCCGCCTGCTGCCGCCCTGACTGTCCCGAGACTTCAGCTTTTTCTAACTTTTTATGCAAGGAATTAACATTATCATTTAAAACCTTCCACATATCCATCCAATCAGGTGTCGGCGCCGTCGGCGGAGACACCACATTCATTTGCTCCCGCTCTGCTTCCACATAGCCTTCCTCATCGGACATGTCGACACAAGCGTACCGACACACCACACACACAGGGAATGCCCTCTCTGAAGACCGTTCCCCCACAAGGCCCTTTGGAGAGACAGAGAGAGAGTATGCCAGCACACACCCCAGCGCTATAAACCCAGGAATAACACAGTAACTTAATGTTAATCCAGTAGCTGCTGTTTATATTGCTTTTTGCGCCTAATTATGTGCCCCCCCTCTCTTTTTACCCTCTTCTACCGTGTATCTGCATGGGAGAGCCTGGGGAGCCTCCTCTCAGCGGAGCTGTGGAGAAAAAATGTCGCTGGTGAGTGCTGAGGAAGAAGCCCCGCCCCCTCGGCGGCGGGCTTCTGTCCCGCTTAAATATGCAATTTTGTTGCGGGGGCTCATACTTACATACAGTGCCCAGCTGTATATATGCTTAACTTTGCCAAAAAAGGTCCCAAATGCTGCCCAGGGCGCCCCCCCCCCCGCGCCCTGCACCCTTACAGTGACCGGAGTATGTGTAGGTGTGTGGAGCAATGGCGCACAGCTGCAGTGCTGTGCGTTACCTCAGTGAAGAACACGGAGTCTTCTGCCGCCTGTGAAGTCTTCTTTGCTTCTCATACTCACCCGGCTTCTGTCTTCCGGCTCTGCGAGGGGGGCGGCGGCGCGGCTCCGGGACCGGACGGCGAGGGTGAGATCCTGCGTACCGATCCCTCTGGAGCTAATGGTGTCAAGTAGCCTAAGAAGCAGGACCTAGCTTTAGAGAGTAGGGCTGCTTCTCTCCCCTCAGTCCCACGATGCAGGGAGTCTGTTGCCAGCAGAGCTCCCTGAAAATAAAAAACCTAACAAAATACTTTCTCTCAGAAAACTCAGGAGAGCTCACTGAAAAGCACCCAGCTCGTCTGGGCACAGTATCAAACTGAGGTCTGGAGGAGGGGCATAGAGGGAGGAGCCAGTGCACACCAGAACCTAAATTCTTTCTTAAAGTGCCTATGTCTCCTGCGGAGCCCGTCTATCCCCATGGACCTTACGGAGTCCCCAGCATCCACTAGGACGTTAGAGAAAAGTTGTTTAATACTGATGTTTTTTTACCATCCCTTTTTCCTTCTCCTGTTATATTTTCCTATTATTCCTTTATTATTGTTTTTTTTTTTTAAATGTACGTAAACATCATGGTTTGGGCGCTCAAATGGGAGTATTAGAGCGCACAAACCTGTACTTTATACGGCGAGCATCCAATGGGGACAACTACTGAATAGCCTTGGTGGGCGCCAAACATGTTTGGTTCCCACAAAACAATTGAATCTGCCCCTTATACTATTATCCTTATCTTAATACAGATCTAAGCATTGACATTATGAGTGCACATGTGCAGTTTGGAAATGTGCATTTTACAAACAAATACACACACAAAAGGATTACATTCAGGAGCAACACATATTAACACTTATTTTCATATTTACTTTCATCCCTATCGTGTGTTTTGTTTCAATGTAATACATTTCCTTCCTTCACTTTTCACTACTTTACCTCTCACTACTTTATCTCTCACTAATTTACCCCTGCTCTTTTCAGCAGCCTCCCTCACTAACCTATTTTCACTATATATTTTTTCACCTTTGTGTTGCCCTGGGGTCACTCAGCTGCTTCATTTTGGGGGGTCCCGCGCCCTAGATTTGTACCCCCCAAAATGTTAGGGACTTACCCGACTAATGAGGTCACCTGGTCGCGGTGGGCAAGCCGTTACTTATGGCCATAACTATGCTAAGAACCTCGCTTAAAATGCTAAATTTTATTGCAATGATTATTATTAATAAATTGGTAATGTTTGAGTTGTGCACCTGCAACCTTTTTCTTTGTATGCAGTTCTACTGAAAGGTCTCCGCAGGGTCGCACCTCTCATTACCGGTGTGCACCCCAGGACCCCTTCCCTGTTTACATTCAATTTAAAAAGAACCTAAAGCCCCATACACACTGGACGAGAAAGTAAAAGATCTCGCTCAGAAAGGCCAATCTGAGCGAGATCTTTCACAATCTCGTCTGGTGTGTATACTCAATGTCGTTAACAATGCACACTCCCGCGCATCGTTAACGACCCCCTCCCTCGTCTCAACATGTACAGACAAGCGCGGTCCTCGTTAATGACAGCCATGCCCCAGGTGTCTTTCCCCCCGCCGTCACTCCCTTTCCCTCTGGCATTGGCAAGTATGTATGCACTTGCCGATGTCGGCACCCCGCCAGGTCTCCGCCGCCAATATCGGCATCAGGGAGCTCGGCTAGGGTGTATGGGGCTTAACAGTGCTCTGGAAAAAAAGCTTCCAAAAGACTGAACACAAGAGTGCGTATGAGGAGTGCCATGTACTCATGAGCCACCTGCAGTAAATATATTGAACGCAACATAATGCACAATAATTTCCCGTTGTAAATCTGAATCAAGCTTAGAAAACACGGCACAAATGACCAAAGTCCTTTTTATAAATGCATCATTTAATATAGAACACTGAGCAGGCAATTCTTGCAGTTCAATAAATCTAGCAGTGTTTGGCACCAACACCAAACAGGGGGTAAAAGCTGCAGCTCACTACCTGAAACATGTTTAATCAGGGCCTTCTCAACCAAGAGGCTGATCAGGCTGCATCCTGGAGTGCTGAGTCCTGGGGGGAGCGGCGGGTGCGACGGACATCACGTGCATCATGACGTCACGCGCTGTACCCCGTCCACGCTCCCAGAGCCGCTGCAGCCGTTAAAGAGTATGGCAGGCAATGGTGGGCTGACCCTTCCCAGGAAGAGGATCGCCAACTCCCCAACCAGTGCTGCAGTTCAACTTGTCTCTACCCAGGTGAGGTGCGGACTCTCACTATGGAGGGCAGAAGCCATCTGTTGATGAACATAAGCAGCTGCAGGATGTCAGCAGGAGAAGAGACGGCAATGTGTGCTAGAGGGGAGCAGGTGCTCGGTGTGAGGGGAGCAGGTGATCGGTGTGAGGGGAGCAGGTGGGGGCGACAGACAGTGTGAGGGCAAGCAGTGTGCGCTGTATAGGGGGACAGGCAGCTGTTTGGGTTTTTTAACACAGTGGCTGCCTACTTGAAGTAGGAACGAAGAGGACCGATCTACACCGTATAAGGCGAATATAAATTATTTATTTTACATATACCCCGTGGATTCTACGTTGGCATGGGGACCGTGGGGCTCTGTGGAACACTGGGTAAGTGTAAAATATAAGTGAAAATTTATTTATTTCTTTTGGGGGGGGGGGGCGCCCACTTTTGTATTAGCCTAGGGCGGCTGGAACCCTTAATCAGACCCTGTGTTTAATTGTGTATGTTTTAGTCTGGGTACGAGATGTCGGTTGGCGATACGCACTGAACGATATGGCGCATGATGCGCTATGCCATTCATGAGGCAGAGGCGGTTGCTGGGCGGGAGGGGGCTGGACAGCGGCGTTAAGCCGCCGTAAAGGGCCATGTGCTGTGCGTCCCCCCGCATGTCTATGGACATGATCGTAGCCCTGCAAAATTTTGCAGGGCTACGATCAACTCGGAATGACCCCCATTGTCCAGTGTGTATGCACAATAAAGATACAGATGTGCATATTGTCCAGTGCATATTGTCTACCCCCACCAGTATAAATAATAAGTCAATATACTGTGTAAGGACGTGCCATTGTGGGGGCGGAGCTTCTTCCTCACGCAGCCAGCACACTACTCAGCGCCATTTTCTCTCTCTCCTCAGGCTGCAGAGAACACGCTGGTCCTCTCCTCCACTTCTGACAAGTACAGGGTGCTATAAAGGGGGGGCACAAAGCGATTGTGGTGCATTTGATAGTGTATATTACTATTTAAAAGCGCTTTTGGGCTGTGGACATACTGTGTTCACAGGCAATACTGGCGCTGGGTTTGTGAACTGGCTGCTCCTATCCTGTGTCCCTCTGACAAATTTTACTGTGGGTCTGTCCCTAAAATAAGTCCCAGTGTGTCTGTGAGTGTGGTGTACACGTGTGAGGCATGTCTGAGGCAGGGAGTTCCTCCCTGGAGGAAGCCATTTTAGGGACACAGAGTTGTAATGTGGTGGCGCTACCGGCATACCAAGAGCCTGCATGGGTGAAAAAGCTACGTGACAGTATGCATCTGATTAACCGTAGATTGTGTAAGTCTGAATCTAAGGCTGCATGCTGGAGAAAATCTGTGGAAGATGTGATTTTTCAGGATGCTGTTATTCCTTAAGCGGGCGGCCCCTCTGGGTCACATAAGAGACCATTTGCAAATGTTGTAAACACTGATACCGACACGGATTCTGATTCTTGTGTCGACGATAGTGAATCCAGAGAGATAGATCATAAATTGGCAGAAAGTATACAATATATGATTGTGGCTATAAGGGACGTGTTGGAGGTTACATAAAGCACTCCTGTACCTCAGGAGAAAGCTTATTTATGTAAGGAAAAGAAATCCAAAGTCACGTTCCCTCCTTCACACGAACTAAACGCTCTGTTTGAAGGGATGCGGGTGAATCCTGATAAAAAAATCGTATTCCCAAAAGGATTCACATAGCTTATCCTTTCCCGGTTGAAGACAGGAAAAAATGGGAGTCACCCACTGTGTTAGACAGTGCACTTTCCAGGTTGACAAAGAAGGTAATTCTCCCTGCTCCTGGCACGGCTTCTCTTAAAGAGCCGGCACACCGCAAAATGGAAACGACATTGAAATCCATTTATGTTACCAATGGTACACTGCTCAGGCCCACTATTGCCTGCGCATGGGTGAGTGGCGCTATTGAAAAATGGTCAGAAAGCGTGTCATCAGAAATTGACACGACTGACAAAGATGAGATACATGCTGGAAGCAATGAAGGATATTGGACTCTTGAGTTCACAAGCCGCTACCATGGCAGTATCGGCTAGGCGGGTGTTATGGATTCGCCAGTGGAACGTGGATGCAGATTCCAAAAGAAACATGGAGGCTCTCCCATATAAAGGTGAGGCCTTATTTGGCTATGGCCTGGATGCATTAGTCTTGGTGGCTACCGCAGGTAAGTCAACATTTTTGCCCTCTGCGCCTGCACCGGCAAAAAAGACCTATCACCCGCAAATGCAGTCCTTTCGGCCCAATAAATACAAAAAGACGAGAGGTTCCCCCTTCTTTGCAGGTAGGGGAAGGGGAAAGAAGCCCACACCGGCTCCAGGTTCCCAAGAGCAAAAGTCTACCCCTAATTCTGCCAAATCCCCAGCATGACGCTGGAACTCCCTTGCGGGAGGCCGCTCAGGTGGGGGCACGTCTCAAAATCTTCAGCCAGGATAGGATTCTGGCTGGCCTGGACCCCTGGGTGTTGCAAATAGTATCCCAGGGATACAAACTAGAGTTTCAAGACGTTCCCCCATGCCGATTTTTCAAATCGACCTTGCCAGCTTCTCCGCCAGAGAGAAACAGTAACAGCGGCAATCCAAAAATTATGTCAAGACCAGGTCATAGTCTTGGTACCGTTGTCACAACAAGGGCGGGGTTTTTATTCAAGCCTCTTTGTTGTTCCGAAGCCGGACGGCTCGGTCAGACCGATCCTAAATCTAAAAGATCTGAATTTCTTCCTGAAAAGGTTCAAGTTCAAGATGGAATCACTTCGGGTGGTGATTGCCAGTCGGGAGGAGGGGGACTACTTGGTGTCGGTGGACATAAAGGATGCTTACCTGCATGTTCCCATTTATCCTCCTCACCAGGCTTATCATGATTCAGGATTGCCATTACCAATTCCAGATGTTACCTTTCGGTCTCTCCACGGCGCCGAGTGTATTCACCAAGGTGATGGCGGAGATGATGGTCCTCCTTCGTCAGAAAGGAGTCAATATAATCCCTTATCTGGACGACCTCCTGATAAAGGCAAGATCCAGGGAGCAGTTATTACAAAACATATCCCTCTCCCTGTCAATACTCCAACAAAGTCACAGTTGGAACCGACGACAAGGTTGTCTTTCCTCGGGATGACTCTGGACACAGAAGTTCAGAGAGTATTTCTTCTGCTGGAAAAGGCTCTGGAAATCCAGAAAATGGTAAAACAGATATTGAAACCATCAAGTGTGTAGATCCATCAGTGCATTCGGTTGTTGGGGAAGATGGTGGCGGCCTACGAGGCCATACAGTTTGGCAGGTTCCATGTCAAGAGTATTCCAGTGGGACCTGTTGGACAAGTGGTCGGGGTCACACCTACACATGCACAGAAAGATAATCCTGTCGTCAAAAACCAGGATTTCGCTCCTGTGGTGGTTGCACAGCTCTCACCTGCTAGAGGGACGCAGGTTCGGGATTCAGGACTGGGTTCTAGTAATCACGGATGCAAGTCTCCGAGGCTGGGGAGCAGTCTCTCAGGGAGAAAACTTCCAGGGACATTGGTCACAACAGGAAGCCTGCCTTCACATAAACGTTCTGGAGCTAAGAGCCATTTACAACGGCCTTCAACAAGCGGTACATCTTCTTCAAGACCGTCCCGTGCAGATCCAGGCGGACAATGTAACAGCAGTTGCATACATAAACAGGCAGGGCGGAACGAAAAGCAGAGCGGCAATGGCAGAGGCGACAAAAATCCTCCGCTTGGCAGAAAAACCATCTACAAGCTCTGTCGGCAATATTCATTCCGGGAGTAGACAACTGGGAAGCAGACTTCATCAGCAGACACGATCTCCACCAGGAGAGTGGGGCTACCACCAAGAAGTCTTCGTAGAGGTGACAAGTCTTTGGGGAGTTCCTCAAATAGACATTATGGCGTCTCGTCTCAACAAGAAGCTTCAGAGATACTGTTCCAGGTCGAGAGACCCTCAAGAAGTAGCAGTGGATGCACTGGTGACCCAGTGGGTGTTTCCGTCAATGTATGTTTTCCCTCCACTTCCACTAATCCCAAAAGTACTCAGGATCATAAGAAAGACAAGGGTTCGAGCAATCTTCATTGCCCCAGACTGGCCAAGAAGGGCTTGGTACCCAGATCTTCAGCAGTTACTCATAGGAGATCCTCGGCCTCTTCCTCTTCGGGAGGACCTGCTGCAGTAGGGGCCGTGTGTGTACCAAGACTTACCGCGGCTACGTTTGACGGCATGGCTGTTGAGCGCCGTATCCTAGCCAGGAAGGGTATTCCTAAGGAGGTCATCCCCACCCTTATTCTGGCCAGAAAGGGAGTAACGTCAATACATTACCACCGTATTTGAGAAAATATGTGTCTTGGGTGTGAATCCAAGAAAGCTCCTATGGAAGAGTTTCACTTAGGACGTTTTCTCCATTTTTTGCAGGATGGTGTGGAGACGGGCCTACGATTGGGATCAATCAAGATCCAGATTTTGGCCTTGTCAGGGTTCTTCCAAAAACAATTGGCTTTTCTTCCAGAGGTTTAGACCTTCGTGAAAGGGGTTCTGCACATCCAGCCTCCATTCGTGCCTCCAGTGGCACCATGGGACCTTAACGTGGTATTGCAGTTCCTTCAATCGGATTGGTTTGAGCCTCTACAAAAGATAGAGTTGAAGTTGCTCACTTGGAAAGTGGTGATGCTTTTGGCATTGGCATCTGCAAGGCGGGTGTCTGAATTGGGGGCCTTGTCTCACAAGAGCCCTTACCTGATTTTCCATGAACATAGGGCAGAGTTGCGAACTCGCCAACATTTTCTTCCAAAGGTGGTTTCTGCTTTTCACATAAACCAACCTATTGTGGTGCCAGTAGTTACTGGCGCATTCACCGATTCAAAGTCTCTAGATGTGGTTAGAGCTTTGAAAATCTATGTTGCTAGAACAGCTCGTATACGGAAAACAGAGGCTCTGTCTGTCCTGTATGATCACAACAAGATTGGCTGTCCTGCTTCCAAGCAGACTAGTGCACGTTGGATTAGAAATACGATTCAGCAAGCTCATACTATGGCTGGATTGCCGTTACCGACGTCGGTAAAGGTCCACTCCACTAGGAAGGTGGGCTCGTCCTGGGTGGCTGCCTGGGGGGTCTCGGCATTACACCTTTGCCGAGCAGCTACTTGGTCAGGGTCAAACACATTTGCTAAGTTCTACAAGTTTGACACCTTGGCCGATGAGGACCTAAAGTTTGGTCAATCGGTGCTGCAGGGTCATCCGCACTCTCCCGCCCGTACTGGAGCTTTGGTTTAGACCCCATGGTCTTGATGTCGTCCCCAGCATCCTCTAGGACTTATGAGAAAATAGGATTTTGATAACCTACCGGTAAATCCTTTTCTCCTAGTCCGTAGAGGATGCTGGGCGCCCGTCCCAGTGCGTACTTTACCTGCAGTTATCTTGGTTTCCGCATGATGCTGCAATTAGTACATGCCTGTTGGCGTGTGTTATGTTGAATGCCATGTGTGCGGCATGGTTGAGGGTGTGAGTTGGTAGATATCTCACCACTAGTTAAGTAATTCCTTTCCTCGAAATGTCAGTCTCCCTGGGCACAGTTCCTACAACTGAGGTCTGGAGGAGGGGCATAGAGGAAAAAATAAGAATTTACTTACCGATAATTCTATTTCTCGGAGTCCGTAGTGGATGCTGGGGTTCCTGAAAGGACCATGGGGAATAGCGGCTCCGCAGGAGACAGGGCACAAAAAGTAAAGCTTTAGGATCAGGTGGTGTGCACTGGCTCCTCCCCCTATGACCCTCCTCCAAGCCAGTTAGGTACTGTGCCCGGACGAGCGTACACAATAAGGGAGGAATTATGAATCCCGGGTAAGACTCATACCAGCCACACCAATCACACCGTACAACTTGTGATCTAAACCCAGTTAACAGTATGATAACAGCGGAGCCTCTGAAAAGATGGCTCACAACAATAATAACCCGATTTTTGTAACTATGTACAAGTATTGCAGATAATCCGCACTTGGGATGGGCGCCCAGCATCCACTACGGACTCCGAGAAATAGAATTATCGGTAAGTAAATTCTTATTTTCTCTATCGTCCTAGTGGATGCTGGGGTTCCTGAAAGGACCATGGGGATTATACCAAAGCTCCCAAACGGGCGGGAGAGTGCGGATGACTCTGCAGCACCGAATGAGAGAACTCCAGGTCCTCTTTTGCCAGGATATCAAATTTGTAGAATTTTACAAACGTGTTCTCCCCTGACCACGTAGCTGCTCGGCAGAGTTGTAATGCCGAGACCTCTCGGGCAGCCGCCCAAGATGAGCCCACCTTCCTTGTGGAATGGGCCTTAACCGATTTAGACTGTGGCAGGCCTGCCTCAGAATGTGCAAGTTGAATTGTGTTACAAATCCAACGAGCAATCGCCTGCTTAGAAGCAGGCGCACCCAACTTGTTGGGTGCATACAGTATAAACAGCGAGTCAGATCTTCTGACTCCAGCTGTCCTGGAACATATTTTCAGGGCCCTGACAACTCCTAGCAACTTGGAGTCCTCCAAGTCCCTAGTAGGTGCAAGGCACCACAATAAGCTGGTTCAGGTGAAACACTGACACCACCTTAGGGAGAGAACTGGGGACGAGTCCGCAGCTCTGCCCTGTCCGAATGGACAAACAGATATGGGCTTTTTTGAGAAAAAACCACCAATTTGACACTCGCCTGGTCCAGGCCAGGGCCAAGAGCATGGTCACTTTTTATGTGAGATGCTTCAAATCCACATATTTGACTGGTTTTAAACCAATGTGATTTGAGGAATCCCAGAACTACGTTGAGATCCCACAGTGCCACTGGAGGCACAAAAAAGGGGTTTGTATATGCAATACTCCCTTGACAAACTTCTGGACTTCAGGAACTGAAGCCAATTCTTTCTGGAAGAAAATTTACAGGGCCGAATTTGAACCTTAATGGACCCCAATTTGAGGCCCATAGACACTCCTGTTTGCAGGAAATGCAGGAAACGACCGAGTTGAAATTTCTTTGTGGGGCCTTCCTGGCCTCACACCACGCAACATATTTTCGCCACACGTGGTGATAATGTTGTGCGGTCACCTCCTTTCTGGCTTTGACCAGGGTAGGAATGACCTCTTCCGGAATGCCTTTTTTCCCTTAGGATCCGGCTTTCCATCGCCATGCCGACAAACGCAGCTGCGGTAAGTCTTGGAACAGACATGGTACTTGCTGAAGCAAGTCCCTTCTTAGCGGCAGAGGCCATAAGACCTCTGTAAGCATCTCTTGAAGTTCCGGGTACCAAGTCCTTCTTGGCCAATCCGGAGCCATGAGTATAGTTCTTACTCCTCTACGTCTTATAATTCTCAGCACCTTAGGTATGAGAAGCAGAGGAGGGAACACATACACCGACTGGTACACCCACGGTGTTACCAGAACGTCCACATCTATTGCCTGAGGGTCTCTTGACCTGGCGCAATACCTGTCCCGTTTTTTGTTCAGACGGGACGCCATCATGTCCACCTTTGGTATTTCCCAACGGTTTACAATCATGTGGAAAAAACTTCTCAATGAAGTTTCCACTCTCCCGGGTGGAGGTCGTGCTGAGGAAGTCTGCTTCCCAGTTTCCATTCCCGGGATGAAAAACTGCTGACAGTGTTATCACATGATTTTCCGCCCAGCGAAAAGTCCTTGCAGTTTCTGCCATTGCCCTCCTGCTTCTTGTGTCGCCCTGTCTGTTTACGTGGGCGACTGCCGTGATGTTTTTCCCACTGGATCAATACCGGCTGACCTTGAAGCAGAGGTCTTGCTAAGCTTAGAGCATTATAAATTTACCCTTAGCTCCAGTATATTTATGTGGAGAAAAGTCTCCATACTTGATCACACTCCCTGGAAATTTTTTCCTTGTGTGACTGCTCCCCAGCCTCTCAGGCTGGGCTCCGTGGTTACCAGCATCCAATCCTGAATGCCGAATCTGCTGCCCTCTAGAAGATGAGCACTCTATAACCACCACAGGAGAGACTCCTTGGATATTGGGTTATCCGCTGATGCATCTGAAGATGCGATCCGGACCATTTGTCCAGCAGATCCCACTGAAAAGTTCTTACGTGAAATCTGCCGAATGGAATTGCTTCGTAGGAAGCCACCATTTTTACCAGGACCCTTGTGCAATGATGCACTGTTTTTTAGGAGGTTCCTGACTTGCTCGGATAACTCCCTGGCTTTCTCTTCCGGGAGAAACACCTTTTTCTGGACTGTGTCCAGAATCATCCCTAGGCACAGCAGACGTGTCGTCGGGATCAGCTGCGATTTTGGAATATTTAGAATCCACCCGTGCTGATTGTAGCAGTATCCGAGATAGTGCTACTCCGACCTCCAACTGTTCCCTGGACTATGCCCCTATCAGGAGATCGTCCAAGTAAGGGATAATTAAGACGCCTTTTCTTCGAAGAAGAATCATCAATTCGGCCATTACCTTGGTAAAGACCCCAGGGTGCCGTGGACAATCCAAACGGCAGCGTCTGAAACTGATAGTGACAGTTCTGCACCACGAACCTGAGGTACCCTTAGTGAGAAGGGCAAATTTGGGACATAGAGGTAAGCATCCCTGATGTCCCGGGACACTATATAGTCCCCTTATTCCTGGTTCGTTATCACTGCTCTGAGTGACTTCATCTTAATTTGAACCTTTGTAAGTGTTCAAAAACAAATTTTTAGAATAAGTCTCACCTAGCCTTCTGGCTTCAGTACCACAATATAGTGTGGAATAATACCCCTTTTCTGTAGTAGGAGGGGTAATTTAATTATCACCTGCTGGGAATACAGCTTGTGAATTTTTTCCCATACTACCTCCTTGTCGGAGGGAGACTTGGTAAAGCAGACTTCAGGAGCCTGCGAAGGGGAAACGTCTCGACATTCCCATCTGTACCCCCGGGATACTACTTGTAGGATCCAGGGGTCCTGTACGGTCTCAGCGCCATGCTGAGAACTTGTCAGACGCGGTGGAACGCTTCTGTTCCTGGGAATGGGCTGCCTGCTGCAGTCTTCTTCCCTTTCCTCTATCCCTGGGCAGATATGATCTTATAGGGACGAGAGGACTGAGGCTGAAAAGACGGTGTCTTTTTCTGCAGAGATGTGACTTAGGGTAAAAAACGGTGGATTTTCCAGCAGTTGCCGTGACCACCAGGTCCGATGGACCGACCCCAAACAAGTCCTCTTCCTGTATACGGCCATACTGTGCCGTTTGGAATCTGCATCACCTGACCACTGTCGTGTCCATAACATCTTCTGGCAGTTATGGACATCGCGTTTATTCATGATGCCAGAGTGCAAATATCCCTCTGTGCATCTCGCATATATAGAAATGCTCTATAGTCAATAAAATACTGTCCCTGTCAAGGGTATCAATATTTTTAGTCAGGGAATCCGACCAAGCCACCCTAGCTCTGCACATCCAGGCTGAGGCGATCGCTGGCCGCAGTATAACACCAGTATGTGTGTATATACTTTTTATTATATTTTCCAGCCTTGTCAGCTGGTCCTTGAGGACGGCCCTATCTATAGACGGTACCGCCACTTGTTTTGATAAGCGTGTGAGCGCCTTATCCACCTTAAAGGGTGTTTCCCAACGCGCCCTAACTTCTGGCGGGAAAGGGTATACCGCCCATAATTTTCTATCGGGGGGAACCCACGCATCATCACACACTTTATTTAATTTATCTGATTCAGGAAAAACTATGGTAGTTTTTTCACATCCCACATAATACCCTCTTTTGTGGTACTTGTAGTATCAGAAATACGTAACACCTCCTTCATTGCCTTTAACGTGTGGCCCTAATAAGGAATACGTTTGTTTATTCACCGTCGACACTGGATTCAGTGTCCCTGTCTGTGTCTGTGTCGACCGACTAAAGTAAACGGGCGTTTTAAAACCCTTGACGGTGTTTTTGAGACGTCTGGACCGTACTAATTGTTTGTCGGCCGTCTCATGTCGTCAACCGACCTTGCAGCGTGTTGACATTATCACGTAATTTCCTAAATAAGCCATCCATTCCGGTGTCGACTCCCTAGAGAGTGACATCACCATTACAGGCAATTGCTCCGCCTCCTCACCAACATCGTCCTCCTACCTGTCGACACACACGTACCGACACACAGCACACACACAGGGAATGCTCTGATAGAGGACAGGACCCACTAGCCCTTTGGAGAGACAGAGGGAGAGTTTGCCAGCACACACCAAAAACGCTATAATTATATAGGGACAACCTTATATAAGTGTTTTCCCTTAAAGCATCTTAATATATATATATAAGCATATCGCCAAATTAGTGCCCCCCCTCTCTGTTTTAACCCTGTTTCTGTAGTGCAGTGCAGGGGAGAGCCTGGGAGCCTTCCCTCCAGCCTTTCTGTGAGGGAAAATGGCGCTGTGTGCTGAGGAGATAGGCCCCGCCCCTTTTTCGGCGGCCTCGTCTCCCGCTCTTAACGGATTCTGGCAGGGGTTAAATATCTCCATATAGCCTCCGGAGGCTATATGTGAGGTATTTTTAGCCAAAATAGGTATTCATTTGCCTCCCAGGGCGCCCCCCTCCCAGCGCCCTGCACCCTCAGTGACTGCCGTGTGAAGTGTGCTGAGAGGAAAATGGCGCACAGCTGCAGTGCTGTGCGCTACCTTTAGAAGACTGAGGAGTCTTCTGCCGCCGATTCTGGACCTCTTCTTACTTCAGCATCTGCAAGGGGGCCGGCGGCAAGGCTCCGGTGACCATCCAGGCTGTACCTGTGATCGTCCCTCTGGAGCTGATGTCCAGTAGCCAAGAAGCCAATCCATCCTGCACGCAGGTGAGTTCACTTCTTCTCCCCTAAGTCCCTCGTTGCAGTGATCCTGTTGCCAGCAGGACTCACTGTAAAATAAAAAACCTAAGCTAAACTTTCCTAAGCAGCTCTTTAGGAGAGCCACCTAGATTGCACCCTTCTCGGCCGGGCACAAAAATCTAACTGGCTTGGAGGAGGGTCATAGGGGGAGGAGCCAGTGCACACCACCTGATCCTAAAGCTTTACTTTTTGTGCCCTGTCTCCTGCGGAGCCGCTATTCCCCATGGTCCTTTCAGGAACCCCAGCATCCACTAGGACGATAGAGAAAGCCAGTTCACACCCAATGAAAAGTCTTTAGAGTGCCCATGTCTCCTGCGGATCCCGTCTAAACCCCATGGTCTTGATGTCGTCCCCAGCATCCTCTACGGACTGGGAGAAAAGGATTTACTGGTAGGTTATCAAAATCCTATTATCTTTCATTCTGCAACTGGAGACATTTCAAGGGAAATCTTTATCTTAATTGAGGCAAAATCTTCTCATGACCCTTATTACAGTTCTTCTTAAAGCTGCACTAAAACCTAAAGGGCAAGTACTTTAGCTCACCACCATTAAATGGCTGCAGAAGAGGGTTACAGTCATTAGGTTGACAGCACTGGTCGACATGCAATAGATCAACATGGTCAAAGGTCGACGTGAGGTTTTTTTTTTAAATTAAAACATTTTGAACTTTTTCATACTTTACGATCCACATGGCCTACAATTGGGAACGGTAACCTCCTTGCCCGAATCATGGCAATCGAAGTGAGCCATGCGAGGGGACACGGTGCACTAACTGGGGTTCCCTGCCACTTTACGAATAAAACGACACCAAAAACAGTAAAAAAAAACTCATGTCAACCTTTTTCCATGTCGACCTATTGACCATGTCGACCTATTGCATGCCGACCAATAGAGGTCGACCTAATAACTGTCGACCTAAGTGTGGTCAACCTAATGACCCATACCCTCAGAAGAGTGGTGTATATGTGACAGATGATCTATCAGAAGATGCAATGTCCATAATTGTGGCTTCTAATTAGACGTACCGATCATAACCCCTTTCTAAAGCTTCACATAGCTGTGGTTTTTGTGCAGGACCTTAAGACTAACCATGGAATGTTAAGAAATGTACACACTGTGCGATATGCTCCATGAGCGATATCGCACAGTGTTTCCCCTCCCGGCCCGGATAGCCAGCATACATACTGTGCAATATCGTTAACTATATCGCACAGTGACGTCATGCCGCGGCCAGTCCGTGCATGCAGCTTTGGACAATAAGTCAAAATTGAGCTGCATGCATGGTGGAAAAAGAGGGTCGTTAACGATCCCCGTGAACACGTATCTGTCATCATTTGCAGCATACCCACTGTGAAATATTTTAGTCAATATCGCTCATAAGGGGAAAAATGAGCGATATTGACTGTAATATCGTACAGTGTGTACGGACCTTTAGAGAAGAAGCACTGAGACTTATAGAGGAGGCAGAGCCATGCTGCTCCTGGTGGTAGTGTAGATTTCATAGTGTTACAACCGCAGGATGACCCACTTTCTATAATATATCAGAAACAGAAGCATGTTGGAAACAGGTTCTGATGACAGAGTTTGGGAAATTTTATGATGAACAATACTGAGTTGTACTGTACTAAAAAGACTTGAAAAAACAGAGGTCCACAAACAACTATCATATTCAAATTGATAAAAAGGGCAGTTATAGCAATGTTGTTTATTTGGGGGAAATATATAGGGGCTGATGCTGGGTTGGGAGCAAAGGAGGAAACAAGTAACTTTTCACATGAAACAAACCATGATGCAATTCAAGTAGGGCAAATAACATATTTTTTTGCATGCATGGTAAATACTGACTGCTCTTGTATGTTGGGCCTGATTCATGTTTGTAAGCAAAGCAAAAAACAAGCAACTGAGCAAAACCCTAGCAGCTGAGACAGATGTAACATGTGCACAGAGATTTAGATTTGGGTAGGGAATGTTAAAATTGAAATCTAAATTGCAGTGTAAAAATAAAGCTAACATTTGTGGACTACATGAAAAAGCAGCCAGTATTTACCCTGCACAGAAACAATCAAGGCCATAACTAGGGTGGTGTTGACATTGCTCTGCAGATTCTCTGTGGTAGGAACCAGCCGCCACAATCCGCAGAGCGCCCTCTCTGTTGTATATTACTACTACTGTTTAGGCGAGGAGCACAGCTACTTCTCTTTGTGCAGGGCGCAGCAGAAGTCCTGGCTGTTCTGTGTGACATCTCTCCAGATTAGAGTGACAGTGACTTCCGCCGGGAATACTAAACATTGAAGCCGCTCTGTGGCACAGTGCAACAGGGAAGGTAAGCAGCACAGTAGCTCCTGGAGGAGGTTAGGGGGAAGGATGGGGGTTGTGGGAGGAATGACGAGGAGGAGGAGAAAATAAGATTTTACTCACCGGTAAATCTATTTCTCGTAGTCCGTAGTGGATGCTGGGACTCCGTAAGGACCATGGGGAATAGCGGCTCCGCAGGAGACTGGGCACAACTAAAGAAAGCTTTAGGACTACCTGGTGTGCACTGGCTCCTCCCACTATGACCCTCCTCCAGACCTCAGTTAGGATACTGTGCCCGGAAGAGCTGACACAATAAGGAAGGATTTTGAATCCCGGGTAAGACTCATACCAGCCACACCAATCACACCGTATAACTCGTGATACTATACCCAGTTAACAGTATGAAATATAACTGAGCCTCTCAACAGATGGCTCAACAATAACCCTTTAGTTAAGCAATAACTATAAACAAGTATTGCAGACAATCCGCACTTGGGATGGGCGCCCAGCATCCACTACGGACTACGAGAAATAGATTTACCGGTGAGTAAAATCTTATTTTCTCTGACGTCCTAAAGTGGATGCTGGGACTCCGTAAGGACCATGGGGATTATACCAAAGCTCCCAAACGGGCGGGAGAGTGCGGATGACTCTGCAGCACCGAATGAGCAAACTCTAGGTCCTCCTCAGCCAGGGTATCAAACTTGTAGACTGTTGCAAAAATGTTTGAACCCGACCAAGTAACAGCTCGGCAAAGTTGTAAAGCCGAGACCCCTCGGGCAGCCGCCCAAGAAGAGCCCACTTTCCTCGAGGAATGGGCTTTAACAGATTTAGGGTGCGGCAGTCCAGCCGCAGCATGTGCAAGTTGAATCGTGCTACAGATCCAGCGAGCAATAGTCTGCTTAGAAGCAGGAGCACCCAGCTTGTTGGGTGCATACAGGATAAATAGCGAGTCAGTTTTCCTGACTCCAGCCGTCCTGGAACATATACTTTTCAGGGCCCTGACTACGTCCAGTAACTTGGAATCCTCCAAATCCCAAGTAGCCGCAGGCACCACAATAGGTTGGTTCACATGAAAAACTGATACCACCTTAGGAAGGAATTGGGAACGAGTCCTCAATTCCGCCTTATCCATATAAAATACAGATAAGGGCTTTTGTATGACAAAGCCGCCAATTCTGATACACGCCTGGCAGACGCCAAGGCCAACAGCATGACCACTTTCCACGTGAGGTATTGTAGCTCCACGGATTTAAGTGGCTCAACCCAATGCGACTTCAGGAAATCCAACACCACGTTGAGATCCCACGGTGCCACTTGAGGCACAAACGGGGGCTGACTATGCAGCACTACCTTAACAAAAGTCTGAACTTCAGGCAGTGAAGCCAGTTCTATTTTGGAAGAAAATCGATAGAGCCGAAATCTGGACCTTCATGGAACCCAATTTTAGGCCCATAGTCACCTCTGACTGTAGGAAGTGCAGAAATCGACCTAGCTAAAATGTCTCCTTTGGGGCCTTCCTGGCCTCACAGCACGCAACATATTTCCGCCATATGCGGTGATAATGGTTTGCGTTCACTTCTGTCCTAGCTTTAAATAGCGTAGGGATAACTTCCTCCGGAATGCCCATTTCCTTCAGGATCTGTCGTTCAACCGCCATGCCGTCAAACGCAGCCGCGGTACGTCTTGGAACAGACAGGCCCCCTGCTGCAGCAGGTCCTGTCTGAGCGGCAGAGGCCATGGGTCCTCTGAGATAATTTCTTGGAGTTCTGGGTACCAAGCTCTTCTTGGCCATCCCGGAACAATGAGTATAGTTCTTACTCCTCTCCTTCTTATTATTCTCATTACCCTGGGTAAGAGAGGCAGAGAAGGGAACACATACACCGACTGGTACACCCACGGTGTTACCAGAGCGTCCACAGCTATCGCCTGAGGGTCCCTTGACCTGGCGCAATATCTTTGTAACTGTTTGTTGAGGCGGGACGCCATCATGTCCACCTGTGGTCTTTCCCAACGGTGTACAATCATTTGGAAGACTTCTGGATGAAGTCCCCACTCTCCCGGGTGGAGGTCGTGTCTTTTGAGAAAGTCTGCTTCTCAGTTGTCCACGCCGGGAACGAACACTGCTGACAGTGCTAACACATGATTTTCCGCCCATCGGAGAATCCTTGTGGCTTCTGCCATCGCCATCCTGCTTCTTGTGCCGCCCTGTCGGTTTACATGAGCGACCCCCGTGATGTTGTCTGACTGGATCAGCACCGGCCGGTGTTGAAGCAGGGGTCTAGCCTGACTTAGGGCATTGTAAATGGCCCTTAGTTCCAGAATATTTATGTGTAGGGAAGTCTCCTGACTTTTCCATAGCCTTGGAAGTTTCTTCCCTGTGTGACTGCCCCCCCAGCCTCGAAGGCTGGCATCCGTGGTCACCAGGACCCAGTCCTGTATGCCGAATCTGCGGCCCCCTAGAAGATGAGCACTCTGCAGCCACCACAACAGCGACACCCTGGCCCTTGGAGACAGGGTTATCCGCCGATGCATCTGAAGATGCGACCCGGACCACTTGTCCCACAGATCCCACTGGAAGATTCTTGCATGGGACCTGGCGAATGGAATTTCTTCGTAAGAATCTACCATCTTTCCCAGGGCTCGCGTGCATTGATGCACCGACACCTGTATTTGTATTAGGAGGTCTCTGTCTAGAGACGACAACTCCTTGGACTTCTCCCCAGGGAGAAACACATTTTTATCCTGTTCTGTGTCCAGAACCATACCCAGGAACAGTAGACGCGTCGTAGGAACCAGCTGCGACTTAGGAATAATCAGAATCCAGCCGTGCTGGTGTAGCACTTCCCGAGATAGTGCTACTCCGACGAACAACTGCTCCCTGGACCTCGCCTTTATAAGGAGATCGTCCAAGTACGGGATAATTATTTCGGCCATTACCTTGGTAAATACCTCGGTGCCGGGGACAGACCAACGGCAACGTCTGGAATTGGTAATGACAATCCTGTACCACAATTTTGAGGTACTCCTGGTGAAGAGGGTAAATAAGGACATGCAGGTAAGCATCCTTGATGTCCAGTGATACCATGAAATTCTCCAGGCTTGCAATAATCGCCCTGAGCGATTCCATTTTGAACTTGAACCTTCGTATATAAGTGTTCAAGGATTTCAATTTTAGAATGGGTCTCACCGAACTGTCTGGTTTCGGTACCACAACATTTTGGAATAGTAACCCCGGCCTTGTTGAAGGAGGGGTACCTTGATTTCACCTGTTGGAAGTACAGCTTGTGAATTGCCGCCAGTACTACCTTTCTCCGAGGGCAGCAGGCAAGGCTGATGTGAGGTAACGGCGAGGGGGAGTCGCCTCGAACTCCAGCCTGTATCCCTGTGATACTACTTGCAGAACCTAGGGATCCACCTGTGGGCAAGCCCACTGGTCCCTGAAGTTCCCGAGACGCGCCCCCACCGCCCCTGTCTCCACCTGTGGAGCCCCCGCGTCATGCGGTGGACTCAGAGGAAGCGGGGGAAGATTTTTGATCCTGGGAACTGGCTGTCTGGTGCAGCATTTTCCTTCTTCCCTTGCCTCTGTGCAGAAAGGAAGCGCCTTTGACCCGCTTGCTTTTCTGAAGCCGAAAGGACTGTACCTGAAAATACGGTACTTTCTTAGGCTGTGAGGAAACCTGAGGTAAAAAAATTTCTTCCCAGCTGTTGCTGTGGATACGAGGTCCCAGAGACCATCCCCAAACAATTCCTCACCCTTATAAGGCAGAATCTCCATGTGCCTTTTAAAGGCAGCATCACCTGTCCACTGCCGGGTTTTTAATACCCTCCTGGCAGAATGGACATTGCATTAATTCTGGATGCCAGCCGGCAAATATCCCTCTGTGCATCCTTCATATATAAGACGACGTCTTTAATATGCTCTATGTTAGCAAAATATTATCCCTGTCTAGGGTATTAATATTATCTGACAGGGTATCAGACCACGCTGCAGCAGCACTATTTATGCTGAGGCAATTGCAGGTCTCAGTATAGAACCTGAGTGTGTATATACAGACTTCAGGATAGCCTCCTGCTTTTTATCAGCAGGCTCCTTCAAGGTGGCCGTATCCTAAGACGGCAGTGCCACCTTTTTTGACAAACGTGTGAGCGTCTTATCCACCCTAGGGGATATCTCCCAACGTGACCTATCCTCTGGCGGGAAAGGATACGCCATCAGTAACTTTTTAGAAATTACCAGTTTCTTATTGGGGGAACCCACGCTTCTTCACACACTTCATTCACTCATCTGATGGGGGAACAAAACACTGGCTGCTTTTTCTCCCCAAAAATAAAACCCCTTTTATGTGGTACTTGGGTTCATATCAGAAATGTGTAACACATTTTTTATTGCCGAGATCATGTAACAGATGTTCCTAGTGGATTGTGTATATATCTCAACCTCGTCGACACTGGAGCCAGACTCCGTGTCGACATCTGTGTCTGCCATCTGAGGTAACGGGCTTTTTTTTTTGAGCCCCTGATGGCCTTTGAGACGCCTGGGCAGGCGCGGGCTGAGAAGCCGGCTGTCCCACAGCTGTTTTACGTCATCCAGCCTTCTATGTAAGGAGTTGACATTGTCGGTTAATACCTTCCACCTATCCATCCACTCTGGTGTCGGCCCCACAGGGGGCGACATCCCATTTATCGGCCTCTGCTCCACCTCCACGTAACTTTCCTCATCCCACATGTCGACACAGCCGTACCGACACACAGCACACACACAGGGAATGCTCTGACTGAGGACAGGACCCCACAAAGTCCTTTGGGGAGACTGAGAGAGAGTATGCCAGCACACACCAGAGCGCTATATAATGCAGGGATTAACACTATAACTGAGTGATTTTTCCCCCAATAGCTGCTTGTATAAACAATATTGCGCCTAAATTTAGTGCCCCCCCTCTCTTTTTAACCCTTTGAGCCTGAAAACTATAGGGGAGAGCCTGGGGAGCTGTCTTCCAGCTGCACTGTGAAGAGAAAATGGCGCCAGTGTGCTGAGGGAGATAGCTCCGCCCCTTTTTCGCGGACTTTTCTCCCGCTTTTTAATGAATTCTGGCAGGGGTATTTATCACATATATAGCCTCTGGGGCTCTATATTGTGATATTTTTGCCAGCCAAGGTGTTTTTATTGCTGCTCAGGGCGCCCCCCCCCAGCGCCCTGCACCCATCAGTGACCGGAGTGTGAAGTGTGTATGAGGAGCAATGGCGCACAGCTGCAGTGCTGTGCGCTACCTTGGTGAAGACTGATGTCTTCTGCCGCCGATTTTCCGGACTCTTCTTGCTTCTGGCTCTGTAAGGGGGCCGGCGGCGCGGCTCCGGGACCGAACATCAATGGCCGGTTCCATGCGGTCGATCCCTCTGGAGCTAATGGTGTCCAGTAGCCTAAGAAGCCCAAGCTACCACCAGTTAGGTAGGTTCGCTTCTTCTCCCCTTAGTCCCTCGCTGCAGTGTCTGTTGCCAGCAGATCTCACTGTAAAATAAAAAACCTAAAATATACTTTCTTTCTAGGAGCTCAGGAGAGCCCCTAGTGTGCATCCAGCTCAGCCGGGCACAAGAATCTGGAGGAGGGTCATAGTGGGAGGAGCCAGTGCACACCAGGTAGTCCTAAAGCTTTCTTTAGTTGTGCCCAGTCTCCTGCGGAGCCGCTATTCCCCATGGTCCTTACGGAGTCCCAGCATCCACTTAGGACGTCAGAGAAATGATGATACACAGCACCTGGGAAGGATGATGAAGAATTAGGAGGGGGAGAAATGCAGAGGAGTAGGAGTGAGGAGCTCTACTGTGGCGTAACGTGTATAAGGCATACTACTGTGCAGTGTAATGTGAATAACAGACGCTACTGTGCGATGTGGCATGAGTAACACACACTACTGTGGTGTGTAATGTGACTATTGGACTAATGTACACTTCTGTGCTGTGTAATGTGAATAACGGACACTACTGGGGGGTCTATCACTAGGGAGTGCAAAACAGAGAAATTAAATTTTTTCCTCTATTTAGACGCTCAGTAGCCACGGGATTGACATTTCGTCTCGCAGCTTCCCGAGGTGCAAGAAGAAATGTGCGCTAAGTCGGCACTTAGGGTGTACGAACAGGAGTTTGTATGCACAAAGCTGAACTTTAGACAGATTTAGCCATCTTACACAGCTAAACAGTGTCCGTTTGGGCGCCAAACCACTATTAAATTGTGACAACTGTTTTGGGCGTCTAAACATACCCATTTAGATGGGAAAATCAGATGCTCCAAACAACTGATTCGGCCACTACTGTGTGGTGTAATGTGAAAATGGACACTACTGTGCTATGGGATGTAGTTATGTGACTGGCGATTAGGAGACCACCGGACACATTACCTCCCCCTACATCCTGCACCTTCACAATCCAGACAGTTGGCATGCCGACCAACAGGGACTATTCCCACTGGTGGGTATCCAAGACACCCATAGAGTGGGAACAGAACCTGTGGCAACCGCAGATCACCACCGTGCCCGCTGGGATGCCAGCGTCGGTATGCTGATCGCCAGTCACGCAATACACACCCCTATGCTATGTATTGTGAATAATAGACACTACTGTGCGGTGTGATGTGAATAATTGACTCTACTGTGTGGTGTGGAGTGATATGGGGATCAGTATGAAATCCCACTGGACGGGATCCCGGCGGTCGGAATACCGACACCGGAATCCCGACCAGCACAATCCCGAGAGGGGGGAGAGCGCAGAGGGAGAATATGTCGGGATTGTGCCGGTCGGGAGTCCGGTATCGGTATTCCGACCACCGGGATTCCGTCCGGCGGGATGTTGACCGCATCCCGTGATGTGAATAATGGACACTACTGAGCTGTGTGAACTATTTCTTACTTTACTATCCACGTGGACTACGATTGGGAATAGCAACCTTGCCCGAATCATGGCGAAAGAAGCACTAACTGGGGTTCCCAGTCACTTTACGAAGAAAACGACCCAAATTTTTTTTTTATGTCGGGCGTGTGATGGTCATTTTCGGTTCTGGCCAACGAGGTCGTCTGCGTTTTTCTGCGAAACATGGCGGTGGTGCCCCTGTATACACAACCATGCTGGGCGGCCTTGCCCTGTGCTGGGCAGCCCCCAGCATGTGATTTTAGGGGTCACAGATTTTGCTAAAATAGCAAAATATGCAACCAACTCTGAATAGGCCCCTATGTGCTAGGTTGCAGCAGGTGAACTAGAGGGTCTGCAGGGTTTGGGGTGGGGGGATTGGGATTTAAAATAATAATAATTAAAAAAAACAACAACTGAAACTTTTTTTTTTACTATTTTGGGGTTTAAAAGCCGTGAAACATTGCCGTTCGTTAGAGACCTTCACCAACCATGTTTTTAGGATTTCTAATGTTAACAATCCAGAAATACTGGATTTTATATGATTTATTTTACATCTTTCAATAATGCGAATTTTTGTACTGCTTATTATTAATATTACATCTGAATATGCCGGCATTTCGGCTCGCACCCCTGGGGGTGGCGAGCTGAAACGGGCAAAAAGAGGCCCGTTTGGGCGCCCAAGCGGGACTTTTCGCATCGTGCCCATTAATTTGGTCTAACCCCACCTCTATTGGTGCAATAAAAAAGATAAATTGAATAATCGCCCCTCGATCTCCCATTACATTAAACGAGAGATTGGGTGCAATGTAACAACTGAATATGGGGGGTCATTCCAAAAAGTTGCTGGCTGCGATCAACTCGGAATGACCACCACTGTCCACAAAGTACTCTCAGAGATAGATTAAAATAAGAATTTACTTACCGATAATTCTATTTCTCGGAGTCCGTAGTGGATGCTGGGGTTCCTGAAAGGACCATGGGGAATAGCGGCTCCGCAGGAGACAGGGCACAAAAAGTAAAGCTTTAGGATCAGGTGGTGTGCACTGGCTCCTCCCCCTATGACCCTCCTCCAAGCCAGTTAGGTACTGTGCCCGGACGAGCGTACACAATAAGGGAGGAATTATGAATCCCGGGTAAGACTCATACCAGCCACACCAATCACACCGTACAACTTGTGATCTAAACCCAGTTAACAGTATGATAACAGCGGAGCCTCTGAAAAGATGGCTCACAACAATAATAACCCGATTTTTGTAACTATGTACAAGTATTGCAGATAATCCGCACTTGGGATGGGCGCCCAGCATCCACTACGGACTCCGAGAAATAGAATTATCGGTAAGTAAATTCTTATTTTCTCTATCGTCCTAGTGGATGCTGGGGTTCCTGAAAGGACCATGGGGATTATACCAAAGCTCCCAAACGGGCGGGAGAGTGCGGATGACTCTGCAGCACCGAATGAGAGAACTCCAGGTCCTCTTTTGCCAGGATATCAAATTTGTAGAATTTTACAAACGTGTTCTCCCCTGACCACGTAGCTGCTCGGCAGAGTTGTAATGCCGAGACCTCTCGGGCAGCCGCCCAAGATGAGCCCACCTTCCTTGTGGAATGGGCCTTAACCGATTTAGACTGTGGCAGGCCTGCCTCAGAATGTGCAAGTTGAATTGTGTTACAAATCCAACGAGCAATCGCCTGCTTAGAAGCAGGCGCACCCAACTTGTTGGGTGCATACAGTATAAACAGCGAGTCAGATTTTCTGACTCCAGCTGTCCTGGAACATATTTTCAGGGCCCTGACAACTCCTAGCAACTTGGAGTCCTCCAAGTCCCTAGTAGGTGCAAGGCACCACAATAAGCTGGTTCAGGTGAAACACTGACACCACCTTAGGGAGGGAACTGGGGACGAGTCCGCAGCTCTGCCCTGTCCGAATGGACAAACAGATATGGGCTTTTTTGAGAAAAAACCACCAATTTGACACTCGCCTGGTCCAGGCCAGGGCCAAGAGCATGGTCACTTTTTATGTGAGATGCTTCAAATCCACATATTTGACTGGTTTTAAACCAATGTGATTTGAGGAATCCCAGAACTACGTTGAGATCCCACAGTGCCACTGGAGGCACAAAAAAGGGGTTTGTATATGCAATACTCCCTTGACAAACTTCTGGACTTCAGGAACTGAAGCCAATTCTTTCTGGAAGAAAATTTACAGGGCCGAATTTGAACCTTAATGGACCCCAATTTGAGGCCCATAGACACTCCTGTTTGCAGGAAATGCAGGAAACGACCGAGTTGAAATTTCTTTGTGGGGCCTTCCTGGCCTCACACCACGCAACATATTTTCGCCACACGTGGTGATAATGTTGTGCGGTCACCTCCTTTCTGGCTTTGACCAGGGTAGGAATGACCTCTTCCGGAATGCCTTTTTTCCCTTAGGATCCGGCTTTCCATCGCCATGCCGACAAACGCAGCTGCGGTAAGTCTTGGAACAGACATGGTACTTGCTGAAGCAAGTCCCTTCTTAGCGGCAGAGGCCATAAGACCTCTGTAAGCATCTCTTGAAGTTCCGGGTACCAAGTCCTTCTTGGCCAATCCGGAGCCATGAGTATAGTTCTTACTCCTCTACGTCTTATAATTCTCAGCACCTTAGGTATGAGAAGCAGAGGAGGGAACACATACACCGACTGGTACACCCACGGT
The DNA here is from genome assembly GCF_028390025.1 of Pseudophryne corroboree. Taxonomy (NCBI): domain Eukaryota; kingdom Metazoa; phylum Chordata; class Amphibia; order Anura; family Myobatrachidae; genus Pseudophryne; species Pseudophryne corroboree. Next base: position 321,602,501 of record NC_086444.1, on the reverse strand, counting down.
GTTACCAGAACGTCCACATCTATTGCCTGAGGGTCTCTTGACCTGGCGCAATACCTGTCCCGTTTTTTGTTCAGACGGGACGCCATCATGTCCACCTTTGGTATTTCCCAACGGTTTACAATCATGTGGAAAAAACTTCTCAATGAAGTTTCCACTCTCCCGGGTGGAGGTCGTGCTGAGGAAGTCTGCTTCCCAGTTTCCATTCCCGGGATGAAAAACTGCTGACAGTGTTATCACATGATTTTCCGCCCAGCGAAAAGTCCTTGCAGTTTCTGCCATTGCCCTCCTGCTTCTTGTGTCGCCCTGTCTGTTTACGTGGGCGACTGCCGTGATGTTTTTCCCACTGGATCAATACCGGCTGACCTTGAAGCAGAGGTCTTGCTAAGCTTAGAGCATTATAAATTTACCCTTAGCTCCAGTATATTTATGTGGAGAAAAGTCTCCATACTTGATCACACTCCCTGGAAATTTTTTCCTTGTGTGACTGCTCCCCAGCCTCTCAGGCTGGGCTCCGTGGTTACCAGCATCCAATCCTGAATGCCGAATCTGCTGCCCTCTAGAAGATGAGCACTCTATAACCACCACAGGAGAGACACCCTTGTCCTTGGATATTGGGTTATCCGCTGATGCATCTGAAGATGCGATCCGGACCATTTGTCCAGCAGATCCCACTGAAAAGTTCTTACGTGAAATCTGCCGAATGGAATTGCTTCGTAGGAAGCCACCATTTTTACCAGGACCCTTGTGCAATGATGCACTGTTTTTAGGAGGTTCCTGACTTGCTCGGATAACTCCCTGGCTTTCTCTTCCGGGAGAAACACCTTTTTCTGGACTGTGTCCAGAATCATCCCTAGGCACAGCAGACGTGTCGTCGGGATCAGCTGCGATTTTGGAATATTTAGAATCCACCCGTGCTGATTGTAGCAGTATCCGAGATAGTGCTACTCCGACCTCCAACTGTTCCCTGGACTATGCCCCTATCAGGAGATCGTCCAAGTAAGGGATAATTAAGACGCCTTTTCTTCGAAGAAGAATCATCAATTCGGCCATTACCTTGGTAAAGACCCCAGGGTGCCGTGGACAATCCAAACGGCAGCGTCTGAAACTGATAGTGACAGTTCTGCACCACGAACCTGAGGTACCCTTAGTGAGAAGGGCAAATTTGGGACATAGAGGTAAGCATCCCTGATGTCCCGGGACACTATATAGTCCCCTTATTCCTGGTTCGTTATCACTGCTCTGAGTGACTTCATCTTAATTTGAACCTTTGTAAGTGTTCAAAAACAAATTTTTAGAATAAGTCTCACCTAGCCTTCTGGCTTCAGTACCACAATATAGTGTGGAATAATACCCCTTTTCTGTAGTAGGAGGGGTAATTTAATTATCACCTGCTGGGAATACAGCTTGTGAATTTTTTCCCATACTACCTCCTTGTCGGAGGGAGACTTGGTAAAGCAGACTTCAGGAGCCTGCGAAGGGGAAACGTCTCGACATTCCCATCTGTACCCCCGGGATACTACTTGTAGGATCCAGGGGTCCTGTACGGTCTCAGCGCCATGCTGAGAACTTGTCAGACGCGGTGGAACGCTTCTGTTCCTGGGAATGGGCTGCCTGCTGCAGTCTTCTTCCCTTTCCTCTATCCCTGGGCAGATATGATCTTATAGGGACGAGAGGACTGAGGCTGAAAAGACGGTGTCTTTTTCTGCAGAGATGTGACTTAGGGTAAAAAACGGTGGATTTTCCAGCAGTTGCCGTGACCACCAGGTCCGATGGACCGACCCCAAACAAGTCCTCTTCCTGTATACGGCCATACTGTGCCGTTTGGAATCTGCATCACCTGACCACTGTCGTGTCCATAACATCTTCTGGCAGTTATGGACATCGCGTTTATTCATGATGCCAGAGTGCAAATATCCCTCTGTGCATCTCGCATATATAGAAATGCTCTATAGTCAATAAAATACTGTCCCTGTCAAGGGTATCAATATTTTTAGTCAGGGAATCCGACCAAGCCACCCTAGCTCTGCACATCCAGGCTGAGGCGATCGCTGGCCGCAGTATAACACCAGTATGTGTGTATATACTTTTTATTATATTTTCCAGCCTTGTCAGCTGGTCCTTGAGGACGGCCCTATCTATAGACGGTACCGCCACTTGTTTTGATAAGCGTGTGAGCGCCTTATCCACCTTAAAGGGTGTTTCCCAACGCGCCCTAACTTCTGGCGGGAAAGGGTATACCGCCCATAATTTTCTATCGGGGGGAACCCACGCATCATCACACACTTTATTTAATTTATCTGATTCAGGAAAAACTATGGTAGTTTTTTCACATCCCACATAATACCCTCTTTTGTGGTACTTGTAGTATCAGAAATACGTAACACCTCCTTCATTGCCTTTAACGTGTGGCCCTAATAAGGAATACGTTTGTTTATTCACCGTCGACACTGGATTCAGTGTCCCTGTCTGTGTCTGTGTCGACCGACTAAAGTAAACGGGCGTTTTAAAACCCTTGACGGTGTTTTTGAGACGTCTGGACCGTACTAATTGTTTGTCGGCCGTCTCATGTCGTCAACCGACCTTGCAGCGTGTTGACATTATCACGTAATTTCCTAAATAAGCCATCCATTCCGGTGTCGACTCCCTAGAGAGTGACATCACCATTACAGGCAATTGCTCCGCCTCCTCACCAACATCGTCCTCCTACCTGTCGACACACACGTACCGACACACAGCACACACACAGGGAATGCTCTGATAGAGGACAGGACCCACTAGCCCTTTGGAGAGACAGAGGGAGAGTTTGCCAGCACACACCAAAAACGCTATAATTATATAGGGACAACCTTATATAAGTGTTTTCCCTTATAGCATCTTAATATATATATAAGCATATCGCCAAATTAGTGCCCCCCCTCTCTGTTTTAACCCTGTTTCTGTAGTGCAGTGCAGGGGAGAGCCTGGGAGCCTTCCCTCCAGCCTTTCTGTGAGGGAAAATGGCGCTGTGTGCTGAGGAGATAGGCCCCGCCCCTTTTTCGGCGGCCTCGTCTCCCGCTCTTAACGGATTCTGGCAGGGGTTAAATATCTCCATATAGCCTCCGGAGGCTATATGTGAGGTATTTTTAGCCAAAATAGGTATTCATTTGCCTCCCAGGGCGCCCCCCTCCCAGCGCCCTGCACCCTCAGTGACTGCCGTGTGAAGTGTGCTGAGAGGAAAATGGCGCACAGCTGCAGTGCTGTGCGCTACCTTTAGAAGACTGAGGAGTCTTCTGCCGCCGATTCTGGACCTCTTCTTACTTCAGCATCTGCAAGGGGGCCGGCGGCAAGGCTCCGGTGACCATCCAGGCTGTACCTGTGATCGTCCCTCTGGAGCTGATGTCCAGTAGCCAAGAAGCCAATCCATCCTGCACGCAGGTGAGTTCACTTCTTCTCCCCTAAGTCCCTCGTTGCAGTGATCCTGTTGCCAGCAGGACTCACTGTAAAATAAAAAACCTAAGCTAAACTTTCCTAAGCAGCTCTTTAGGAGAGCCACCTAGATTGCACCCTTCTCGGCCGGGCACAAAAATCTAACTGGCTTGGAGGAGGGTCATAGGGGGAGGAGCCAGTGCACACCACCTGATCCTAAAGCTTTACTTTTTGTGCCCTGTCTCCTGCGGAGCCGCTATTCCCCATGGTCCTTTCAGGAACCCCAGCATCCACTAGGACGATAGAGAAATTAAAAGTAAGAATATCAGTTGTGGTTTTCTCCTGTCCTATTGGATTGTTAAGGGAGGAATTTGTGGAGTTTTAGCTGATGCTAGGCAAATTTAGTACCTCTCTGATCTGGTTCACCCTCCCTATTTCTCTGTTACATTTCTCTGGCGCCATTCCTGTATTCACAGCATAATAAAAGAAAACAGAGTGTTTTGTTGTTGTTTTTTAAATTGGTTTAAACCAAGGTGGTTTAAACCAGTCAACCCTGGCGGTCCTTGGTTGTAATCCACCAAGAACCTTTCTGATATGCAGCCAGACTGTCGTTAATATACTGTGTAGATCTTCGTTTCTCTACAGTCTTGATCAAAATCTCATGAATTTTAATGTAACACCATACCGCACCAGACCTAGCTAACCTTTTATATTTAAAGACCATACTCCTCCTGTTACTTAGAAGTGCCACAGAATCTTTTATTTCTTTTTTTCAGTCAAAATTACCAAACTTTTCCTGGCTCCTAAATTTTACTCATTTTGTAAGGATTTTATTACCTTGTAAATACAGTATATACTTTATTGTTAGTCAGGGAACTAGCAAGTAAAATAAGATTTTAAACCTACCGGTAAATCTTTTTCTTCTAGTCCGTAGAGGATGCTGGGGACTCCGTAAGGACCATGGGGTATAGACGGCTCCGCAGGAGACATTTAGAATGGAGACGCTTTAGAATGGGTGTGCACTGGCTCCTCCCTCTATGCCCCTCCTCCAGACCTCAGTTAGGACTGTGCCCAGAGGAGACTGACAGTACGAGGAAAAGGATTTTGTTATCTAAGGGCGAGATACACACCAGCCCACACCATACACACTGTACAACATGGTATACAATAACCAGTTAACAGCATGAACAAAACAGCACCAGCAAGAGGCCGATCTCAACTGTAACTTAACCCTTAAGTATGCAATAACTATATACCAGTCTTGCAGAAAAATTCCGCACTGGGAAGGGCGCCCAGCATCCTCTACGGACTAGGAGAAAAAGATTTACCGGTAGGTTTAAAATCTTATTTTCTCCTACGTCCTAGAGGATGCTGGGGACTCCGTAAGGACCATGGGGTTTATACCAAAGCTCCAGAACGGGCGGGGGAGTGCGGATGACTCTGCAGCACCGACTGAGCAAACATGAGGTCCTCATCAGCCAGGGTATCAAACTTGTAGAACTTAGCAAAAGTGTTTGACCACGACCAAGTACCTGCTCGGCAAAGCTGTAATGCCGAGACGCCTCGGGCAGCCGCCCAAGAAGAGCCCACCTTCCTAGTGGAAAGGGCCTTTACTGAATTTAGTACCGGCAATCCAGCCGTAGAATGATCCTGCTGAATCGTGTTACAGATCCAGAGAGCAAAAGTCTGCTTAGATGCAGGAGTGCCAACCTTGTTGTCTGCATACAGGACAAACAGTGCCACTGTTTTCCTAACCCTAGCCGTTCTGGCTAAATGAATCTTTAAGACCCTGACCACATCAAGGGACTTGGAATTTCCCAAGACCCCCGTAGCCACCGGCACCACAAAAGGTTGGTTCATATGAAATGACGAAACCACTTTAGGCAGAAATTGAGGATGAGTTCTCAACTTCCGCTAGATCCGCATGGAAAATCAGATAGAGGCACTTGTACGACAAGTCCGTCAATTCGGACACCCGCCTCGCAGATGCCAAGGCCGATAGCAAGAGCCCTTTCCAAGCGAGAAACTTCAATACAACCGTTTGAAGCGGTTCTAACCAGTATGACTCAAGGAACCGTAATACCACATTAAGGTCCCATGGTGCCACTGGGGGCACAAAAGGAGGTTGGATGTGCAACACTCCTTCTACAAAAGTCTGGACTTCTGTGAGAGAAGCCAATTCCTTCTGAAAGAGTATGGATAAGGCAGAGAACTGCACCTTAATGGAGCCTGACTACAGGCCCATATCCACACCTGACTGTAGAAACTGGAGAACACATCCTAGTTGGAAACCCTCAGTAGGAGCATCCTTGGCTTCACACCAAAACACATATTTTCTCCAGATACGGTGATAGTGTTTCGCCGTAACATCTTTTCTAGCTTTAATAAGAGTAGGGATGACCTCCTCTGGAACACCCTTTTTAGCAAGGATTTGGTGTTCAACCGCCATGATGTCAAACGTAACCGCGGTAAGTCTTGGAACACGCAGGGCCCCTGTAGAAGCAGGTCCTCCCTGAGAGGAAGGGGCCACGGATCTTCTGGGAGCCATCCCTGAAGATCTGCATACTAGGCCCTTCGAGGCCAATCTGGAACAATGAGTATTGTCTGCACTCCTGGTCGTCTTATGATTCTCAATATTTTTGAGATGAGAGGAAGTGGAGGGAACACATAGACCGACTGAAAACACCCACGGCGTCACCAGGGCGTCCCCCGCCGCTGCCTGAGGGTCCCTCGACCTAGAACAATACGTCCGAATCTTCCTGTTAAGGCGTGACGCCATCATGTCTATTTGAGGAAGTCCCCAACGACTTGTCACCTCTGCAAAAACTTCCTGATGAAGTCCCCACTCTCCTGGATGGAGAACGTGTCTGCTGAGGAAGTCTGCTTCCCAGTCGTCCACTCCTGGAATGAAGACCGCTGACAGAGCGCTTACATGATTATCCGCCCAGCGAAGAATCCTGGTGGCTTCTGCCATTGCTGCTCTGCTCCTTGTCCCGCCCTGGCGGTTTACATGCGCCACGGCTGTGATGTTGTCTGACCGTATCATAACAGGTAGGATTGCGAAAAAGATTCTCCGCCTGTTTGAGGCCGTTGTAAATGGCCCTCAATTCCAGCACCTTGATGTGTAGACAAGCCTCTTGGCTTGACTATATTCTCTGAAAATTGTTTCCCTGTGTGACTGCTCCCCATCCTCGGAGGCCCGCGTCCGTGGTCACAAGAACCCAATCTTGAATGCCTTATCTGCGACCCTCTAGAAGGTGAGTACTCTGGAGCCCCCACAGGAGATAGACCCTGGCCCCGGGGGACAGGGCAATCTTCCGATGCATGTGCAGGTGGGACCCTGACCCCTTGTCCAGAAGGTCCCACTGAAAAGTCTTTGCATGGAACCTGCCGAATGGAATGGCCTCGTAGGCCGTCACCATCTTTCCTAATACACGAGTGCATTGATGCACTGACACTCATTTTGGCTTTAACAGGTCTCTGACCATGTTCTGGAGTACTTGGGCTTTTACCTCTGGGAGAAAGACCTTTTGTTTTCTATGTCCAGAATCATGTCCAAAAACGACAGTCGAGTTGTTGGAACCAACTGTGACTTTTGTAGTATTCTCAGGGAGAGAGATACGCTTTGTAACAATTCTTTCTTTTTTTTTTTTTGAACTCGCCTTTATCAGGAGATCGTCCAAGTATGGGATAATAGTGACCCTTGCTTGCGCAGGAGCACCATCATTTCCGCCATTACCCTGGTGAAAATCCTTGGGGCCGTGGAAAACCCAAACGGCAACGTCTGAAATTGGTAATGACAATCTTGTACAGCGAATCTCAGGTACTCCTGATGAGTAGGATATATGGGAACATGAAGGTATGCAACCTTTATGTCTAGCTACACCATAAAATCCCCCACTTCCAGGCTGGAAATCATGGCCGGAGAGATTCTATCTTGAATCTGAACCTTTTCAGATACAGGTTCAGGGATTTTAGATTCAGAATGGGCCTGACCAAGCCATCCGGTTTCGGGACCACAAAGAGGCTTAAATAAAACCCCTTCCCCTGTTGTAGCAGGGGAACCTTGATAAACACTTGCTGAGCTGATGATAAAGCTGCTGTATGGCAGCTGCCACTATTTCCCTCTCTGGGGAGGAAACTGGCAAGGCCGATTTGAAAAATCGGTGAGGAGGCACATCTTTGAATTCCAGATTGTATCCCTGGGACACAATTTCTACCGTCCAAGGATCCAAGTCCGACTGAACCCAGACTTGGCTGAAGAGTCGAAGACGTGCCCCCACCGGTGCGGACTCCCGTAGCGAAGCCCCAGCGTCATGCTGTGGATTTTGTAGAGGACGGGAAGGACTTTTGTTCCTGGGAACTAGCCGTAGCAGGCGCTCTTTTCCCTCTACCTCTACCTCTAGCGAGGAAGGAAGAACCCCGACCCTTTCTGAACTTATGCGACCGAAAGGACTGCATCTGATCTTGAGGTGTTTTCTTTTTCTGTGGGGGAACATAAGGCAAAAAATAAGAATTTACTTACCGATAATTCTATTTCTCGTAGTCCGTAGTGGATGCTGGGAACTCCGTAAGGACCATGGGGGATAGCGGCTCCGCAGGAGACTGGGCACAAAAAGAAAAGCTTTAGGACTACCTGGTGTGCACTGGCTCCTCCCCCTATGACCCTCCTCCAAGCCTCAGTTAGGATACTGTGCCCGGACGAGCGTACACAATAAGGAAGAATTTTGAATCCCGGGTAAGACTCATACCAGCCACACCAATCACACCGTACAACCTGTGATATGAACCCAGTTAACAGCATGATAACAGAGGAGCCTCTGGATAGATGGCTCACAACAACAAAAACCCGATTTGTTAACAATAACTATGTACAAGTATTGCAGATAATCCGCACTTGGGATGGGCGCCCAGCATCCACTACGGACTACGAGAAATAGAATTATCGGTAAGTAAATTCTTATTTTCTCTGACGTCCTAGTGGATGCTGGGAACTCCGTAAGGACCATGGGGATTATACCAAAGCTCCCAAACGGGCGGGAGAGTGCGGATGACTCTGTAGCACCGAGTGAGAAAACTCCAGGTCCTCCTCAGTCAGAGTGTCAAATTTGTAACATTTTACAAAAGTATTTGACCCTGACCAAGTAGCAGCTCGGCAGAGTTGTAAAGCCGAGACCCCTCGGGCAGCCGCCCAAGATGAGCCCACCTTCCTTGTGGAGTGGGCTTTTACAGATTTTGTCTGTGGCAGGCCTGCCACAGAATGCGCAAGCTGAATTGTACTACAAATCCAGCGAGCAATAGTCTGCTTAGAAGCAGGAGCACCCAGCTTGTTGGGTGCGTACAGGATAAATAGCGAGTCAGATTTTCTGACTCCAGCCGTCCTGGAAACATATATTTTCAGGGCCCTGACAACGTCCAGCAACTTGGAGTCCTCCAAGTCCTTAGTAGCCGCAGGTACCACAATAGGCTGGTTCAGATGAAACGCTGAAACCACCTTTGGGAGAAATTGAGGACGAGTCCTCAATTCTGCCCTGTCGGTATGAAAAATCAGGTAAGGGCTTTTACAGGATAAAGCCGCCAATTCGGACACACGTCTGGCTGAAGCCAGGGCCAACAACATGACCACTTTCCATGTGAGATATTTTAATTCCACAGTGTTGAGTGGTTCAAACCAATGTGATTTTAGGAAATCCAAAACAACATTCAGATCCCAGGGTGCCACTGGAGGCACAAAAGGAGGCTGTATATGTAGCACTCCCTTAACAAACGTCTGGACTTCAGGCACTGAAGCCAGTTCTCTCTGAAAGAAAATCGACAGGGCCGAAATCTGGACCTTAATGGATCCTAACTTTAGGCCCATAGACACTCCTGCTTGCAGGAAATGCAGGAATCGACCCAGTTGAAATTCCTCCGTCGGGGCCTTTTTGGCCTCGCACCACGCAACATATTTCCGCCAGATGCGGTGATAATGCTTTGCGGTTACATCCTTTCTGGCTTTTATCAAAGTAGGGATGACTTCGTCTGGAATGCCTTTTTCCTTTAGGATCCGGCGTTCAACCGCCATGCCGTCAAACGCAGCCGCGGTAAGTCTTGGAACAGACAGGGTCCCTGTTGGAGCAGGTCCCTTCTCAGAGGTAGAGGCCACGGGTCCTCTGTGAGCATCTCTTGAAGTTCCGGGTACCAAGTCCTTCTTGGCCAATCCGGAGCCACGAGAATAGTTCTTACTCCTCCCCGCCGTATAATTCTCAGCACCTTGGGTATGAGAGGCAGAGGAGGGAACACATACACCGACTGGTACACCCACGGTGCTACCAGAGCGTCCACAGCTATTGCCTGAGGGTCCCTTGACCTGGCGCAATACCTGTCCAGTTTTTTGTTGAGGCGGGACGCCATCATGTCCACCTTTGGTTTTTCCCAACGGTTTATCATCATGTGGAAGACTTCTGGGTGAAGTCCCCACTCTCCCGGGTGGAGGTCGTGCCTGCTGAGGAAGTCTGCTTCCCAGTTGTCCACTCCCGGAATGAACACTGCCGACAGTGCTATCACATGATTTTCCGCCCAGCGAAGAATCCTTGCAGCTTCTGCCATTGCCCTCCTGCTTCTTGTGCCGCCCTGTCTGTTTACATGGGCGACTGCCGTGATGTTGTCCGACTGGATCTGCACCGGCTGACCTTGAAGCAGAGGTCTTGCTCGGCTTAGAGCATTGTAAATGGCTCTTAACTCCAGGATATTTATGTGAAGTGATGTCTCCAGGCTTGACCACAAGCCCTGGAAGTTTCTTCCCTGTGTGACTGCTCCCCAGCCTCGCAGGCTGGCATCCGTGGTCACCAGAACCCAGTCCTGAATGCCGAATCTGCGGCCCTCTAGAAGATGAGCACTCTGCAACCACCACAGGAGAGACACCCTTGTCCTTGGGGACAGGGTTATTCGCTGATGCATCTGAAGATGCGATCCGGACCATTTGTCCAGCAGGTCCCACTAGAATGTTCTTGCGTGGAATCTGCCGAATGGGATTGCTTCGTAGGAAGCTACCATTTTTCCCAGGACCCTTGTGCATTGGTGCACTGATACTTGGCCTGGTTTTAGGAGGTTTCTGACTAGCTCGGATAACTCTCTGGCTTTCTCTTCCGGGAGAAACACCTTTTTCTGGACTGTGTCCAGGATCATCCCTAGGAATAGAAGACGTGTCGTCGGGATCAGCTGCGATTTTGGGATATTGAGAATCCAACCGTGCTGCCGCAGCACTACTTGAGACAGTGCTACTCCGACTACCAACTGTTCCTTGGATCTTGCCCTTATCAGGAGATCGTCCAAGTAAGGGATAATTAAAACTCCCTTCCTTCGAAGGAGTATCATCATTTCGGCCATTACTTTGGTAAAAACCCGGGGCGCCGTGGACAATCCAAACGGCAGCGTCTGAAACTGATAGTGGCAGTTCTGTACCACAAACCTGAGGTACCCTTGGTGAGAAGGGTAAATTGGGACATGGAGGTAAGCATCCTTGATGTCCAGAGACACCATATAATCCCCTTCTTCCAGGTTCGCGATCACTGCTCTGAGTGACTCCATCTTGAATTTGAACCTCTGTATGTAAGTGTTCAAAGATTTTAGATTTAGAATAGGTCTCACCGAGCCATCCGGCTTCGGTACCACAAACAGCGTGGAATAATACCCCTTTCCCTGTTGCAGGAGGGGTACCTTGATTATCACCTGCTGTGAATACAGCTTGTGAATGGCTTCCAATACCGCCTCCCTGTCGGAGGGAGACGTCGGTAAGGCAGACTTTAGGAAACGTCGAGGGGGAGACGCCTCGAATTCCAATTTGTACCCCTGAGATACCACTTGAAGGATCCAGGGATCCACTTGTGAGTGAGCCCACTGCGCGCTGAAATTCTTGAGACGGGCCCCCACCGTGCCTGAGTCCGCTTGTAGAGCCCCAGCGTCATGCTGAGGACTTGGCAGAAGCGGGAGAGGGCTTCTGTTCCTGGGAACTGGCTGTTTGCTGCAGCCTTTTTCCTCTCCCTCTGCCACGGGTCAGAAATGAGGAGCCTTTCGCCCGCTTGCCCTTATGGGGCCGAAAGGACTGCGCCTGATAATACGGCGTCTTTTTATGTTGAGAGGCTACCTGGGGTAAAAATGTGGATTTCCCAGCAGTTGCCGTGGATACCAGGTCCGATAGACCTACCCCAAATAACTCCTCCCCTTTATAAGGCAATACTTCCATATGCCTTTTGGAATCAGCATCACCTGACCACTGCCGCGTCCATAACCCTCTTCTGGCAGATATGGACAGCGCACTTACTCTTGATGCCAGTCGGCAAATATCCCTCTGTGCATCACGCATATATAAGAACGCATCTTTTAAATGCTCTATAGTCAGTAATATAGTGTCCCTATCCAGGGTATCAATATTTTCAGTCAGGGAATCCGACCAAGCCACCCCAGCACTGCACATCCAGGCTGAGGCGATTGCTGGTCGCAGTATAACACCCGTGTGAGTGTATATACATTTTAGGATATTCTCCTGCTTTCTGTCAGCAGGTTCCTTAAGGGCGGCCGTATCCGGAGACGGTAGTGCCACCTGTTTTGACAAGCGTGTGAGCGCTTTATCCACCCTAGGAGGTGTTTCCCAACGTGCCCTATCCTCTGGCGGGAAGGGGTATGATGCCAATAACTTTTTAGGAATTATCAGTCTTTTATCGGGAGAAACCCACGCTTCATCACACACTTCATTTAATTCCTCAGAAGCAGGAAAAAATAAGAATTTACTTACCGATAATTCTATTTCTCATAGTCCGTAGTGGATGCTGGGGACTCCGAAAGGACCATGGGGAATAGCGGCTCCGCAGGAGACTGGGCACAAAGTAAAAGCTTTAGGACTAGCTGGTGTGCACTGGCTCCTCCCCCTATGACCCTCCTCCAAGCCTCAGTTAGGATACTGTGCCCGGACGAGCGTACACAATAAGGAAGGATTTTGAATCCCGGGTAAGACTCATTACCAGCCACACCAATCACACCGTACAACTTGTGATCTGAACCCAGTTAACAGCATGATAACAGAAGGAGCCTCTGAAAAGATGGCTCACAACAACAATAACCGATTTTTGTAACAATAACTATGTACAAGTAATGCAGACAATCCGCACTTGGGATGGGCGCCCAGCATCCACTACGGACTATGAGAAATAGAATTATCGGTAAGTAAATTCTTATTTTCTCTAACGTCCTAGTGGATGCTGGGGACTCCGAAAGGACCATGGGGATTATACCAAAGCTCCCAAACGGGCGGGAGAGTGCGGATGACTCTGCAGCACCGAATGAGAGAACTCCAGGTCCTCCTCAGCCAGGGTATCAAATTTGTAGAATTTAGCAAACGTGTTTGCCCCTGACCAAGTAGCTGCTCGGCAAAGTTGTAAAGCCGAGACCCCTCGGGCAGCCGCCCAAGATGAGCCCACTTTCCGTGTGGAATGGGCTTTTACAGATTTTGGCTGTGGCAGGCCTGCCACAGAATGTGCAAGCTGAATTGTACTGCAAATCCAACGAGCAATCGTCTGCTTAGAAGCAGGAGCACCCAACTTGTTGGGTGCATACAGGATAAACAGCGAGTCAGATTTTCTGACTCCAGCCGTCCTGTGAAAACACCTTAGGGAGAAATTGAGGACGAGTCCTCAATTCCGCCCTGTCCGAATGGAAAATCAGATAAGGGCTTTTACAGGATAAAGCCGCCAATTCTGACACGCGCCTGGCCCAGGCCAGGGCCAACAGCATGACCACTTTCCATGTGAGATATTTTAACTCCACAGATTTAAGTGGTTCAAACCAATGTGACTTTTGGAATCCAAAAAAAAAACTACATTGAGATCCCAAGTGCCACTGGAGGCACAAAAGGAGGCTGTATATGCAGTACCCCTTTTACAAACGTCTGAACTTCAGGGACTGAAGCTAGTTCTTTTTGGAAGAAAATTGACAGGGCCGAAATTTGAACCTTAATGGACCCCAATTTCAGGCCCATAGACACTTCTGTTTGCAGGAAATGTAGGAATCGACCCAGTCGAATTTCCACCGTCGGGCCTTACTGGCCTCGCACCACGCAACATATTTTCGCCAATTGCGGTGATAATGTTTTTGCGGTTACATCCTTCCTGGCTTTGATCAGGATAGGGATGACTTCATCCGGAATGCCCTTTTTCCTTCAGGATCCGGCGTTCAACCGCCATGCCGTCAAACGCAGCCGCGGTAAGTCTTGGAACAGACAGGGTCCTTGCTGGAGCAGGTCCCTTCTTAGAGGTAGAGGCCACGGATCCTCCGTGAGCATCTCTTGAAGTTCCGGTTACCAAGTCCTTCTTGGCCAATCCGGAGCCACGAATATAGTGCTTACTCCTCACCATCTTATCAATCTCAGTACCTTGGGTATGAGAGGCAGAGGAGGAAACACATACCCTGACTGGTACACCCACGGTGTTACCAGAGCGTCTACAGCTATTGCCTGAGGGTCCCTGGACCTGGCGCAATACCTGTCGAGTTTTTCCCAACGGTTTATAATCCTGTGGAAGACTTCTGGGTGAAGTCCCCACTCTCCCCGGGTGGAGGTCGTGCTGAGGAAGTTTGCTTCCCAGTTGTCCACTCCCGGAATGAATACTGCTGACAGTGCTATCCCATGATTTTCCGCCCAGCGAAGAATCCTTGCAGCTTCTGTCATTGCCCTTCTGCTTCTTGTGCCACCCTGTCTGTTTACGTGGGTGACTGCCGTGATGTTGTCCGACTGGATCAACACCGGCTGTCCTTGAAGCAAAGGTCTTGCTAAGCTTAGAGCATTGTAAATGTCCCTTAGCTTCAGGATATTTATGTGAAGTGATGTCTCCAGGCTTGACCATAAGTCCTGGATATTCCTTCCCTGTGTGACTGCTCCCCAACCTCGCAGGCTGGCCTCCGTGGTTACCAGGACCCAGTCCTGAATGCCGGATCTGCGGCCCTCTAGAAGATGAGCACTCTGCAACCACCACAGGAGGGACACCCTTGTCCTTGGTGACAGGGTTATCCGCTGATGCATCTGAAGATGCGACCCGGACCATTTGTCCAGCAGGTCCCACTGGAAAGTTCTTGCGTGGAATCTGCCAAATGGGATTGCTTCGTAGGAAGCCCCCATTTTACCCAGAACCCTTGTGCATTGATGCACTGAGACTTGGCTCGGTTTGAGGAGGTTCCTGACTAGCTCGGATAACTCCCTGGCTTTCTCTTCCGGGAGAAACACCTTTTTCTGGACTGTGTCCAGGATCATCCCTAGGAACAGAAGACACGTCGACGGAACCAGCTGCGATTTTGGAATATTGAGAATCCAATCGTGCTGCCGCAACACTATCTGAGATAGTGCTACACCGACCTCCAACTGTTCCCTGGATCTTACCCTTATCAGGGAATCGTCCAAGTAAGGGATAACTAAAATTCCCTTCCTTCGAAGGAACATCATCATTTCGGCCATTACCTTGGTAAAGACCCGGGGTGCCGTGGACCATCCCTACGGCAGCGTCTGAACGGATAGTGACAGTTCTGTACCATAAACCTGAGGTACCCTTGGTGAGAAGGGTACATTTTGACATGAAGGTAAGCATCCTTGATGTCCCGAGACATCATGTAGTCCCCTTCTTCCAGGTTCGCAATCACTGCTCTGAGTGACTCAATCTTGAATTTGAACCTCTGTATGTAAGTGTTCAAAGATTTTAGATTTTAGAATCGGTCTCACCGAGCCGTCTGGCTTCGGTACCACAATAGTGTGGAATAATACCCCGTTCCCTGTTGCAGGAGGGGTACCTTGATTATCACCTGCTGGGAATACAGCTTGTGAATGGCTTCCAAAACTGCCTCCCTGTCCGAGGGAGACGTCGGTAAAGTCGACTTTTGGAAACGGCGAGGGGGAGACGTCTCGAATTCCAATATGTACCCCTGAGATATTACCTGAAGGATCCAGGGGTCTACTTGCGAGTGAGCCCACTGCGCACTGAAATTCATTGAGAACGGGCCCCCACCGTGCCTGAGCTTTAAAGCCCTAGCGTCATACTGAGGGCTTGGCAGAGGCTGGAAAGGGTTTCTGTTCCTGGGAACTGGCTGATCTCTGCAGCCTTTTTCCTCTCCCTCTGTCACGAGCAGAAAAGAGGAACCTTTTGTCCGCTTGCCAACAAAGGACTGCGCCTGATAATACGGCGTCTTATTTTGAGAGGCGACCTGGGGTACAAACGTGGATTTCCCAGCTGTTGCCGTGGCCACCAGGTCTAAAAGACCGACCCCAAATGTCCCCTTTCAAAGGCAATACTTCCAAATGACGTTTGGAATCCGCATCACCTGACCATTTTACTGGTAGAATTGGACAACGCACTTATACTTGATGCCAGTCGGCAATTATTCCGCTGTGCATCATGCATATATAGAAATGCATCTTTTAAATGCTCTATAGGCAATAATATACTATCCTTATCTAGGATATCAATATTTCCAGTCAGGGAATCCGACCATGCCAACCCAGCACTGCACCTCCAGGCTGAGGCGATAGCTGGTCGCAGTATAACACCAGTATGTGTGTAAATACCTTTTTTTGGATACCCTCCTGCTTTCTATCAGCAGGATCCTTAAGGGCGGCCATCTCATGAGAGGGTAGAGCCCTTGTTCTTACAAGCGTGTGAGCGCCTTATCCCCCCTAGGGGGTGTTTCCCAATGCATCCTAACCTCTGGCGGGAAAGGGTATGCAGCCAATACTTTTTAAGAAATTATTAATTGTTATCGGGGGGAAACCCACGCATCATCACACATTTTATTTCTCAGATTCAGGAAAACTACAGGTAGTTTTTCCCTCACCGAACATAATACCCCTTTTTTTTGGTGGTACTCGTATTATCAGAAATGTATAAAACATTTTCCATTGTCTCAATCATGTAACGTGTGGCCCTACTGGAAATCACGGTTGTCTCTTCACCGTCGACACAGGAGTCAGTATCCGTGTCGGCGTCTGTATCTGCCATCTGCCTGACGGCCTATGAGACGTCTGGACAGGCACAAGCTGAGTAGCCGGCTGTCTCATGTCAACCACTGTTTTTGTTTTTTTTTTTTTTATATAGAGCTGACACTGTCACGTAATTTTCAACAGTACATCCACTCAGGTGTCGACCCCCTAGGGGGTGACATCACTGTTACAGACACTCTGCTCCGCCTCCACATCATTTTCCTCCTCATACATGTCGACACACACGTACCGACACCCAGCACACACACAGGGAATGCTCTGATAGAGGACAGGACCCACTTAGCCCTTTGGGGAGACAGAGGGAGAGTTTGCCAGCACACACCAGAGCGCTATATATGTATAGGGACAACCTTACAATAAGTGTCTATCCCTTATAGCTGCTTATATCTGTTATTTTGCCAAATAAGTGCCCCCCTCTCTTTTTTACCCTGTTTCTGTAGTTGCAGGATGCAGGGGAGATTCTGGGAGCCTTCCTACCAGCGGAGCTGTGTGGGAAAAATGGCGCTGTGTGCTGAGGAGATAGGCCCCGCCCCCTTCACGGCGGGCTCTTCTCCCGCTTTTTACTGGAAAACTGGCAGGGGTTAAATACATCCATATAGCCCAGGAGCTATATGTGATGTATTTTTCGCCAACTAAGGTAAATTCATTGCTTCCCAGGACGCCCCCCCCCCAGCGTCCTGCTCCCTCAGTGACCGGAGTGTGAAGTGTGCTGAGAGCAATGGCGCACAGCTGCAGTGCTGTGCGCTACCTTATGAAGACAGGAAAGTCTTCTGCCGCCGATTTATGGACCTCTTCTTGCTTCAGCATCTGTAAGGGGGCCGGCGGCACGGCTCCGGGACCCATCCATGGCTGGGCCTGTGATCGTCCCTCTGGAGCTAATGTCCAGTAGCCTAAGAAACCCAATCCACTCTGCACGCAGGTGAGTTCGTTTCTCTCCCCTAAGTCCCTCGATGCAGTGAGCCTGTTGCCAGCAGGTCTCACTGAAAATGAAAAACCTATTTAAACTTTTACTCTAAGCAGCTCAGGAGAGCCACCTAGATTGCACCCTTCTCGTTCGGGCACAAAATCTAACTGAGGCTTGGAGGAGGGTCATAGGGGGAGGAGCCAGTGCACACCAGCTAGTCCTAAAGCTTTTACTTTGTGCCCAGTCTCCTGCGGAGCCGCTATTCCCCATGGTCCTTTCGGAGTCCCCAGCATCCACTAGGACGTTAGAGAAACTACAGGTAGTTTTTTCTCACCAAACATAATACCCTTTTTAGTGGTACTTGTACTATCAGAAATGTGTAAAACATTTTTCATTGCCTCAATCATGTAACGTGTGGCCCTACTGGAAGTCACATTCGTCTCTTCATCGTCGACACTGGAGTCAGTATCCGTGTCGGCGTCTGTATCTACCATCTGAGGTAGCGGGCGTTTTAGAGCCCCTGATGGTCTTTGAGACGCCTGGACAGGCACCAGCTGAGTAGCCGGCTGTCTCATGTCATCAACTGTCTTTTGTAAAGAGCTGACACTTTCACGTAAATCCTTCCATAAGCTCATCCACTCAGGTGTCGACTCCCTAGGGGGTGACATCACCAGTACAGGCAATTGCTCCGCCTCCACATCATTTTCCTCTTCATACATGTCGACACAGTCGTACCGACACACAGCACACACACAGGGAATGCTCTGATAGAGGACAGGACCCCACTAGCCCTTTGGGGAGACAGAGGGAGAGTATGCCAGCACACACCAGAGCGCTATATATATGTTGGGATAACACCAGAGTGTTTTTCCCTTTATAGCTGCTGTGTATATTATACTGCGCCTAATTAGTGCCCCCCCCCCCCCCCCCCTCTTGTTTTACCCTTTTCTGTAGTGCAGGACTGCAGGGGAGAGTCAGGGAGACGTCCTTCCAGCGAAGCTGTGAGGGAAAATGGCGCCAGTGTGCTGAGGAGATAGGCTCCGCCCCCTTCTCGGCTGACTTTTCTCCCGCTTTTTTTCGGAATCTGGCAGGGGTTAATATACATCCATATAGCCCTGGGGGTTATATGTGATGTAATTTAGCCAGCCAAGGTGTTTATATTGCTGCTCAGGGCGCCCCCCCCCCAGCGCCCTGCACCCATCAGTGACCGGAGCGTGTGGTGCTTGAGGAGCAATGGCGCACAGCTGCAGTGCTGTGCGCTACCTTGGTGAAGACTGATGTCTTCTGCCGCCGATTTTCCGGACCTCTTCTTGCTTCTGGCTCTGTAAGGGGGCCGGAGGCGCGGCTCTGGGACCGGACTCCGAGGCTGGGCCTGTGTTCGGTCCCTCTGGAGCTAATGGTGTCCAGTAGCCTAAGAAGCCCAAGCTGGCTGCAAGCAGGCAGGTTCGCTTCTTCTCCCCTTAGTCCCTCGATGCAGTGAGCCTGTTGCCAGCAGGTCTCACTGAAAATAAAAAACCTTAAACTAACTTTTCCTAAGAAGCTCAGGAGAGCCTCCTAGATTGCATCCAGCTCGGTCGGGCACAAAAATCTAACTGAGGCTTGGAGGAGGGTCATAGGGGGAGGAGCCAGTGCACACCAGGTAGTCCTAAAGCTTTTCTTTTTGTGCCCAGTCTCCTGCGGAGCCGCTATCCCCCATGGTCCTTACGGAGTTCCCAGCATCCACTAGGACGTCAGAGAAAAGAAGATTTACCCGCTGTAGCTGTGGTAACCAGAACCACTAGGCCCTCCCCAAATAAAAACTTCCCCTTTGTAAGGCAAAGTCTCCATATTTTTGAATCAGCATCACCTGTCCATTGGCGGGTCCACAGGGACCATCTAGCAGAAATTGCCATGGCATTGGTTCTTGAACCCAACAGCCCAATATCTCTCGCAGCTTCTCTCATATATAACGCCGCGTCTTAATGTGACCCAAGGTCGACAAAATGGCATCTTTATCTATCTCTGCTCACGCTGCAACTGCGCTACCCACCCATGCCGACGCTACTGCCAGCCTTAGTAGGGCACCCGTATGGTAGTTTCCTGTCTGCGATCAGCAGGACCCTTGAGGGCTGCCATATCAGGGAATGGTAGCGCCATTTTTGACAAGCGCGTAAAAGCCTTGTCCACCGCGGGTGTGGATTCCCACCGTAACCTGTCCTGGGAGGGGAAAGGATACGCCATAATGATTCTCTAGGGAATCTGCAGTTTCTTATCCGGAGTTTCCCAAGCTATTTCAAATAGGGCGTTCAGCTCGTGAGATGGGGGAAAAGTTACCTCAGGTTTCTTTTCCATGCAGATCCTCGTTTTAGAGACAGAGGGGTCCTCAGTGATATGCAAAACATCTTTTATTGCAACAATCATATACTGAAATACTCTTGGCCACCCTTGGGTGCAACCTAGCATCATCATAGTCGACACTGGAGTCGGAATCCTAGTCGGTATAAGTGTCTACTACCTGGAAAAGGGGACGTTTCTGAGACCCCGAAGGGCCCTGTGACACAGTCAAGCTATGCTTTTTCCTTGGACTCAGCTCTGTCCAATCTTTTGTAATAAAATCACATTAGCATTTTAAAAATCCCCCATATCAATCCAATCAGGTGTCGGCAGCGCCGACGGAGACACCACAATCATCTGCTCTGCCTTCTCACTAGATGAGCCTTCCAGCTCAGACATGTCGACACACACGTACTGACACCCCCACACACACTAGGATACCTAATATTATGGGGACTGACCCACCATAAGGCCCTTAGGAGAGACAGAGAGAGAGAGAATGCCAGCACACACCCAGCGCCACTATACACTGAGACAAAAATCCCAGTCTGTCAGCGCTTTTTGTATATATATATATGTGTAAAACACCAAACTTTATCGCCAAATAATGTGCCCCAACCTCGTTTTGGCCCTCAGTACTAGCTAACAGCAGGGGAGAGTCCGGGGGCAGCTTCTTCATGCAGCCTGCTGAGGAGAAAATGGCGCTGGTTAGTGCTAGAGGATCAAGCTCCGCCCCCCGACCGCGGGCTTCGGCCCCGCTCTAAATGTTTATACTGGCGGGGGATTCGGAATTATACAGCCTCTGCAGTATATATAAGTACTCTGCCAGTCTTATTTGAGGTATATTTATGCTGCCCAGGGCGCCCCCCCCCCTGCGCCCTGCACCCTTACTGTGACGCCTGTGTGTGAGAGCTGGGAACAATGGGGCGCAGCGTTACCACCGCGCGTTACCTCGTGAAGATCTGAAGTCTTCTGCCGCCTTTGAAGTCTTCTTTCTTCTTATACTCACCCGGCTTCTTTCTTCCGGCTCCGGGACGAACGGCGAAGGGGAGACCTGCGTTCCGACTCCCTCTGGAGCTAATGGTGTCCAGTAGCCTAAGAAGCAGAGCCTATCATTTAAGTAGGTCTGCTTCTCTCCCCTCAGTCCCACGAAGCAGGGAGCCTGTTGCCAGCAGTGCTCCCTGAAAATAATAAACCTAACAAAAGCTTTTTCAGAGAAACTCAGGAGAGCTCCCCTGCAGTGCATCCAGTCTCCACTGGGCACAGGAACTAACTGAGGTCTGGAGGAGGGGCATAGAGGGAGGAGCCAGTGCACACCCATTCTAAAGCTTTACAGTGCCCATGTCTCCTGCGGAGCCGTCTATACCCCATGGTCCTTACGGAGTCCCCAGCATCCTCTAGGACGTAAGAGAAAGTAAGTTTTATTGAAAGCTTCAGTATTTTTATCAATTACATTTTAACAGAAATACTGACACCCCAACTTAAGTGTTAAAATCCAACACATGCATGGGTGTATATATAATGGGTGCAGGATGTGCATCGTATATGGGTGCCTGGGTCCAGGAGAACCCACACATTCACAATACATACCTCTCCATCAGCACCGCAGAGATCACCGGGAACATGGCATAGGCAAAATGCACACGGAATTCATAGGGAAAATAACACCAACCATTTTCTCAGAGATTGGCTCATGCGCAGTAGGCACTAGCATCATGTTGTATGTGAGGGGTAGGGGGTGATTCGCACTGTACATGTCGACTCCTCCCCCCAAAACCACCCCTGAACACATCTGTCATCATCTATTCAGAATGTGACAATGGATCCCAAAAGTGATTTACATTTTGTTCACAGAATTTTGAAACAGACATTCTTGCCAGGACATGCCATACTGACTGATGAAAGAAATGGAGTTTCCTAGTTTTGACCTCATCATAATAGATTGCATATTACTTGAAAAGCTACTGGCAGGTACTAAACTTCCTACATCGCCTCTAAAAAAGTTTCCAGATATTATTTGCTCACATGGAATGATGGCAAAAGCATCAATTATTACAGTTATTTTTGAACAGCTACTATACACCTCAAAAGGGGGTACGGTCAGAATCCCGGTTGTCAGGATCCCAGAACTCAAAATACTGACGCCGTGATCCTTACAAACCTCGGAATGCAGACAGTGGCATCACGAGTAGGATCACAATCCCGGCACCAGAATCCTGACATCTGGGATCCCGAACGAGCGCTTGCCAGCCCGTCGGAGAGGTAAGCCGGCTCATCAGAGAAGGTCAGGGTAAGACTACGGGGAGGAGAGGTTAAGTTTAGGCTGCGGGGAGGAGGGGTTCTGTTTAGGCACACCCGGTAAGGGTTAGGTTTAGACTGCGGGAAGGGGGGTTAGATTAAGGCACCACCAGAAAGTTAGGGTTAGGCTGTGGGCAGGGTTAGGTTCTCACCATGAAGATGCCACGGCCGGTATTCTGACCGCCGGCATATCAATCCAAACCCCTCAAAATATTATCTTTCACTATTCATCTTTTACAGGTCAAGATGGCGGCGTTCCTGATAGAGGAGATTCCATGTATGGCTAATTTTTAATTAGATATATTTGTTTTTAACAAAGTTAGATATAGCAGTGGGACTACCCACATCCAAATAAGTTATGCGTTCAAGGTGTTCTAGGAGTTTGAAATCTACTTGTTGTGGAAAAGTCACGTGTATGATAAGAGCTATTAGTAATGCAGGATGTAAAGGGGGGTACTCACGGAGCGATATTCTAAGCAATCTGACTAGATTGCTTAGAATTTCAGCATTATCGCTCCGTGTGTACCCCCTACAGCAATAGCGATGCGCAGCCCCGCGGTTCGCTCAGCACACATCTCTCCTGCATCGGCCCGTCTATATGGGCCTTAAGTCAAAATAGATTCCAGTTAATTTGTAACACAAATACCGTTCATTAAACAAAGTAGACCTAAGTAAATATTATTTCAAGTAAAATTAAATGAAAACAGAATCAATCACACCATCAAAATTACACTATCAAAGCATACAGTAATGTAAACCATAAAGGATAACTAGGGGGAATTTTACAAAAAAAAAAAAAAATCGATGTTGTACTTCCAGGACTAAAACACATTTATTAATTTTTAAAAATTAATATTAAAAAAAATCACCAGTTGGCAAATGTGAGTTTCAGCCCCTGAAACCCAACATCAATTTTATATCAATCAACCTATAGTCAATTTTCCCCCTAGTCTGCAATACTAGCCAAAGACAATTTCTATATATATATATATATATATATATATATATACTGTATTTCTAAGCAATAAGGTGGGATAAAACAAGTTGTTGTAAAGGAGAAACATTTCTTAGGTGTTCAATCTCACTTCAGTGAGAGATTAAATTGGTAGATCAAGTATTTCCAGTCAGTTCCTCACAGCATATGGAGAGTGCAGCAGGTGGTTAATTCCAGTCTGCTGATCTCAGACTGTGCTTGCTCTGTTTTACATGCTGCGGTGCCAGTTTCAAAGGCCTTTTTGCCAACCTTTATACCTCATGACAGCCAATTTTTAATTAAATGCAACAGAACTTTAGATGATTGCTCCTTTAGTCTTATCAACATAACTGTAGAGGTCATGAGGGCTACAATAAGCTAAACAGAAACAGAGATTGTTTTCATCAAAACCAGGTAGGAATCAACTGAGGAACTAGACGACTGTAAAAACAAGTTTGGTAAGGGATCCCGGCAGAGATAAAACCGACCATGGCATCCCACCTGTTCGAAATGCTAACAAGGGTACATACCTCCCAACATGACCCTCTCCAGGAGGGACAGAATGTTCTGCTCCTGGACTTCCCTCTTACTATATGATCGCCAACAGCTGTGGTGAAACACCTTTCTTATCCATTAACCTGTTCAACACAGGTGCCAGCAATCATAAATTAAGAGAAAAGTCCAGAAGCAGAGCATTTTGTCCCTCCTGGAGAGGGTCATGTTGGGAGGTATGGGGGTACAGGAGGGTAGCTCAGCCTAATCCTTTCCCTCCCCCTAACCTAACCCTGCCACCTTGTAGCCTAACCCTCCCCCTGAAGCCTAAACCTAACCCTCCCCCTGCACCCAATCTCAATTGGGTGTGAGATTTTTATTTTTGGAGGGTGCTCAACTTTTTAATTTGTTTTTTTAATACCTTTAGATCAAGACAAATTTTTCCTAAAATTATTATTTTAAGGAAAAATTGCTGGGACTTGCTTCAGAACCCGATTAGCTTAATTAGTCTGATTAGTAATCAGTGATTACATTACCTTATCGGCAGCCCTATCCTCCTCCTATCAGGGCCGAAACTAGGCATTTTGTCACCCGGGGCGAGACAGTAATATCTCTCTGCCCCCCAAAAAAAAAAAAACAACAACAAAAAAACACCACACACGTTATGCCACAGTAGTACCCCTATTTAATTATCCCCATCCATGATAAGCCTGTGACTATTAACATGCATTATTAGTGCCTCAGGCTCAGTGTAACTTTTTTTTAAACGTTACTGAACTAAGATAAAATGTTTTACTCAAGCAATAAAGTACACTGTTTAAAAGCAAAAAGGAGTAATTTAGTAGAGTGCGCAGTAGTATTGTGAAGGTACCTTCATGACATTTGCCAGCAAACACAATGGCAAGCGGTGACCCTTTGAGGTATGACCCCCTTGTTGAGCTCAATCAAGTGATGCCTGTGTCTGTAACGATACAGTATATTTAGGCTGGAAAACGGCTACTTAGGCAAAACTAAAATGTATTATTTATTCTCCACATATCTGTATATGAAATTCTAATAGAACTAAGAAAATAAACATGTGACAGATGAACACAGTTAGGGACCTGACTGCCACCACACAGGAAGCAGTATGCATATGCATACATGTATGTTGCATTGTTGCACTGCAGTAATGACAGACTGCCAGCTGCTGTCTCTGTGCATACACTACTACCCGTACCTGCTACCTGCTGCACCCACCGATCACTCTGAACCCTCACCTCTTCTGCCTCTATCTCCTTGTAGTCGGTCTCCATTCATGGTCAGCACTGGAGGCACCTCTATCAGGAGAAGAGTCCGACATGCATGCTTTCTCTAAGGGACTGAGGACCTCGGTCAAAAACCGAGGAGTCAGCATGCTGCTGCAGTGGCAGATCCTGAAACTGGAGAGACAGAGAGGTCTCTGGGGGCCATCGTACACTTGGGCTTCACGGGCGCCTCCGGCAGAGCTGTTTCCGGGTCATCTCTAGTGGGCCACCCACTCTTGGACGGATATGTGGGCAGGACTGGGGGCGGGGGAGGTGGATGGAGAGCTGTGGCAGGCGCTGCACTGGGAACCCCTGATGTGACCATACAGGTAACATCGGAGGCTGCAGCAGCAGCCGGTAGCGGAGCAGCAGTGAAGGGGGCGTGGCCAGCGCAGGACATCACCATATAGCAGCAGCAACACAGTCAGTCCTCACAAGGCTTAAGCTCCGCAAACCAATAAGCGGCCTCTGCTGCAGCGGCGGTGGAATTTAGGAGGGATTAATTTAACTGTCTCGGCGCCCTCTCCAGTCTCGCGCCCGGGTCACGTGCCCCCCTAGCCCCCCCCCCCCCTAGTTTCGGCCCTGCTCCTATGTCGCTCCAACACATACCTCTCAACATGACCCTCTCCAGGAGGGACAAAATGCTCTGCTTCTGGGCTTTTCTCATAATTTATGATTGCCGGCACCTGTTTTGGACAGGTTGATGGATAAGAAAGGTGTTTCAGCACAGGTGATAGCAATCATAAATTCAGAGGGAAGTCCAGGAGCAGAGCATTCTGTCCCTCCAGGAGAGAGTCATGTTGGGAGGTATGCCAACATGCTGTAGATCTAGATACCAGTCTGACAGGCTAGGGAGCTCTTTACATCCACACCGGATCCAGGATGTTTTCAGAGTTGCTAGCAAACCAAAAAAAGCATACTAATAGGCAAAACCATGTTGCACTGCAGGTGGGACAGATGTAACATGTGCAGAGAGATTTGGGTGGGTGATATTGTTTCTGTGCACGGTAAATACTGGTCACTTTATTTTAGATTTCAGTATGAACACAACCCACCCAAATCTAACTCACTGTGCGCATATTACAGCTGCCCCACCTGCAGTGAAACTTTTGCCTATTAGTGTGCTTTTTTGGTTTGCTAACAACTCTGAATAAGGCTCAAGCACGCTTTTGATCCGTGCACCTGGCGCCCACAACGCTCCAATCCCTGCACAAGTATTTTTTTTTTTTTGCATCCCCCATGTAATTTTGACTACAAAAATAAATTTGCAACCATTATTTTTTTTAAATGCCGCAGCTATTGTAAGCGCACATAGCTGTGGTATTTGAAAAATAGTTGTGATCCCCACAGAATTTTTAGGGGCGGAAATTGCATGGATAATTATCAGGAGATCACATTTTATGAGCTGCTTAAAAAATAGGATTTTAATACCTACCGATAAATCCTTTTCTCTTAGTCCGTAGAGGATGCTGGGGTCACATCAAGAACCATGGGGTATAGACGGGATCCGCAGGAGACATGGGCACTTTAAGTCTTTCAAAGGGGTGTGAACTGGCTCCTCCCTCTATGCCCCTCCTCCAGACTCCAGTTATAGGAACTGTGCCCAGGGAGATGGACATTTCGAGGAAAAGGATTTATTGTTAAACTAAGCTGAGATACATACCAGCTCACACCTCAAGCACGCCGTACAACATGGCATTTAACATAACGCAAAGCGACGGCATGAACAACGTCAGCAACAGGCTGACTAAACGTAACACAACTTGTGTTAAAAACGTAACAAAAC
The DNA here is from genome assembly GCF_028390025.1 of Pseudophryne corroboree. Taxonomy (NCBI): domain Eukaryota; kingdom Metazoa; phylum Chordata; class Amphibia; order Anura; family Myobatrachidae; genus Pseudophryne; species Pseudophryne corroboree. Next base: position 321,576,032 of record NC_086444.1, on the reverse strand, counting down.
TGGAGATACAGTACGCACTGGGACGGGCGCCCAGCATCCTCTACGGACTAAGAGAAAAGGATTTACCGGTAGGTATTAAAAGCCTATTTTCTCATACGTCCTAAAGGATGCTGGGGTCACATCAAGAACCATGGGATTTATATCAAAGCTCTAAAACGGACGGGAGAGTGCGGATGACTCTGCAGCACTGATTGACCAAACATGAGGTCCTGATCAGCCAGGGTATCAAACTTGTAGAACTTCGCAAAGGTGTTTGAACCCGACCAAGTAGCCGCTCTGCAAAGTTGTAAAGCAGAGACCCCCCCGGGCAGCCGCCCAGGACGAGCCTACCTTTCTGGTAGAATGGGCCTTCACCGATTTGGTAACGGCAATCCAGCCGTAGAATGAGCCTGCTGAATCGTATCACAGATCCAGCGTGCAATAGTCTGCTTGGAAGCAGGCGCCCCAATTTTGTTGTGAGCATACAGGACAAACAGAACCTCCGTTTTCCTAAACTGAGCTGTTCTGGCGACATACATTTTTAAAGCTCTGACTACGTCGAGAAACTTCAATTCCAGCAAGGCGTCAGTAGCCACTGGCACCACAAGTGAAGCGATGAAACCACTTTCGGCAGAAACTGCTGACGAGTCCTCAACTCTGCTCTATCTTCATGGAATATCAAATAAGGGCTCTTGTGAGACAAGGCCGCCAATTCAGACACCCGCCTTGCGGATGCCAAAGCCAACAGCATGACCACTTTCCAGGTGAGGAATTTCAACTCTACCTTCTGTAAAGGTTCAAACCAATGAGACTGAAGGAATTGCAAACCACGTTAAGATCCCACGATGCCACAGAGGGCACAAAGGGAGGTTGGATGTGCAACACACCCTTCACGAAAGTCTGAACATCTGGAAGGGAGGCCAATTGTCTTTGGAAGAAAACCGATAAAGCTGAAATTTGCACTTTAATTGAGCCCAACTTTAGGCCCGCATCCACACCGGCTTGTAGAAAATGGAGAAAACGTTCTAACTGAAATTCTTCCGTAGGAGCCTTCTTGGATTCACACCAATACACGTATTTTCTCCAAATACGGTGGTAATGTTTAGACGTTACCCCTTTTCTGGCCTGAATAAGAGTGGGGGTGACTTCCTTGGGAATACCCTTTCGGGCTAGGATCCGGCGTTCAACCTCCAAGCCGTCAAACGAAGTCGCGGTAAGTCTTGGAACACGCACGGCCACTGCTGTAACAGATCCTCCCTCAGAGGAAGAGGCCAGGGATCTCCTATGAGTAATTCCTGAAGAACTGGATACCAAACCCTCCTTGGCCAGTCTGGAACAATGAGGATTGCTTGAACCTTTGTTCTTCTTATGATCTTTATCATTTTTGGAATGAATGGAAGCGGAGGAAAGACGTACACCGACTGAAACACCCACTGTGTCACTAGGGCGTCCACTGCTATTGCTTGAGGGTCTCTGGACCTGGAACAATATCTCTGAAGTTTCTTGTTGAGGCGAGACGCCATCAAGTCTATTTGAGGAATTCCCCAAAGACTTGTCACTTCCGCAAAGACCTCTTGATGAAGACCCCACTCTCCTGGATGGAGATCGTGTCTGTTGAGGAAGTCTGCTTCCCAGTTGTCCACTCCTGGAATGAAGATCGCTGACAGAGCGCATGTATGCCTTTCCGCCCAACAGAGAACCTTTGTGGCCTCTGCCATTGCCGCTCTGCTCTTTGTTCCGCCCTGGCGGTTTATGTACGCTACTGCTGTTATGTTGTCCGACTGAATCAAGACGGCCCGATTGCGAAGATGTTCCGCTTGCAGAAGGCCGTTGTGAATGGCCCTTAATTCCAGAACGTTTATGTGTAGACACATTTCCTGGCTTGACCATCTTCCCTGGAAGCTTTCCCCCTGTGTGACTGCTCCCCAGCCTCGGAGACTCGCATCCATGGTCACTAAGATCCAGTCCTGGATCCCGAACCTGTGTCCCTCTAGGAGGTGGGAGCTGTGCAGCCACCACAGGAGTGAGATTCTGGTCTTGGAAGACAGGGTTATCCTTCGGTGCATGTGTAGATGGGACCCGGACCACTTGTCCAACAGGTCCCACTGAAACACTCTGGCATGGAATCTGCCAAACTGAATAGCCTCGTAGGCCGCCACCATCTTCCCCAGCAACCGAGTGCATTGATGGATCGATACGCTTGCTGGTTTCAGAATTTGCCTGACCAGGGTCTGAACTTCCAGAGCCTTTTCCACAGGAGGAAAAACTCTCTGTAATTCTGTGTCCAGAATCATTCCCAAAAACGACAGCCGTCTCGTCGGAACCAACTGTGATTTTGGCAAGTTTAGGAGCCAACCATGTTGCTTCAGAATTGTCAGGGAGAGCGTAATGTTCTGCAGTAATTGTTCTCTTGATCTCGACTTTATCAGGAGATCGTCCAAGTACGGGATAATTGTGACTCCTTGCTTGCGCAGGAGAACCATCATTTCGGCCATTACTTTGGTGAAAACCCTCGGAGCCGTGGACAGACCAAACGGCAACGTCTGAAATTGGTAATGACAATCCTGAACTGCAAACACCAGGTAAGCCTGATGTGGAGGATAAATGGGAACATGAAAGTAGACATCCTTTATGTCTACCGACACCATAAAATCCCCCTCCTCCAGACTGGAGAGTACTGCCTGGAGAGATTCCATCTTGAATTTTAATTTTTTTTAGGTAGAAATTGAGGGATTTGAGGTACAGGATTGGTCTGACTGAGCCGTCTGGCTTCGGGACCACGAACAGGCTCAAATAAAAGCCTTCTGCCTGTTGCGACGGGGAAACCCTGACAATGACTTGATTGTGACACAATCTTTGTATTGCGGCGCATACCACCTCCCTGTCCGGAAGAGAAGCTGGTAAGGCCGATTTGAAAAACCGGTGAGGGGGAACGTCTTGAAACTCCAGTTTGTACCCCTGGGACACTATTTCTAAAACCCATGGGTCCAGGGCCGAATGACACATAAGAACAAAAAACAAATGGTCTGAAACTAGCGCTGTGCAGTATAGAAAGATGAGACACTTACATGAGATTTCTGTCCCGCATACACGTAACAGGTTCTTTAAAATCCTTCGATCCCCATAAAACTGACGTCCTCCACAATCTTCACAAACAGGTTTATTCCACAGTTCACAAAAAACATAAGAAAGAAACAGGTGTGGACAATCTTCCGGTTCACCTGGGAAACCAGCAGGATGGAAAATGGACTGGCACCTCCGTCCCGGCTGCAGTCACAGGATCGTGGTGCAAAAGCTGGATACAGTCCTAGCGGTGTCTCCCAAATGACTTCTTGACAAAGGTGAAAGTATTCACAGAAACGCGTTGAAGCCGTTCGGTACAGGAGGACTGTCATTTTACCGGAGAGACATTTGGGAGACACCGCTAGGACTGTATCCAGCTTTTGCACCACGATCCTGTGACTGCAGCCGGGACGGAGGTGCCAGTCCATTTTCCATCCTGCTGGTTTCCCAGGTGAACCGGAAGATTGTCCACACCTGTTTCTTTCTGTCTATGTTTTTTGTGAACTGTGGAATAAACCTGTTTGTGAAGATTGTGGAGGACGTCAGTTTTATGTGGATCGAAGGATTTTAAAGAACCTGTTACGTGTATGCGGGACAGAAATCTCATGTAAGTGTCTCATCTTTCTATACTGCACAGCAATATTTCCCACCAGAGAAGAGAGGATAGTGTTTAAAGATACCTTTACGGGCACACAGGAAAGGAATTAAATGTAAGTTCCTTTCCAATGAAGTAAAGAACACGGTGTCTCTTAGTTTCTCCTGAGAAGGATCATATACACTCCTCTGTTGTATTGGTGGTACAAGTTATATCCAGAGTGTCAGATTCACCCTCTGCACAGCGCTAGTTTCAGACCATTTGTTTTTTGTTCTTATGTGTCAATTTTTTCAAAGTGTTGGATGTACTTTGTGTGTCTGAAACTTGGAGCCTAATTAATTTAGATAGCGCAAGGCTGACCCCATCACCCAGCTGTCCAGGGCCGAATGAGCCCAGAATTGACTGAAGAGTTTGAGACGTGCCCCCGCCGGTGCCGACTCCCGCAGAGGAGCCCTAGCGTCATGCGGTGGACTTGGTAGAAGCCGGGGAGGACTTCTGCTCCTGGGAACCGGCCACGGCCGGTGATTGTTTACCTTTTCCCTTTCCTCTATTAGCAAGGAAGGAAGATCCTCGGCCCTTTCTGTATTTATTGGGCCGAAAGGACTGCATTTGATAGTGGTGTGCTTTCTTTTGTGGTGCAGGCACCTAAGGTAAAAATGACAACTTACCCGCGGTAGTCGTAGATACCAAATCAGCGAGGACGTCACCAAACAATACACCACCCTTATACGGTAGAGACTCCATAGCTTTCTTAAAGTCAGCATCAGCATTCCATTGATGAATCCACAATGCTCTCCTAGCTGAGACTGCCATGGCATTGGCCCGTGACCCCAAGAGGCCAATATCCCTCGCAGCTTCCTTTAGGTAGACTGCAGCGTCCCTGACATAACCCAGTGTCAAAAAAATACTATCCCTATCCAGGGTATCTATTTCAGATGACAAGTTATCTGCCCATTTTTCGACAGCACTACTCACCCATGCAGAAGCAATGGCTGGTCTGAGTAGCGTACCCATGGTAACATAAATGGATTTTAATGTATTTTCCTGCCTACGATCCGCAGGATCCTTTAGGGCTGCCGTGTCAGGGGACGGAAGAGCTACCTTTTTGGACAGCCGTGATAGAGCTTTGTCCACAATAGGGGGTGACTCCCATTTTTCCCTATCCCCAGAGGGAAACGGATACGCCACTGGATTCCTTTTGGGAATCTGAAACTTTTTGTCAGGATTTTCCCAAACTTTTTCACAAAGTGTGTTCAGTTCATGAGAGGGAGGAAATGTTACCTCAGGTTTCTTTCCTTTATACATACAGACCCTAGTATCGGGAACAGTAGGGTCCTCAGTGATATGTAATACGTCTTTTATTGCCACAATCATGTACTGAATGCTCTTTGCCAGTTTGGGATCTAATCTGACATCACTATAGTCGACTCTTGAGTCAGTGTCCGTGTCGGTATCTGTGTCTGCCAGCTGGGTAAATGAACGTTTTTGTGACCCCGAGGGGGTCTGGACTTGTAACAACACATCCTCTACGGATTTCTTCTATGCCCGGTTCTGAGACTCAGATTTATCCAATCTCTTATTTATCAGAGCCACACTGGCATTCAGAGCATTCAAAACATTCACCCAGTCAGGTGTCGGCGGTGCCGACAGGGCTACTCCCACAGCCGTTTGTGTCCCTGACATAGTCTATCCTGGGAAGAGCCCTCCGCCTCAGACATGTCGACACACGTGCACCCAACACACGCAGACACACTGGCCTAAAGGGGACAGACCCACAGTAAAGCCTGTCAGAGGGACACAGAGGGAATTATTGCCAGCCCACACCCCAGCGCCCAACCCGATCTGAAACACCACAGAAATGCCCCAGAACTGCAGCGCTTTTATAATTTATCAACAATGCACCAAAATAGCTGTCCCCCCCCCCCCCCCCCGTTTTTCACCCTGATACTCATGCAGCAGTGTGAGGAAGGACCAGCGTCTCTGCAGCCTTGTGAAGAGAAATGGCGCGCTTCAGACCCGCTCTTTTTTAAATAATTTTTATACTGGCGGGGGTCCGGACAGTGCCCCGGCACTATGTCCACTCTTGCCAGTCATTATGGAGGTCAGATATGCTGCCCGGGGCACGGGCACACACACACCCCCGCGCCCTGCACCCTGTAATGCTGCTGTGTGTGGGAGCATGGCACGCAGTGCGATCGCTGTGCAGTACCTCAAGCCGTCCCTGAAGTCTTCTTTTCTTCTTCTACTCACCTGTTTTCTGACTTCTGGCTCTGTAAGGGGGGTGACGGCCGGCTCTGGGAATGAGCCCCTAGGCGTACCTAGTGATCAAACCCTCAGGAGCTAATGGTGTCCTGTAGCCAAAGAAGCAGAGCCTTGAAACTCACAGAAGTAGGTCTGACTTCTCTCCCCTAAGTCCCACGAAGCAGGGAGACTGTTGCCAGCAGTACTCCCTGAAAATAAAAAAACTAACATAAAGTCTTTTCAGAGAAACTCAGTAGAGCTCCTCAGAGTGCATCCAGTCTGCCTGGGCACAGATTCTAAACTGGAGTCTGGAGGAGGGGCATAGAGGGAGGAGCCAGTTCACACCCCTTTGAAAGTCTTAAAGTGCCCATGTCTCCTGCAGATCCCGTCTATACCCCATGGTTCTTGATGTGACCCCAGCATCCTCTAGGACGTATGAGAAATGTAGATGATCAGTCACTTATATCAACTATCAGGGCGGAGGTGACACACAGCCTCCAGTTGGCATAACTTTTTCTTTATCCAAAGTATGCATTCCAGGAGTTTAGAACTAGGGGGCAGATTTCCTCAACAGACAGGATGTGCACCCTATGGAGTTTCAGATGCTCACTCATCGCTGGGGTTGACCTCACATTGACCTTGTCTCGTTTCGGATCCTGAACAAGAAATTCAAATGCCTTCTTGATGGAAGCTCTAGCGACCCTGTGGCACTTTTCGTTGGTATACCTCTTCTCTCTGATTGCTCTCCTTCCATGGGTCACAGCCATCCTCATTTCTGTCCATAGAGCCTCTGTGGCGTCTGCCTCTGCGGAAGTATCTGCTCTCCCAGGTCCCGTGCCTTCACCCCGATCTGGCATGCCAAGCTTTGATAGGTTGGCAGTAGAGAGGTCAGTCTTAAAGGCTAGAGGTTTTTCAGATTCAGTTATCCAAACCATGCTTTCAGCCAGGAAACTTGCTACAGCTAGGGTTTATTACAGAGTTTGGGACACTTACTTCCAATGATGTTCTACTCGTCATTTGGATCTGCTTGTTTATCGTCTCTCCAGAGTTTTGGTCTTCTTACAAGCGGGCTTGGATTTTGGCCTTCATCTAGCACAGCAGTGGCCAACCCGCGGCTCTTTCATCCACCGAATGCGGCTCGAGTCGATCCGCTACTGGCCACCGCTGCCCGACACAGTGCACACACACTCACACAGCCGGGTCGGGCGCACAGACTTCTAAGGTCTCCGGTGGCGGTGTCTATCTTAAATTCGGCGCCAGCCCGTGAGCCAATCAGAGCTCGCGGACCAGTAGCTGAGGCTCCTGATTGGCTGCCGAACCGCGGTCTCTGATTGGCTCACGGGCCAGCGCCGAATTGAAGATAGACACCGCCGCCGGAGATGGAGGGGTAGGAGAAGCGCACGCTGCGCTCTCCTCCCCTCACAGCAGCAGCGCGGTGAGCAGCACTTGGGGGGAGGGGGGGCACACTGTGGGGACATGTGTATCTGCACTGGGGGCATATCTGACACACTGTGGGGACATGTGTATCTGCCCTGGGGGCATATCTGGCACACTGTGTGGGGGCATGTGTATCTGCCCTGGGGGCATATCTGGCACACTGTGTGGGGGCATGTGTATCTGCACGGGGGGCATATCTGGCTCACTGTGGGGGCATGTGTATCTGCACTGGGGGCATATCTGGCACACTGTGGGGAGATGTGTATCTGCATTGGGGGCATATCTGGCACACTGTGGGGGCATGTGTATCTGCACTGGGGGCATATCTGGCACACTGTGTGGGGGCATGTGTATCTGCAATGGGGGCATATCTGGCACACTGTGTGGGGACATGTGTATCTGTACTGGGGGCATATCTGGCACTGTGGGGGCATGTGTATCTGGCACTGGGAGCATATCTGGCACTGTGGGGGCATGTGTATCTGGCACCGGGGGCATATATGTATTTGGCACTGTGGGGACATGTGTATTTGGCACTGTGGGGGCATACATGTATTTGGCATTGTGGGGGCATACATGTATTTGGCACTGTGGGGCATATATGTATCTGGCACTGGGGGCATATATGTATTTGGCATTGTGGGGGCATACATGTATTTGGCATTGTGGGGGCATACATGTATTTGGCACTGTGGGGGCATACATGTATTTGGCACTGTGGGGGCATACATGTATTTGGTACTGTGGGGGCATACATGTATCTGGCACTGTGGGGCATATATGTATCTGGCACTGTGGGGCATATATGTATCTGGCACTGTGGGAACATGTGTGTATCTGGCACTGTGGAGGCACCCATTTTTTGGCATTTTTATATGTATGTGGCACTGTACTGGGGAATTACATGTATGTGGCACTGTACAACATGACTAAAAACGGGGTTATGACACAAGGTCATACTCCTACAAACGTCATACTGAAAGGTGTGCGCACAAAAATGGGGCGCGGCTTTGTGACAACTAGACCACGCCCCCATTTTTTGTGTGCGCGCCTAAGGCGCGCGCATGATAGTGGCTCTTATCCCTTGACTACGGATCTTTTCTGGCTCTTTGCCTCTGACTGGTTGGCCACCCCTGACCTAGCATCTCTAAAAGTGCAGCTGTCTGCACTTTCAGCATTGTGTGGTGCATTCACCTGCTATTCAGACATTTTTACAGGGGGGGTTTCACATCCAACCCACCTTTTTAGTCTCCCGTTCACCCTTGGGATTTAACCCTGGGTTTGAACATTCTCCAGGAGGCTCCATTTGAACCATTGTCCCCCACTGAACTCAAATGGCTTACTTGGAAAACCGTGTTCTTGCTGGCTATTGCCTCTTCCCGTCGAGTTTTGGATCTTGTGGCGTTATCACAGAGAACCATTCATTATATTCCATTCCGACAGGGCTGTCGTTCACACCCGGCTTGAGTACCTTACGAAGGTTATTTCCTGGTTCCATATCAATCAGGAGACTGTATTTCCATCTCTCACTGTTTCTGGCACTGCTACAGCAGATTCCTCCATGCGTTTACCAGCAAAGTACCGCTGCTAATAGGATACCGCCCGATATATCTGTGAACAACTTAGTTCAAAGACATATTGGGGGTACACCCCCTCTGATGGGCTTACGATATTTCAGTTGCTTGCTTGAATATCCAATATATCGGCCAGTGTGTACCCAGCATTAGGTCCCCGGAATAGTCTACAAAAGGGTTCCAAACAGAAAGAGCCATCAGTGCATTCCGCAACCCGGAGGCTATTCTATTTGGTCCCAAAACACATTTGAAGTTTATATGGCCCTATGATTATGTGGTTGACTCAATTCATTTTACTTGCAATAATATTTGTTTATCTTCAAAATATTTAGAAAACTATTCATTTTGGAAATTATAGAATATATATTTTTTAAAATATCACTAACATCTTACAGTATTAAACCCTCTAGTCTTACACCATTGAGTTTTCCATAGCCATATGTGTTTAGACTCCTACAACACACACTGGGCCTAATTCAGCATGGAACGCTGCTGCGGAAGCGTTCTCATGCTGATGCCCTGTGAAGTGTGCGTACGCGCAGAAGCCGTGTTCTGCATGTGCACACTGTGAGAAATGCATCGGCATCTCACATCTGCGAACGCCTCTGCCTTGGGCGGGAGGGGAAGTCACGGCGGCATTGGGGGTGTGGGGGCACGGTACGGACGGGTATGGGTCGTTGGGTCGACCCAGCTTAGGTTGACACTCATTAGGTCGACATTGCCCTTAGGTCGATATGCATTAGGTCAACATGGCCATTAGGTCGACATGTACTAGGTCGACAGGTCTAAAGGTCGACATGATTTTATTTTACTGTTTTTGGTGTCGTTTTCTCCGTAAAGTGACGGGGAACCCAAATTAGTCGCATGGATCGCTACGCTCACCATGCTTCGGGCAAGGTGCCTCGTTCCGCTACCGCTTCGCTCGGCACAGATTACCGTTCCAATCGTAGTCCCATGGATCGTGAAGTATGAAAAAATCCCAAAAAATTTAAAGAAAAAAAAAGTTTAAAACTCATGTCGACATTTTGACCTCTCGACCTAGTACATGTCCACATAAGGGCAAAGTTGACCTTCAGTTGTCGACCTAATGAGTGTTGACCTAAGTTGCGTCGAACTAACGACTGTATCCCATATGGACAAAGCAGGCAGGTCCAGACCGTTTGCGGGGCAGGCAGCGGCGGCTGCATGACGTCACACGCAACCCGAAACATGGTGGGTAACCGTCTGGCTTCGCGGCTAGGCTGCGTAGGCAGAGGGCTACCCTAAACATGAGAAAGCATCGCCGCCGCGCGAAGCTGTCGCATGTGTACGGGGGGGGGGGGGGGGGTTGATCCGGCATGCGGGGCGAACTTGTCCCCTACGCATGTCAGAGTACTGGATCATAGCATCAATGATCCATGCTGAATTAGGGGCCTAATTCAGATCTGATCGCAGCAGCAAATTTGTTAGCACATGGGCAAAACTATGGGGGTAATTCTGAGTTGATCGCAGCAGGAAATTTTTTTAGCAGTTGGGCAAAACCATGTGCACTGCAGGAGAGGCAGATATAACATTTGCAGAGAGTGTTAGATTTGGGTGTGGTGAGTTCAATCTGCAATCTAAATTGCAGTGTAAAAATAAAGCAGCCAGTATTTACCCTGCACAGAAACAAAATAACCAACCCAAATCTAACTCTCTCTGCACGTTATATCTGCCTCCCCTGCAGTGCACATGGTTTTACCCAACTTCTAAAAAATTTCCTGCAGCGATCAACTTGGAATTACCCCCCATGTGCACTGCAGGTGGGGCAGATATAACATATGCAGAAAGAGTTAGAGTTGGGTGGGGTGTGTTCAAACTGAAATCTAAATTCCAGTGTAAAAATAAAGCAGCCAGTATTTACCCTGCACAGAAACAAAATAACCCACCTAAATCTAACTCTCTCTGCACATGTTATATCTGCCCCCCTGCAGTGCACATGGGGGTAATTCAGAGTTGATCGCAGCAGCAAATTTGTTAGCAGTTGGGCAAAACCATGTGCACTGCGGATGTGGCAGATAATAAGAATTTACTTACCGATAATTCTATTTCTCGGAGTCCGTAGTGGATGCTGGGGTTCCTGAAAGGACCATGGGGAAAGCGGCTCCGCAGGAGACAGGGCACAAAAGTAAAGCTTTTACAGGTCAGGTGGTGTGTACTGGCTCCTCCCCCCATGACCCTCCTCCAGACTCCAGTTAGGTACTGTGCCCGGACGAGCGTACACAATAAGGGAGGATTTTGAATCCCGGGTAAGACTCATACCAGCCACACCAATCACACCGTACAACTTGTGATCTAAACCCAATTAACAGTATGATAACAGAGGAGCCTCTGAAAGATGGCTTCCTAAACAATAACCCGAATTAGTTAACAATAACTATGTACAAGTATTGCAGATAATCCGCACTTGGGATGGGCGCCCAGCATCCACTACGGACTCCGAGAAATAGAATTATCGGTAAGTAAATTCTTATTTTCTCTATCGTCCTAAGTGGATGCTGGGGTTCCTGAAAGGACCATGGGGATTATACCAAAGCTCCCAAACGGGCGGGAGAGTGCGGATGACTCTGCAGCACCGAATGAGAGAACTCCAGGTCCTCCTTTGCCAGGGTATCAAATTTGTAAAAATTTACAAACGTGTTCTCCCCTGACCACGTAGCTGCTCGGCAGAGTTGTAATGCCGAGACCCCTCGGGCAGGCGCCCAAGATGAGCCCACCTTCCTTGCGGAATGGGCCTTAACAGATTTAGGCTGTGGCAGGCCTGCCACAGAATGTACAAGTTGAATTTTGTTACAAATCCAACGAGCAATCGACTGCTTAGAAGCAGGTGCACCCAACTTGTTGGGTGCATACAGTATAAACAGCGAGTCAGATTTTCTGACTCCAGCCGTCCTTTAAATGTATATTTTTAAGGCTCTGACAACGTCCAACAACTTGGAGTCCTTCAAGTCGTCTGTAGCCGCAGGCACTACAATAGGCTGGTTCAGGTGAAACGCTGATACCACCTTAGGGAGAAAATGCGGACGCGTCCGCCGCTCTGCCCTATGTCGAATGGAAAATTAAATAAGGGCTTTTATAAAACAAAGCCGCCAGTTCAGATACTCTCCCGGCCGAAGCCAGGGCCAGTAACATAGTCACTTTCCATGTGAGATATTTCAAATCCACATTCTTTAGTGGTTCAAACCAATTGGATTTGAGGAAATCTAAAACTACATTTAGATCCCACGGTGCCACCTTAGGCACCACAGGAGGCTGTATATGCAGTACTCCTTTGATAAAAATCTGGACCTCAGGGACTGAGGCCAATTCTTTTTGGAAGAATATTGATATGGCCGAAATTTGAACCTTAATAGATCCCAATTTGAGACCCATAGACAATCCTGATTGCAGGAAATGTAGGAAAACGACCCAGTTGAAATTCCTCCATCGGAGCACTCCGCTGCTCGCACCACGCAACATATTTTCGCCAAATACGGCGATAATGCTTCGCGGTGACTTCCTTCCTTGCCTTTATCAAGGTAGGAATGACTTCTTCCGGAATGCCTTTTCCTTTTAGGATCTGGCATTCAAACGCCATGCCGTCAAACGCAGCCGCGGTAAGTCTTGAAAAAGACAAGGACCCTGCTGAAGCAGGTCCCTTCTCAGAAGTAGAGGCCACGGATCGTCCGTGACCATCTCTTGAAGTTCCGGGTACCAAGTCCTTCTTGGCCAATCCGGAGCCACTAGTCTTACTCCTCTTTGCCGTATAATCCTCAATACCTTTGGTATGAGAGGCAGAGGAGGAAACACATATACCGACTGGTACACCCAAGGTGTTACCAGCGCGTCCACAGCTATTGCCTGCGGATCTCTTGACCTGGCGCAATATCTGTCCAGTGTTTTGTTGAGGCGAGACGCCATCATGTCCACCATTGGTTTTACCCAACGGTTTAATAGCATGTGGAAAACTTCTGGATAAAGTCCCCACTCTCCCGGGTGAAGGTCGTGTCTGCTGAGGAAGTCTGCTATCCCAGTTGTCCACGCCCGGGATGAATACTGCTGACAGTGCTATCACGTGATTCTCCGCCCAGCGAAGGATCCTGGCAGCTTCTGCCATTGCCCTCCTGCTTCTTGTGCCGCCCTGTCTGTTTACATGGGCGACTGCCGTGATGTTGTCCGACTGGATCAACACCGGTCTTCCTTGAAGCAGAGGTTCCGCCTGGCTTAGAGCATTGTAGATTGCTCTTAGTTCCAGAATGCTTATGTGAAGAGACTTTTTCAGGCTCGACCACACTCCCTGGAAATTTCTTCCCTGTGTGACTGCTCCCCAGCCTCTCAGGCTGGCATCCGTGGTCACCAGGATCCAATCCTGCATGCCGAATCTGCGGCCCTCCAATAGATGAGCCTCCTGCAACCACCACAGAAGGGATACCCTTGTCCTCGGCGACAGGGTTATCCGCAGGTGCATCTGAAGATGCGACCCTGACCATTTGTCCAACAGATCCCTTTGCATGGAATCTGCCGAAAGGGATTGCTTCGTAAGAAGCTACCATTTTTTCCCAGGACTCTTGTGCATTGATGTACAGACACCTTTCCTGGTTTTAGGAGGTTCCTGACCAGGTCAGATAACTCCTTGGCTTTTTCTTCGGGAAGAAAAACCTTTTTCTGAACTGTGTCCAGAATCATCCCCAGGAACAGCAGACGAGTTGTCGGCATTAATTGGGATTTTGGAATATTCAGAATCCATCCGTGCTGCTTTAGCACCTCTTGAGATAGTGCTAAACCCATCTCTAGCTGTTCTCTGGACCTTGCCCTTATTAGGAGATCGTCCAAGTATGGGATAATTAATACGCCTTTTCTTCGAAGAAGAAATATTATCTCGGCCATTACCTTTGTAAAGACCCGAGGTGCCGTGGACAAACCAAACGGCAGCGTCTGAAACTGATAGTGACAGTTTTGTACAACGAACCTGAGGTACCCCTGGTGTGAGGGGTAATTGGAACGTGGAGATACGCATCCTTGATGTCCAAGGATACCATAAAGTCCCCTTCTTCCAGGTTCGCTATCACTGCTCTGAGTGACTCCATCTTGAACTTGAACTTCTTTATGTACAGGTTCAAGGACTTCAGATTTAGAATAGGCCTTACCGAGCCATCCGGCTTCGGTACCACAAAAAGAGTGGAATAATACCCCTTCCCTTGTTGTAGAAGAGGTACCTTGACTATCACCTGCTGAGAATACAGCTTGTGAATGGCTTCCAAAACCGTCTCCCTTTCTGAGGGGGACGTTGGTAAAGCAGACTTCAGGAAACGGCGAGGTGGCTCTGTCTCTAATTTCAACCTGTACCCCTGAGATATTATCTGCAGGATCCAGGGATTTACCTGCGAGTGAGCCCACTGCGCGCTGTAATTCTTGAGACGACCGCCTACCGCCCCCGAGTCCGCTTGCGAAGCCCCAGCGTCATGCTGAGGCTTTTGTAGAAGCCGGGGAGGGCTTCTGTTCCTGGGAAGGAGCTGCCTGTTGCTGTCTCTTCCCTCGTCCTCTGCCTCGTGGCAGATATGAATAGCCCTTTGCTCTCTTATTTTTAAAGGAACGAAAGGGCTGCGGTTGAAAGGTCGGTGCCTTTTTCTGTTGGGGAGTGACTTGAGGTAGAAAGGTGGATTTCCCGGCCGTAGCCGTGGCCACCAAATCCGATAGACCGACCCCAAATAACTCCTCTACGCATCGCCTGTCCACTGTCGTGTCCATAAAGCTCTTCTGGCCGAAATGGACATAGCACTTACCCGTGATGCCAGTGTGCAGATATCTCCCTGTGCATCACGCATATAAAGAAATGCATCCTTTATTTGTTCTAACGACAGTAAAATATTGTCCCTGTCCAGGGTATCAATATTTTCGATCAGGGACTCTGACCAAACTACCCCAGCACTGCACATCCAGGCAGTCGCAATAGCTGGTCGTAGTATAACACCTGCATGTGTGTATATACCTTTTTGGATATTTTCCATCCTCCTATCTGATGGATCTTTAAGTGCGGCCGTCTCAGGAGAGGGTAACGCCACTTGTTTTGATAAGCGTGTTAGCGCTTTGTCCACCCTAGGAGGTGTTTCCCAGCGCTCCCTAACCTCTGGCGGGAAAGGGTATAAAGCCAATAACTTCTTTGAAATTAGCAGTTTTTTATCGGGGCACCCCACGCTTCATCACACACGTCATTTAATTCTTCTGATTCGGTAAAAACTACTGGTAGTTTTTTCACACCCCACATAATACCCTGTTTAGTGGTACCTGTAGTATCAGCTAAATGTAACATCTCCTTTATTGCCAAAATCATATAACGTGTGGCCCTACTGGAAAATACGGTTGATTCGTCACCTTCACCACCGGAATCAGTGCCTGTGTCTGGGTCTGTGTCGACCGACTGAGGCAAGGGGCGTTTTACAGCCCCTGACGGTGTTTGAGGCGCCTGGACAGGCACTAATTGAGTGTCCGGCCGCCTCATGTCGGCAAACGACTGCTTAAGCGAGTTGACGCTATCCCGTAATTCCACAAATAAAGGCATCCATTCTGGTGTCGACCCCCTAGGAGGTGACATCCTCATATTTGGCAATTGCTCCGCCTCCACACCAATAACGTCCTCATACATGTCGACACACACGTACCGACACACAGCAGACACACAGGGAATGCTCTATACGAAGACAGGACCCACTAGCCCTTTGGGGAGACAGAGGGAGAGTCTGCCAGCACACACCAAAAAGCGCTATATATGACAGGGATAGCCTTATGATTAAGTGCTCCCTTATAGCTGCTTTTATATTAATATATATTGCCATTTATTTTGCCCCCCCTCTCTGTTATACCCTGTTTCTGTAGTGCAGTGCAGGGGAGAGACCTGGGAGCCTTCCTGACCAGCGGAGCTGTGACAGAAAATGGCGCCGTGTGCTGAGGAGATAGGCCCCGCCCCTTTTTCGGCGGGCTCGTCTCCCGCTATTTAGTACATTTAGGCAGGGGTAAATATCTCCATATAGCCTCTGGGGCTATATGTGAGGTATTTTTAGCCTTTTTAAAGGTTTTCATTTGCCTCCCAGGGCGCCCCCCTCCCAGCGCCCTGCACCCTCAGTGACTGCCGTGTGAAGTGTGCTGAGAGGAAAATGGCGCACAGCTGCAGTGCTGTGCGCTACCTTAAGAAGACTGCAGGAGTCTTCAGCCGCCGATTCTGGACCTCTTCTTGCTTCAGCATCTGTGAGGGGGCCGGCGGCGTGGCTCCGGTGACCATCCAGGCTGTACCTGTGATCGTCCCTCTGGAGCTTCATGTCCAGTAGCCAAGAAGCCAATCCATCCTGCACGCAGGTGAGTTCACTTCTTCTCCCCTCTGTCCCTCGTTGCAGTGATCCTGTTGCCAGCAGGAATCACTGTAAAATAAAAAACCTAAGCTAAACTCTCTAAGCAGCTCTTTATGAGAGCCACCTAGAATTGCACCCTTCTCGGCCGGGCACAAAAATCTAACTGGAGTCTGGAGGAGGGTCATGGGGGGAGGAGCCAGTACACACCACCTGACCTGTAAAAGCTTTACTTTTGTGCCCTGTCTCCTGCGGAGCCGCTTTCCCCATGGTCCTTTCAGGAACCCCAGCATCCACTTAGGACGATAGAGAAATAACATTTTCAGAGAGAGTTAGATTTGGGTGGGTTATTTTGTTTCTGTGCAGGGTAAAGACTGACTGCTTTATTTTTACACTGCAATTTAGATTTCAGTTTGAACACACCCCACCCAAATCTAACTCTATCTGCACGTAATATCTGCACCACCTGCAGTGCACATTGGCCCTCATTCCGAGTTGTTCGCTCGGTAATTTTCTTCGCATCGCAGCGATTTTCCGCTAATTGCGCATGCGCAATGTTCGCACTGCGACTGCGCCAAGTAAATTTGCTAAGAAGTTTGGTATTTTACTCACGGCATTACAAGGTTTTTTCTTTGTTCTGGTGATCGTAGTGTGATTGACAGGAAGTGGGTGTTTCTGGGCGGAAACTGGGCGTTTTATGGGAGTGTGTGAAAAAACGCTACCGTTTCTGGGAAAAACGCGAGAGTGGCTGGAGAAACGGGGGAGTGTCTGGGCGAACGCTGGGTGTGTTTGTGACGTCAAACCAGGAACGACAAGCACTGAACTGATCGCACTGGAAGAGTAAGTCTCGAGCTACTCAGAAACTGCAAGGAGAAATATTTTCGCAATATTGCGAATCTTTCGTTCGCAATTTTGCTAAGCTAAGATTCACTCCCAGTAGGCGGCGGCTTAGCGTGTGCAATGCTGCTAAAAGCAGCTTGCGAGCGAACAATCGGAATGAGGGCCATGGTTTTGCCCAACTGCTAACAAATTTGCTGCTGCGATCAACTCTGAATTAACCTCTATGTGCGATTTTGGCTTAAGGGGGTAATTCCAAGTTGATCGCAGCAGGAAATTTTTTAGCAGTTGGGCAAAACCATGTGCACTGCAGGGGGGGCAGATATAACATGTGCAGAGAGAGATAGATTTGGGTGGGTTATTTTATTTCTGTGCAGGGTAAATACTGGCTGCTTTATTTTTACACTGCAAATTAGATTGCAGATTGAACACACCACACCCAAATCTAGCTCTCTCTGCACATGTTATATCTGCCTCCCCTGCAGTGCACATGGTTTTGCCCAATTGCTAACAGAATTCCTGCTGCGATCAACTTGGAATTACCCCCCTTAGGGGTATATGCAATTGCGGTCGAATTCCCGAAAATGTCGAAAAACGGGACATTTTCGCCCAAAAAAAAATTTCGACAAAGCAACTCAGTACTTTTCGTCAAAAAAACGGACTTTCCAAATTCGACTTTTTGAAATTCGACATTTGTCAAATTCGACATTTCTGCAATGGTACAAATGCGGCAATTCGACAAAAGTATATTCAATTGAAGATTGTAAATTCGACAACAGTGCTTTTAGACAGTAAATTCGTCATTTTCAATCCGCCACACTTTGCTGGCGGAATCTAATAAAAAAAAATAAAAACATGTTTTTTTTTGTGTTTTTTTTATTGGTAATAGCATATCTATTTATATTAGAAGAGATTAGGTACTTGGTTTGTCTATTTTGGAGACACAAGTATTATTTATATATTTTTAAAAATATTATATTTATTTTTTTTATTTTTTTTAATGGAATGGTAAAAATCTGAAAAAAAAATGCGTGGGGTCCCCCCTCCTAAGCATAACCAGCCTCGGGCTCTTCGAGCCGGTCCTGGTTCTAAAAATCCGGGGAAAAAACTGACAGGGGATCCCCCGTATTTTTAAAACCAGCACCGGGCTCTGCGCCTGGTGCTAGTGCAAAAAATACGGGGGACAAAAAGCGTAGGGGTCCCCCGTATTTTTTACACCAGCACCGGGCTCCACTAGCTGGACAGATAATGCCACAGCCGGGGGTCACTTTTATACAGCGCCCTGCGGCCGTGGCATTAAATACCCAACTAGTCACCCCTGGCCGGGGTACCCTGGAGGAGTGGGGACCCCTTCAATCAAGGGGTATCCCCCCCAGCCACCCAAGGGCCAGGGGTGAAGCCCGAGGCTGTCCCCCCCCATCCAAGGGCAGCGGATGGGGGGCTGATAGCCTTTTGAAAAATGAAAGAATATTGTTTTTTCCGGTAGTGCTACAAGTCCCAGCAAGCCTCCCCCGCAAGCTGGTACTTTGAGAACCACAAGTACCAGCATGCGGGAGAAAAACGGGCCCGCTGGTACCTGTAGTTCTACTGGAAAAAAAATACCCAAATAAAAACAGGACACGCACACCGTGAGAGTAAAACTTTATTTCACACATGTCGACACACACATACTTACCTATGTTCACACACCGACCTCTGTCCACTTGTCCAAGTAGAATCCACGGTGTACCTGTGAATAAAATTATACTCACCTGATCCAGTGTCCTGGTCTTTTATTATAATCCACGTACTTGGCAAAAAAAAAAAAAACACCCGGACCAGGCGGACTGAAAGGGGTCCCATGTTTACACATGGGACCCCTTTCCCCAAATGCAGAGACCCCCCGTGACTCCTGTCACAGAAAGGTCCCTTCAGCCAATCAGGAAGCGCCACTTCGTGGCACTCTCCTGATTGGCTGTATGCGCGTCTGAGCTGGCAGACAGCGCATCGCACAGCTCCCTCCATTAGTTTCAATGGTGGGAACTTTGCGGTCAGCGGTGGGGTTACCCGCGGTCAGCCGCTGACCGCGGGTGACCTCACCGCTGACCGCAAAAAGTTCCCACCATT
Organism: Pseudophryne corroboree; assembly: GCF_028390025.1. Taxonomy (NCBI): domain Eukaryota; kingdom Metazoa; phylum Chordata; class Amphibia; order Anura; family Myobatrachidae; genus Pseudophryne; species Pseudophryne corroboree. The sequence continues at coordinate 321,556,863 of NC_086444.1, read as the reverse complement.
GAAAGTAATGGAGGGGGCTGTGCAATGCGCGTCTGAGCTTAGACGCGCAGAGCCAATCAGGTGAGTGCCACGAAGTGGCGCTTCCTGAATGGCTGAAGGGACCTTTCTGTGACAGGAGTCACGGGGGGGTCTCTGCATTCGGGGAAAGGGGTCCCATGTGTAAACATGGGACCCCTTTCAGTCCGCCTGGTTCAGGTGTTCGTTTTTTTTTTTTGCCAGTACGTGGATTATAATAAAAGACCAGGACACTGGATCAGGTGAGTATAATTTTATTCACAGGTACCCCGGATCGTCGGCGACATTGGAAACGTGGCAGTCGGCGGGTCAACATAGGTAAGTATGTATGTGTCGGCATGTATGAAATAAACTTTTACTTTCACGGTGTCTGTGTCCTGTTTTTATTAGGGTATTTTTTTTTTAGTAGAACTACAGGTACCAGCGGGCCCGTTTTTCTCCCGCATGCTGGTACTTGTGGTTCTCCAAGTACCAGCTTGCGGGAAAGGCTTGCTGGGACTTGTAGTACTACTGGAAAAATAAGATTTTACTCACCGGTAAATCTATTTCTCGTAGTCCGTAGTGGATGCTGGGACTCCGTAAGGACCATGGGGATTAGCGGCTCCGCAGGAGACTGGGCACAACTAAAGAAAGCTTTAGGACTACCTGGTGTGCACTGGCTCCTCCCACTAAGACCCTCCTCCAGACCTCAGTTAGGGTACTGTGCCCGGAAGAGCTGACACAATAAGGAAGGATTTTGAATCCCGGGTAAGACTCATATCAGCCACACCAATCACACCGTATAACTCGTGATACTATACCCAGTTAACAGTATGAAATATAACTGAGCCTCTCAACAGATGGCTCAACAATAACCCTTTAGTTAGGCAATAACTATAAACAAGTATTGCAGACAATCCGCACTTGGGATGGGCGCCCAGCATCCACTACGGACTACGAGAAATAGATTTACCGGTGAGTAAAATCTTATTTTCTCTGACGTCCTAAGTGGATGCTGGGACTCCGTAAGGACCATGGGGATTATACCAAAGCTCCCAAACGGGCGGGAGAGTGCGGATGACTCTGCAGCACCGAATGAGCAAACTCTAGGTCCTCCTCAGCCAGGGTATCAAACTTGTAGACTCTTACAAAAATGTTTTAACCCGACCAAGTAACAGCTCGGCAAAGTTGTAAAGCCGAGACCCCTCGGGCAGCCGCCCAAGAAGAGCCCACTTTCCTCGTGGAATGGGCTTTTACAGATTTAGGGTGCGGCAGTCCAGCCACAGAATGTGCAAGTTGAATCGTGCTACAGATCCAGCGAGCAATAGTCTGCTTAGAAGCAGGAGCACCCAGCTTGTTGGGTGCATACAGGAGAAATAGCGAGTCAGTTTTCCTGACTCCAGCTGTCCTGGAAACATATACTTTTCAGGGCCCTGACTACGTCCAGTAACTTGGAATCCTCCAAGTCCCAAGTAGCCGCAGGCACCACAATAGGTTGGTTCACATGAAAAAGTGATACCACCTTAGGAAGGAATTGGGAACGAGTCCTCAATTCCGCCTTATCCATATAAAATACAGATAAGGGCTTTTGTATGACAAAGCCGCCAATTCTGATACACGCCTGGCCGACGCCAAGGCCCACAGCATGACCACTTTCCACGTGAGGTATTATAGCTCCACGGATTTAAGTGGCTCAACCCAATGCGACTTCGGGAAATCCAACACCACGTTGAGATCCCACGGTGCCACTGGAGGCACAAACGGGGGCTGACTATGCAGCACTCCCTTAACAAAAGTCTGAACTTCAGGCAGTGAAGCCAGTTCTATTTTGGAAGAAAATCGATAGAGCCGAAATCTGGACCTTAATTGAACCCAATTTTAGGCCCATAGCCACCTCTGACTGTAGGAAGTGCAGAAATCGACCCAGCTGAAATTTCTCCTTTGGGGCCTTCCTGGCCTCATAGCACGCAACATATTTCCGCCATATGCGGTGATAATGGTTTGCGTTCACTTCTTTCCTAGCTTTAAATAGCGTAGGGATAACTTCCTCCGGAATGCCCTTTTCCTTCAGGATCCGGCGTTCAACCGCCATGCCGTCAAACGCAGCCGCGGTACGTCTTGGAACAGACAGGCCCCCTGCTGCAGCAGGTCCTGTCCGAGCGGCAGAGGCCATGGGTCCTCTGAGATCATTTCTTGGAGTTCTGGTTACCAAGCTCTTCTTGGCCAACCCGGAACAATGAGTATAGTTCTTACTCCTCTCCTTCTTATTATTCTCATTACCCTGGGTAAGAGAGGCAGAGAAGGGAACACATACACCGACTGGTACACCCACGGTGTTACCAGAGCGTCCACAGCTATCGCCGGAGGGTCCTTGACCTGGTGCAATATCTTTGTAGCTTTTTTGTTGAGGCGGGACGCCATCATGTCCACCTGTGGCCTTTCCCAACGGTGTACAATCATTTGGAAGACTTCTGGATGAAGTCCCCACTCTCCCGGGTAGAGGTCGTGTCTTCTGAGAAAGTCTGCTTCTCAGTTGTCCACTCCCGGAATGAACACTGCTGACAGTGCTAACACATGATTTTCCGCCCATCGGAGAATCCTTGTGGCTTCTGCCATCGCCATCCTGCTTCTTGTGCCGCCCTGTCGGTTTACATGAGCGACCGCCGTGATGTTGTCTGACTGGATCAGCACCGGCCGGTGTTGAAGCAGGGGTCTAGCCTGACTTAGGGCATTGTAAATGGCCCTTAGTTCCAGAATATTTATGTGTAGGGAAGTCTCCTGACTTTTCCATAGCCTTGGAAGTTTCTTCCCTGTGTGACTGCCCCCCAGCCTCGAAGGCTGGCATCCGTGGTCACCAGGACCCAGTCCTGTATGCCGAATCTGCGGCCCCCTAGAAGATGAGCACTCTGCAGCCACCACAACAGCGACACCCTGGCCCTTGGAGACAGGGTTATCCGCCGATGCATCTGAAGATGCGACCCGGACCACTTGTCCAACAGATCCCACTGGAAAATCCTTGCATGGGACCTGGCGAATGGAATTTCTTCGTAAGAAGCTACCATCTTTCCCAGGGCTCGCGTGCATTGATGCACCGACACCTGTATTTGTGTTAGGAGGTCTCTGTCTAGAGACGACAACTCCTTGGACTTCTCCTCTGGGAGAAAACCTTTTTTTATCCTGTTCTGTGTCCAGAACCATACCCAGGAACAGCAGACGCGTCGTAGGAACCAGCTGCGACTTTGGAATATTCAGAATCCAGCCGTGCTGTTGTAGCACTTCCCGAGATAGTGCTACTCCGACGAACAACTGCTCCCTGGACCTCGCCTTTATAAGGAGATCGTCCAAGTACGGGATAATTATTTCGGCCATTACCTTGGTAAATACCTCGGTGCCGGGGACAGACCAACGGCAACGTCTGGAATTGGTAATGACAATCCTGTACCACAATTTTGAGGTACTCCTGGTGAAGAGGGTAAATAGGGACATGCAGGTAAGCATCCTTGATGTCCAGTGATACCATGAAATTCTCCGGGCTTGCAATAATCGCCCTGAGCGATTCCATTTTGAACTTGAACCTTCGTATATAAGTGTTCAAGGCTTTCAATTTTAGAATGGGTCTCACCGAACCGTCTGGTTTCGGTACCACAACATTTTGGAAAAGTAACCCCGGCCTTGTTGAAGGATGGGTACCTTGATTTCACCTGCTGGAAGTACAGCTTGTGAATTGCCGCCAGTACTACCTTTCTCCGAGGGCAGCAGGCAAGGCTGATGTGAGGTAACGGCGAGGGGGAGTCGCCTCGAACTCCAGCCTGTATCCCTGTGATACTACTTGCAGAACCTAGGGATCCACCTGTGGGCAAGCCCCCTGGTCCCTGACGTTCCCGAGACGCGCCCCTACCGCACCTGTCTCCACCTGTGGAGCCCCAGCGTCATGCGGTGGACTCAGAGGAAGCGGGGGAAGATTTTTGATCCTGGGAACTGGCTGCTGGTGCAGGTTTTTCCTTCTTCCCTTGTCTCTGTGCAGAAAGGAAGCGCCTTTGACCCGCTTGCTTTTCTGAAGCCGAAAGGACTGTACCTGAAAATACGGTGCTTTCTTAGGCTGTGAGGAAACCTGAGGTAAAAAAAAATTCTTCCCAGCTGTTGCTGTGGATACGAGGTCCCAGAGACCATCCCCAAACAATTCCTCACCCTTATAAGGCAGGATCTCCATGTGCCTTTTACAGGCAGCATCACATGTCCACTGCCGGGTTTCTAATACCCTCCTGGCAGAATGGACATTGCATTAATTCTGGATGCCAGCCGGCAAATATCCCTCTGTGCATCCTTCATATATAAGACAACGTCTTTAATATGCTCTATGCTAGCAAAATATTATCCCTGTCTAGGGTATTAATATTATCTGACAGGGTATCAGACCACGCTGCAGCAGCACTATTTATGCTGAGGCAAATGCAGGTCTCAGTATAGAACCTGAGTGTGTATATACAGACTTCAGGATAGCCTCCTGCTTTTTATCAGCAGGCTCCTTCAAGGTGGCCGTATCCTAAGACGGCAGTGCCACCTTTTTTGACAAACGTGTGAGCGCCTTATCCACCCTAGGGGATATCTCCCAACGTGACCTATCCTCTGGCGGGAAAGGGTACGCCATCAGTAACTTTTTAGAAATTACCAGTTTCTTATCGGGGGAACCCACGCTTCTTTACACACTTCATTCACTCATCTGATGGGGGAACAAAACACTGGCTGCTTTTTCTCCCCAAAAATAAAACCCCTTTTATGTGGTACTTGGGTTCATGTCAGAAATGTGTAACACATTTTTCATTGCCGAGATCATGTAACGGATGTTCCTAGTGGATTGTGTATATATCTCAACCTCGTCGACACCGGAGTCAGACTCCGTGTCGACATCTGTGTCTGCCATCTGAGGTAATGGGCGTTTTTTTTTTGAGCCCCTGATGGCCTTTGAGACGCCTGGGCAGGCGCGGGCTGAGAAGCCGGCTGTCCCACAGCTGTTACGTCATTCAGCCTTTTATGTAAGGAGTTGACATTGTCGGTTAATACCTTCCACCTATCCATCCACTCTGGTGTCGGCCCCACAGGGGGCGACATCCCATTTATCGGCCTCTGCTCCGCCTCCACGTAACCTTCCTCATCCAACATGTCGACACAGCCGTACCGACACACCGCACACACACAGGGAATGCTCTGACTGAGGACAGGACCCCACAAAGTCCTTTGGGGAGACAGAGAGAGAGTATGCCAGCACACACCAGAGCGCTATATAATGCAGGGATTAACACTATAACTGAGTGATTTTTTCCCCCAATAGCTGCTTGTATACATATATTTGCGCCTAAATTTAGTGCCCCCCCTCTCTTTTTAACCCTTTGAGCCTGAAAACTACAGGGGAGAGCCTGGGGAGCTGTCTTCCAGCTGCACTGTGAAGAAAAAATGGCGCCAGTGTGCTGAGGGAGATAGCCCCGCCCCTTTTTCGGCTGACTTTTCTCCCGCTTTTTTATGGATTCTGGCAGGGGTAATTTATCACATATATAGCCCTGGGACTATATATTGTGATGATTTGCCAGCCAAGGTGTCTTATATTGCCCTCAGGGCGCCCCCCCCCCCCCCCCCCCCCCCCCCCCCCCCCCAGTGCCCTGCACCCATCAGTGACCGGAGTGTGAGGTGTGCATGAGGAGCAATGGCGCACAGCTGCAGTGCTGTGCGCTACCTTGTTGAAGACAGAAGTCTTCTGCCGCCGATTTTCCGGAACACTTCTGGCTCTGTAAGGGGGCCGGCGGCGCGGCTCCGGGAACGAACACCAAGGTCGGGTCCTGCGGTCGATCCCTCTGGAGCTAATGGTGTCCAGTAGCCTAAGAAGCCCAAACTGCTACCTGTTAGGTAGGTTCGCTTCTTCTCCCCTTAGTCCCTCGCTGCAGTGAGTCTGTTGCCAGCAGATCTCACTGTAAAATAAAAAACCTAAATATACTTTCTTTCTAGGAGCTCAGGAGAGCCCCTAGTGTGCATCCAGCTCAGCCAGGCACAAGAATCTAACTGAGGTCTGGAGGAGGGTCTTAGTGGGAGGAGCCAGTGCACACCAGGTAGTCCTAAAGCTTTCTTTAGTTATGCCCAGTCTCCTGCGAAGCCGCTAATCCCCATGGTCCTTACGGAGTCCCAGCATCCCCTTAGGACGTCAGAGAAAAACAATATTCTTTCAATTTTCAAAAGGCTATCAGCCCCCCATCCGCAGCCCTTGGATGGGGGGGACAGCCTCGGGCTTCACCCCTGGCCCTTGGGTGGCTGGAGGGGGGGATACCCCTTGATTGAAGGGGTCCCCACTCCTCCAGGGTACCCCGGCCAGGGGTGACTAGTTGCGTATTTAATGCCACGGCCGCAGGGCGCTGTATAAAAGTGACCCCGGCTGTGGCATTATCTACCCAGCTAGTGGAGCCCGATGCTGGTGTAAAAAAATAAGAATTTACTTACCGATAATTCTATTTCTCGTAGTCCGTAGTGGATGCTGGGGACTCCGTAAGGACCATGGGGAATAGCGGCTCCGCAGGAGACAGGGCACAAAAGTAAAAGCTTTAGGATCAGGTGGTGTGCACTGGCTCCTCCCCCTATGACCCTCCTCCAAGCCTCAGTTAGGATACTGTGCCCGGACGAGCGTACACAATAAGGAAGGATTTTGAATCCCGGGTAAGACTCATACCAGCCACACCAATCACACTGTACAACCTGTGATCTGAACCCAGTTAACAGCATGATAACAGCGGAGCCTCTGAAAAGATGGCTCACAACAATAATAACCCGATTTTTGTAACAATAACTATGTACAAGTATTGCAGACAATCCGCACTTGGGATGGGCGCCCAGCATCCACTACGGACTACGAGAAATAGAATTATCGGTAAGTAAATTCTAATTTTCTCTGACGTCCTAAGTGGATGCTGGGGACTCCGTAAGGACCATGGGGATTATACCAAAGCTCCCAAACGGGCGGGAGAGTGCGGATGACTCTGCAGCACCGAATGAGAGAACTCCAGGTCCTCCTCAGCCAGGGTATCAAATTTGTAGAATTTTGCAAACGTGTTTGCCCCTGACCAAGTAGCAGCTCGGCAAAGTTGTAAAGCCGAGATCCCTCGGGCAGCCGCCCAAGATGAGCCCACCTTCCTTGTGGAATGGGCATTTACATATTTTGGCTGTGGCAGGCCTGCCACAGAATGTGCAAGCTGAATTGTACTACACATCCAACTAGCAATCGTCTGCTTAGAAGCAAGAGCCCCCCGTTTGTTGGGTGCATACAGGATAACAGCAAGTCAGTTTTCCTGACTCCAGCCGTCTCAAAAACCCAAAGGCTAAGTATAGTATCAAGGGTACTATAATGGAAACTACTGAGGAGGAAAGAGATTTAGGAGTCACTATTTCAAGTGACTTGAAGGCAGGAAAGCAATGCAACAAAGCAATGAGAAAGGCAAGTCAGATGCTTGGTTGCATAGGGAGAGGAATCAGTAGCAGGAAAAAAGAAGTGATAATGCCACTGTATCGGTCATTGGTAAGGCCCCATCTGGAATACTGTGTCCAGTTCTGGAGACCCTATCTCCAGAAGGATATAAATACATTAGAGAGTGTACAAAGAAGGGCAACTAAAATGGTGCATGGCCTACATCACAAAACTTACCCGGAAAGGCTAAAAGATCTTAACATGTATAGTTTGGAGGAGAGAAGGGAAAGGGGAGACATGATAGAAACTTTCAAATATATAAAGGGTCTTAACAAAGTTCAGGAGGGAAACATTCTTCAAAGGAAAAGAAGCATTAGAACTCGAGGGCATACATTGAGACTGGAGGGGGGGAGGTTCAGGGGAAATTTAAGGAAAAATTACTTCACAGAAAGGGTAGTGGATAAGTGGAATAGCCTCCCATCAGAGGTGGTAGAGGCTAAGACTGTAGGGCAATTTAAACATGCTTGGGACAGGCATATGAATATCCTTACAAAGAATCAAGGTTAAAAAAGGGTTGAGATTGCCTAAAGGATAAAATAATAAAGGGGCAGACTAGATGGGCCAAGTGGTTCTTATCTGCCGTCAAATTCTATGTTTCTATGTTTCTATGGAAACATATATTTTCAGGGCCCTGACAACATCTAGCAACTTGGAGTCCTCCAAGTCCCTAGTAGCCGCAGGTACCACAATAAGCTGGTTCAGGTGAAACGCTGACACCACCTTATGGAGAAACTGGGGACGAGTCCGCAGCTCTGCCCTGTCCGAATGGACAATCAGATATGGGCTTTTGTGAGACAAAGCCGCCAATTCTGACACTCGCCTGGCCGAGGCCAGGGCCAACAGCATGGTCACTTTCCATGTGAGATATTTCAAATCCACAGATTTGAGCGGTTTAAACCAATGTGATTTGAGGAATCCCAGAACTACGTTGAGATCCCACAGTGCCACTGGAGGCACAAAAGGGGGTTGTATATGCAGTACTCCCTTGACAAACTTCTGGACTTCAGGAACTGAAGCCAATTCTTTCTGGAAGAAAATCGACAGGGCCGAAATTTAAACCTTAATGGACCCTAATTTGAGGCCCATAGACAGTCCTGTTTGCAGGAAATGCAGGAATCGACCGAGTTGAAATTCCTCCGTGGGGGCCTTCCTGGCCTCACACCATGCAACATATTTTCGCCAAATGCGGTGATAATATTGTGCGGTCACCTCCTTCCTGGCTCTGACCAGGGTAGGGATGACCTCTTCCAGAATGCCTTTTTCCCTTAGGATCCGGCGTTCAACCGCCATGCCGTCAAATGCAGCCGCGGTAAGTCTTGGAACAGACATGATCCTTGCTGAAGCAAGTCCCTTCTTAGTATCTCTTGAAGTTCCGGGTACCAAGTCCATCTTGGCCAATCCGGAGCCACGAGTATAGTTCTTACTCCTCTCCGTCTTATAATTCTCAGTACCTTGGGTATGAGAGGCAGAGGAGGGAACACATACACCGACTGGTACACCCACGGTGTTACCAGAGCGTCCCAGCTATTGCCTGAGGGTCTCTTGACCTGGCGCAATACCTGTCCAGTTTTTTGTTCAGACGGGACGCCATCATGTCCACCTTTGGTCTTTCCCAACGGTTCACAATCATGTGGAAGACTTCCAGATGAAGTCCCCACTCTCCCGGGTGGAGTTCGTGCCTGCTGAGGAAGTCTGCTTCCCAGTTGTCCACTCCCGGAATGAACACCGCTGACAGTGTTATCACATGATTTTTCGCCCAGCGAAGAATCCTTGCTGCCATTGCCCTCCTGCTTCTTGTGCCGCCCTGTCTGTTTACGTGGGCGACTGCCGTGATGTTGTCCGACTGGATCAGCACCAGTTGACTTTGAAGCAGAGGTCTTCCTAGGCTCAGAGCATTGTAACTTGCCCTTAGCTCCAGTATATTTATGTGGAGAGAAGTCTCCAGACTTGACCACACTCCTTGGAAATTTCTTCCCTGTGTGACTGCTCCCCAGCCTCTCAGGCTGGCATCCGTGGTCACCAGGACCCAGTCCTGAATGCCGAATCTGCTGCCCTCTAGTAGATGAGCACTCTGCAGCCACCACAGAAGAGACACCCTTGTCCTTGGAGACAGGATTATCCGCTGATGCATCTGAAGATGCGATCCGGACCATTCGTCCAGCAGATCCCACTGAAAAATTCTTGCGTGAAATCTGCCGAATGGAATCGCTTCGTAAGAAGCTACCATTTTTCCCAGGACTCTTGTGCATTGATGCACTGACACTTGGCCTGGTTCTAGGAGGTTCCTAACTAGCTCGGATAACTCCCTGGCTTTCTCCTCCGGGAGAAACACCTTTTTCTGGACTGTGTCCAGAATCATCCCTAGGAACAGCAGACGTGTCGTCGGAATCAGCTGCGATTTTGGAATATTTAGAATCCATCCGTGCTGTCGTAGAACTACTTGAGATAGTGCTACTCCGACCTCCAACTGTTCTCTGGACCTTGCCCTTATCAGGAGATCGTCCAAGTAAGGGATAACTAAGACGCCTTTTCTTTGAAGAAGAATCATAATTTCGGCCATTACCTTGGTAAAGACCCGTGGTGCCGTGGACAATCCAAACGGCAGCGTCTGAAACTGATAGTGACAGTTCTGTACCACGAACCTGAGGTACCCTTGGTGAGAAGGGCAATTTGGGACATGGAGGTAAGCATCCTTGATGTCCAGGGACACCATATAGTCCCCTTCTTCCTGGTTCGCTATCACTGCTCTGAGTGACTCCATCTTGATTTGAACCTTTGTATGTAAGTGTTCAAAGATTTCAGATTTAGAATAGATCTCACCGAGCCGTCTGGCTTCAGTACCACAAATAGTGTGGAATAATACCCCTTTCCTTGTTGTAGGAGGGGTACTTTGATTATCACCTGCTGGGAATACAGCTTGTGAATTGTTTCCAATACTGCCTCCCTGTCGGAGGGAGACGTTGGTACAGCAGACTTCAGGAACCTGCGAGGGGGAGACGTCTCGAATTTCCAATCTGTACCCCTGGGATACTACTTGTAGGATCCAGGGGTCCACTTGCGAGTGAGCCCACTGCGCGCTGAAACTCTTGAGACGACCCCCCACCGCCTTTGAGTCCGCTTGTACGGCCCCAGCGTCATGCTGAGGACTTGGCAGAAGCGGTGGAGGGCTTCTGTTCCTGGGAAGGGGCTGCCTGCTGCAGTCTTCTTCCCTTTCCTCTACCCCTGGGCAGATATGACTGGCCTTTTGCCCGCTTGCCCTTATGGGGACGAAAGGACTGAGGCTGAAAGACGGTGTCTTTTTCTTTATACGGCAATACTTCCATGTGCCGTTTGGAATCTGCATCACCTGACCACTGTCGTGTCCATAAACATCTTCTGGCAGACATGGACATCGCATTTACTCTTGATGCCAGAGTGCAAATATCCCTCTGTGCATCTCTCATATATAGTAATGCATCCTTTAAATGCTCTATAGTCAATAAAATACTGTCCCTGTCAAGGGTATCAATATTTTCAGTCAGGGAATCCGACCAAGCCACCCCAGCGCTGCACATCCAGGCTGAGGCGATCGCTGGTCGCAGTATAACACCAGTATGTGTGTATATACTTTTTAGGATATTTTCCAGCCTCCTATTAGCTGGCTCCTTGAGGGCAGCCGTATATGGAGACGGTAACGCCACTTGTTTTGATAAGCGTGTGAGCGCCTTATCCACCCTAGGGGGTGTTTCCCAACGCGCCCTAACTTCTGGCGGAAAAGGGTATAACGCCAATAATTTTCTTTCGGGGGAAACCCACGCATCATCACACACTTCATTTAATTTATCTGATTCAGGAAAAACTACAGGTAGTTTTTTCACACCCCACATAATACCCTTTTTTGTGGTACTTGTAGTATCAGAAATATGTAACACCTCCTTCATTGCCCTTAACATGTAACGTGTGGCCCTAATGGAAAATACGTTTGTTTCTTCACCGTCGACACTGGAGTCAGTGTCCGTGTCTGTGTCTGTGTCGACCGACTGAGGTAATGGGCGTTTTAAAGCCCCTGACGGTGTTTGAGACGCCTGGACAGGTACTAATTGGTTTGCCGGCCGTCTCATGTCGTCAACCGACCTTGCAGCGTGTTGACATTATCACGTAATTCCCTAAATAAGCCATCCATTCCGGTGTCGACTCCCTAGAGAGTGACATCACCATTACAGGCAATTGCTCCGCCTCCTCACCAACATCGTCCTCATACATGTCGACACACACGCACCGACACACAGCACACACACAGGGAATGCTCTGATAGAGGACAGGACCCCACTAGCCCTTTGGGGAGACAGAGGGAGAGTTTGCTAGCACACACCAAAACGCTATAATTTTACAGGGACAACCTTATATAAGTGTTTTCCCTTATAGCATCTTAATATGTAATAATATCGCCACAAAAATGCCCCCCCTCTCTGTTTTAACCCTGTTTCTGTAGTGCAGTGCAGAGGAGAGCCTGGGAGCCTTCCCACCAGCAGTTCTGTGAGGGAAAATGGCGCTGTGTGCTGAGGAGAATAGGCCCCGCCCCCTTTTCGGCGGGCTTCTTCTCCCGTTTTTCTGACAACCTGGCAGGGGTTAAATACATCCATATAGCCCCAGAGGCTATATGTGATGTATATTTAGCCAGCATAGGTACTTTCATTGCTGCCCAGGGCGCCCCCCCCAGCGCCCTGCACCCTCAGTGACCGTTGGTGTGAAGTGTGCTGAGAGCAATGGCGCACAGCTGCAGTGCTGTGCGCTACCTTAAGAAGACTGGGAAGTCTTCAGCCGCCGATTTCTGGACCTTTTCTCTCTTCAGCATCTGCAAGGGGGTCGGCGGCGCGGCTCCGGTGACCCATCCAGGCTGTACCTGTGATCGTCCCTCTGGAGCTAGTGTCCAGTAGCCTAAGAAGCCAATCCATCCTGCACGCAGGTGAGTTCACTTCTTCTCCCCTAAGTCCCTCGTTGCAGTGAGCCTGTTGCCAGCAGGACTCACTGAAAATAAAAAACCTAATAAAACTTTTACTCTAAGCAGCTCTTTAGGAGAGCCACCTAGATTGCACCCTTCTCGGCCGGGCACAAAAACCTAACTGAGGCTTGGAGGAGGGTCATAGGGGGAGGAGCCAGTGCACACCACCTGATCCTAAAGCTTTTACTTTTGTGCCCTGTCTCCTGCGGAGCCGCTATTCCCCATGGTCCTTACGGAGTCCCCAGCATCCACTTAGGACGTCAGAGAAATACGGGGGACCCCTACTCTTTTTGTCCCCCGTATTTTTTGCACCAGCACCAGGCGCAGAGCCCGGTGCTGGTTTTAAAAATACGGGGGATCCCCTGTCAGTTTTTTCCCCGGATTTTTAGAACCAGGACCGGCTCGAAGAGCCCGAGGCCGGTTATGCTTAGGGGGGGGGACCCCACGCAATTTTTTTTCGGGTTTTTTACTGTTTTTTCCCGTCTTTTTAACATTTTTTTAAATCTAATCAAAATCCGTCAAATCGGACGTTTTTCGACAGCGGGACTGTCGAATCCGTTTTTTATTGAATATGTAGAATTCCGGCACCCACCTGCCGGAATTCGACGGTCGAATTGTGTCGAATTAAAAAACGGGCGAAAAATTGCCGCGAATCGCCGGCAATTGCATATACCCCTAAGTGTCAATTTTGAATATCTCTTCTATAATAGTCAAAATTGACTTGCCTGCACAGTCTATCTATTCTTGCGATGCCGAACGCGCATCGGCATCGAATCGGGATCGCAAGGTGACTTTCACTTTGCGATCTGCACTAACTTTTCTTACAATTTTGACTATATAGTCAAAATAGTCAGAAAAAATCTTACCGTGTGTACACACCATTAGGCAGCCTGCGATACAGATTCGATCCAAATGCACGCTCCCGTGGGCCAGTATTGTAAGGCTAGATAGACTGTGCAGGCAAGTCAATATTGACTATCTAGTACAAAGTATAGTCAAAATTGGCACATAGTCAAAATCGTACATAGACAAAATCTCAAGCACAGATAGTCAAAATCTGTACAATCTGTGCTATCTGGGCTCTGGGGGTGTACAAGGGAAATCGCATAGTCAAAATCGAACATAGCAGGGATCTCACCGTGTGTACACACCTTAAGATTTGGGTGGGTTATTTTGTTTCTGTGCAGGGTAAATACTGGCTGCTTTATTTTTACACTGCAATTTAGATTTCAGTTTGACACAGACCCCACCCAAATCTAATGAGCCCTACACACTTGTTGACCCGCCGCTGAGCTGCCCGACGGCCGATACGGCCGGCAGCGGGGGGAAGGCGACTCCCCCCCTCCGTCACCTGGCTCTATAGTAGTGCATGCTAATATGGACATGCAGCACATCCAATAGGATGATTCAATGAATGACTGTTTGGAGTACACAAGTGTACGATGTATTGTTCTGATCCATGTTATATTGGACGATAGATCATATAGTGTGTATCCAGCTTTACTACTGTAGCATTAAAAAAAAAAAAAGCTCAAACACCAAAGGGTACATGTCCAATAACAACAAATTCTAGTGTCACATACCTTTACCGGGTGGCACTTGATATGCCGGCTGTCTGAATCGTAGTGCTCAGCATACCGGCGCCGGAATCCCAACAGCCGGCATACCAGCAACTATTTTCCCTCTTGGGGTGTCCACGACACCCCTGGAGGGAGAATAAATAGCGTGACGCACGTAGCGTGGCGAGCGCAGCTAGCCCGCAAGAGGCCCTTTTGCATTCGTCCCGCTGCCAGTATACCGGCGGTATATATCCAGGTGCTGGTATGCTGGGCGCCGGGATACCGAGCGCCCCCATACCGTAGTAGACCCCTTTTACCTAGTGTTAAAAATGCCTTTGAACGGAGGAGCGGAATACATATGTTTTACCGGCGACCGGGATCCCAGCTGTCATGATCCCGGCTGCAGGATCCTGGCCACCAGTATTCCGGCAGCGGGGCGAGTGCTAGAAAGCCCCTTGCAGGCACGGTGGTTTGCCACAAGATCTATTCTCCCTCTATGTTGTAGATACCCACAGATGGAGAAAAGCCTGTGGCACCGGTATTCTGGTGGCAGGATTTCACCACCTGTCAGGATTCCGGCGTCGGCATTGTAACCTCCGGCATCCCGACAAACGGTCCCCATCTATTACATGCGAGTTCGCTTTGTAGAATCGCACAATCACCTCCAGCACACATTACAGCAAATTGCAGTGCATTATAAAAATGATATATGTTCGGTATTACAAACATCCTGTGCGGGACTCATTGTGTGCAAGACACAACCAGAACTTGCTCATAATTTAATCATCCTCTGGGAATTTCTAAATTAACTAAAAAATATATTAGGCATTTCATTTGATCAGTTTAATTACAAAAGCATATGCTTTTGTAACAAGTAATCAAAAATGACCAAGGGTAAAAAAGATAATCAGTGAATAATCAATTGATGTGCGAATATTACACAAAAACAAGTTCACCATGGCAGAATATTGTACTGATCTAGTACTTTATAGCTGGTTTGGGGAGAAGAAAGTGTAATAAACACTAAAAAGAGTAAATCACCAAACAACTTACTAATGTACAGATTACAAACTAGTGACGCCAATTGCCTATTACAGGTAGACTGTGTTGGATACAGGTATATCACATTGGATACTCTTCCTTTCTGGGGGCCTTGGACTACACACCCTAATTCTCTTCCACTCAGGTACTGTATGAAAAATTCCACTAAGGCCATATACCAGCATCATATTTCTTTTTTTTTGTGATTTAGTGTTGTCCAAAAACCAAGTTACCCATCACTAAATCCTAAACACAAACTCCCATTTGCATCCAGCCTTGCATGCTAGCACTGCATTACATGTAACTATAAATGACTGCAAATCATTAATTTCCCTGTGCACTTCTGGGAGACATGTAAGTGCATTCACTGTACCACCTACTGTACTTAGTTGTCACTATAATGTCACATACTGCCAGCGTTTACTTCCCGTGTGATCATCACTCACCCAGATTAAGACCACAGTTGTTATTCACTCTGGCCCTGAACTCATCCATCTGGGTGATTTTCTTGGAATCGGGGTACCACATCACTTTGGACTCCATTATCTCCTCCATCGGCTCCTCCTTCCTAGACATGCTGGATGTATGTGTGTTGTGCTCTGTGCCTCTGACACTCTCACTCTCTCTCACTCTGACACGCTGTTTTGTACATGTAAGCGTGGTAACTAACTACTGTATTGTATTCCTCCGCGGAATAAAATAGTGCCACACCCTCGTACTCTGCTGCGAGGTTTTGCTGCTTCTGATTTTGTTCAAACTAGCAATGTTTAGCCTTTTTACTAATGAAGGTGACTGAACACATTTAAATGGCATGTAGTATGTAAAAAAGTAGCATTTTCTCTGCAGGTTACTAAGTGAAGTTACCACTGGGGTACATACTGTAGTTGTTTTTCCCTTTATAACTATAGCATTTGGGTTTCACCAGAATAGCACCCTGGCTGCCTCAGTCATGAATTGCACTGTGTATCACAGTATTGCACTGGGTATCCATAGACCTGACCACAATTTCAAGGCATTTACCCATGTTAAAAGATGTGACCTTTCCTTGTAAATGAATTAATGTTTTAATATTGTCTAACTGCAGTATTTAAATCCATGGTGGCAATTCAGTCAGCCACAAGACGTACTGTGGGCTTTTAGCTTCAGGGTTAAGAGCCTGGAGAGATTCAATTACTGCCCGCGGTAAGCCCTGAGGCTGCACTTAACGTAGCTTTATGTTCGCTTTGCACCCTCTGCATTAAGTGCATCCTCAAGGCTTAAAGTGCGTGCAGTAATTGCATAGCTCTGGGCACACATTTAAAGAATATCGGGCTGATTTATAATTTACAGGCAAATTGGGCATATTGTTAAGTGTGTATGCCAACTGCGCACACCTGTGGGTCGCATGCAATATCTTCCGTTCGGCTGTGCAGCACGGCCAACCAGAAGATATCATGTACTATACCATGCTGCCAAATGCAGCATGGCATCCTACATCTCGCCATCGGCCTCGGCATCGTGCAACTGTGTACGCACTGCACGATGCAGGCTCCCATTTCTACATTTTGAAGTGTACTTTTTGAAGTGTACCTGGCCTTCCTGCACATTAGCTGGCTTACCACAAGAGATGGGGCTTACAGCATTATATAATTGAATAGCTCGGGCACTTAACCTGGGAGCTAAAAGCCATAAGTCCCATGGCTGATTGAATTGCTCCCACACCCTTGTTTCCATATTAGGGATGGCCATAAACCATCGATCGCTATTAACCATCAATGGTTTGCCATGTTTTTTTGTTTTGCTGATGCAGTGGGCACAGAGCTTAGACACACCCCTGTCGCATTGCTGTGCCTGCACCGGATTGGTCCCCATGCCCCACAGTAAGGATGGCCATCAATGCCTATGCATAATTGGTTACTTGCCATCGATGTTATGCACTGACTGCACCATCGAAGGTTAACCATATGATGGTTACCCGTGTTCTATATCATAGTAACATTGTAACCAAGGTTGAAAAAAGACAATTGTCCATCGAGTTCAACCTATTTTTGGTCTCCTATGCAGTCTTATTATAGGACTAGTTATTTTTATGTTAGGACTAGTTATATTAACTATAATGCGTGCCTACGCACCATAACCCTGAATATCTTTATCCAATAGGAATTTATCTAACCCATTCTTAAAGGTGTTGACTGAGTCCGCAGTTACTACCCTCTCAGGCAGGGAATTCCAAACAGGTATTGTCCTTACTGTGAAAAAACCTTTTCGCCTCAATGTGCGGAAACTCCTCTCCTCTAACCTAAGCAAGTGACCACGTGTCCTCTGTGCTAATCTTATAGAAAACAGGTCCTTCCCAAGCTCTGTGTATTGACCCCTTATATATTTGTAGATGTTGATCATGTCCCCTCTTAGTCTCCTCTTTTCCAATGTAAACATGCCTAGCCTTGCAAGCCTTCCCTCGTATTCTAGCGTCTCCATGCCCTTGATTAGTTTGGTCGCCCAATTTACATTATAGTCAATTCTTACTTGTTCTAATTATGTGGTCTTTTCTAAATTAATCTTTATTGAAGTGTATTTTATGTGACTAACAATAACTTGACAATCAAATGCAGTATAACTGTCATAATGTGAATACTAGCGTAACAAGGCCTGTTTGGGCAAAAAGGTGGCATCGGGGCCGCAGGGTGTAGTATGGTATGCCGGCAGCCGGGCTCCCGGCGACCAGCATACTGGCGCCGGGAGCCCGACCGCCGGCATACCGACAGTGTGGCGAGCGCAAATGAGCCCCTTGCGGGCTCGCTACGCGCGCCACGCTATTTTATTCTCCCTCCAGGGGGGTCGTGGACCCCCACGAGGGAGAAAAAGTGTCGGCTGTCGGGATTCCGGTGCCGGTATACTGTGCGCCGGGATCCCGACAGTCGGCATACTGAAGACCACCCGGGGCCGCATGCAGCCATCCAAGGCTTCATACAGCTTTGTTGTCATATTGGTTTTCAGCTTATAATGCACATTTAAAAGTCCTGCTAATATGTTATTTTGGGTCTGGGACTCAAGGTCGACACCAATTAGTTCGACACCACTTGGTCCAACACCAATTGGTCGACACGCCTTATGTCGACACCAGAACGATGTCGACACAGACAACAGTTTGACATGGATAAAGGTCGACAAGGGTTTTTAATGTTTTTTTTGTTTCGTTTTCTTCGTAATGGGAACCCCAATTTGTGCACCGTGTACCCTCGCATGACTCGCGAGCTTCGGGCAAAGTGCCTTGCTCCACTATCACTGCGCTCGGCACAGGTTACCGTTCCCAATAATAGTCCACGTGGATTGTAAAGTATGAAAAGTAAAAAAAAAAAAATGGAAAAAAAAAAGTGAAAAACTTCTGTCGACCTTTTACCATGTCAACCTTTTGTCCACATCGACCTATTTATGGTATCGACTTAAGGTGTGTCGACCTGGAGTCCGGATACCGTTATTACAGCTGGATGTCACTCAATTGATTAAACGTAGATATTTTACTTACAACATAGATTAAGGCTGGGTACACACTGGAGTGACGGGCATTTGTTCCGACATTGGAACATATGCCCTTGAACGTGAATTGCCCGTACACATTAGAATGAGTTTAATGAAGGATGGAACGATCGATCATGTTCTGTCCTTCATTAGCAATAACAAGGTTGCTAGCTATATCGCTATATAGAGACCGCGGAAGCGCGCAATCACCCGTACACACTGACTGATGTAGGCAATTTGTCATTACGAAATATCAAATCCCCCTGACATCGTAATGTGAGACCCACTTGGAGGTTGGAGGGCTGCCCAATGCCCCCCCACACACCCCCAGAAGTGTATCAGGTGCTACTAGATATTATTTTAACAAGTTGGCAAGAATAAATCGCCATACCTAAGAACAGAGGTTTTCCTTCCAAGGAGTACTGCAGTTTTTTGAAGGGGGCAGAACGGCATCTGCCCCATTGGCAGTATCAATTGTAATTATTTTGGACAGGCCAGCCACCTACAGCCACCCATCACAAAGACATGCCTGGCGGCAAAGAGGCAGACATGAGAGTAATGGCCAGCTACTCCAGTTGTAATTTAAAACTAAAATAAGATTTTACTCACCGGTAAATCTATTTCTCGTAGTCCGTAGTGGATGCTGGGTACTCCGTAAGGACCATGGGGAATAGACGGGCTCCACAGGAGACTGGGCACTCTTTAAAGAAAGATTAGGTACTACATCTGGTGTGCACTGGCTCCTCCCTCTATGCCCCTCCTCCAGACCTCAGTTAGGGAAACTGTGCCCGGAAGAGCTGACATTACTAGGAAAGGATTTGGAATCCAGGGTAAGACTCATACCAGCCATACCAATCACACCGTACAACTCGTGATAACTATACCCAGTTAACAGTATGAACAACAACTGAGCCTCATTAAACAGATGGCTCAGAACAAAAAACCGTATAGTTAAGCAATAACTATATACAAGTATTGCAGAAGTCCGCACTTGGGACGGGCTCCCAGCATCCACTACGGACTACGAGAAATAGATTTACCGGTGAGTAAAATCTTATTTTCTCTGACGTCCTAGTGGATGCTGGGTACTCCGTAAGGACCATGGGGATTATACCAAAGCTCCCAAACGGGCGGGAGAGTGCGGATGACTCTGCAGCACCGAATGAGCAAACTCAAGGTCCTCCTCAGCCAGGGTATCAAACTTGTAGAATTTTGCAAACGTGTTTGATCCCGACCAGGTAGCAGCTCGGCAAAGTTGTAAAGCCGAGACCCCTCGGGCAGCCGCCCAAGAAGAGCCCACCTTCCTCGTGGAATGGGCTTTGACTGATTTAGGATGCGGCAGTCCAGCCGCAGAATGTGCAAGTTGAATCGTGATACAGATCCAGCGAGCAATAGTCTGCTTAGAAGCAGGAGCACCCAGCTTGTTGGGTGCATGCAGGATAAACATCGAGTCAGTTTTTCTGACTCTAGCCGTCCTGGAAACATAGATTTTCAGGGCCCGGACTACATCCAGCAACTTGGAAGCCTCCAAGTCCCGAGTAGCCACAGGCACCACAATAGGTTGGTTCAAATGAAACGCTGATACCACCTTAGGGAGAAAATGGGGACGAGTACGCAATTCTACCCTGTCCATATGGAAGATCAGATAGGGGCTTTTACATGACAAAGCCGCCAATTCTGACACACGCCTAGCCGAAGCCAAGGCCAAAAGCATGACCACTTTCCACGTGAGATATTTCAACTCCACGGTCTGAAGTGGCTCAAACCATTGTGATTTTAGGAAATCCAACACAACGTTGAGATCCCAAGGTGCCACTGGAGGCACAAAAGGTGGCTGAATATGCAGCACTCCCTTAACAAACGTCTGAACTTCAGGCAGTGAAGCCAGTTCTTTTTGAAAGAAAATAGACAGGGCCGAAATCTGGACTTTAATGGATCCCAATTTTAGGCCCATAGTCACTCCTGACTGTAGGAAGTGCAGAAATCGACCCAGCTGAAATTCTTCTGTTGGGGCCTTCATAGCCTCACACCAAGCAACATATTTTCGCCATATGCGGTGATAATGTTTTGCTGTCACATCCTTCCTAGCTTTTATCAGCGTAGGAATGACTTCAACCGGAATGCCCTTTTCCATCAGGATCCGGCGTTCAACCGCCATGCCGTCAAACGCAGCCGCGGTAAGTCTTGGAACAGACAGGGCCCCTGCTGTAGCAGGTCCTGTCGGAGCGGCAGAGGTAAAGGGTCCTCTGAGATCATTTCTTGTAGTTCCGGGTACCGAGTCCTTCTTGGCCAATCCGGAACGATGAGTATAGTTCTTACTCCTCTCTTTCTTATTATCCTCAGTACCTTTGGTATTCATAGGCGTGCGCACGGGGGGTGCCTGGTGCGCACAGGCACCCCCTAATGTCCGGCACCCCCTCGCACTCCACGCTTGCGATGATCGCGATAAGCCGCCGCAGTGCCAGCGCTGCTCATTGCAGTCTGACACTGACAAACCGTGTTGCTGCGCCTGCCGCTCGCCGCCGTGGACAATATAATTCTAGAGGCTCATGCTGGTGTCACGAACGGCTGCCCAGCGCAGCAGCCGCACAGGGGGTGACTGATGTCAAGCTCCGCCTCCCGCCCGCGCTCTCCAGTCTCCTCCAGCGGCTATGCACATGCAGGGGGGTGAGTGAGAGCTGCTCCTCAAGCATTTTTCTTCTCATGGGGGTGGACTGGCCTAGTCAGATGCAGCGTCTCCTGTCTGTAGGTATGAGACGCATGTTAGGGGGTAACTGCGGTAGTGGCGGGTCCGGTGGGGGATGGGTACGCGGGCGTCTTTGATTAAAGATGCTGGCTGGGCGGGCTCTCGCTGACCCGGCAGGGGCTGGCAGCGTCTATATGCAATTATGGTGGCTGTGTTTTACTTTTTGGTGAAAAAGATATGTGTGTACACTACAGTATGTATACTATGGTGTCAGCTGTGTCTGCTGTGTATATCTATGCTACTGTGTGTGTCTACTCTACTGTATATATGCATGTTGTATACTACTGCTATATGTGATGTATGTATGTATATTATCTATGTGTATGTTCACTATTAATTGAGTTTACTGTGTCAATGTATGCTGTGTGTGTATGTGTACTACGTGATTGGTGACATGCTGTGATGTAGTTTAATTATTAACATCTCCTAGGAGTGCCGGCCATTGTTTTTGCTGAATATATATATATATATATATATATATATATAATCCAGCTTGTCAGGCGGCACTCCGTTTATAGCTGTAATAACTGATAATGCCGGTGCTCTCCAGGAGGAAATAGGACAGAGCCCTTCCCAAATACACAGCAACAGTCAGGCGGCACTCACGGCGGAACAAAAGAGACAGATGCCTTGCAGAGCTATCAACGTTTCAATGTATAAACGATGTATAAAAGTTGTCCTGATGAAAATGTATTGATTTATACATTGAAACGTTGATAGCTCTGCAAGGCATCTGTCTCTTTTGTTCCGCCGTGAGTGCCGCCTGACTGTTGCTGTATATATATATATATATATATATATATATATATATATATATATGGAACCCCCCCCCATAAAAATCCTGCATTTGCCTCTGCGCCGTGTCCTCACTGTCCTGTAACTGCCACCGCCAGCCACGCCAACATCACAGGCCCAGCCCAGGTAGCGTTCCTCTCAGGATGAATCGGATCCGCCACCAGAGCGGAGGACACAGCTGAGCGAGCCTGAGACAGTTCAGCACTCAGCAGAGAGTGTAAAGGTGCATACACACTGGGCAAAAATCGCCCAGTGTGTATGGGCCTTAAGACACACGCTATCTGTCAGTGTGTCACTGAGACAGCTCTGTTTAATATGTTAAATTTGGATTTTTTAATTACTATGGATTATTTGTATCCCTCAAAAATTAACGTTACGCCACACAGTATGATCCAAAACACACGTTATGTCACACAGTATGAGCCGGAATTCACATTATGGCAAACAATATGCCACCAGCAGTGCCAGATACACATAATACCCCCGTAGTGCTCACCGTTATTACAATAGTATAACACATTATTAATAATAAATATTCAGTTCATACTGTATGTCAAAGGGTGAAATTTCGACTCATACTGTGTGGTGTAATGTGACTTTCGTCTCATACTGTGTGGCGTAATGTGAATTTCGGCTCATACAGTGTGGCGTAATGTGAAGTTTGGCTCATACTGTGTGGCGTAATGTGAATTTGGCTCATACTGTGTGGTATAATCTGAATTTTTGCTCATACTGTGTGGCGTAATGTGAATTTCAGCTCATACTGTGTGGCGTAATATGAATTTTGGCTCATACTGTGTGGTGTAATGTGAATTTTGTCTAATACTGTGTGGCGTAATATGAGTTTCGGCTCATACTGTGTGGTGTAATCTGAATTTCAGCTCATACTGTGTGGGGTAATGTGAATTTCAGCTCATACTGTGTGGTATAATGTGAATTCGGCTCATACTGTGTGGGGTCATGTGAATTTCAGCTCATACTGTGGGGCGTAATGTTAATTTTGTCTCATACTGTGTGGGATAATGTGAATTTGGCTCATACTGTGTGGGGTCATGTGAATTTCAGCTCATACTGTGGGGCGTAATGTTAATTTTGTCTCATACTGTGTGGCGTAATGTGAATTTAGCTCATACTGTGTGGGGTCATGTGAATTTCGTCTCATACTCTGTGGCATAATGTGAATTTTGTCTCATAATGTGAATAAGGGGCACTACTGTCAGTAGCTGCTGAGCATGGGGACATGTGTGACAAATGCTGGTGTATTGCATAGGAAAGGTCTGTTGGCATAGAAAGAGGCAAATGAGGCTCTGATGGCACCTGTGTAAATTCTAACCTTACTTGTCTTATATTAAAATGGAAATGTTCGTCCCGGCAGCCAGGATCCCGGCTGTCATGATCCCGACAGCGGGATACCGACCACCAGTGTGCCTGCAGTGGAGTGAGCGCTAGAAAGCCACTCTGCGGGCACGGTGCCAGTTTTCCGTCAGGCGGTCTCATGATCACCTCCCATTTGGCTCAATAAATCTCCCGTACTTTTCAGAGTGGCCCACTCAAAATTAGGGTGTAGTGCTGTGGGGTGCAAGGGGTGTGTGTGGGGTGGGGGTGGGGAGGGGAATGCATATGCATCTAGTTCCGCCACTAGGTCAGGGATAGATTGGGGAAGTGTAAGCAGTGAATAGGGTACAGCGGCAGCTAGCACTCAGGGTTATGCCATAGCAGACCATCAGTACTGCCTGGTGGTCGCACCATTATATTTAATTTTTTTTTTCTCTGGGGTATATTATATCTACTTTATTATTAGGGAGAAATTAGATTAAGCCATGTGATTTTACTGAGAGAATGTAAAATAGTTCTAGACATGTCTATGGGTGGTGCTAGACACGCCCAAAAGGCGGTGCTTATTACGCCCAAAAGGCGGTGCTAGACATGCCCCTCCAGGGGGGGTGCACCCCCTAATAAAATGAGCTGCGCACGCCTATGTTGGTATGAGAGGAAGAGGAGGGAACACATAAACCGACTGGTACACCCACGGTGTCACTAGAGCGTCCACAGCTATCGCCTGAGGGTCCCTTGACCTGGCGCAATATCTTTTTAGCTTTTTGTTGAGGCGGGACGCCATCATGTCCACCTGTGGCCTTTCCCAACGATTTACAATCAGCTGGAAGACTTCTGGATGAAGTCCGCACTCTCCCGGGTGGAGGTCGTGCCTGCTGAGGAAGTCTGCTTCCCAGTTGTCCACTCCCGGAATGAACACTGCTGACAGTGCTATCACGTGATTTTCCACCCATCGGAGAATCCTTGTGGCTTCTGCCATCGCCATCCTGCTTCTTGTGCCGCCCTGTCGGTTTACATGGGCGACCGCCGTGATGTTGTCTGACTGAATCAGCACCAGCTGGTTTTGAAGCAGGGGTTTTGCTTGACTTAGGGCATTGTAAATGGCCCTTAGTTCCAGAATATTTATGTGTAGGGAAGCCTCCTGACTCGACCATTGTCCTTGGAAGTTTCTTCCCTGAGTGACTGCCCCCCAACCTCGGAGGCTTGCATCCGTGGTCACCAGGACCCAGTCCTGTATGCCGAATCTGTGGCCCTCGAGAAGATGAGCACTCTGCAGCCACCACAGCAGAGACACCCTGAAGATGCGATCCGGACCACTTATCTAACAGATCCCACTGAAAGATCCTTGCATGGAACCTGCCGAAGGGAATCGCTTCGTAAGAAGCTACCATCTTTCCCAGGACTCGTGTGCAGTGATGCACCGACACCTGTTTTGGTTTCAGGAGGTCTCTGACCAGAGATGACAACTCCTTGGCCTTCTCCTCCGTGAGAAACACCTTCTTCTGTTCTGTGTCCAGAATCATACCCAAGAACAGCAGACGCGTCGTAGGAACCAGCTGCGACTTTGGGATATTCAGAATCCAGCCGTGCTGTTGTAGCACTTCCTGAGATAGTGCTACTCTGACCAACAACTGCTCCATGGACCTCGCCTTTATAAGGAGATCGTCCAAGTACGGGATAATTATAACTCCCTTCTTTCGAAGGAGTATCATCATTTCGGCCATTACTTTGGTAAATACCCTCGGTGCCGTGGACAGACCAAACGGCAACGTCTGGAATTGGTAATGGCAGTCCTGTACCACAAAACGGAGGTACACCTGGTGAGGTGGGTAAATGGGGACATGTAGGTAAGCATCCTTGATGTCCAGTGATACCATATAATCCCCCTCTTCCAGGCTTGCAATAACCGCCCTGAGCGATTCCATTTTGAACTTGAACTTCCTTATATAAGTGTTCAAGGATTTCAAATTTAGAATGGGTCTCACCGAACCGTCTGGTTTCGATACCACAAACATTGTGGAATAGTAACCCCGTCCCTGTTGAAGGAGGGGAACTTTGATTATCACCTGCTGGAGGTACAGCTTGTGAATTGCCGCCAGTACTACCTCCCTGTCCTGGGGAGTAGCTGGCAAGGATGATTTGAGGTAACGGCGAGGGGGAGACGTCTCGAACTCCAGCTTGTATCCCTGAGATACCATTAGTAGAACCCAGAGATCCACCTGTGAGCGAACCCACTGGTTGCTGAAGTTCCGGAGACGGGCCCCCACCGCACCTGGCTCCACCTGTGGAGCCCCAGCGTCATGCGGTGGACTTAGTGGAAGCAGGGGAGGATTTTTTTCCTGGGAACTGGCTGTCTGGTGCAGCTTATTCCCTCTACCCCTGCCTCTGGGCAGAAAGGACGCGCCTCTAACCCGCTTGCCTTTCTGAGGCCGAAAGGACTGTACTTGATAATACGGTGCTTTCTTAGGCTGTGAGGGAACCTGAGGTAAAAAAGTCGACTTCTTAGCTGTTGCTGTGGATACGAGGTCCGAGAGACCGTCCCCAAACAATTCCTCACCCTTATAAGGCAAAATTTCCATGTGCCTTTTAGAATCAGCATCACCTGTCTACTGCCGAGTCCATAATACTCTCCTGGCAGAAATGGACATTGCATTAATTCTAGATGCCAGCCGGCAAATGTCCCTCTGTGCATCCCTCATATATAAGACTACGTCTTTAATATGCTCTATGGTTAGCAATATAGTGTCCCTGTCAAGGGAATCAATGTTATCAGACAGGGAATCAGACCACGCTGCTGCAGCACTACACATCCATGCTGAAGCAATAGCAGGTCTCAGTATAGTACCTGAGTGTGTATACACAGACTTCAGGATAGCCTCCTGCTTTCTATCTGCAGGCTCCTTTAAGGCGGCCGTATCCTGAGAAGGCAGTGCCACCTTTTTTGATAAGCGTGTGAGCGCCTTGTTCACCTTAGGGGATGTCTCCCAGCGTAACCTATCCGTTGGCGGGAAAGGGTACGCCATTAGTAACCGCTTAGAAATCACTAGTTTCTTATCTGGGGAACCCCACGCTTCTTCACACAATTCATTTAACTCATCAGATGGGGGAAAAGTCACTGGCTGCTTTTTCTCCCCAAACATAATACCCTTTTTTGTGGTAACCGGGTTAATGTCAGAAATGTGCAACACATTTTTCATTGCCGTAATCATGCATCGGATGGCCCTAGTGGATTGTACATTTGTCTCATCCTCGTCGACACTGGAGTCAGACTCTGTGTCGACATCTGTGTCTGCCATCTGAGGTAGCGGGCGTTTTTGAGCCCCTGATGGCCTCTGAGATGCCTGGGCAGGCGCGGGCTGAGATGCCGGCTGTCCCAAAGCTGCGTCATCGAACCTTTTATGCAAGGAGTTGACACTGTCGGTTAATACCTTCCACATATCCATCCACTCAGGTGTCGGCCCCGCAGGGGGCGATATCACACTTATCGGCACCTGCTCCGCCTCCACGTAAGCGTCCTCATCAAACATGTCGACACAGCCGTACCGGCACACCGCACACACACACACACACACACACACACACACAGGGAATGCTCTGACTGAGGACAGGACCCCACAAAGTCCTTTGGGGAGACAGAGAGAGAATATGCCAGCACACACCAGAGCGCTATATAACAGAGGGATATACACTATACACAAAGTGAATTTTCCCCCAATAGCTGCTTATATCACAATTTTGCGCCTAAATTTATGTGCCCCCCTCTCTTTTTTACCCTTTCTGTAGTGTATACTGCAGGGGAGAGCCTGGGGAGCTTCCTTCCAGCGGAGCTGTGAAGAGAAAATGGCGCTGGCTGTGCTGAGGAAGATAGCCCCGCCCCTTCAGCGGCGGGCTTCTCCCGCTTTTTTAATGAAAATTATGGCGGGGGATTAGGCACATATACAGTTTAGAACTGTATTATGTGCAGTTTGCCATTAAGGTATACTAATTGCAGCCCAGGGCGCCCCCCCCCCCCCTCAGCGCCCTGCACCCACCAGTGACCGGAGCGTGTGGTGTGCTGTGGGAGCAATGGCGCACAGCTGCAGTGCTGTGCGCTACCTTATTGAAGACCGGAGTCTTCAGCCGCCGATTTTCTCCGGTATCTTCCGTCTTCTGGCTCTGCAAGGGGGACGGCGGCGCGGCTCCGGGAACGGACGATCGAGGTCGGGCCCTGTGTTCGATCCCTCTGGAGCTAATGGTGTCCAGTAGCCTTAGAAGCACAAGCTAGCTGCAAGCAGGTAGGTTTGCTTCTCTCCCCTAAGTCCCACATAGCAGTGAGTCTGTTGCCAGTAGATCTCACTGAAAATAAAAAACCTAACAAATACTTTCTTTATAGTGAACTCAGGAGAGCCCACTAAGTGCATCCAGCTCTGGCCGGGCATAGATTCTAACTGAGGTCTGGAGGAGGGGCATAGAGGGAGGAGCCAGTGCACACCAGGTGTAGTACCTTATCTTTCTTTAAAGAGTGCCCAGTCTCCTGCGGAGCCCGTCTATTCCCCATGGTCCTTACGGAGTACCCAGCATCCACTAGGACGTCAGAGAAAGGGGGGGTACTCACGGAGCGGTCGCTGCTTAAAATCTAAGCAATCTGACTAGATTGCTTAGATTTTAAGCATGATCGCTCCGTGTGTACCCCCCACAGCGATAGCGATGCGCAGACAATTTAGCAGGTCGCTCATTTCACCCGCTGGGTGAAATAAGCGCCCCCCCCCCCGACTCCCCCCGCACGCTCAGCACACATCGCGCTGTGCTGAGCGGCTGGAGAGATGTGTGCTAAAGTACTGGCCTTAAGAGCAGCCAGATAGTATCCTCTTCCTGCTTCTCTGTTGCCAGTGTCGTATCATGTAGAGCACTGATTGGTGTACATTCAACTATTGCTGGCATTCACCAATCGGAGCAAAGGGAGGGACCATTGATGGAAAAAATAAGAATTTACTCACCGGTAATTCTATTTCTGGTAGTCCGTAGTGGATGCTGGGTACTTCGTAAGGACTATGGGGTATAGACGGGCTCCGCAGGAGACTGGGCACTCTTAAAAGAAAGATTAGGTACTATATCTGGTGTGCACTGGCTCCCCCCTCTATGCCCCTCCTCCAGACCTCAGTTAGGGAAACTGTGCCCGGAAGAGCTGACATTACTAGGAAAGGATTTGGAATCCAGGGTAAGACTCATACCAGCCACACCAATCACACCGTACAACTCGTGATAACTATACCCAGTTAACAGTATGAACAATAACTGAGCCTCTCTCAACAGATGGCTCATACAATAACCCTTTAGTTAAGCAATAACTATATACATGTATTGCAGAGAGTCCGCACTTGGGACGGGCTCCCAGCATCCACTACGGACTACGAGAAATAGAATTACCGGTGAGTAAATTCTTATTTTCTCTGGCGTCCTAGTGGATGCTGGGTACTTCGTAAGGACCATGGGGATTATACCAAAGCTCCCAAACGGGTGGGAGAGTGCGGATGACTCTGCAGCACCGAATGAGCAACTCAAGGTCCTCCTCAGCCAGGGTATCAAACTTGTAGAATTTTGCAAAAGTGTTTGAACCCGACCAAGTAGCAGCTCGGCAAAGTTGTAAAGCCGAGACCCCTCAGGCAGCCACCCAAGAAGAGCCCACCTTCCTCGTGGAATGGGCTTTTACTGATTTAGGATGTGGCAGTCCAGCCGCAGAATGTGCAAGCTGAATCGTGCTACAGATCCAGCGAGCAATAGTCTGCTTTGAAGCAGGAGCACCCAGCTTGTTGGGTGCATGCAGGATAAATAGCGAGTCAGTTTTTTTGACTCTAGCCGTCCTGGAAACATAAAGTTTCAGGGCCCGGACTACGTCCAGCAACTTGGAATCCTCCAAGTCCCTAGTAGCCGCAGGCACCACAATAGGTTGGTTCAAATGAAACGATGATACCACCTTAGGGAGAAATTGGGGACGAGTCCTCCATTTTGCCCTTTCCATACGGAAGATCAGATATGGGCTTTTACATGACAAAGCCGCCAATTCTGACACACGCCTAGTCCAAGCTAAGGCCAAAAGCATGACCACTTTCCACGTGAGATATTTTAGCTCTACGGTCTTAAGTGGCTCAAACCAGTGGGATTTTAGGAATCCAACACACATTAAGATCCCAAGGTGCCACTGGAGGCACAAAAGGGGCTGAATATGCAGCACCCCTGTAACAACGTCCGAACTTCAGGCAGTGAAGCCAGTTCTTTTTGAGAGAAAAAGGGATAGGGCCGAAATCTTGGCCTTTATGGATCCTAATTTTAGGCCCATAGTCACTCCTGACTGTAGGAAGTGCAGGAATCGACCCCCCTGGAATTCCTCTGTAGGGCCTTCCCGGCCACACACCAAGCAACCTATTTTCGCCATATACAGTGAAAAAGTCTTGCTGTCACGTCTTTCCTAGCCTTTATCAGCGTAGGAATAACTGCATCCGGAATGCCCTTTTCCGCTAGGATCCGGCGTTCAACCGCCATGCCGTCCAACGCAGCCGCGGTAAGTCTTGGATCAGACAGGGTCCCTGTTGCAACATGTCCTGACTGAGAGGCAGAGGCCATGGGTCCTCTGAGAGCATTTCTTGCAATTCCGGGTACCGAGTCCTTCTTGGCTAATCCGGAGCAAAGAATATTGTTCACACTCCTCCGTTTATTACAATTCTCAGCCCTTGGGTCTGAGAGGAAGAGGAGGGAATATATAGACCGACTGGAACACCCACGGTGTTACTAGTGCGACCACAGCTATCGCCTGAGAGTCCCTTGACCCAGCGTAAAACCTTTTTTATCTTTTTATTGAGGTGGGACGCCATGTAGTCCACCTGAGGCAGTTTCCATCAATTTGCAAAACTGCGTGAAGACTTCCTGATGAAGTCACCACTTTCCCGGGTGGAGGTCGTGTCCACTCCCGGAATGAACACAGCTGACAGTGCGCTTACTTGATTCTCCGCCCAGCGAAGAATTCTGGTGGCTTCTACCCTCGCCACCCTGCTCCTTGTGCCGCCCTGGCGGTTTACATGAGCCCTGCGGTCTGACTGGATCAGAACCGGTTGGTCGCGAAGCAGGAACTCCGCTTGACTTAGGGCGTTGTATATGGCCCTTAGTTCCAGGATATTGATGTGAAGGCAAGTCTGTTGGCTTGACCACAAACCTTGGAATTTTCTTCCCTGTGTAACTGCCCCCCACCCTCGGAGGCTTGCATCCATGGTCACCAGGACCCAGTCCTGAATGCCGAATCTGCGGCCCTAGAGAAGGTGAGCACTCCGCAGCCACCACAGGAGAGACACCCTGGCCCTGGGGGATAGGGTGATTAACCGATACATCTGAAGATGTGATCCGGACCACTTGTCCAGTAAGTTCCATTGTCCTTGCATGGAACCAGCCGAAGGGGATGGCCTCGTATGATGCCATCATCCTTCCCAGGACTCGAGTGCAGTGATGCACTGACACCTGTTTTGGTTTTCAATAGAGTCCTGACCAGTGTCATGAGCTCCTGAGCTCTCTCTATCGGGAGATAAACCCTCTTCTGGTCTGTGTCTAGGATCATGCCTAGGCGAGGCAGATGAGCTGTAGGAACCAACTGCGACTTCGGAATATATAGAATCCAGTCGTGTTCCCGTTTCACTTCCAGAGAAGGTGATACGCTGTCCAGCAACTGCTCTCTTGATCTCGCTTTTATGAGGAGATCATCCAAGTATGTGATAATAGTGACACCTTGCTTCCGCAGGAGCACCATCATATCCGCCATTACCTTGGTGAAATTGGCAATGACAATCCCGTACCGCAATTCTGAGGTACGCCTGATGAGGTGGATAAATGGGGACACGAAGGTATGCATCCCTTATGTCCCGATTCATTTCAGGCTTGCAATGACCGCTCTTAGCGAGTCCATCTTGAACCTGAACCTTTTCAGGTATATGTTCAGGGATTTTAATTCAATATGGGTCTAACCGAACCGTCTGGTTTCGGGATTATAACATGGTCGAATAATAACACCCTCTTGTTGAAGGAGGGGACCCTTGACCACCACCTGTTGAAGATACAATTTACGAATTGCAGTTAACACTGGCTCCCTCTCTTGGGGGGAAGCCCGCCGGGTCCTCGGTGAGGGGGCATCTTCTCACAGTCCAGCCTGTATCCCTGCGATACAATTTATATTGCCCAGGGATCTAACAGGGAGTGAACCCACTTGTGGCTGAACTTACGAAGGCGTGTCCCCACCGGGCCTAGCTCCGCCTGTGGAGCCCCAGCGACATGCGGTGGATTTTTGTAGAGGCCGGGGAGGACTTCTGTTCCTGGGGACTAGCTGTGTTGTACAGCTTCTTTCCTCTGCCCCCGGCTCTGACAAGAAAGGACGCACCTCAGACTTTCTTGTTTCTTTATTCGAAAAGCTGCATTTAATAATGTTGTGCTTTCCTAGGCTGTGCAGGAATATAAGGCAAAATATCAGAATTACCAGCTATAGCTGTGGAGACCAGGCCCGAGAACCTTTCTCCACACAGTCCTCAGCCTTCCATATGCCTCTTAAGTCGGCATCATCTGTCCAATGTATATTCTACAGGACACGTCAAGCAGAAATCGACATAGATTTTGTCTCTAGGATCCAGTATACTCATGTCCCTTTGGGCATGCTTTATAATTATATATCTATCACTTAAGACAGCATCTTAAAATATTTATATGCATACTAGGGTCTCAATCTCTGCTGATAAGGTACCTGTCCACGCTGCCACAGCGCTATAAACCCATACCGACACAATTGCCGGTGTGGGTAGTATACTAGAATGTGCACACTATCTGCAGGATCCCTGAGAATAACTAGTGCAAACAGGACACCCAAGGGGAAGATTCTCAACACATCCTGGCCCTAGTGGGGAAAGGATACAGCCTGAGAATTCTCTTGTGGGAAGCTGCCGTCTCTTGTTTGGAGATTCCCGCTCTTTTTCCTCATGAGAGGAGGGAAATTTACCTCAGCATTCTTCCCCTTAACATGTGTACTCTCGTGTCAGGGACAGATGAGTCATCAGTGATATGCAAATCATCTTTTATTCCAATAATCATATATTGAATATCTTTTAGCCCTTTTGGCTGTAACTTTGCATTATCGTAGTCGACAGTGGAGTTAAACTCCGTGTCGATACTTTGTTATTTTGGATAGTGAGCATAGAGAGGCTCTGAAGGACTCTGTGACATAGGGACAGACCAGGGTAGATTTCCTTTCTGTTCCCTAAACTTTTGTGCAATAATTTTACCTCAGCACTTACACATATCCAAACAGGTGTCGGCGTTGTTGACGGAGACACCCTCCCACATACTTATCCGCTCTATCACCTCCTTAGAGGAGCCTTTTACCTCAGACATGTCGACACATGCGTACCGACACACCACACACACAGGGGATGCTCTATTTGAAGACAGTTCCCCCACCAGGCCCTTTGGAGACAGAGAGAGAGTATGCCAGCACACACCACAGCGCTATATAATACAGGGATGTACACTATACTGAGTGATTTTTCCCCTATAGCAGCTTATATACACAGTTTTGCGCCTAAATTTATGTGCCCCCCCTCTCTTTTTTACCCTTTGTGTACCAGGATACTGCAGGGGAGAGCCTCGGGAGCTTCCTTCCAGCTCAGCTGTGAAGAGAAAATGGCGCCGGTGTGCTGAGGAAGAAGGCCCGGCCCCCTCAGCGGCGGGCTTCTGTCCTTTTATGTACTTTAATGGCGGGGGTTAATGCACATATACAGTTTATCAGACTGTATTATGTGCTTTTCGCCAAGTAAGGTAATCTAATTGCTGCCCAGGGCGCACCCCCCCCCCCCCCCCCCCCCCAGCGCCCTGCACCCATCAGTGACCGGAGTGTGTGGTGTGCTAAGGGAGCAATGGCGCACAGCTGCAGTGCTGTGCGCTACCTTAATGAAGACCGGAGTCTTCAGCCGCCGATTTTCAACTTCTCTTCGTTCTTCTGGCTCTGCAAGGGGGACGGCGGCGCGGCTCCGGGACCGGACGGCCGAGGACTGGGCCTGTGTTCGATCCCTCTGGAGCTAATGGTGTCCAGTAGCCTTAGAAGCCCAAGCTAGCTGCAAGCAGGTAGGTTCGCTTCTCTCCCCTCAGTCCCACGTAGCAGTGAGTCTGTTGCCAGCAGATCTCACTGAAAATAAAAAACCTAACAAATACTTTCTTTTCTAGGAAGCTCAGAAGAGCTCCTAGGGTGCATCCAGCTCTGGCCGGGCACAGATACTAACTGAGGTCTGGAGGAGGGGCATAGAGGGGGGAGCCAGTGCACACCAGATATAGTACCTAATCTTTATTTTAAGAGTGCACAGTCTCCTGCGGAGCCCGTCTATACCCCATGGTCCTTACGAAGTACCCAGCATCCACTAGGACGCCAGAGAAAGTAATTTAATTTGGTTGCCTCCACTGATCTGAGGTTTGATTTTCACCCAAATAAGGATTAGATGAAGGGGGAGGGTAAAAAAGAATATACACAGTAGTTTGCACAGAACAGTAAACAAATATATCCTGGTCATATGAGTGATATCAAAAAAAAAGTCTGCTTAGTAAGAGTCTTTAGCTATATTAGCCATCAGTTGTGCTGCACAGCTGATACAATATGTCAGTGAACGAAATCGTTCACAGACATGTCAGGTGTACACACCCGCCGATGGGCTTGCAATATATCTACCATTCATTTAAATGGACAACATTTCACCTAGTTTGTACCCAGTTAAGCACAGCAAAAAGTTAATATTTAGTATGTACAGTATGAAAAAGTCAGTACAACAACATAAGGTACAAAACCAAACTATCATTATGGAGAAGTTCAATTTGTTGTAAGATTTTGTCAGAACCTTGTGTACTGATGCATTGCGACATTTCTGTCCTGGGAATTTTGCATGTTTCAGCTCGTACTGTATAGAACTGCAAGTGAAAACAATATTTCCATACTGTAATGGTAATGTAATGCCACCATATAACCTCATAATGCCTCCACATAGTCCTATGTCCACATTTATAAATCCTGGGTCTCCACATTTGTCCTCTGTAGGAGGAATGAATGTTCTTAATGATTCTTCCCCATATTCACCTATGGAATCCTTGATACATTTACTTCCTGTAGATAGCAAGTTTAATCCTCTTCTCTGCACTATGCCCACACAAAATTGTTACAGCCTTGTTACATAGGGCCTGATTCAAATTTATTTACACAGCTGAGTGATTATCGGACGAGGGCCCGTGCTCAACACCCACACTGCGCACACGACAAGGTACTTTTGCGATGACATGCGCATTGAGGATTGAGGTTTCATACGTAGAGTGATTGGCATGAAGGAACTGCTTGGGGAGGCAATGGGGAGTTTGGCATAAATACAGGTGTGTCGTGACTGTTTTCAGGGCATGATAGTGTGCAACTGCGATCCCGTATGCACAAAACATGGCGCCAGCATCGCAACTCCTGCATCCATTTTCCGAGACTATAGACTTACTCAGGGAGCCGTATTTACAGCAATTGCATCAGTGTTGCGAATGTATATGCAGTTGCTAAAATGGGTCTGGAGGGCGTCTCAGTTTATTTCTGGCGGCTACTACACTTGCGTTGTTTCGCATGTCTGTAGGCTGAAAAATCGCAGCTGCATAGGCATTAGCATACAAATCAGATCAGGCCCATAGCACAAAGACTGAAGCTCCTAGTAAACCCTGATTGTTTCTCAGCACCCTTGGAATGCCATTGTATACAGAGATGATTAATAATCCATTTCTATAGTAAGCTAATACACACATTTCTCTTTTTCCACTCCCCATAAACTGTTAGGCCCAGATTTATCAAGCCTTGGAGAGTGATAAATTGCACGGTGATAAAGTACCAGCCAATCAGCGCCTAACTGCCATGTTACAGGCTGTCTTTGAAAAATGACAGAAGCTGATTGGTTGGTACTTTATCACCGTTCAATTTATCACTCTCCAAGTCTTGATAAATCTGGGCCTTAATGTCTAGAACCAGTTAGTGCATATGTCTATACAATAAATACTTTAATTCCCCTACTTAGTATATACAGGAAAATAGTCCTGCCAGCCTAGCGAATTTACGGAGTTACATATATTTTTCTGAATACTGTTACAATTTACAAGTAACAAATGTATTACAACATTTGTGTTGGGGCCATCATTTATGCTTGTGCTCAATTGTAAAGCGCTGGAGAGTATGCTGGCGGTAGAAATAGATGTCAAATTAATAATGCTCTGCTGCTTCAATGATTTTCTCTTATAGCAACGCTGATAAATTAGTATTTGGTGAGACTGAGACAGCCTTTTACTAGTACATTTCCAAGGTCAGTTTGTATTGCAGCTCTGATTGTTTTCATACACACAGCACACCGAAATGTAGCATTTTCATGTGGGTATAGTCTTTATGTATGTTTTCTAATGGTATTACACTTCATTACTGCTTGGGAAGCCAAGGTGGCAGCGTATTCAGTACCACGTTGTGTTTTTTTTTTTCTTTATATATTTATCAAGCAGCTGGCAAGCCTGGTGCTGACTCAGTGTTGACATTGGGCTAGTATTCTAGGATGAGGCCAGATTATTAATTAAAAATGCAGTTCTACTCAAATTTTTACAGAGGCTGCAATTTACCCCTTCACCCACTATAGACATTTAGGATTTTAAACCACAAAAATGTAGTTTCATGTCACAATTAAAAAACAAACAAATAGAATTTGAACAACTAGGCGGCATTCCAGGCCAGGGACAGTCTGGAGGTCAAATTCAGCCCCAGTTGCAAGTAAGCATGCATGGAAAAGGGGCGTGGACACAGGCCATAAACACATGCTACAAGTCACACAGCATGGTGGCTGAGTAGAGCACCCAGAGGTGAAACTGTTCAGCCAGGCATTCAGGTGGCTGGACCAGCTCATCTGGCCATCGGCCCTTCTGGCATTTGCCAGAAGGCCAATCCAGCCGTGTGAATCCTGGCTAGCGTCTGTAACGTTTCTTAAGGCCCATACACACTGGGCGATTTTGAGCTGAAAGCAGGTCACTTTTGGTGTTTTGAGCTGCTTTCAGCTCAAAGCCGACCAGTGTGTATGCACAAGCGATGAGTGGTGAACGCTGATACGCGCTTCCGCTTCATCGTCAGTGGCCGCCGTTCATCTACTGGTATTACCATTAGACATACTTGCCTACCTGACCCTCTCCATGAGGGAGAAAATGATCTGTTCCTGGACTTTCCTGGTAATGTATGATTGCCATCACCTGTGGTGAAACACCTTTCTTATCAATTAACTAGCTCACCACAGGTGATGGCAATCATACATTACCAGGTAAGTCCAGGAACAGAGCATTTTCTCCCTCATGGAGAGGGTCAGGTAGGCAAGTATGCCATTAGATGAACGGCGGGGTGAGCGGCTTTCCATAGCGTCCTGCTATGGAAAGCCGC
Organism: Pseudophryne corroboree; assembly: GCF_028390025.1. Lineage (NCBI taxonomy): Eukaryota > Metazoa > Chordata > Amphibia > Anura > Myobatrachidae > Pseudophryne > Pseudophryne corroboree. Next base: position 321,519,942 of record NC_086444.1, on the reverse strand, counting down.
TCACATCGCAGGGCAGTGGGGAAAAATGCTCAGTGTGTATGCACTGAGAGCTTTTCAGCCCAGCAATGTCAGCGATCATCGCTATGCATACACGCTGGGCAAAAACGCCCAGTGTGTATGCACCTTTACATTGCTCACTAATCTTAACACCTTTGCTGCAGACAAGTCATTGTCATCTGGACATACATTAAAACTGGGGGCAAGTGGGACTCGCTGTCCACTAAACCCTGTGGGAGAGGGTTGGTAAAAAAATACAAATTTCATGAACTTTCCTCATTGCTCCGGTGTGGACGTGCCTAAAGTGCACACATGCGTGCTGGGGGCTCTGTAAAGTACAAAAGAAAACAAAGTAAGAGTTGGTGGATGGGAATTTAAATCCCTCTATTGCCACATAGCAAAAAAAGATGAGGCACCCTTGTTTGTAGGACGGTAGTCCCCTCTTTAAAACCGTGTGTCCCCATACAAATGTCTGCTTGGTTATCAGTGTGATCACCGGGCAAAACCCCCTCCACTATTGAGAAATCATGAATTACTGGCACGTTAGCCGCAAATATTATGTAGCCCCTAAATGTATGTAGGAGGGAACGCTGCAGATATCTCCGATACTTGCTGTGATCCCTCCATTCCTGCCAGCAGCCGCATACCCCATCGGTTTCTATGGAGGATGCGATGTTGCCAGATTTACCAATACCAGGAATGAAAAGCATTCCCAACATTGGCACCGACAGCTACAGCAATCCTCAGATACGGGTAGCCCGTTGTAACCCATGAGCTACAGATCATAGCTGTATTTCCGGCAGGGCTCCCCAGGAACCCTCCGCTGGAAATGGCCCCGTGCATAGCAGTCTGCCTGACCACGCACGCGCAGCAGCCCCAGCACCACACTCGGCACATCGCAGCTTCGGAGCCTCTGTTCCCTGCCTGTGTCAGGTGATACATTCACCCAATATGATTGCATTCTGCTATGCGATCCTCGGTGCTAATATTGTCGCCAGATCGCATTGCAAATGCAATCAGTGATAAATGGGCCCCATATTCCCCTCACAATGATCCCTGCACATACGGGTGCACCCACATTTGAAAGCGGGAGGTCCCCTTTTTCAAATTATGTAGCACCTGACCGTGACAGCTATTGTCTGGTGATCCAAGTGCACACACACACAAAAAATAAAAAAAATTCCACACATGGGGGATATAAAGGCGATTTGGGCGTTATCTTAAGTTAGAGAAAAGTAGGCAGGTCGCTGCTGCACGAGTGCTCACATAATTACACCTTTCTCCACACTATAGTGTACTGTGTAGTTTATGAATCTTTTCCATTACAATCATCTAACGAGAACCGGCTGATTATCATTACAGCCGCGCCAGCGCTATGTCATATGATGACTTCTCTCTCGTCAGTCTCCTCTCCCATTCAATGGACGGGAATCAGGGCTCTGACGCGGCCAATACGGCGGAGGGATATTGCCTGACTCAACGCCACACACAGCCGTTGATTGGTTGAGACTACTCTGGCTCCATATCAGCTGAGTGCTCGCTCTGTTCATGTGAGGCTGTCAATAGAGGAAACCAATGGTACGAGAGCAAAACCTGCGTCTCAGCCAATCAGCGTCACTCTAGAGGGGCGCAACCTCCTGCCGTGGGTGAAGCAACAGGAAGCTGTTCGCTGCCAGTAGCATTGGTGTATGGTGATCACACCTACTCTGACTGGGCTGAGTCTGAGAATGTTAACTGTATGTTGCCTGTATCCTCTACGACAGGTTCTCCAACTCGGTCCTCAGGACCCCACACCGTTCATGTTTTCCAGGTCACCTGTGGATTTTTAAAATGTGACAGTTGGTGATACACAGGGCACCTGCGAGGGAGACCCAGAAAACGTGACATGTGTGGGGTCCCGAGGACCAAGTTTGAGAACCACTGCTCTACGACGTTCACTAACTGTCTGTTAGAAAGGTATAAATGCACGTATTGCAGTGCTCTTTCCACAAAAAAAGTGTATTGCACACATTTATATATTCTTTTCATTAATTAATTTATAAACTTATTATAACTATTAACTTATAAAGTAGGACTTCACCCATAGTGCAGTAAGCAACGTTTATCAATTGATACGAAAAACAAAATTTGCTGTTTAATAAAGGAGTGGTTATAGGTGAACGTTCCATGATTAGAAAGTATACCCACAGGTAAGGGATCTAGTACCCAAAATGTTTTGGAATGGAGGGTTCTGGATCCTTTGGAAACACCAGTGACTAAAGGATATTTCTCTGACGTCCTAGTGGATGCTGGGAACTCCGTAAGGACCATGGGAATAGCAGCTCCGCAGGAGACTGGGCACAAAAAGAAAAGCTTTAGGACTACCTGGTGTGCACTGGCTCCTCCCCCTATGACCCTCCTCCAAGCCTCAGTTAGATTTTTGTGCCCGACCGAGCTGGGTGCAATCTAGGAGGCTCTCCTGAGCTTCTTAGGAAAAGTTAGTTTTAGGCGTTTTATTTTCAGTGAGACCTGCTGGCAACAGGCTCACTGCATCGAGGGACTAAGGGGAGAAGAAGCGAACCTGCCTGCTTGCAGCCAGCTTGGGCTTCTTAGGCTACTGGACACCATTAGCTCCAGAGGGACCGAACACAGGCCCAGCCTCGGAGTCCGGTCCCAGAGCCGCGCCGCCGGCCCCCTTACAGAGCCAGAAGCAAGAAGAGGTCCGGAAAATCGGCGGCAGAAGACATCAGTCTTCACCAAGGTAGCGCACAGCACTGCAGCTGTGCGCCATTGCTCCTCATGCACCACACGCTCCGGTCACTGATGGGTGCAGGGCGCTGGGGGGGGGCGCCCTGAGCAGCAATATAAACACCTTGGCTGGCTAAATTACATCACATATAACCCCCAGGGCTATATGGATGTATATTAACCCCTGCCAGATTCCTAAAAAAAGCGGGAGAAAAGTCCGCCGAGAAGGGAGCGGAGCCTATCTCCTCAGCACACTGGCGCCATTTTCCCTCACAGCTCCGCTGGAAGGACGTCTCCCTGACTCTCCCCTGCAGTCCTGCACTACAGAAAAGGGTAAAACAAGAGGGGGGGGGGGGGGGGGGCACTAATTAGGCGCAGTATAATATACACAGCAGCTATAAAGGGAAAAACACTCTGTTTGGTGTTATCCCAACATATATATAGCGCTCTGGTGTGTGCTGGCATACTCTCCCTCTGTCTCCCCAAAGGGCTAGTGGGGTCCTGTCCTCTATCAGAGCATTCCCTGTGTGTGTGTGTGTGCTGTGTGTCGGTACGACTGTGTCGACATGTATGAAGAGGAAAATGATGTGGAGGCGGAGCAATTGCCTGTAATGGTGATGTCACCCCCTAGGGAGTCGACACCTGAGTGGATGAGCTTATGGAAGGATTTACGTGAAAGTGTCAGCTCTTTACAAAAGACGGTTGATGACATGAGACAGCCGGCTACTCAGCTTGTGCCTGTCCAGGCGTCTCAAAGACCATCAGGGGCTCTAAAACGCCCGCTACCTCAGATGGCAGATACAGACGCCAACACGGATACTGACTCCAGTGTCGACGATGAAGAGACGAATGTGACTTCCAGTAGGGCCACACGTTACATGATTGAGGCAATGAAAAATGTTTTACACATTTCTGATAGTACAAGTACCACTAAAAAGGGTATTATGTTTGGTGAGAAAAAACTACCTGTAGTTTTTCCTGCATCTGAGGAATTAAATGAAGTGTGTGATGAAGCGTGGGTTTCTCCCGATAAAAAACTGATAATTCCTAAAAAGTTATTGGCATCATACCCCTTCCCGCCAGAGGATAGGGCACGTTGGGAAACACCTCCTAGGGTGGATAAAGCGCTCACACGCTTGTCAAAACAGGTGGCACTACCGTCTCCGGATACGGCCGCTCTTAAGGAACCTGCTGACAGAAAGCAGGAGAATATCCTAAAATGTATATACACTCACACGGGTGTTATACTGCGACCAGCAATCGCCTCAGCCTGGATGTGCAGTGCTGGGGTGGCTTGGTCAGATTCCCTGACTGAAAATATTGATACCCTGGATAGGGACAGTATATTACTGACTATAGAGCAGTGGTTCTCAAACTCGATCCTCAGGACCCCACACAGTGCATGTTTTGCAGGTAACCCAGCTGGTGCACAGGTGTATTAATTACTCACTGACACATTTTAAAAGGTCCACAGGTGGAAATAATTATTTCACTTGTGATTCTGTGAGGAGACCTGCAAAACATGCACTGTGTGGGGTCCTGAGGACCGAGTTTGAGAACCTGTGCTATAGAGCATTTAAAAGATGCATTTTTATATATGCGTGATGCACAGAGGGATATTTGCCGACTGGCATCAAGAATAAGTGCGCTGTCCATATCTGCCAGAAGAGGGTTATGGACGCGGCAGTGGTCAGGTGATGCTGATTCCAAAAGGCATATGGAAGTATTGCCTTATAAAGGGGAGGAGTTATTTGGGGTAGGTCTATCGGACCTGGTATCCACGGCAACTGCTGGGAAATCCACATTTTTACCCCAGGTAGCCTCTCAACATAAAAAGACGCCGTATTATCAGGCGCAGTCCTTTCGGCCCCATAAGGGCAAGCGGGCGAAAGGCTCCTCATTTCTCTAACGTCCTAAGTGGATGCTGGGGACTCCGTAAGGACCATGGGGAATAGCGGCTCCGCAGGAGACTGGGCACATCTAAAGAAAGCTTTAGGACTATCTGGTGTGCACTGGCTCCTCCCCCTATGACCCTCCTCCAAGCCTCAGTTAGATCTTTGTGCCCGAACGAGAAGGGTGACCACTAGGGGCTCTCCTGAGCTTCTTAGTGAAAGTTTTAGTTTAGGTTTTTTATTTTCAGTGAGACCTGCTGGCAACAGGCTCACTGCATCGAGGGACTAAGGGGAGAAGAAGCGAACTCACCTGCGTGCAGAGTGGATTGGGCTTCTTAGGCTACTGGACATTAGCTCCAGAGGGACGATCACAGGCCCAGCCATGGATGGGTCCCAGAGCCGCGCCGCCGGCCCCCTTACAGAGCCAGAAGACAGAAGAGGTCCGGAAAATCGGCGGCAGAAGACATCCTGTCTTCACCAAGGTAGCGCACAGCACTGCAGCTGTGCGCCATTGCTCCTCAGCACACTTCACACTTCGGTCACTGAGGGTGCAGGGCGCTAGGGGGGGGCGCCCTGAGCAGCAATAAAAACACCTTGGCTGGCGAAAATACATCACATATAGCCCCCAGGGCTATATGGATGAATTTTAACCCCTGCCAGAATCCATAAAAAAGCAGGAGAAAAGTCCGCTAAAAAGGGGCGGAGCCTATCTCCTCAGCACACTGGCGCCATTTTCCCTCACAGCTCCGTTGGAGGGAAGCTCCCCTGGCTCTCCCCTGCAGTCACTACACTACAGAAAGGGTTAAAAAAGAGAGGGGGGCACTAATTAGGCGCAGTATTAACAATACAGCAGCTATAAGGGGAAAAACACTTATATAAGGTTATCCCTGTATATATATAGCGCTTTGGTGTGTGCTGGCAAACTCTCCCTCTGTCTCCCCAAAGGGCTAGTGGGGTCCTGTCCTCTATCAGAGCATTCCCTGTGTGTGTGCTGTATGTCGGTACGTTTGTGTCGACATGTATGAGGAGAAAAAAGATGTGGAGACGGAGCAGATTGCCTGTAATAGTGATGTCACCCCCTAGGGGGTCGACACCTGAGTGGATGAACTGTTGGAAGGAATTACGTGACAGTGTCAGCTCTGTATAAAAGACAGTGGTTGACATGAGACAGCCGGCTACTCAGCTTGTGCCTGTCCAGACGTCTCATAGGCCGTCAGGGGCTCTAAAGCGCCCGTTACCTCAGATGGCAGATATAGACGCCGACACGGATACTGACTCCAGTGTCGACGGTGAAGAGACAAATGTGACTTCCAGTAGGGCCACACGTTACATGATTGAGGCAATGAAAAATGTTTTACACATTTCTGATAATACGAGTACCACCAAAAAGGGGTATTATGTTCGGTGAGGAAAAACTACCTGTAGTTTTCCTGAATCTGAGAAATTAAATGAGGTGTGTGATGATGCGTGGTTTTCCCCCGATAACAACTGATAATTTCTAAAATGTTATTGGCATTATATCCTTTCCCGCCAGAGGTTAGGGTGCGTTGGGAAACACCCCCTAGGGTGGATAAAGCGCTCACACGCTTGTAAGGGCTCTACCCTCTCCTGAGATGGCCGCCCTTAAGGATCCTGCTGATAGAAAGCAGGAGGGTATCCTAAAATGTATTTACACACATACTGGTGTTATACTGCGACCAGCAATCGCCTCAGCCTGGATGTGCAGTGCTGGGTTGGCGTGGTCGGATTCCCTGACTGAAAATATTGATACCCTAGATAGGGACAGTATATTTTTGCCTATAGAGCATTTAAAAGATGCATTTCTATATATGCGTGATGCACAGCGGAATATTTGCCGACTGGTATCAAGTCTAAGTGCGTTGTCCATTTCTACCAGTAGAGGGCTATGGACACGTCAGTGGTCAGGTGATGCGTATTCCAAACGGCATTTGGAAGTATTGCCTTAATAAGGGGAGGAGTTATTTGGGGTCGGTCTTTCAGACCTGGTGGCCACGGCAACAGCTGGGAAATCCACGTTTGTACCCCAGGTCGCCTCTCAACATGAGAAGACGCCGTATTATCAGGCGCAGTCTTTTCGTGGACAAGCGGGCAAAATGTTCCTCATTTCTGCCCCGTGACAGAGGGAGAGGAAAAAGGCTGCAGAAATCAGCCAGTTCCCAGGAACAGAAACCCTCTCCCGCCTCTGCCAAGCCCTCAGTATGACGCTGGGGCTTTACAAGCAGAATCAGGCACGGTGGGGGGCCCGTCTCAATGAATTTCAGCGCGCAGTGGGCTTACTCGCAAGTAGACCCCTGGATCCTTCAGGTGATATCTCAGGGGTACAAATTAGAATTCGAGACGTCTCCCCCTCGCCGTTTTCCTAAAGTCGGCTTTACCGATGTCTCCTTCTGACAGGGAGACAGTTTTGGAAGCCATTCACAAGCTGTATTCCCAGCAGGTGATAATCAAGGTACCCCTCCTGCAACAGGGAACGGGGTATTATTCCACACTGTTGTGGTACCGAAGCCGGACGGCTCGGTGAGACCGATTCTAAATCTAAAATCTTTGAACACTTACATACAGAGGTTCAAATTCAAGATTGAGTCACTCAGAGCAGTGATTGCGAACCTGGAAGAAGGGGACTACATGATGTCTCGGGACATCAAGGATGCTTACCTTCATGTCAAAATTTACCCTTCTCACCAAGGGTACCTCAGGTTTATGGTACAGAACTGTCACTATCAGTTCAGACGCTGCCGTATGGATGGTCCACGGCACCCCGGGTCTTTACCAAGGTAATGGCCGAAATGATGATATTCCTTCGAAGGAAGGGAATTTTAGTTATCCCTTACTTGGACGATTCCCTGATAAGGGTGAGATCCAGGGAACAGTTGGAGGTCGGTGTAGCACTATCTCAGGTAGTGTTGCGGCAGCACGATTGGATTCTCAATATTCCAAAATCGCAGCTGGTTCCGACGACTTGTCTTCTGTTCCTAGGGATGATCCTGGACACAGTCCAGAAAAAGGTGTTTCTCCCGGAGGGGAAAGCCAGGGAGTTATCCGAGCTAGTCAGGAACCTCCTAAAACCGAGCCAAGTCTCAGTGCATCAATGCACAAGGGTTCTGGGTAAAATGGTGGCTTCCTACGAAGCAATCCCATTCGGCAGATTCCACGCAAGAACTTTCCAGTGGGACCTGCTGGACAAATGGTCCGGGTCGCATCTTCAGATGCATCAGCGGATAACCCTGTCACCAAGGACAAGGGTGTCCCTCCTGTGGTGGTTGCAGAGTGCTCATCTTCTAGAGGGCCGCAGATTCGGCATTCAGGACTGGGTCCTGGTGACCACGGATGCCAGCCTGCGAGGCTGGGGAGCAGTCACACAGGGAAGGAATATCCAGGGCTTATGGTCAAGCCTGGAGACATCACTTCACATAAATATCCTGAAGCTAAGGGCCATTTACAATGCTCTAAGCTTAGCAAGACCTCTGCTTCAAGGTCAGCCGGTGTTGATCCAGTCGGACAACATCACGGCAGTCACCCACGTAAACAGACAGGGTGGCACAAGAAGCAGGAGGGCAATGGCAGAAGCTGCAAGGATTCTTCGCTGGGCGGAAAATCATGTGATAGCACTGTCAGCAGTATTCATTCCGGGAGTGGACAACTGGGAAGCAGACTTCCTCAGCACGACTTCCACCCGGGAGAGTGGGGACTTCACCCAGAAGTCTTCCACATGATTATAAACCGTTGGGAAAAACTCGACAGGTATTGCGCCAGGTCAAGGGACCCTCAGGCAATAGCTGTAGACGCTCTGGTAACACCGTGGGTGTACCAGTCAGTGTATGTGTTCCCTCCTCTGCCTCTCATACCCAAGGTACTGAGATTGATAAGATGGAGAGGAGTAAGCACTATATTCGTGGCTCCGGATTGGCCAAGAAGGACTTGGTAACCGGAACTTCAAGAGATGCTCACGGAGGATCCGTGGCCTCTACCTCTAAGAAGGGACCTGCTCCAACAAGGACCCTGTCTGTTCCAAGACTTACCGCGGCTGCGTTTGACGCCATGGCGGTTGAACGCCGGATCCTGAAGGGAAAAAAAGGCATTCCGGATGAAGTCATCCCTATCCTGATCAAAGCCAGGAAGGATGTAACCGCAAAACATTATCACCGCATTTGGCGAAAATATGTTGCGTGGTGCGAGGCCAGTAAGGCCCGACGGAGGAAATTCAACTGGGTCGATTCCTACATTTCCTGCAAACAGGAGTGTCTATGGGCCTGAAATTGGGGTCCATTAAGGTTCAAATTTCGGCCCTGTCAATTTTCTTCCAAAAAGAACTAGCTTCAGTCCCTGAAGTTCAGACGTTTGTAAAAGGGGTACTGCATATACAGCCTCCTTTTGTGCCTCCAGTGGCACTTTGGGATCTCAATGTAGTTTTTTGGGTTCCAAAAGTCACATTGGTTTGAACCACTTAAATCTGTGGAGTTAAAATATCTCACATGGAAAGTGGTCATGCTGTTCTTCGCTGGGCGGAAAATCATGTGATAGCACTGTCGGCAGTGTTCATTCCGGGAGTGGACAACTGGGAAGCAGACTTCCTCAGCAGGCACGACCTCCACCCGGGAGAGTGGGGACTTCACCCAGAAGTCTTCCACATGATGATAAACCGTTGGGAAAAACCAAAGGTGGACATGATGGCGTCCCGCCTCAACAAAAAACTGGACAGGTATTGCGCCAGGTCAAGGGACCCTCAAGCAATAGCTGTGGACGCTCTGGTAACACAGTGGGTGTACCAGTCAGTGTATGTGTTCCCTCCTCTGCCTCTCATACCCAAGGTGCTGAGAATTATACGGCGGGGAGGAGTAAGATCTATTCTCGTGGCTCCGGATTGGCCAAGAAGGACTTGGTACCCGGAACTTCAAGAGATGCTCACAGAGGACCCGTGGCCTCTACCTCTGAGAAGGGACCTGCTCCAGCAGGGACCCTGTCTGTTCCAAGACTTACCGCGGCTGCGTTTGACGGCATGGCGGTTGAACGCCGGATCCTAAAGGAAAAAGGCATTCCAGACGAAGTCATCCCTACTTTGATAAAAGCCAGAAAGGATGTAACCGCAAAGCATTATCACCGCATCTGGCGGAAATATGTTGCGTGGTGCGAGGCCAAAAAGGCCCCGACGGAGGAATTTCAATTGGGTCGATTCCTGCATTTCCTGCAAGCAGGAGTGTCTATGGGCCTAAAATTAGGATCCATTAAGGTCCAGATTTCGGCCCTGTCGATTTTCTTTCAGAGAGAACTGGCTTCAGTGCCTGAAGTCCAGACGTTTGTTAAGGGAGTGCTACATATACAGCCTCCTTTTGTGCCTCCAGTGGCACCCTGGGATCTGAATGTTGTTTTGGATTTCTTAAAATCACATTGGTTTGAACCACTCAACACTGTGGACTTAAAATATCTCACATGGAAAGTGGTCATGTTGTTGGCCCTGGCTTCAGCCAGGCGTGTGTCCGAATTGGCGGCTTTATCCTGTAAAAGCCCTTACCTGATTTTTCATACGGACAGGGCAGAATTGAGGACTCGTCCTCAATTTCTCCCAAAGGTGTTTTCAGCGTTTCATCTGAACCAGCCTATTGTGGTACCTGCGGCTACTAAGGACTTGGAGGACTCCAAGTTGCTGGACGTTGTCAGGGCCCTGAAAATATATGTTTCCAGGACGGCTGGAGTCAGAAAATCTGACTCGCTATTTATCCTATACGCACCCAACAAGCTGGGTGCTCCTGCTTCAAAGCAGACTATTGCTCGCTGGATTTGTAGTACAATTCAGCTTGCGCATTCTGTGGCAGGCCTGCCACAGCCAAAATCTGTAAAAGCCCACTCCACAAGGAAGGTGGGCTCATCTTGGGCGGCTGCCCGAGGGGTCTCGGCTTTACAACTCTGCCGAGCTGCTACTTGGTCAGGGTCAAATACTTTTGTAAAATTTTACAAATTTGACACTCTGGCTGAGGAGGACCTGGAGTTTTCTTACTCGGTGGTGCAGAGTCATCCGCACTCTCCCGCCCGTTTGGGAGCTTTGGTATAATCCTCATGGTCCTTACGGAGTTCCCAGCATCCACTAGGACGTCAGAGAAAATAAGAATTTACTTACCGATAATTCTATTTCTCGTAGTCCGTAGTGGATGCTGGGCACCCATCCCAAGTGCGGATTATCTGCAATACTTGTACATAGGCCCTCATTCCGAGTTGTTCGCTCAGAGATTTTCATCGCATCGCAGTGAGAATTCTCTTAGTGCGCATGCGCAATGTTCGCACTGCGACTGCGCCAAGTAACTTTACTATGAAGAAAGTAAGTTTACTCACGGCTTTTTCATCGCTCCGACGTTCGCATTGTGATTGACAGGAAATGGGTGTTACTGGGCGGATGCACAGCGTTTTAGGGGCGTGTGGCTGGAAACGCTACCGTTTCCGGAGAAAACGCAGGAGTGGCCGGGGAAACGGTGGGAGTGCCTGGGCGAACGCTGGGTGTGTTTATGACGTCAGCCAGGACCGAAAAGCACTGAACTGATCGCACAGGCAGAGTAAGTCTGAAGCTACTCAAAAACTGCTAACTCGTTTGTAATCCCAATATTGCGCATACATCGGTCGCACATTTAAGAAGCTAAGATTCACTCCCAGTAGGCGGCGGCTTAGCGTGTGTAACTCTGCTACATTCGCCTTGCGAGCGATCAACTCGGAATGAGGGCCATAGTTATTGTTAACAAATCGGGTTATTGTTGTTGTGAGCCATCTATCCAGAGGCTCCTCTGATATCATGCTGTTAACTGGGTTCATATCACAAGTTGTACGGTGTGATTGGTGTGGCTGGTATGAGTCTTATCCGGGATTCAAAATCCTTCCTTATTGTGTACGCTCGTCCGGGCACAGTATCCTAACTGAGGCTTGGAGGAGGGTCATAGGGGGAGGAGCCAGTGCACACCAGGTAGTCCTAAAGCTTTTCTTTTTGTGCCCAGTCTCCTGCGGAGCCGCTATTCCCATGGTCCTTACGGAGTTCCCAGCATCCACTACGGACTACGAGAAATAGAATTATCGGTAAGTAAATTCTTATTTCTCTGACGTCCTAGTGGATGCTGGGAACTCCGTAAGGACCATGGGGAATAGCGGCTCCGCAGGAGACTGGGCACAAAAAGAAAGCTTTAGGACTACCTGGTGTGCACTGGCTCCTCCCCCTATGACCCTCCTCCAAGCCTCAGTTAGATTTTTGTGTCCGACCGAGCAGGGTGCAATCTAGGGGGCTCTCCTGAGCTTCTTAGATAAAAGTTAGTTTTAGGTTTTTTATTTTCAGTGAGACCTGCTGGCAACAGGCTCACTGCATCGAGGGACTAAGGGGAGAAGAAGTGAACCTGCCTGCTTGCAGCCAGCTTGGGCTTCTTAGGCTACTGGACACCATTAGCTCCAGAGGGATCGAACACAGGCCCAGCCTCGGAGTCCGGTCCCAGAGCCGCGCCGCCGGCCCCCTTACAGAGCCAGAAGCAAGAAGAGGTCCGGAAAATCGGCGGCAGAAGACATCAGTCTTCATCAAGGTAGCGCACAGCACTGCAGCTGTGCGCCATTGCTCCTCATGCACACCTCTCACTGCGGTCACTGATGGGTGCAGGGCGCTGGGCGGGGGCGCCCTGAGCAGCAATATTAACACCTTGGCTGGCAAAAATACATCACATATAACCCCCAGGGCTATATGGATGTACATTAACCCCTGCCAGAATCCATAAAAATGCGGGAGAAAAGTCCGCGAAAAAGGGGCGGAGCTATCTCCTCAGCACACTGGCGCCATTTTTCCCTCTCAGCTCCGTTGGAGGGAAGCTCCCTGGCTCTCCCCTGCAGTTAATACACTACAGAAAGGGTTAAAAAGAGAGGGGGGGCAAAATTTAGGCGCAGTATACATATATATATGCAGCTATAAGGGAAAACACTTTTTATAGGTGCTATCCCTGTGATATATAGCGCCCTGGTGTGTGCTGGCATACTCTCCCTCTGTCTCCCCAAAGGGCTTTGTGGGGTCCTGTCCTCTATCAGAGCATTCCCTGTGTGTGTGCTGTGTGTCGGTACGGCTGTGTCGACAGGTATGTGGAGGATAATGAGGTGGAGTCGGAGCGAATGCCTGTAAATATGTTGTCACCCCCTGCGGGGTCGACACCGGTGTGGTTGAACTTATGGAAAGATTACGTGAAAGTGTCAACTCCTTACATAAAAGGTCGACGACACAGAACAGCCGGCTACTCAGCTTGTGCCTGTTCCAGCGTCTCAAATGTCATGGGGGGCTCTAAAATCGCCCGCTACCTCAGATAACAGACACAGATGTCGACACGGATACTGACTCCAGTGTCGACGTCGATGAGACTGGTGTACCCTCCAAATAGGTCCACCCGTTACAGGATTGAGGCAATGAAAAATGTATTACACATTTATGATTATACCCCAGGTACCACATAAAAGGGTATTGTGTTTGGTGAGAGAAAACTATTAGTAGTTTTTCCTGCATCTGAGAAATTAAATGAGGTGTGTGAGGAAGAGTGGTCTTCCCCCGGTAAGAAATTGATAATTTCTAAAACGGTTATTGGCAGCGTACCCTTTCCCGCCAGAGGATAGGTCACGCGGGAAAACACCCCATAGGGTAGATACAGCGCTTACACGCTTATCAGAAAAGGTGGCACTACCGTCTCCGGATACGGCCGCCCTGAAGGGACCTGCTGATAGAAAGCAGGAGGTTACCCTATAAGATATAGTCACACACTAGGGCATTATATTGCGACCAGCCGTTGCTTCGGCATGGATGTGCAGTGCTCCCGCTGCGTGGTCAGATTCCCTGTCGGAAAATAACTATGGATAGGGACAATATTTTGCTGAAAATAGAGCATATAAAAGACGTGGTCTTATACATACGTGATGCACAGAGGGATATTTGCCGGCTGGCATCAAAAATAAGCGCTAGGTCCATTGCCGCCAGACGGGGGTTATGGACTTGGCAATGGTCAGGTGATGCCGACTCGAATCGGCACATGGAAGTTGCCCTATAAGGGGGTAAAACTGTTTGGGGATGGTTTTTCAGACCTCGTTTCCACAGCTACTGTTGGGAAATCGATTTTTTTTTTGCCAAAGGCTACCCCACAACAAAAGAGAGCTCCGTATCATCAAGTACAGTCCTTTCGGCCCCAGAAAAGCAAGAGGGCTAGAGGCTCATCCTTTCTGCAAGAGGCAAAGGTAGAGGAAAAAGCTGCAACACACAGCTAGTTCCCAAGAGCAGAAATCCTCCCTGCGTCCGGTAGGTCCACAGCATGGTGCGGGGGCTGCTCAGGCGGACCCGGGTACGGTGGGGGCCCGTCTCAGAAATTTCAGCGGACAGTGGGCTCTCTCACATGGATCCCTGGGTCCTTCAAGTAGTATCTCAGGGGTACAGGCTGGAGTTCGAGACGTTCTTCCCCCCGCCGTTTCCTAAAATCTGCCTTACCGGCACCTCCCTCTGCCAGGGAGACGGTGTTGGTGGATATTCAACACTATAATCACAACAAGTGATTGTCAAGGTGCCCCTCCTTCAGCAAGGAAGGGGTTACTATTCCACAGTGGTTGTGGTACCGAAACGTTTCGGTGAGACCCATCTTGAAATTAAAATACTTGAACTTTTATATCAGAAGATTCAAGTTCAAGATGGAATCGCTCAGGGCGGATATTACGAGCCTGGACGAGGGGGATTACAGGGTCTCCCTGGACATCAAGGATGCGTACCTGCATGTCCCCATTTACCCTCCTCACCAGGAGTACCTCAGATATGTGGTACAGGACTGTCACTATCAGTTCCAGACGCGGCCGGTGGAGTTGTCCACGGCACCGAAGGTCTTTACCTAGGTAATGGCAGAAGTGATGATACTCCTTCGCAAGAAGGAAGTTTTTATTATCCCGTACTTGGACGATCTCCTGATAAAGGCGAGGTCCAAAGAACAGTTGGTAGTGGGGGTAGCACTCTCTCGGGAAGTGCTACAACAGCACGACTGGATTCTCAATATTCCAAAGTCACAGCTGGTCCCGACGACACGTCTTCTGTTCCTGGAAATGTTTCTGAACGCAGACCAGAAAAGAGTGTTTCTTCCAGTGGAAAAAGCCGAGGAGTTGTCATCTCTAGTCAGAGACATCCTATAACCAGGACAGGTGTCGGTACATCAATGCACACGAGTCCTGGGAAAAATGGTAGCTTCGTACGAAGCATAATTCCATTCGGAAGACTCCACGCAAGGACGTTCCAGTGGGACCTGTGGGACTAATGGTCCGGGTCCCATCTACAGATACAACAGCGGATAACCCTGTCAGCAAGAAACAGGGTGTCGCTGCTGTGGTGGCTGCAGAGGGCTCATCTACTAGAGGGCCGCAGATTCGGAATACAGGACTGGGTCCTGGTGACCACGGATGCCAGCCTTCGGGGCTGGGGTGCAGTCACACAGGGAAGAAATTTCCAAGGAGATTTCGCTTCACATAAATATTCTACAGCGAAGGGCCATTTACAATGCCCTAAGCCAAGCAAGGCCCCTGCTTCAGAACCAGCCGGTACTGATCCAATCAGACGACATCACGGCGGTCGCCCATGTAAACAGACAGGGCGGCACAAGAAGCAGGATGGCGATGGCAGAAGCCACAAGGACTCTCCGATGGGCGACCTACACCCAGGAGAATGGGGACTTCATTCAGAAGTTTTCCAAATGCGGGTAAACCGTTGGGAATGACCACGGGTGGACATGATGGCGTCCCGCCTCAACAAGAAGTTGAAAAGATATTGCGCCAGGTCAAGGGACCCTCAGGCGATCGCTGGGGACGCCCTAGTGACACCGTAGGTGTACCAGTCGGTTTATGTGTCTCCTCCTCTACCTCTCATACCCAAGGTACTGAGAATAATAAGAAGGCGAGGAGTGAAAACCATACTCGGGGTTCCGGATTGGCCATGAAGAGCTTGGTACCCGGAACTTCAAGAGATGCTGGCAGAGGACCCTTGGCCTCTGCCGCTTAGACAAGACCTGCTGCAGCAGGGACCCTGTCTGTTCCAAGACTTACCGCGGCTGCGTTTGACGGCATGGCGGTAGAACACCGGATCCTAAAGGAAAAGGGTATTCCGAAGGAAGTCATCCCTACCCTGATCATAGCCAGGAAGGATATCACCGCAAGACATTATCGCCGCGTTTGGCGAAAATTTATTGCTTGGTGGGAGGCCATGAAGGCCCCGACGGAGGAATTTCAACTATGTCGATTCCTGCACTTCCTACAAGCAGGGGTGACGTTTGGGCCTCAAATTGGGGTCCATCAAGGTCCAGATTTCGGCTCTGTCGATTTTCTTCCAGAAAGAACTGGCTTCACTGCCTGAAGTTCAGACTTTGGTTAAAGGAGTACTACATATTCAGCCTCCTTTTTGTGCCTCCTGTGGCACTTTTTGGATCTCAACGTGGTGTTGGATTTCCTAAAGTCGCATTGGTTGAGCCACTTAAAACCATGGAGCTAAAGTATCTCGCGTGGAAAGTGGTCATGCTGTTGGCCTTGGCCTTGGCCAGGCGTGTGTCAGAATTGGCGGCTTTGTCATGTAAAAGCCTTATCTGATTTTCTATATGGATAGGGCAGAGTTGAGGACTCGTCCTCAGTTTCTCCCAAAGGTGGTCTCAGGTTTTCACTTGAACCAACCTATTGTGGTGCCTGCGGCTACTAGGGACTTGGAGGATTCCAAGTTGCTGGACGTAGTCAGGGCCCTGAAAATTTTATTTTTCCAGGACGGCTGGAGTCAGGAAAACTGACTCGCTGTTTATCCTGATGGCACCCAACAAGCTGGGTGCTCCTGCTTCTAAGCAGTCTATTGCGCGCTGGATTTGTAGCACTATTCAGCTGGCGCATTCTGCGGTAGGATGACCGCAGCCTAAATCAATAAAAGCCCATTCCACAAGGAAGGTGGGCTCATCTTGGGCGGCTGCCCGAGGGGTCTTGGCTTTACAACTTTGCCGAGCAGCTACTTGGTCAGGGGCAAACACGTTTGCAAAATTCTATGAATTTGATACCCTGGCTGAGGAGGACCTGGAGTCCTCTCATTCGGTGCTGCAGAGTCATCCGCACTCTCCCGCCCGTTTGGGAGCTTTGGTATAATCCCCATGGTCCTTACGGAGTTCCCAGCATCCACTAGGACGTCAGAGAAAATAAGAATTTACTTACCGATAATTCTATTTCTCGTAGTCCGTAGTGGATGCTGGGCGCCCATCCCAAGTGCGGATTGTCTGCAATACTTGTACATAGTTATTGTTAACTAATCGGGTTCTTGTTGTGAGCCATCTATTCAGAGGCTCCTCTGTTATCATGCTGTTAACTGGGTTTCATATCACAAGTTGTACGGTGTGATTGGTGTGGCTGGTATGAGTCTTACCCGGGATTCAAAATCCTTCCTTATTGTGTACGCTCGTCCGGGCACAGTATCCTAACTGAGGCTTGGAGGAGGGTCATAGGGGGAGGAGCCAGTGCACACCAGGTAGTCCTAAAGCTTTCTTTTTGTGCCCAGTCTCCTGCGGAGCCGCTATTCCCCATGGTCCTTACGGAGTTCCCAGCATCCACTACGGACTACGAGAAATAGAATTATCGGTAAGTAAATTCTTATTTTTTATAAGAGCACATTTCCCGACACAGGCACATTTAGAGTGGAAGAGGCCCCATGTGTAGACTCCATCCTCTCTTGCCGGCAGCGCTGTATACTCTGGTCAATAGGGTCACTAGGGGACTTTAAAGCTGTCACAGTATCCAGTGCGCATGCGCAGATCTCTTGGAAAATGGCGCAGTGGCCATTTTCCCAGTGATTTCCATAGTGAGAATGCGCAAAATGCCGGGAAAATTGATGCCGCTCCATTTTCCTGGTAATTTCTGCAGCCCTGCTGTTTCCAACCCTGGACTCCGGCAGCTAAGTATTGAACAAAATGGGTGCACCCATTATAAGTACATCGGTGCTTCTCGACAGTCACCTCATTAAGGAGCATTTTTATCAAAGAATATTCACTGGATATCCACCAAAAACACCTGTTTTAAGGGTGAATCCAATTAGGGACGAGTAGCTTGCGGAGGGGTGCAAGTTGCCTTTGAGACGGCATGTCAACGGCGGCAACAGCACCCAAACTCGCCCTACCTGTAGCTCCTTTAACCACTTGCCTGGCATGGTCGCATCAGATGCGACCATGTCTGCAAGTGCTCTATCTGACCTGGTCGCACAGGATGCGACCAGTCAGATAAACAGTGTCAGCAGCGTCAGGGAAGAGAAACTTGCCTCCACTGCTGCTGTCAGAGGGACCGGAAGGTCCCTCTGCCTCCCTGCACTCTCCCCTACGGATTGCCGTGCTGGCGATCACTGCTGATCGGTCCGCACGGCAGGATCCCCGCCCGCCAGCGGCTGCATACAATGGCAGCCACTGGGGAGTGTAAATTAACCCCCCCAAGCCACCCCCAGACCCCCCTGTATACCTGGAGGCTGTCCCGGCTTTCAAAAGGAAAGCTGCGATGTTCCGATGGTCGCGATGTTCCCGATCGATGTTTGAGGGGGGGGGGGGACATTTTTAAAACTTTTTTATTTTTTACTAAAATCATTTGGGATAGGGTTAAATTCATGTTCTTCACCTAAGTAAAAAAAAAAAAAAACTACGACAATTTTGGAGCGGTTTTTGGCGAAATAAATCTCTCAGTTAAGTGGATAATGAGCAAACTCAGGATATACTGAAGGAGGGAGTTTCCATATATTTTATATTTATATGCAGTATGTAGATATCTTTTAAACCCCCAAAACTAAAGCTAAACTAGGTCCTACCACTCTGAGTGGGAATGTATTATATTTAGTGCACAGACGGACTAGGATTTAATTTTATGTTTTGTTTTTATACTGCACAATAAAAGGAACCATGGCTGGATTGCACAAAATTATCTGGACTGGTGTGATGCTTTCCTGGCTGCTGTGTGTTTGGAGGTACCCATCTAACCCAGGAGAGGGCACTCTTATCCTGATAGCCCCACGCATACAAAAAATAAAAAAAAAATATTTCTCTAACGTCCTAGTGGATGCTGGGGACTCCGTAAGGACCATGGGGAATAGACGGACTCCACAGGAGACTGGGCACTCTAAAGAAAGATTTAGTACTATCTGGTGTGCACTGGCTCCTCCCTCTATGCCCCTCCTCCAGACCTCAGTTAGAATCTGTGCCCGGACAGAGCTGGGTGCTTTTAGTGAGCTCTCCTGAGCTGAATTGATAATAATAAAGTATTTTAGTTAGGTTCTTTTTATTTTCAGAGAGCTTCTGCTGGCAACAGACTCTCTGCTACGTGGGACTGAGGGGAGAGAAGCAAACCTACTAACTGCGGCTAGGTTGCGCTTCTTAGGCTACTGGACACCATTAGCTCCAGAGGGATCGAACACAGGACCTGACCTTGTCGTCCGTTCCCGGAGCCGCGCCGCAGTCCTCCTCGCAGAGCCAGAAGACAGAAGCCGGCAGAAGCGGAGAAGACATCGAAATCGGCGGCAGTAGACTCCTGTCTTCACATGAGGTAGCGCACAGCACTGCAGCTGTGTGCCATTGCGCCCACACTAACCCACACACTCCGGTCACTGTAGGGTGCAGGGCGCAGGGGGGGGGCGCCCTGGGCAGCAATTGATACCTCGTGGCGAAAGCTGCATATAGACAGTGGGACACTGTTATATGTATGAGCCCCCGCCATTTATTTTACAAAAAATCGCGGGACAGAAGCCCGCCGCTGAGGGGGCGGGGCCTTCTTCCTCAGCACTCACCAGCGCCATTTTCCTTCCACAGCTCCGCTGAGAGGAAGCTCCCCAGGCTCTCCCCTGCAGAATCACGGTAGAAAGGTAAAAAAGAGAGGGGGGGCACATAAATTTAGGCGCATTAATCATAATACAGCAGCTACTGGGTAAACACTAAGTTACTGTGTAATCCCTGGGTTATATAGCGCTGGGGTGTGTGCTGGCATACTCTCTCTCTGTCTCTCCAAAAGGCCTTGTGGGGGTCCTGTCCTCATTTAGAGCTTCCCCTGTGTGTGTGGTGTGTCGGGACGCGTGTGTCGACATGTTTGACGAAGAGGGCTATGTGGAGGCAGGGCAAGTGCAGTTGACTGACGTGTCGCCGCCGACGGTGCCGACACCTGATTGGATGGATATGTGGAAGGTGTTAAATGATAATGTAAACTCCTTACATAAAAGGTTGGATAAAGCTGATACCTCGGGCCAGTCAGGGTTTCAACCCATGCCTGATCCTACAGCGCAGAGGCCCTCAGGGTCTCAAAAGCGCCCACTATCCAAAATGGTTGACACAGATGTCGACACGGATTCTGACTCCAGTGTCGATGACGATGATGCAAAATTGCAACCGAAAATGACAAAAGCTATACGTTACATGATTATAGCGATGAAGGATGTTTCTCTAACGTCCTAGTGGATGCTGGGGACTCCGAAAGGACCATGGGGAATAGCGGCTCCGCAGGAGACTGGGCACAAAAGTAAAAAGCTTTAGGACTACCTGGTGTGCACTGGCTCCTCCCCCCATGACCCTCCTCCAAGCCTCAGTTAAGATTTTGTGCCCGAACGAGAAGGGTGCAATCTAGGTGGCTCTCCTGAGCTGCTTAGAGTAAAAGTTTAAATAGGTTTTTTTTATTTTCAGTGAGACCTGCTGGCAACAGGCTCACTGCATCGAGGGACTAAGGGGAGAAGAAGCGAACTCACCTGCGTGCAGAGTGGATTGGGCTTCTTAGGCTACTGGACATTAGCTCCAGAGGGACGATCACAGGCCCAGCCATGGATGGGTCCCGGAGCCGCGCCGCCGTCCCCCTTACAGAGCCAGAAGACTGAAGAGGTCCGGAAAATCGGCGGCAGAAGACGTCCTGTCTTCACTAAGGTAGCGCACAGCACCGCAGCTGTGCGCCATTGCTCTCAGCATACTTCACACTCCGGTCACTGAGGGTGCAGGGCGCTGGGGGGGGGGGCGCCCTGAGACGCAATAAAAACACCTTTTTTGGCAAAAAAAATACATCACATATAGCTCCTGGGCTATATGGATGTATTTAACCCCTGCCTATTTTTACATAAAAAAGCGGGAGAAAGGCCGCCGAAAAAGGGGCGGAGCCTATCTCCTCAGCACACTGGCGCCATTTTTTCCTCACAGCTCCGTTGGAGGAAGGCTCCCTGACTCTCCCCTGCAGTCCTGCACTACAGAAACAGGGTAAAACAAGAGAGGGGGGGCACTAAATTGGCATATAAATATATACAGCAGCTATATTAGGGAAAAACACTTATATAAGGTTATCCCTGTATATATATAGCGCTCTGGTGTGTGCTGGCAAACTCTCCCTCTGTCTCCCCAAAGGGCTAGTGGGGTCCTGTCCTCTATCAGAGCATTCCCTGTGTGTGTGCTGTGTGTCGGTACGTTGTGTCGACATGTATGAGGAGGAAAATGGTGTGGAGGCGGAGCAATTGCCTCTGTTAGTGATGTCACCCCCTAGGGAGTCGACACCTGACTGGATGGTCTTATGGAAAGAATTACGTGATAGTGTCAGCACTTTACAAAAGACTGTTGACGACATGAGACAGCCGACAAATCAGTTAATACCTGTACAGGCGTCTCAAACACCGTCAGGGGCTCTAAAGCGCCCGTTACCCCAGGTGGTCGACACAGACCCAGACACGGACACTGACTCCAGTGTCGACGGTGAGGAAACAAACGTATTTTCCAGTAGGGCCACACGTTACATGATCACGGCAATGAAGGAGGTTTTGAACATTTCTGATACTACAAGTACCACAAAAAAGGGTATTATGTGGGGTGTGAAAAAACTACCCGTAGTTTTTCCCGAATCAGATGAATTAAATGAGGTGTGTGATGAAGCGTGGGTTTCCCCCGATAAAAAAACTGCTAATTTCTAAAAAGTTATTGGCATTATACCCTTTCCCGCCAGAGGTTAGGGCGCGTTGGGAAACACCCCCTAGCGTAGATAAGGCGCTCACACGCTTATCAAAACAAGTGGCGTTACCGTCCCCTGATACGGCCGCCCTCAAGGAACCAGCTGATAGGAAGCTGGAAAATATCCTTAAAAGTATATACACACATACTGGTATTATACTGCGACCAGCAATCGCCTCAGCCTGGATGTGCAGTGCTGGGGTGGCTTGGTCGGATTCCCTGACTGAAAATATTGATACCCTGGACAGGGACAATATATTATTGACTATAGAGCATTTAAAGGATGCATTTCTATATATGCGAGATGCACAGAGGGATATTTGCACTCTGGCATCAAGAGTAAGTGCGATGTCCATTTCTGCCAGAAGAGGATTATGGACGCGACAGTGGTCAGGGGATGCGGATTCCAAACGGCATATGGAAGTATTGCCGTATAAAGGGGAGGAGTTATTTGGGGTCGGTCTATCGGACCTGGTGGCCACGGCAACGGCTGGAAAATCCACCTTTTTACCCCAAGTCACCTCGCAGCAGAAAAAGATACCGTCTTTTCAGGCTCAGTCCTTTCGTCCCCATAAGGGCAAGCGGGCAAAAGGCCACTCATATCTGCCCCGGGGCAGAGGAAGGAGAAAAAGACTGCAGCAGACAGCCTCTTCCCACGAACAGAAGCCCTCCCCCGCTTCTGCCAAGTCCTCAGCATGACGCTGGGGCCTTACAAGCGGACTCAGGCGCGGTGGGGGCCCGTCTCAAGAATTTCAGCGCGCAGTGGGCTCACTCGCAAGTGGACCCCTGGATCCTGCAGGTAGTATCTCAGGGGTACAAATTGGAATTCGAGACGTCTCCCCCTCGCCGGTTCCTGAAGTCTGCTTTACCAACGTCTCCCCCCAACAGGAAGGCGGTATTGGAAGCCATTCACAAGCTGTATTCCCAGCAGGTGATAATCAAGGTACCCCTCCTACAACAGGGAAAGGGGTATTATTCCACGCTGTTTGTGGTACCGAAGCCGGACGGCTCGGTGAGACCCATTTTAAATCTGAAATCCTTGAACACTTACATAAAAAGGTTCAAGTTCAAGATGGAGTCACTCAGAGCAGTGATAGCGAACCTGGAAGTCTCTGGACATCAAGGATGCTTACCTCCATGTCCCATTTTGCCCTTTTCACCAAGGGTACCTCAGGTTTGTGGTACAGAACTGTCACTATTAGTTTCAGACGCTGCCGTTTGGATTGTCCACGGCACCCCGGGTCTTTACCAAGGTAATGGCCGAAATGATGATTCTTCTTCGAAGAAAAGGCGTCTTAATTATCCCTTACTTGGACGATCTCCTGATAAGGGCAAGGTCCAGAGAACAGTTAGAGGTCGGAGTAGCACTATCTCAAGTAGTACTACGACAGCACGGATGGATTCTAAATATTCCAAAATCGCAGCTGATTCCGACGACACGTCTGCTGTTCCTAGGGATGATTCTGGACACAGTACAGAAAAAGGTGTTTCTCCCGGAGGAGAAGGCCAAGGAGTTATCCGACCTAGTCAGGAACCTCCTAAGACCAGGCCAAGTGTCAGTACATCAATGCACAAGGGTCCTGGGAAAGATGGTGGCTTCTTACGAAGCGATTTCATTCGGCAGATTCCACGCAAGAACTTTTCAGTGGGATCTGCTGGACAAATGGTCCGGATCGCATCTTCAAATGCATCAGCGGATAACCCTGTCTCCAAGGACAAGGGTGTCTCTCCTGTGGTGGTTACAGAGTGCTCATCTCCTAGAGGGCTGCAGATTCGGCATTCAGGATTGGGTCCTGGTGACCACGGATGCCAGCCTGAGAGGCTGGGGAGCAGTCACACAGGGAAGAAATTTCCAGGGCTTGTGGTCAAGCATGGAAACGTCACTTCACATAAATATCCTGGAACTAAGGGCCATTTACAATGCCCTAAGACAGGCAAGACCTCTGCTTCAGGGTCAGCCGGTGTTGATCCAGTCGGACAACATCACGGCAGTCGCCCACGTAAACAGACAGGGCGGCACAAGAAGCAGGAGGGCAATGATGGAAGTGGCAAGGATTCTTCGCTGGGCGGAGAATCATGTGATAGCACTGTCAGCAGTGTTCATTCCGGGAGTGGACAACTGGGAAGCAGACTTCCTCAGCAGACACGATCTTCACCCGGGGGAGTGGGGACTTCACCCAGAAGTCTTCCACATGATTGTGAACCGTTGGGAAAAACCAAAGGTGGACATGATGGCGTCCCGCCTCAACAAAAAACTGGACAGATATTGCGCCAGGTCAAGGGACCCTCAGGCAATAGCTGTGGACGCTCTGGTAACACCGTGGGTGTACCAGTCAGTGTATGTGTTCCCTCCTCTTCCTCTCATACCAAAAGTACTGAGAATCATAAGAAGGAGAGGAGTAAAGACTATACTCGTGGCTCCGGATTGGCCAAGAAGGACTTGGTACCCGGAAATTCAAGAGATGCTCACGGAAGACCCGTGGCCTCTACCTCTAAGAAAGGACCTGCTCCAGCAGGGACCATGTCTGTTCCAAGACTTACCGCGGCTGCGTTTGACAGCATGGCGGTTGAACGCCGGATCCTGAAGGAAAAAGGCATTCCGGATGAAGTCATCCCTACCCTGATCAAAGCCAGGAAGGATGTAACCGTACAACATTATCACCGTATTTGGCGTAAATATGTTGCGTGGTGCGAGGCCAGGAAGGCCCCTACAGAGGAATTTCAACTGGGTCGTTTCCTGCATTTCCTGCAAACAGGACTGTCTATGGGCCTCAAATTAGGGTCCATTAAGGTTAAAATTTCAGCTCTGTCAATATTCTTCCAAAAAGAACTGGCTTCTGTTCCTGAAGTTCAGACGTTTGTCAAGGGAGTACTGCATATACAGCCTCCTTTTGTGCCTCCAGTGGCACCTTGGGATCTCAATGTAGTTTTGGGATTCCTAAAATCACATTGGTTTGAACCACTCACCACTGTGGACTTAAAATATCTCACATGGAAAGTGGTAATGCTGTTAGCCCTGGCTTCAGCCAGGCGTGTCTCAGAATTGGCGGCTTTATCCTATAAAAGCCCTTACCTAATTTTTCATACGGACAGGGCAGAATTGAGGACTCGTCCTCAATTTCTCCCTAAGGTGGTTTCAGCTTTTCACTTAAACCAGCCTATTGTGCTGCCTGCGGCTACTAGGGACTTGGAGGATTCCAAGTTGCTGGACGTAGTCAGGGCCCTGAAAATATATGTTTCCAGGACGGCTGGAGTCAGAAAATCTGATTCGCTGTTTATCCTGTATGCACCCAACAAGCTGGGTGCTCCTGCTTCTAAGCAGACGATTGCTCGTTGGATTTGTAGTACAATTCAGCTTGCACATTCTGTGGCAGGCCTGCCACAGCCAAAATCTGTAAAAGCCCATTCCACACGGAAAGTGGGCTCATCTTGGGCGGCTGCCCGAGGGGTCTCGGCTTTACAACTTTGCCGAGCAGCTACTTGGTCAGGGGCAAACACGTTTGCTAAATTCTACAAATTTGATACCCTGGCTGAGGAGGACCTGGAGTTCTCTCATTCGGTGCTGCAGAGTCATCCGCACTCTCCCGCCCGTTTGGGAGCTTTGGTATAATCCCCATGGTCCTTTCGGAGTCCCCAGCATCCACTAGGACGTTAGAGAAAATAAGAATTTACTTACCGATAATTCTATTTCTCATAGTCCGTAGTGGATGCTGGGCGCCCATCCCAAGTGCTGATTGTCTGCATTACTTGTACATAGTTATTGTTACAAAAATCGGGTTATTGTTATTGTGAGCCATCTTTTCAGAGGCTCCTTCTGTTATCATGCTGTTAACTGGGTTCAGATCACAAGTTGTACGGTGTGATTGGGATTCAAAATCCTTCCTTATTGTGTACGCTCGTCCGGGCACAGTATCCTAACTGAGGCTTGGAGGAGGGTCATGGGGGGAGGAGCCAGTGCACACCAGGTAGTCCTAAAGCTTTTTACTTTTGTGCCCAGTCTCCTGCGGAGCCGCTATTCCCCATGGTCCTTTCGGAGTCCCCAGCATCCACTACGGACTATGAGAAATAGAATTATCGGTAAGTAAATTCTTATTTTTACACATATCAGAGGTAAACCCTGTCCCTGACAAGAGGGTTTATATGTATGGGGAGAAAAAGCAAGAGGTGACTTTTCCCCCTTCACATGAGTTAAATGAGTTATGTGAAAGAGCGTGGGATTCCCCTGATAAGAAAGTCCTGATTTCCAAAAGGTTACTTATGGCGTACCCTTTCCCGCCAGAGGACAGGGTGCGCTGGGAATCCTCCCATGGGGTAGATAAAGCTCTCACACGCTTATCTAAGAAGGTGGCCCTGCCGTCGCAGGATACGGCCACCCTAAAGGATCCTGCAGATAGAAAGCAGGAAAGTATCCTGAAATCTGTTTATACACATTCAGGGACTCTACTGAGGCCGGCAGTTGCGTCGGCGTGGATGTGTAGTGCTGTAGCAGCGTGGACAGATAATCTGTCTGAGGAAATGGATACCTTGGACAGGGATACCATTATGCTCACCCTGGGGCATATAAAAGACACTGTCCTATATATGAGGGATACCCAGAGGGACATTTGCCTACTGGGCTCTAGAATTAATGCAATGTCAATTTCTGCCAGGAGGGTCCTGTGGTCTCGGCAGTGGACAGGTGATGCCGACTCCAAAAAACACATGGAGGTGTTACCTTACAAGGGTGAGGAATTGTTTGGGGACTGTCTCTCGGACCTGGTTTCCACAGCTACTGCTGGGAAGTCAAACTTTTTGCCATATATTCCCTCACAACCTAAGAAAGCACCGTATTACCAAATGCAGTCCTTTCGCGCACAAAGAAGCAAGAAGGTCAGAGGTGCTTCCTTTCTTGCTAGAGGCAGGGGTAGAGGAAAAAAGCTGCACCTTACAGCTAGTTCCCAGGAACAGAAGTCCTCCCCGGCTTCCACTAAATCCACCGCATGACGCTGGGGCTCCACAGGTGGAGCCAGGAGCGGTGGGGGCGCGTTTCCGTCATTTCAGCCACCAGTGGGTTCGCTCACAGGTGGATCCCTGGGCCATACAGATTGTGTCTCAGTGATACAAGCTGGAATTCGAGGTGATGCCCCCTCAACGTTACCTAAAATCGGCCCTGCCAGCTTCCCCCATAGAAAGGGAAGTAGTGGTAGCGGCAATTCACAAGCTGTTTCTCCAGCAGGTGGTGGTAAAGGTTCCCCTTCTTCAACAGGGAAAGGGATACTATTCCACAATGTTTGTGGTACCGAAACCGGACGGTTCGGTCAGACCTATATTAAATTTAAAGTCCCTGAACATTTATCTGAAAAGATTCAAGTTCAAGATGGAATCGCTCAGAGCGGTCATTGCAAGCCTGGAAGAGGGGGATTTTATGGTGTCTCTGGACATCAAGGATGCTTACTTGCATGTCCCCATTTATCCACCTCATCAGGAGTACCTCAGATTTGTGGTACAGGACTGTCATTACCAATTCCAGACGTTGCCGTTTGGGCTCTCCACGGCACCGAGAATATTTACCAAGGTAATGGCAGAAATGATGGTGATCCTGAGAAAGCAAGGAGTCACAGTTATCCCATACTTGGACGATCTCCTCATAAAGGCGAGGTCGAGGGAGCAGTTGCAGATCAGCGTAGCGCACTCTCAGGAAGTGTTGCAACAGCATGGCTGGATTCTGAATATCCCAAAGTCGCAGCTGATTCCTACGACGCGTCTGCCCTTTCTGGGCATGATTCTGGACACAGACCAGAAGAAGGTGTTTCTCCCGACGGAGACGGTTCAAGAGCTTGTGACTCTAGTCAGAGACCTCTTAAAACCGAAACAGGTGTCGGTGCATCACTGCACGCGAGTCCTGGGAAAGATGGTGGCATCGTACGAAGGCATTCGCTTCGGCAGGTTCCATGCGAGGATCTTTCAATGGGATCTGTTGGACAAATGGTCCGGATCGCATCTTCAGATGCATCGGCTGATCACCCTGTCCCCCAGGGCCAGGGTATCTCTTCTGTGGTGGCTACAGAGTGCTCACCTTCTCGAGGGCCGCAGGTTCGGCATACAGGACTGGGTCCTGGTGACCACGGATGCGAGCCTCAGAGGGTGGGGGGCAGTCACTCAGGGAAGAAACTTCCAAGGGTTGTGGTCAAGTCAGGAGGCTTGTCTGCACATAAATATCCTGGAACTAAGGGCCATATTCAACGCCCTGAGTCAAGCGGAGCCCCTGCTTCGCAACCAACCGGTGCTGATTCAGTCAGACAACATCACCGCGGTGGCTCATGTAAACCGCCAGGGCGGCACAAGAAGCAGAGTCGCGATGGCGGAAGCCACCAGGATTCTTCGGTGGGCGGAGAATCACGTGCAAGCACTGTCAGCAGTGTTCATTCCGAGGGTGGACAACTGGGAAGCAGACTTCCTCAGCAGGCACGACCTTCACCCGGGAGAGTGGGGACTTCATCACGAAGTCTTCATTCAGATTACAAATCGATGGGAACTCCCACAGGTAGACATGATGGCGTCCCGTCTCAACAAAAAGCTACAACGGTATTGCGCAAGGTCAAGAGACCCTCAGGCGATAGCTGTGGACGCCCTGGTAACACCGTGGGTGTTCCAGTCGGTCTATGTGTTTCCTCCTCTTCCTCTCATACCCAAGGTGCTGAGAATCGTAAGAAGAAGAGGAGTGAGAACAATACTCATTGTTCCGGATTGGCCAAGAAGGCCTTGGTACCCGGAACTGCAAGAAATGCTCACAGAGGACCCAGGGCCTCTGCCTCTCAGACAGGACCTGTTGCAACAGGGGCTCTGCCTGTTCCAAGACTTACAGCGGCTGCGTTTGACGGCATGGCGGTTGAACGCCGGATCCTAGCTGAAAAGGGCATTCCAGAGGAAGTTATTCCTACGCTGATAAAGGCTAGGAAGGACGTGACAGCAAAGCATTATCACCGCATATGGCGAAAATATGTTGCTTGGTGTGAGGCCAGGAAGGCCCCTACAGAGGAATTCCAACTGGGCAGATTTCTGCACTTTCTACAGTCTGGAGTGACTATGGGCTTGAAGTTGGGATCCATAAAGGTCTAGATTTCGGCCCTATCCATTTTCTTTCAAAAGGAACTGGCGTCTCTTCCTGAAGTTCAGACGTTTGTTAAGGGAGTGCTGCATTTTCAGCCCCCTTTTGTGCCACCAGTGGCACCTTGGGATCTCAACGTAGTGTTGGGTTTCCTAAAATCCCACTGGTTTGAACCACTTAAGACCGTGGAGCTAAAGTATCTCACGTGGAAGGTGGTCATGCTATTGGCCTTAGCTTCGGCTAGGCGTGTGTCAGAATTGGCGGCTTTGTCATGGAAAAGCCCCTATCTGGTTTTTCATATGGACAGGGCAGAATTGCGGACTCGTCCCCAATTTCTGCCAAAGGTGGTGTCATCTTTTCATTTGAACCAACCTATTGTAGTGCCTGCGGCTACTCGTGACTTGGAGGATTCCAGGTTACTAGATGTAGTCAGGGCTTTGAAGATTTATGTAGCCAGAACGGCTGGAGTCAGGAAAACTGACTCGCTGTTTATCCCAGAGGCGGAACTACCGGCAGTGCAGGCAGTGCACTGCACTGGGGCCCGCCTCTGTCCAGGGGCCCAAGCATGTAATGAGTCAAACTGACTCATTACATGCCGCTGTGCGCTGCAGGCAACCGCTGCCCGCAGCGCACAGCCGCCCGGAGATAGGAGCTGAGCAGCGGTACAGACGGGGGAAGGAGGAGGGAGCCGGAGGACGGAGCCGCAGCAGCGCTTTGTTACTGGTGGAGGCGCTGCTGCTGCTGCTCCTCTGCTTCCCTATAGGCTGTCTTCCGAGAACAGCCTATAGGGAAGCAGAGGGGCAGCAGCAGCAGCGCCTCCACCAGTAACAAAGCGCTGCTGCGGCTCCGTCCTCCGGCTCCCTCCTCCTCATTCTCTACTGCCCGGGAATCGTCGCTATGTGTAAAAATGGGGAATCTGCCTGCTGCTATGTGTAAAAAGGAGGAATCTGCCTGCCGTAATGTGTAAAAATGGGGACGCTGTCTGCCGTAATGTGTAACAAGGGCACGCTGTCTGCCGTAATGTGTAACAAGGGCACGCTGTCTACCGTAATGTGTAAAAAGGGCACGCTGTCTGCCGTAATGTGTAACAAGGGCACGCGGTCTGCCGTTATGTGTAAAAAGGGCACGCTGTCTGCCGTTATGTGTAAAAAGGGCACGCTGTCTGCCGTTATGTGTAAAAAGGGCACGCTGTCTGCTGTAATGTGTAAAAAGAGGAATCTGTTCGCTGTAAGGTGTAAAAGGGTCTCTACCTGGTGTAGTGGTGCTACTGTGCGGCGTAATTTGAATAATGGAGACTACTGTGTTGGTATTATTTTGTGGCCACACCCCTTCCCCACGAAGCCACGCCACTATGTATTTTTGCGCGCGCCTACGGCGCGCACTGCCCCCGGGGTGGACTTGGATGGGGGGGGGCCAAAGCATTTTGTCGCACCTGGGCCCACCGCTTGCTTGTTCCGCCACTGGTTTATCCTGTATGCCCCCAACAAGTTGGGTGCTCCTGCTTCAAAGCAAACCGTTGCCCGCTGGATCTGTAACACGATTCAGCAGGCTCATTCTGCGGCTGGATTGCCGCATCCAAAATCAGTGAAAGCCCATTCCACAAGGAAGGTGGGCTCTTCTTGGGCGGCTGCCCGAGGGGTCTCGGCATTACAGCTTTGCCGAGCTGCTACTTGGTCGGGTTCAAACACATTTGCAAAATTCTACAAGTTTGATACCCTGGCTGAGGAGGACCTTGAGTTTGCCCATTCGGTGCTGCAGAGTCATCCGCACTCTCCCGCCCGTTTGGGAGCTTTGGTATAATCCCCATGGTCCTTACGGAGTCCCCAGCATCCACTAGGACGTTAGAGAAAATAAGATTTTCTCTAACGTCCTAAGTGGATGCTGGGACTCCGTAAGGACCATGGGGAATAGCGGCTCTGCAGGAGACTGGGCACAACTAAAAGAAAGCTTTAGACTACTGGTGTGCACTGGCTCCTCCCTCTATGACCCTCCTCCAGACTTCAGTTAGAATCTTGTGCCCGGCTGAGCTGGATGCACACTAGGGGCTCTCCTGAGCTCCTAGAAAGAAAGTATATTTTAGGTTTTTTATTTTACAGTGAGATCTGCTGGCAACAGACTCACTGCAGCGAGGGACTAAGGGGAGAAGAAGCGAACCTACCTAACTGGTGGTAGTTTGGGCTTCTTAGGCTACTGGACACCATTAGCTCCAGAGGGATCGACCACAGGACCCGACCTCGATGCTCGGTCCCGGAGCCGCGCCGCCGGCCCCCTTACAGAGCCAGAAGCAAGAAGTGTTCCGGAAAATCGGCGGCAGAAGACTTCGTTCTTCACCAAGGTAGCGCACAGCACTGCAGCTGTGCGCCATTGCTCCTCATGTACACCTCACACTCCGGTCACTGATGGGTGCAGGGCGCTGGGGGGGGCGCCCTGAGGGCAATATTACACACCTTGGCTGGCAAATCTACACCATATATAGTCCCAGAGGCTATATAGGTGTAAAATAATACCCCTGCCAGAGTTTCAAAAATGCGGGAGCATTCCGCCGAAAAAGGGGCGGGGCTATCTCCCTCAGCACACTGGCGCCATTTCTCCCTCACAGCTCCGCTGGAAGGAAGCTCCCTGGCTCTCCCCTGTAGTCTACAAGCTACAGAAGGGTAAAAAAGAGAGGGGGGGCACTAAATTTTAGCGCAGTATATATATAGCAGCTATAAGGGGATATAATTCAGTTAGTCCCTGTATTATATAGCGCTCTGGTGTGTGCTGGCATACTCTCTCTCTGTCTCCCCAAAGGGCTTTGTGGGGTCCTGTCCTCTGTCAGAGCATTCACTGTGTGTATGCGGTGTGTCGGTACGGCTGTGTCGACATGTTTGATGAGGAGGCTTATGTGGAGGCGGAGCAAATGCCGATAAATGTGATGTCACCCCCTGCGGGGTCGACACCTGAGTGGATGGTTCTGTGGAAGGAATTACGCGACAGTGTCGACTCCTTGCATAAAAGGTTTGACGACATACCTAATATGGGACAGCCGGCTTCTCAGCCTGTGCCTGCCCAGGCGTCTCAAAAGCCATCAGGGGCTCTAAAACGCCCGCTACCTCAGATGGCAGACACAGATGTCGACACGGATACTGACTCCAGTGTCGACGACGATGAGACTAATGTATCTTCCAATAGGGCCACACGTTATATGATTGAGGCAATGAAAAATGTGTTGCATATTTCTGATGTTACCCCGGGGTACCACAAAAAAGGGTATTATGTTTGGAGAGAAAAAACTACCAGTTGTTTTTCCTCCATCTGAGGAATTAAATGAAGTGTGTGAAGAAGCGTGGGCTTCCCCTGATAAGAAACTGGTAATTTCTAAGAGGTTACTAATGGCGTACCCTTTCCCGCCAGAGGATAGGTCACGTTGGGAAACATCCCCTAGGGTGGATAAAGCGCTCACACGCTTGTCAAAGAAGGTGGCACTACCGTCTCCGGATACGGCCGCCCTGAAGGAATCTGCTGATAGAAAGCAGGAGGCTATTCTGAAGTCTATATATACACACACAGGTGTTATACTGAGACCAGCTATTGCTTCAGCATGGATGTGCAGTGCTGCAGCTGCGTGGTCAGATTCCCTGTCAGAAAATATTGATACCCTAGACAGGGACACTATATTGCTAACCGT
The DNA here is from genome assembly GCF_028390025.1 of Pseudophryne corroboree. NCBI lineage: Eukaryota > Metazoa > Chordata > Amphibia > Anura > Myobatrachidae > Pseudophryne > Pseudophryne corroboree. The sequence goes on along the minus strand of NC_086444.1, from coordinate 321,487,578 downwards.
AGAGCATATTAAAGACGCACTCTTATACATGAGGGATGCACAGAGGTATATTTGCCGGCTGGCATCTAAAATAAGTGCAATGTCCATTTCTGCCAGGAGAGGGTTATGGACTCGGCAGTGGAGAGGAGATGCAGATTCTAAAAGGCACATGGAAGTTTTGCCTTATAAGGGTGAGGAGTTATTCGGGGATGGTCTCTCGGACCTCGTTTCTACAGCAACAACTGGGAAATCTACATTTTTACCCCATGTTCCCTCACAGCCAAAGAAAGCACCGTATTATCAGGTACAGTCCTTTCGGCCCAATAAGGGCAAGCGGGTTAAAGGCGCGTCCTTTCTGCCCAGAGGCAGAGGTAGAGGGAAAAAGCTGCAGCATACAGCCAGTTCCCAGGAGCAAAAGTCCTCCCCCGCTTCCTCTAAGTCCGCCGCATGACGCTGGGGCTCCACAGGCGGACCAAGGTACGGTGGGGGCCCGTCTCAAAAATTTCAGCGATCAGTGGGCTCGCTCACGTGTGGATCCCTGGATTTTTCAGATAGTATCTCAGGGGTACAAGCTGGAATTCGAGACGTCTCCCCCCCGCCGTTTCCTCAAATCTGCCTTGCCAACAACTCCCTCAGACAGGGAGGCAGTGATAGAGGCAATTCACAAGCTGTATTCCCAGCAGGTGATAGTAAAGGTGCCCCTACTTCAACAAGGACGGGGTTACTATTCCACAATGTTTGTGGTACCGAAACCGGATGGTTCGGTGAGACCCATTTTAAATTTGAAATCCTTGAACACATATATAAAAAAATTCAAGTTCAAGATGGAATCGCTCAGGGCGGTTATTGCAAGCCTGGACGAGGGGGATTGCATGGTATCACTGGACATCAAGGATGCTTACCTGCATGTCCCCATTTACCATCCTCACCAGGAGTACCTCAGATTTGTGGTACAGGATTGTCATTACCAATTCCAGACGTTGCCGTTCGGTCTATCCACGGCTCCGAGGGTCTTTACCAAGGTAATGGCCGAAATGATGATACTCCTTCGAAAGAAGGGAGTTTAATTATCCCGTACTTGGACGATCTCCTGATAAAGGTGAGGTCCAGGGAGCAGTTGTTGGTCGGGGTAGCACTGTCTCGGGAGGTGCTACAACAGCACGGCTGGATTCTAAATATTCCAAAGTCACAGCTGGTCCCTACGACACCTCTACTATTCCTGGGGATGGTTCTGGACACAGAACAGAAAAAAGTGTTTCTCCCGGAGGAAAAGGCCAAGGAGCTGTCATCTCTAGTCAGAGGCCTCCTAAAACCAAAACAGGTGTCGGTGCATCACTGCACGCGGATCCTGGGAAAGATGGTAGCTTCCTACGAAGCAATTCCATTCGGCAGGTTCCATGCAAGAACCTTTCAGTGGGACCTGTTGGACAAGTGGTCCGGATCGCATCTTCAGATGCATCGGCTGATAACCCTGTCTCCAAGGATCAGGGTGTCTCTACTGTGGTGGCTGCAGAGTGCTCATCTTCAAGAGGGCCGCAGATTCGGCATACAGGACTGGGTCCTGGTGACCACGGATGCCAGCCTTCGAGGCTGGGGGGCAGTCACACAGGGAAGAAACTTCCAAGGACTATGGTCAAGTCAGGAGACTTCCCTGCACATAAATATTCTGGAGCTGAGGGCCATTTACAATGCCCTAAGTCAGGCAAAACCCCTGCTTCAAAACCAGCCGGTACTGATCCAGTCAGGCAACATCACGGCAGTCGCCCATGTAAACCGACAGGGCGGCACGAGAAGCAGGACGGCGATGGCAGAAGCCACAAGGATTCTCCGATGGGCGGAAAATCATGTGTTTGCACTGTCAGCAGTGTTCATTCCGGGAGTGGACAACTGGGAAGCAGACTTCCTCAGCAGGCACGACCTCCACCCGGGAGAGTGGGGACTTCATCCAGAAGTCTTCCAACTGATTGTAAACCGTTGGGAAAGGCCACAGGTGGACATGATGGCGTCCCGCCTAAACAAAAAGCTAGAAAGATATTGCGCCAGGTCAAGAGACCCGCAAGCGATAGCTGTGGATGCTCTAGTGACACCGTGGGTGTACCGGTCGGTTTATGTGTTCCCTCCTCTTCCTCTCATACCAAAGGTACTGAGGATAATAAGGAGAAGAGGAGTAAGAACTATACTCATTGTTCCGGATTGGCCAAGAAGAGCTTGGTACCCGGAACTTCAGGAAATGATCTCAGAGGAACCATGGCCTCTGCCGCTCAGACAGGACCTGCTGCAGCAGGGGCCCTGTCTGTTCCAAGACTTACCGCGGCTGCGTTTGACGGCATGGCGGTTGAACACCGGATCCTGAAGGAAAAGGGCATTCCGGAGGAAGTCATTCCTACGCTGATTAAAGCTAGGAAAGAAGTAACCGCAAACCATTATCACCGCATATGGCGAAAATATGTTGCGTGGTGTGAGGCCAGGAAGGCCCCAACGGAAGAATTTCAGCTGGGCCGTTTCCTGCACTTCCTACAGTCAGGGGTGACTATGGGCCTAAAATTGGGTTCCATTAAGGTCCAGATTTCGGCTCTATCGATTTTCTTCCAGAGAGAACTGGCTTCACTACCTGAAGTTCAAACTTTTGTTAAGGGAGTGCTGCATATTCAGCCCCCTTTTGTGCCTCCAGTGGCACCTTGGGATCTCAACGTGGTGTTGGATTTCCTAAAGTCACATTGGTTTGAGCCACTTAGAACCGTGGAATTGAAGTATCTCACGTGGAAAGTGGTCATGTTGCTGGCCTTGGCTTCGGCCTGGCGTGTGTCAGAATTGGCGGCTTTGTCATGTAAAAGCCCTTATCTGATTTTCCATATGGATAGGGCAGAATTGAGGACTCGTCCCCAATTTCTCCCTAAGGTGGTATCAGCCTTTCATCTGAACCAACCTATCGTGGTGCCTGCGGCTACTAACGACTTGGAGGCTTCCAAGTTGTTGGACGTAGTCAGGGCCCTGAAAATGTATGTTTCCAGGACAGCTGGAGTCAGAAAGACTGACTCGCTATTTATCCTGTATGCGCCCAACAAGTTGGGTGCACCTGCTTCAAAACAGACTATTGCTCGCTGGATCTGTAGTACGATTCAGCTTGCACATTCTGCGGCTGGACTGCCGCATCCTAAATCAGTGAAAGCCCATTCCACGAGGAAGGTGGGCTCTTCTTGGGCGGCTGCCCGAGGGGTCTCGGCTCTACAACTTTGCCGAGCAGCTACTTGGTCGGGGTCAAACACATTTGCTAAATTCTACAAGTTTGACACCCTGGCTGAGGAGGACCTAGAGTTTGCCCATTCGGTGCTGCAGAGTCATCCGCACTCTCCCGCCCGTTTGGGAGCTTTGGTATAATCCCCATGGTCCTTACGGAGTCCCAGCATCCACTTAGGACGTCAGAGAAAATAAGAATTTACTCACCGGTAATTCTATTTCTCGTAGTCCGTAGTGGATGCTGGGCGCCCATCCCAAGTGCGGATTGTCTGCAATACTTGTATATAGTTATTGTTTAACTACAGGGTTATTGTTGAGCCATCTGTTGAGAGGCTCAGTTGTTCTTATACTGTTAACTGGGTATTGTATCACGAGTTATACGGTGTGATTGGTGTGGCTGGTATGAGTCTTACCCGGGATTCAAAATCCTTCCTTATTGTGTCAGCTCTTCCGGGCACAGTATCCTAACTGAAGTCTGGAGGAGGGTCATAGAGGGAGGAGCCAGTGCACACCAGTAGTCTAAAGCTTTCTTTTAGTTGTGCCCAGTCTCCTGCGGAGCCGCTATTCCCCATGGTCCTTACGGAGTCACAGCATCCACTACGGACTATGAGAAATATAATTACCGGTGAGTAAATTCTTATTTTACTCACCGGTAAATCTAATTCTCATAGTCCGTAGTGGAGGCTGGGCGCCCGTCCGTAGTGCGGACTTTCTGCAATACGTGTATATAGTTATTGCTTAATAATGGGTTATGTTATGTTGGCATCCATTGTTGATGCCCTGTTGTTGTTCATACTGTTGACTGGATAAGTGTATCACAAGTTATACTGTGTGATTGGTGTGGCTGGTATGAGTCTTACCCAGGATTCCAAAATCCTTTCCTTATAATGTCTGCTCTTCCGGGCACAGTTTCCTTAACTGAGGTCTGGAGGAGGGGCATAGAGGGAGGAGCCAGTGCACACCAGATAGTACTAAATCTTTCTTTAGATTGCCCAGTCTCCTGCGGAGCCCGTCTATTCCCCATGGTCCTTACGGAGTCCCCAGCATCCACTATGGACTACGAGAAATAGATTTACCGGTGAGTAAAATCTTATTATTTCTCTTACGTCCTAGAGGATGCTGGGGACTCCGTAAGGACCATGGGATATAGACGGGCTCCGCAGGAGACATGGGCACTATAAAGAACTTTTAGTATGGGTGTGCACTGGCTCCTCCCTCTATTCCCCTCCTCCAGACCTCAGTTAGATTCTGTGCCCAGAGGAGAATGGGTGCACTACAGGGGAGCTCTACTGAGTTTCTCTGATAAAAGAATTTTGTTAGGTTTTTTATTTTCAGGGAGCACTGCTGGCGACAGGCTCCCTGCATCGTGGGACTGAGGAGAGAGAAGCAGACCTACTTAAGTGATAGGCTCTGCTTAGGCTACTGGACACCATTAGCTCCAGAGGGATCGGAACGCAGGTCTCCCCCCGCCGTTCGTCCCAGAGCCGCGCCGCCGTCCTCCTCGCAGAGCCGGAAGATAGAAGCCGGGTGAGTATAAGAAGAAAAAAGACTTCAAAGGCGGCAGAAGACTTCAGATCTTCACTGAGGTAAGCGCGCAGCGGTAACGCTGCGCGCCATTGCTCCCACACATTACACACACTGATGGGTGCAGGGTGCAGGGGGGGGCACCCTGGGCAGCAATATAAACCTCTGGACTGGCATTTTTAATATACGGGCTGCGAAGGCAGTAGATATATACATTCCCCGCCATTATTTGTACATTTGAGCGGGACCAAAGCCCGCCGCTGAGGGGGCGGAGCCTGGTCTCACAGCACTAACCAGCGCCATTTTCTCTGCAGTGATCTGCAGAGAAACTGGCTCCCCGGACTCTCCCCTGCTGAACGGTGATACAGGGCTGAAAAAGAGGGGGGGGGGGGGGGGGACATGTAGGCGCAGTGAGTGTATATCACAGATAATATATATAAAAGCGCTTTATCTGGGAATTGGTTCCAGTGTCAGTTGGCGCTGGGTGTGTGCTGGCATACTCTCTCTCTGTCTCTCCAAAGGGCCTTGTTGGGGAACTGTCCCCTTATAGATATATCCCTGTGTGTGGGGGGGTGTCGGCAGTGGCGTTAGTTCGTCCCAGACGCCCGGAGGCAAGATAAATATTGGTGCCCCCCCCCACCTCTATGTTTAGACAAATATATATAACAGAGAGAGAGAGAGAGAATGTTATAGGTGGCACCCAGGAGGTTGGTTAATTCAGTATTTTTTAAATGCATACAATGCATTATAGGGGTGGGGAGCACCAATAGTTATCCTGCCAACTATATTTAAATCCCGCTATTCTTCGAAAGTTTTGACAAAATGTTGAAGGGGAGGAAGTACAAAATAGGCTCTGATTATGCACAGTTCTTTAGGAGGAAAGAGAAGCCCCTATCTGTCTCTAGACAACTCTAAAGTCTGAGTTCTGCAGAATCAGCATGTGCAGCCTGTCTGATAGAGGAAGATATTAGTCCATTTTGAATGTTATGTTACCACTGATCGCATGCATAGAGGCATAGCCCTCATGGAGTTTACTGGCAGAGTTTACACACATCGTGGACAGCTTGCCTGCACTATTGGGAGCATTACTGTATATCCCTGGTGCCCTGTTGTACATCTGCGGGTGCGGTGTGTGTGGGTCCGCACTGTGGAGACTGCGAGCGCTGCCTTACCTGTGGACCAGGATGGAGGAAGAGAGTGTGTGTGTAGCACAGCTCTCAAAGCCCCATGGAAACAACTGCTGCTCGCTGCCGCTTCGGATCCCCCTGCCAGCTACATGAGGAGCTGCCGTTCATGCGCGGCAGCTCACTGGAGCTCTGTTTAAAAAAAAATCGACTGTGGCTATGGATCGGCCGGCGGGCAGGGGGGGTTTCTAGGTACTCAGACCCCCCCCCCCCCTGCCGCATGCACGCATGTCTCCTCGCACGTGAGTGTGTGTCCCCTGCAGCAGCCTCCCCTCTTCCTAACACCTACAACGCACAATAGGTGAGCGCTGGAGGAACTTACAGGCATGAGTGAGTCTGAGTCATTGCGGCAGGCACAGAACTGGAGACAATGTCTGGAGACAGGTGCCCCCTTGAGGCCAGGAGCCCGGCGGCAGCCGACTCCACTGCCTCCCGGAGTTCCGCCACTTGGTGTCGGTACGCGTGTGTTGGCATGTCTGAAGTGGAAGGCTCATCCAAGGAGGAGGTGGAGCAGATGATTGTGGTGTTTCCGTCGGCAACGCCGACTCATGATTGGTATGATATGTGGAATATTTTAAATGCAAATGTGACCTTATTACATAAGAGAATGGACAAAGCCGAGTCCAGGGTAACAGCAGGGAGTCAATCCACGGATTTGACTGGGTCACAGGGCCCGTCAGGGTCTCAAAAGCGTCCCCTATCCCAAATAGCAGACACTGATACCGACACGGATTCTGACTCCAGTGTCGACTATGATGAGGCAAGGTTACACCTGAAGGTGGCCAAAATTATTCATTATATGATAATGTCAATAAAAGATGTTTTGCATATCACAGATGACCCCTCTGTCCCTGACACGCGGGTATGCATGTATAAGGAAAGAAACCGGAGGTAACTTTTCCTCCATCTCATGAACGGAACAAATTATTTGAAAAAGCTTGGGAAACTCCAGACAAAATACTGCACATTCCCAAGAGGATCCTTATGGCGTATCCTTTCCCTGCACAGGACAGGGTACGGTGGGAATCCTCGCCCAGGGTGGACAAGGCTTTAACGCGTCTGTCCAAGAAGGTGGCGCTACCGTCTCCAGACACCGCAGCCCTCAAGGATCCTGCGGATCGTAGAAAGGAAACTACCTTAAAATCTATTTATACACATACGGGTGCTTTGCTCAGGCCGGCAATAGCATCGGCATGGGTTTGTAGCGCAGTGGCAGCGTGGACAGATACCTTATTAGCTGACATTGATACCCAGGACAAGGATACCATTTTACTGACTTTAGGTCCCATTAAAGATGCAGTCTTATATATGAGAGACGCTCTTGGTTCCAGAGCCAACGCCATGGCAGTTTCGGCGAGCCGAGCTCTGTGGACCCGCCAATGGTCGGGTGATGCCGACTCAAAGAAGCATATGGAGGTTTTACCTTACAAGGGTGAAGTTTTGTTTGGGGATGGTCTCGCGGACCTGGTTCCCACAGCTACCGGGGGTAAATCTAAATTTTTGCCTTTTGTTCCCCCACAGCAAAAGAAAACTCCACAATATCAGATGCAGTCCTTTTGGTCGCATAAGTACAGAAGAGGTCGGGGCTCCTCTTTCCTCGCCAGAGGTAAGGGCTTCGGCTAGTTCCCAGGAGCAGAAGTCCTCCCCGGCTTCTGCTAAATCCACCGCATGACGCTGGGGCTCCAGTGAAGGAGTCCGCGCCGGTGGGGGCACGTCTTCGACTCTTCAGCCAGGTCTGGGTTTTGTCAGATGTGGATCCTTGGGCATTGAAAATTGTATCCCAAGGTTACAAACTGGAGTTCAAAGAGGTGCCCCCTCGCCGATTTTTCAAGCCGGCCTTGCCAGCCTCTTCCCCGGAGAGTGAAGTAGTATTAGATGCAATTCAAAAGCTGTGTCAACAGCAAGTGATTGTCAAGGTTCCCCTGGTCCAACAGGGAAAAGGGTACTATTCAACCCTGTTCGTGGTCCCGAAGCCGGATGGTTCGGTCAGACCCATTTTAAATCTAAAATCCCTAAACCTGTACTTGAAAAAGTTCAAATTCAAGATGGAATCACTTCGGGCTGTGATATCCAGTCTGGAAGGAGGGGATTTTATGGTGTCGCTGGACGTGAAGGATGCCCACCTTCATGTCCCCATATTTCCTCCTCATCAGGAGTACCTGAGGTTCGCGGTACAGGACTGTCATTACCAGTTTCAGACGTTGCCATTTGGGCTTTCCACGGCCCCGAGGATTTTCACCAAAGTGATGGCGGAAATTATGGTGCTCCTGCGCAGGCAGGGAGTCACAATTGTCCCGTACTTGGACGATCTCCTGATAAAGGCGAGATCGAGAGATCAATTGCTGAAAAGCGTGTCGCTCTCCCTGAGAGTGTTACAACAACACGGTTGGATTCTCAATCTGCCAAAGTCACAGTTGATTCCAACGACTCGACTATCATTCCTAGGCATGATTCTGGACACGGAACAGAATGGAAAAAGCCCAGGATCTCCAGAACATGGTCAGGGACCTGCTAAAACCAAAAAGAGAGTCTGTTCATCAATGCACTCGAGTTCTGGGAAAAATGGTGGCAGCCTACGAGGCCATCCCCTTCGGCAGGTTCCATGCGAGGACGTTTCAGTGGGACCTCCTGGACAAGTAGTCAGGGTCCCATCTGCAACTACATCAAAAGATAAGCCTGTCCCCCAGGGCCAAGGTGTCTCTCCTGTGGTGGCTGCAGAGTGCTCACCTTCTAGAGGGTCGCAGGTTCGGCATTCAAGACTGGGTTCTGGTGACCACTGACGCGAGCCTCCGAGGATGGGGAGCAGTCACAAAAGGAAAAATTTTTAGGGTCTATGGTCAAGCCAGGAGGCTTGTCTACACATCGACGTGCTGGAATTGAGGGCCATATACAACGGCCTACGACAAGCGGAGTATCTTTGTCGCGAACTACCAGTTCTGATTCAATCAGACAACTTCACAGCCGTGGCTCATGTAAACCGCCAAGGCGGGACAAGGAGCAGAGTGGCAATGGCGGAAGCCACCAGGATTCTGCGCTGGGTGGAAAATCACGTAAGCGTTCTGTCAGCAGTCTTCATACCGGGAGTGGACAACTGGGAAGCAGACTTCCTCAGCAGACACGATCTCCATCTAGGAGAGTGGGGACTTCATCAAGAGGTCTTTGCAGAGATAACAAGTCTTTGGGGACTTCCTCAAATAGACATGATGGCGTCACGCCTCAACAAAAAGCTTCGGAGGTATTGTGCCAGGTCAAGGGACCCTCAGACAGTAGCGGTAGACGCCCTAGTGACACCGTGGGTGTTTCAGTCGGTCTATGTGTTCCCTCCTCTGCCTCTCATCTCAAAAGTGCTGAGAATCATAAGATGAAAAAAAGTACAGACAAGGGCCCTCATTCCGAGTTGATCGGTCGCAAGGCGAATTTAGCAGAGTTACACACGCTAAGCCGCCGCCTACTGGGAGTGAATCTTAGCTTCTTAAAATTGCGACCGATGTATTCGCAATATTGCGATTACTAACTACTTAGCAGTTTCAGAGTAGCTTCAGACTTACTCTGCCTGTGCGATCAGTTCAGTGCTTGTCGTTCCTGGTTAACGTCACAAACACACCCAGCGTTCGCCCAGGCACTCCCACCGTTTCTCCGGCCACTCCTGCGTTTTTTCCGGAAACGGTAGCGTTTTCAGCCACACGCCCCTGAAACGCCGTGTTTCCGCCCAGTAACACCCATTTCCTGTCAATCACATTACGATCGCCGGAGCGATGAAAAAGCCGTGAGTAAAATTACTTTCTACATAGCAAAGTTACTTGGCGCAGTCGCAGTGCGAACATTGCGCATGCGTACTAAGCGGATTTTCATTGCGATGCGATGAAAAATACCGAGCGATCAACTCGGAATGAGGGCCAATACTCATTGTTCCAGATTGGCCTCGAAGGGCCTGGTATTCGGATCTTCAGGAGATGCTCACAGAGGATCCGTGGCCGCTTCCTCTCAGGGAAGACCTGTTGCAGCAGGGGCCTTGCATGTTCCAAGACTTACCGCGGTTGCGTTTGACGGCATGGCGGTTGAACACCGAATCCTAGCTGAGAAAGGTATTCCGGAGGTAGTTATCCCTACTCTGATAAAGGCTAGGAAGGAGGTAACGGCGAAGCATTATCACCGTATTTGGAGGAAGTACGTATCGTGGTGTGAAACCAAGAATGCTCCTACGGAAGATTTCCATCTGGGCCGTTTTCTCCACTTCCTACAGACAGGAATGGATATGGGCCTAAAGTTAGGCTCCATTAAGGTACAGATTTCGGCCCTATCTATATTCTTTCAGAAGGAATTGGCTTCTCTCCCAGAAGTCCAGACTTTTGTAAAGGGAGTGCTGCACATCCAGCCTCCTTTTGTGCCATCAGTGGCACCATGGGACCTTAACGTGGTGTTACAGTTCCTTAAATCACACTGGTTTGAACCCCTTCAAATGGTTGAATTAAAATTTCTCACCTGGAAGGTGGTCATGTTATTAGCCTTGGCATCTGCAAGGCGGGTGTCAGAGTTGGCGGCCTTGTCTCACAAGAGCCCCTACTTGATTTTTCATGTGGATAGAGCGGAATTGAGGACTCGTCCTCAATTTGTGCTTACGGCGGTTTCTTAATTTCATATGAACCAACCGATTGTGGTACCTGTGGCTATGAGTGACTTGGAGGACTCCATGTCCCTGGATGTAGTCAGGGCCTTAAAAATCTATGTAGCCAGGATGGCTAGGGTTAGGAAGACAGAGGCTCTGTTTGTCCTGTATGCAGCCAACAAGGTTGGCGCGCCTGCTTCTAAGCAGACTGTTGCTCGCTGGATCTGTCACACGATTCAGCAGGCTCATTCTACGGCTGGATTGCCTTTACCAAATTCGGTAAAGGCCCATTCCACTAGGAAGGTGGGCTCTTCTTGGGCGGCTGCCCGAGGTGTCTTGGCATTACAGTTGTGCCGAGCGGCTACTTGGTCGGGTTCAAACACTTTTGCAAAATTCTACAAGTTTGATACCCTGGCTGATGAGGACCTCGCGTTTGCTCAATCGGTGCTGCAGAGTCATCCGCACTCTCCCGCCCGGTTTGGAGCTTTGGTATAAACCCCATGGTCCTTACGGAGTCCCCAGCATCCTCTAGGACGTAAGAGAAAATAAGATTTTAAACCTACCGGTAAATCTTTTTCTCCTAGACCGTAGAGGATGCTGGGCGCCCGTCCCAGTGCGGACTAAATCTGCAAGACTTGTATATAGTTGTTGCTTACATAAGGGTTATGTTACAGTTGAGATCGGTCGTTGACTGATGCTGTTTTTGTTCATACTGTTAACTGGTTGCGTATATTCTAGGTTATACGGTGTGGTTGGTGTGGGCTGGTATGAATCTTGCCCTTAGATTACAAAATCCTTTCCTCTTATTGTCCATCTCCTCTGGGCACAGTTTCTCTAACTGAGGTCTGGAGGAGGGGCATAGAGGGAGGAGTTAGTTCACACCCATACTAAAAGTTCTTTATAGTGCCCATGTCTCCTGCGGAGCCCGTCTATACCCCATGGTCCTTACGGAGTCCCCAGCATCCTCTACGGAAAAAGATTTCCGGGAGGTTTAAAATCTTATTATTTCTCTTACGTCCTAGAGGATGTTGGGGTCCACATTAGTACCATGGGGTATAGACGGGTCCACTAGGAGCCATTGGCACTTTAAGAGTTTGAGAGTGTGGGCTGGCTCCTCCCTCTATGCCCCTCCTACCAGACCCAGTTTAGAAAATGTGCCTGAAGGAGCCGGTCCCAGCAAGGGGAGCTCTCCAGAGCTACTTTAGTAAAAGTTTATGTTAGAGTTTATTTTACAGGGAGGCTGCTAGCAACAGCCTCCCTGCTTCGAGGGACTAAGGGGGGGAGTAGCGTCCGCCGTATAGGGTCTGAGCCGCTATCTCCGCTGACAGGACACTGAGCTCCTGAGGGGATCAAACGTTCCCCGCCACAGGGGATCCCTCACCCCGGCAGCATGACGCTACCCCCTTACAGAGCCAGAAGATCAGAAGAGGCGAGATATGGCGGCACAAGGGTAGGAGCGCAGCTCTGAGCAGCTGAGCTCCGGGAAGGCTCAGCGGCACACAGTGTTGGCGCTTTTAGGGGCGTCCTGAGCCAGCGTCTTAATACAATACACTGGTCACAGACGCTAACCGGAGATGGAATCCTCCGTACTCAGACGCTCACAGGGGACGGAATCCCCCGCCTTGCGACGGAGTCCTCAGGCCAGTATAAGGAATTTGTGTGGGAAGACGCGCCATCTTCATGGGGCGGAGATTTTCCTCAGAGCGGATCCAGCAGCGTTCAGAGCCATTTTCCTGCCTGCAGTTCCTGTACACAGACGCTGACAGAGCTGTCCCTCCTAGCAACTCCAGCTATCTTGTGTGGTACCAGGGGGACGGGATGGTGAATTAGATCTGTGTAACTATTACAGTACACAGTGGGCACTGATAAGGGGTGTCCTTTATATATATATATATAACAGCGCTGTGTGTGGGTTGGCTCTGAACTCTGTGTCTCTTGCCATTCTCATGGGAAAACTCTGTCTAACATACAGTGTGTGTGTGTGTGTGTGTGTGTGTGTGTGTGTGTGTGTGTGTGTGTGTGTGTGTGTGTGTGTAGTGTTTTGGGTCTCCAGTTAGCTATGTCCAGGGACTCTGTATCATATACAGCTGAGGATTTGTCCTCTCACTGTTGTAGCGCAGATACCAGCAAGGGAGCCTTAGTGGTTATCCACTATCAAAACTATGATTTCTCAGATTTCTGCTAGGGTTACTCAGAATGAATCTGCAACTCAGGTTTTACAGAATTCTATCGCAGTTTGGTCTGGTTCTGTTACCTCAGGACACCCCTCTGTGGGTCCACACAAACGTGCTCTTGCCCAGATCATGCAAGACGACACCGATACCGACTCTGACACGGCAGACGGTGATGGGGACGTGCTCAGGGGGGGGGCGCATCTCTTACAAAAGGGGTGCATTTGATGAGAGAGACTATTAGAGATGTGTTGAATATTACAGACACAACGCCTGAACAGGTTGAGGAGGCTTATTTCACTGACAATAAGAAAGCCTCTCTAGCCTTCCCTGCGTCCAAAGAATTAAATGCTATTTTTGAAAAAGCATGGGAAAATACAGAGAAAAATTCCAGATCAATAGGAAGGTTCTGGTTGCTTTCCCCTTCCCTGAGGAGGATATAAAGAAATGGGAAACCCCACCCATAGTGGACGCGTCTGTATCCAGACTCTTGAAAAAGGTGGTTTTACCTGTCCCAGGATCTACCACCTTGAAGGAGCCGGCTGATCGCAAAACTGATACTACGCTCAAATCCATATACATGGCTTCAGGGGCGACACTACGTCCCACTATTGCCTGTGCATGGATTTCCAAAGCTATAGTAAAGTAGTCAGGCATGTTACTTGTGGATTTGGATACGTTAGATAAGAGTGACATTGAATTGTTTCTCCGTAACATTCAGGATTCTGCAGGTTTTATGGTGGAATCTATGAAAGACCTGGGTTCAATGGCTGCAGGATTTTCTTCTATGTCCGTCTCAGCTTGTCGAGGACTGTGGCTGTGCCAGTGGTCTGCCGACGCGGAATTCAGGGGAGGTTGGAGACCCTACCCTACACAGGTCAGGCTCTCTTTGGGGAAGCATTGGATGTGTGGATCTCCTCGGCTACAGCGGGTAAGTCCCTTTTTCTTCCCTCAGCAGCTCCTGCTACGAAGAAACCTTTTTCTTCACCTGCATCTCAGTCCTTTTGGGTTACTAAACCAAGGAAGGCCAAACCGTCCAACACCTTCTTTAGAGGGGGCCGACCAAAATCCAAGAAACCTGCTGCGGCGGGTTCCCAGGAACAGAAGCCTGCTTCAGGTGCGCCAAGGTCCTCCGCATGATGGTGGACAGCGCAGCCTGGAGGTAGGGCCGGTGGGGGCGAGACGCAGACATTTCAGTCACGTCTGGGTGTCACACGGCTTGGATCCCTGGGTACTAGATATTGTGTCCCAGGGGTACCGGCTGGAATTTCAAGATCTCCCTCCTCATCGGTTCTTCAAATCGGGCTTGCCAGCTTTGCTGGCAGATAGGGCTACCCTACAGGGAGCCATCCAGAAGTTGGTGGAGGCACAGGTCATTGTAACAGTCCCTCCGCAAATGCAAAACACGGGTTACTATTCGAACCTTTTCATGGTACCGAAACCAGATGGTTCGATCAGGCCCATTCTGCACTTATAATCACTAAACCCCTTTCTGAGGGAGTTCAAGTTCAAAATGGAGTCTCTAAGGGCGGTAATTTCAGGTCTGGAAGAGGGGGAATTCCTGGTATCCCTGGATATCAAGGATGCGTACCTCCACATTTCGATTTGGCTGCCGCATTAAGCTTATCTCTGAATCGAAAAATAAAAAATATATAGACAGCGCTAGCAGATTTCTTATTAAAATATTTCTATTTTTATTTTCATAAAGTTTTGTAAAATATAAACAATCTCCTTTTCTTACCCTGAATAAAGATATTAATATCTAAAGAACATAGCAATGTTATATAAAATAACAATAATGGCACACACAACTATATGCTCTATTGTGTGGAGTATCTCCTTTCCACAAACACCCACAGCAGTTAACTGGATACACTTAGCTCACACTTTAATGCTTTAATGTTACAAACGTGTCCAAATCTACTATTCAGATACTTGGTTGCTCTTTCGGCTCAAAAGCCAGACACGGTGATAATTTATCAGACTTCTATAACAGAGCAGTTGTCGCAAGATCTCTTATTAGAGTATAAATTAATATTCACATGTCCATACTTTTAAACACACTGATCCTTGTTTCCAGACAGATTGAATTGAAAGACAAAGTCTCAATGGTTATTCTCTCCCCTTGGGAGCAATGGTATTTTCAGTGCACATCAGCAATCATTTAGTTGTTATTCAGCTGATACCGGTATATAGTTATATAATGCTTTTCTCACGATAGCACAATCATTCATGAGTCTCAGCAATTTAATTTAAACATGGCCATGTTCAATGTAAATATTACCACAGTCCTCAAGGGTTCCGTCGCTTTTATACTCCCGGCTCTGGTGCTCAGAAACCTTTTAAATAAGCCTTATCAGGAGATCTTCAGCGTTGTATCCCAGCGTGGTGGAGCGGACTCGTGGCGTGCTGATTAGCGGGTAAGTAGGGTTAAATGAGACGCGTTTCTCCGCCTATGGATGTCAGCGGCTTCATCAGTCAGATCTCTGATTCGCACTGTTGGACTGTCATTTTCAGTTCCAGGCCCTGCCATTCGCTTCTCCACAGCACCAAGGATATTCACCAAGGTGATGGCGGAAATGATGGTTCTCCTCCGCAAGCAGAGGGTGAACATAATTCCATATATGGACGATCTGCTGATAAAGGCATCGTCCAAGGAGAAGCTGTTACGGTCAATAGCTCTCACGACCCAGCTTCTCAGGGAACATGGTTGGATCCTGAATATCCCAAAATCACATTTGGAGCCAACCAGGAGGTTGTCCTTTCTGGAAATGATCCTCGACACGGAAGTGCAGAGGGTATTTCTTCCGGAGGAAAAAGCGTTGGTGATACAAACAATGGTCCGGGATGTCCTGAAGCCAGCCCGGGTGTCGGTTCATCAGTGCATTTGCCTTCTAGGAAAGTTGGTGGCCTCTTATGAATCTCTGCAGTATGGGAGGTTTCATGCTCAGTCCTGCCAATGGGATCTCCTGGACAAGTGGTCGGGATCCCATCTACACATGCACCAGAGAATACGTCTGTCGCCAAAGGCCAGGATATCACTCCTCTGGAGGCTGCAATTACCTCACCTTCTGGAGGGCCGCAGGTTCGGGATTAAGGTCTGGATCCTTCTAACCACGGATGCAAGTCTCCGAGGCTGGGGCGCAGCCATTCAAGGGGATACCTTCCAATGATTGTGGTCAAGTCTGGAAGCCGGCCTGCCAATAAACATTCTGGAACTAAGAGCCGTCTACAACGGTCTTCTCCAAGCGGCCCCTCTTCTTAGAAATCGGGCCATTCAAGTACAGTCGGACAATGTAACGACAGTGGCTTACATAAACCGACAGGGCGGAATGAAGAGCAGACTGCAATGTCAAAGGTAACAAGAATCATCCTCTGGGCAGAAAAACACGCGTTGGCACTGTCAGCAATCTTCATTCCGGGAGTAGACAACTGGGAAGCGGACTTCCTCAGCAGACATGATCTCTATCCAGGGGAGTGGGGTCTCCATCCGGAGGTGTTCAAGGAGGTAACAGATCTTTGGGGTGTACCCAAAATCGTTATGATGGCCTCTCATCTCAACAAGAAGCTTTCGGCGGTATTGTTCCAGGTCGAGAGACCCGCAAGCAGTGGCGGTGGACGCCCTAGTGACTCCGTGGGTGTTCCAGTCGGTGTACATGGTTCCTCCACTCCCACCCATTCCAAGAGTTCTAAAACTCATAAGGAGAACAAGAGTTCAGGAAATCCTCATCGCTCCGGACTGGCCTAGCAGGGCTTGGTACGCGGATCTTCTGGATCTACTGCTAGAAGAGCCGAGGCCTCTGCCTCTTCGGGAGGACCTGCTGCAGCAGAAGCCGTTTGCCTATCAAGACTTACCACGGCTATGTTTGACGGCATAGAGGTTGGACGCCAGATACTAGCTCGGAAGGGCATTCCGAACAAGGTTACTCCTACCCTGATACAGGCTAGGAAAGGAGTAACATAAAAACATTACCATCATTTCTCTGACGTCCTAGTGGATGCTGGGTACTCCGTAAGGACCATGGGGAATAGACGGGCTCCGCAGGAGACTGGGCACTCTAAAGAAAGATTTAGGTCTACCTGGTGTGCACTGGCTCCTCCCCCTATGACCCTCCTCCAAGCCTCAGTTAGATTTCTGTGCCCGGCCGAGCTGGATGCACACTAGGGGCTCTCCTGAGCTCCTAGGAAGAAAGTATATGTTAGGTTTTTTATTTTCAGTGAGACCTGCTGGCAACAGGCTCACTGCATCGAGGGACTAAGGGGAGAAGAAGCAAACCTACCTAAGTAGTGGTAGCTTGGGCTTCTTAGGCTACTGGACACCATTAGCTCCAGAGGGATCAAACACAGGACCCGACCTCGTCGTCCGTTCCCGGAGCCGCGCCACCGTCCCCCTTACAGAGCCAGAAGCAAGAAGGTCCGGAAAATCGGCGGCTGAAGACTTCTGTCTTCTCCAAGGTAGCACACAGCACTGCAGCTGTGCGCCATTGCTCCTCATGCACACCACACACTGCGGTCACTGATGGGTGCAGGGCGCTGCGGGGGGGGCGCCCTGAGCAGCAATATTAACACCTTGGCTGGCGAACTGGCACCATATATAGCCCCAGGGGCTATATGGGTGCTTATTAACCCCTGCCAGAACTTTTACAATAGCGGGAGAAAGCCCGCCGAAAAAGGGGCGGAGCCATCTCCCTCAGCACACTGGCGCCATTTTTCCTTCACAGTTCCGCTGGAAGGAAGCTCCCTGGCTCTCCCCTGCAGTCCTGCACTACAGAAAAGGGTAAAAAAGAGAGGGGGGGCACAAATTAGGCGCAGTATAAATATATTATGCAGCTATAAGGGGAAAACACGTTTTTATAGGTGATATCCCTGTGATATATAGCGCTCTGGTGTGTGCTGGCATACTCTCCCTCTGTCTCCCCAAAGCGCTTTGTGGGGTCCTGTCCTCTGTAAGAGCATTCCCTGTGTGTCTGCTGTGTGTCGGTACTGCGGTGTCGACATGTATGAGGAGCAAAATGATGTGGAGGCGGAGCAAATGCCTGTGAATGTGATGTCACCCCCTGTGGGGTCGACACCTGTGTGGTTGGACATATGGAAGGAATTGCGTGAAAGTGTCAACTCCTTACACAAAAGGTTTGACGACATAGGACAGCCGGCTACACAGCTTGTGCCTGTTCCAGCGTCTCAAATGTCATCAGGGGCTTTAAAACGCCCGCTACCTCAGGTGACAGATACAGACGTCGACACGGATACCGACTCCAGTGTCGACGATGATGAGACTAGTGTACCCTCCAATAGGTCCACCCGTTACATGATTGAGGCAATGAAAAATGTATTACACATTTCTGATAATACCCCAGGTACCACAAAAAAGGGTATTATGTTTGGTGAGAAAAAACTACCTGTAGTTTTTCCTACATCTGAGGAATTAAATGAGGTGTGTGAGGAAGCGTGGACTTCCCCCGATAAGAAATTGATAATTTCAAAACGGCTATTGGCAGCGTACCCTTTCCCGCTAGAGGATAGGTCACGTTGGGAAACACCCCCTAGGGTAGATAAGGTGCTGACACGCTTATCAAAGAAGGTGGCACTACCGTCTCCGGATACGGCTACCCTGAAGGAACCTGCTGATAGAAAGCAGGAAGCTACCCTAAAAGCTATTTACACACACACGGGCATTATATTGAAACCAGCGATTGCATCAGCTTGGATGTGCAGTGCTGCTGCTGCGTGGTCAGATTCCCTGACGGATAATATTGATACCATGGATAGGGACAATATTTTGCTGACGATTGAGCATATAAAAGATGCAGTCTTATACATGCGTGATGCACAGAGGGATATTTGCCGGCTGGCATCAAGAATAAGCGCTATGTCCATTGCCGCCAGAAGGGGGTTATGGACTCGGCAATGGTCTGGCGATGCCGACTCTAAGTGGCACATGGAAGTTTTGCCCTATAAAGGGGTGGAACTGTTTGGGGATGGTCTTTCGGACCTCGTGTCCACAGCTACTGCTGGGAAATCGACCTTTTTGCCACAGGCTGCCCCACAGCAAAAGAAAGCACCGTATTATCAGGTACAGTCCTTTCGGCCCCAGAAAAGCAAGAGGGCTAGAGGCTCATCCTTTCTGCCGAGAGGCAAAGGTAGAGGAAAAAATAAGATTTTACTTACCGATAAATCGATTTCTCGTAGTCCGTAGTGGATGCTGGGGACTCCGTCAGGACCATGGGGATCAGCGGCTCCGCAGGAGACAGGGCACAAAACTAAAGCTTTAGGATCAGGTGGTGTGTACTGGCTCCTCCCCCTATGACCCTCCTCCAAGCCTCAGTTAGGATACTGTGCCCGGACGAGCGTACACAATAAGGAAGGATATTGAATCCCGGGTAAGACTCATACCAGCCACACCAATCACACCGTATAACTTGTGATCTAAACCCAGTTAACAGTATGACAAACGTAGGAGCCTCTGAACAGACGGCTCACAACAATAACAACCCGATTTTTTTTTTTTTTTGTAACAATAACTATGTACAAGTATTGCAGACAATCCGCACTTGGGATGGGCGCCCAGCATCCACTACGGACTACGAGAAATAGATTTATCGGTAAGTAAAATCTTATTTTCTCTGACGTCCTAAGTGGATGCTGGGGACTCCGTCAGGACCATGGGGATTATACCAAAGCTCCCAAACGGGCGGGAGAGTGCGGATGACTCTGCAGCACCGAGTGAGAGAACTCCAGGTCCTCCTCAGCCAGGGTGTGCCCCTGACCAAGTAGCAGCTCGGCAAAGTTGTAAAGCCGAGACCCCTCGGGCAGTCGCCCAAGATGAGCCCACCTTCCTTGTGGAATGGGCATTTATATATTTTGGCTGTGGCAGTCATGCCACAGAATGTGCAAGCTGAATTGTACTACACATTCAACTAGCAATCGTCTGCTTAGAAGCAAAAGCACCCAGTTTTTTGGGTGCATACAGGATAACAGCAAGTCAGTTTTCCTGACTCCAGCCGTCCTGGAAATCTATATTTTCAGGGCCCTGACAACATCTAGCAACTTGGAGTCCTCCAAGTCTCTAGTAGCCGCAGGTACCACAATAAGCTGGTTCAGATAAAACGCTGACACCACCTTAGGGAGAAACTGGGGACGAGTCCGCAGCTCTGCCCTGTCCGAATGGGCAATCAGATATGGGCTTTTGTGAGACAAAGCCGCCAATTCTGACACTCGCCTGGCCGAGGCCAGGGCCAACATCATGGTCACTTTCCATGTGAGATATTTCAAATCCACAGATTTGAGCGGTTTAAACCAACGTGATTTGAGGAATCCCAGGACTACGTTGAGATCCCACAGTGCCACTGGAGGCACAAAAGGGGGTTGTATATGCAGTACTCCCTTGTCAAATTTCTGGACTTCAGGAACTGAAGCCAATTCTTTCTGGAAGAAAATCGACAGGGCCGAAATTTGAACCTTAATGGACCCCAATTTGAGGCCCATAGACACTCCTGTTTGCAGGAAATGCAGGAATCGACCGAGTTGAAATTTCTTCGTGGGGCCTTCCTGGCCTCACACCACGCAACATATTTTCGCCACATGTGGTGATAATGTTGTGCGGTCACCTCCTTCCTGGCTTTGACCAGGGTAGGAATGACCTCTTCCGGAATGCCTTTTTTTTCCCTTAGGATCCGGCGTTCAACCGCCATGCCGTCAAACGCACCCGCGGTAAGTCTTGGAACAGACATGGTACTTGCTGAAGCAAGTCCCTTCTTATCGGCAGAGGCCCTGAGTCCTCTGTGAGCATCTCATGAAGTTCCGGGTACCAAGTCCTTCTTGGCCCATCCGGAGCCACGAGTATAGTTCTTACTCCTCTACGTCTTATAATTCTCAGTACCTTTGGTATGAGAAGCAGAGGAGGGAACACATACACCGACTGGTACACCCATGGTGTTACCAGAACGTCCACAGCTATTTCCTGAGGGTCTCTTGACCTGGCGCAATACCTGTCCAGTTTTTTGTTCAGGCGGGACGCCATCATGTCCACCTTTGGTCTTTCCCAACGGTGCACAATCATGTGGAAACAACTTCTCGATGAAGTCCCCACTCTCCCGGGTGGAGGTCGTGCTGAGGAAGTCTGCTTCCCAGTTGTCCACTCCCGGAATGAAAACTGCTGACAGTGCTATCACATGATTTTCCGCCCAGCGAAGAATCCTTGCAGTTTCTGCCATTGTCCTCCTGCTTCTTGTGCCGCCCTGTCTGTTTACGTGGGCGACTGCCGTGATGTTGTCCCACTGGATCAATACCGGCTGACCTTGAAGCAGAGGTCTTGCTAAGCTTAGAGCATTGTAAATTGCTCTTAGCTCCAGTATATTTATGCGGAGAGAAGTCCCCAGACTTGATCACACTCCCTGGAAATTTTTTCCCTGTGTGACTGCTCCCCAGCCATTCAAGCTGGAATCCGTGGTCACCAGGACCCAGTCCTGAATGCATAACTGTGGCACTTTAGTAGATGAGCACTCTGCAGCCACCACAGAAGAGACACCCTTGTCCTTGGAGACAGGGTTATCCGCTGATGCATCTGAAGATGCGATCCGGACCATTTGTCCAGCAGATCCCACTGAAAAGTTCTTGCGTGAAATCTGCCGAATGGAATCGCTTCGTAAGAAGCCACCATTTTTCCCAGGACCCTTGTGCAATGATGCACTGACACTTTTCCTGGTTTTTGGAGGTTCCTGACTAGCTCGGATAACTCCCTGGCTTTCTCCTCCGGGAGAAACACCTTTTTCTGGACTGTGTCCAGAATCATCCCTAGGGACAGCAGACGTGTCGTCGGAGACAGCTGCGATTTTGGAATATTTAGAATCCACCCGTGCTGTCGTAGAACTACTTGAGATAGTGCTACTCCGACCTCCAACTGTTCTCTGGACCTTGCCCTTATCAGGAGATCGTCCAAGTAAGGGATAATTAAGACGCCTTTTCTTTGAAGAAGAATCATCATTTCGGCCATTACCTTGGTAAAGACCCGGGGTGCCGTGGACAATCCAAACGGCAGCGTCTGAAACTGATAGTGACAGTTTTGTACCACGAACCTGAGGTACCCTTTGTGAGAAGGGCAAATTTGGACATGGAGGTAAGCATCCTTGATGTCCAGGGACACCATATAGTCCCCTTCTTCCTGGTTCGCTATCACTGCTCTGAGTGACTCCATTTAGAATAGGTCTCACCGAGCCGTCTGGCTTCAGTACCACAATATAGTGTGGAATAATACCCCTTTACTTGTTGTAGGAGGGGTACTTTGATTATCACCTGCTGGGAATACAGCTTGTGAATTGTTTCCAATACTGCCTCCCTGTCGGAGGTAGACGTTGGTAAAGCAAACTTCAGGAACCTGCGAGGGGGAGACGTCTCGAATTTCCAATCTGTACCCCTGGGATACTACTTGTAGGATCCAGGGGTCCACTTGCGAGTGAGCCCACTGCGTGCTGAAACTCTTGAGACGACCCCCCACCTCACCTGTTTGTACGGCCCCAGCGTCATGCTGAGGACTTGGCAGAAGCGGTGGAAGGCTTCTGTTCCTGGGAATGGGCTGCCTGCTGCAGTCTTCTTCCCTTACCTCTATCCCTGAGCAGATATTATGGGGACGAAAGGACTGAGGCTGAAAAGACTATGTCTTTTTCTGCTGAGATGTGACTTGGGGTAAAAAAGGTGGATTTTCTAGCTGTTGCCATGGCCACCAGGTCCGATGGACCGACCCCAAATAACTCCTCCCCTTTATACGGCAATACTTCCATGTGCCGTTTGGAATCTGCATCACCTGACCACTGTCGTGTCCAGAAACATCGTCTGGCAGATATGGACATCGCACTTACTCTTGATGCCAGAGTTTCGCATATATAGAAATGCATCTTTTAAATGCTCTATAGTCCATAAAATACTGTCCCTGTCAAGGGTATCAATATTTCCAGTCAGGGAATCCGACCAAGCCACCCCAGCGCTGCCCATCCAGGCTGAGGCGATCGCTGGTCGCAGTATAACACCAGTATGTGTGTATATACTTTTTAGGATATTTTCCAACCTCCTATCAGTTGGCTCCTTGAGGGCGTCCGTATCTGGAGACGGTAACGCCACTTGTTTTTATAAGCGTGTGAGCGCCTTATCCACCCTAAGGTGTGTTTCCCAACGCGCCATAACTTCTGGCGGGAAAAGGTATACCGCCAATAATTTTCTATCGGGGGAAACCCACGCATCATCACACACTTCATTTAATTTATCTGATTCAGGAAAAACCACATGTAGTTTTTTCACACTCCACATAATACCCTTTTTTGTGGTACTTGTAGTATCAGAAATATGTAACATCTCCTTCATTGCCCTTAACAAGTAACGTGTGGCCCTAAAGGAAAATACGTTTGTTTCTTCACCGTCGACACTGGAGTCTGTGTCCGTGTCTGTGTCTGTGTCGACCGACTGAGGTAAAAGGACGTTTTAACGCCCCTGACGGTGTTTTAGACGCCTGGACAGGTACTAATTGGTTTGCCGGCCGTCTCATGTCGTCAACCGACGTTGCAGCGTGTTGACATTATCACGTAATTCCTTAAATAAGCCATCCATTCCGGTGTCGACTCCCTAGAGAGTGACATCACCATTACCGGCAATTGCTCCGCCTCCTCACCAACATCGTCCTCATACATGTCGACACACAAGTACCGACACACAGCACACACACAGGGAATGCTCTGATAGAGGACAGGACCCCACTAGCCCTTTGGGGAGACAGAGGGAGAGTTTGCCAGCACACACCAAAAACGCTATATTATACAGGGACAACCCTTATATAAGTGTTTTTCCCTTATAGCATTTTAATATATATATACATATCGCCAAATAAGTGCCCCCCCTCTCTGTTTTAACCCTGTTTCTGTAGTGCAGTGCAGGGGAGAGCCTGGGAGCCTTCCCACCAGCCTTTCTGTGAGGGAAAATGGCGCTGTGTGCTGAGGAGAATAGGCCCCGCCCCCTTTTCGGCTGGCTTCTTCTCCCGTTTTTCTGAGACCTGGCAGGGGTTAAATACATCCATATAGCCTCCAGGGGCTATATGTGATGTATTTTTAGCCAGAATAAGGTATTATACATTGCTGCCCAGGGCGCCCCCAGCAACGCCCTGCACCCTCCGTGACCGTTGGTGTGAAGTGTGTGACAACAATGGCGCACAGCTGCAGTGCTGTGCGCTACCTTCATGAAGACTGAAAAGCCTTCTGCCGCCGGTTTCTGGACCTTCAATCTTCAGCATCTGCAAGGGGGGTCGGGGGGTCGGCGGCGCGGCTCCGGGACGAACCCCAGGGTGAGACCTGTGTTCCGACTCCCTCTGGAGCTAATGGTGTCCAGTAGCCTAAGAAGCCAATCCATCCTGCACGCAGGTGAGTTGAACTTCTCTCCCCTAAGTCCCTCGATGCAGTGAGCCTGTTGCCAGCAGGACTCACTGAAAATAAGAAACCTAAAAACTTTTTCTAAGCAGCTCCTTAAGAGAGCCACCTAGATTGCACCCTGCTCGGACGGGCACAAAAACCTAACAGAGGCTTGGAGGAGGGTCATAGGGGGAGGAGCCAGTACACACCACCTGATCCTAAAGCTTTAGTTTTGTGCCCTGTCTCCTGCGGAGCCGCTGATCCCCATGGTCCTGACGGAGTCCCCAGCATCTACTTAGGACGTCAGAGAAAAGCTGCAACACACAGCTAGTTCCCAAGAGCAGAAGTCCTCCCCCGCATCCAGTAAGTCCACAGCATGACGCTGGGGCTGCGCAGGCGGACCCGGGGACGGTGGGGGCCCGGCTCAGGAATTTCAGCGCTCAGTGGGATCTCTCACAAGTGGATCCCTGGGTTTTTCAAGTAATATCTCAGGGGTACAAGCTGGAATTCGAGACGTCTCCCCCCCGCCGTTTCCTAAAATCTGCCTTACCGGCAACTCCCTCTGCCAGGGAGGCGGTGTTGGTGGCTATTCAAAAACTGTATTCACAGCAAGTGATTGTCAAAGTACCCCTCCTTCAGCAAGGAAAGGGTTACTATTCCACAATGTTTGTGGTACCGAAACCGGACGGTTCGGTGAGACCCATCTTAAATCTAAAATCCTTGAACACTTATATCAAGAGGTTCAAGTTCAAGATAGAATCGCTCAGGGCGGTTATTGCGAGCCTGGACGAGGGGGATTACATGGTCTCCCTGGACATCAAGGATGCGTACCTCCATGTCCCCATTTACCCTCCTCACCAGGAGTACCTCAGATTTGTGGTACAGGACTGTCACTATCAGTTCCAGACGCTGCCGTTTGGGTTATCCACGGCACCGAGGGTCTTTACCAAGGTAATGGCCGAAATGATGATACTCCTTCGAAAGAAGGGAGTTTTAATTATCCCGTACTTGGACGATCTCCTGATAAAGGCGAGGTCCAAGGAACAGTTGGTAGTGGGGGTAGCGCTTTCTCGGGAAGTGCTACAACAGCACGGCTGGATTCTCAATATTCCAAAGTCACAGCTGGTCCCGACGACACGTCTTCTGTTCCTGGGAATGATTCTGGACACAGACCAGAAAAGAGTGTTTCTTCCAGTGGAAAAAGCCGAGGAGTTGTCATCTCTAGTCAGAGACATCCTAAAACCGGGACAGGTGTCGGTACATCAATGCACACGAGTCCTGGGAAAAATGGTAGCTTCGTACGAGGCGATTCCATTCGGAAGGTTCCACGCAAGGACTTTCCAGTGGGACCTGTTGGACAAATGGTCCGGGTCCCATCTCCAGATGCAACAGCGAATAACCCTGTCAGCAAGGACCAGGGTGTCGCTGCTGTGGTGGCTGCAGAGGGCTCATCTACTAGAGGGCCGCAGATTCGGAATACAGGACTGGGTCCTGGTGACCACGGATGCCAGCCTTCGGGGCTGGGGTGCAGTCACACAGGGAAGAAATTTCCAAGGACTGTGGTCAAATCAGGAGATTTCGCTTCACATAAATATTCTGGAGCTAAGGGCCATTTACAATGCCCTAAACCAAGCAAGGCCCCTGCTTCAGAACCGGCCGGTACTGATCCAATCAGACAACATCACGGCGGTCGCCCATGTAAACAGACAGGGCGGCACAAGAAGCAGGAGGGCAATGGCAGAAGTCACAAGGATTCTCCGATGGGCAGAGAATCATGTGTTAGCACTGACAGCAGTGTTCATTCCGGGAGTGGACAACTGGGAAGCAGACTTCCTCAGCAGGCACGACCTCCACCCGGGAGAATGGGGACTTCATCCAGAAGTCTTCCAGATGCTGGTAAACCGTTGGGAAAAACCACAGGTGGACATGATGGTGTCCCGCCTCAACAAAAAGCTAAAAAGATATTGCGCCAGGTCAAGGGACCCTCAGGCGATCGCTGTGGACGCTCTAGTGACACCGTGGGTGTACCAGTCGGTTTATGTGTTTCCTCCTCTACCTCTCATACCCAAAGTACTGAGAATAATAAGAAAGCGAGGAGTGAGAACTATTCTCGTGGCTCCGGATTGGCCAAGAAGAGCTTGGTACCCGGAGCTTCAAGAGATGCTTGCAGAGGACCCTTGGCCTCTGCCGCTCAGACAAGACCTGCTGCAGCAGGGACCCTGTCTGTTCCAAGACTTACCGCGGCTGCGTTTGATGGCATGGCGGTTGAACGCCGGATCCAAAAGGAAAAAGGCATTCCGGAGGAAGTCATCCCTACCCTGATCAAGGCCAGGAAGGATGTCACCGCAAAACATTATCACCGCTTTTGGCGAAAATATGTTGCTTGGTGTGAGGCCAAGAAGGCCCCAACGGAGGAATTTCAACTGGGTCGATTCCTGCATTTCCTGCAAGCAGGTGTGACGTTGGGCCTCAAATTGGGGTCCATTAAGGTCCAGATCTCGGCCCTGTCTATTTTCTTCCAGAAAGAACTGGCTTCACTGCCTGAAGTTCAGACTTTTGTCAAGGGAGTTCTGCATATTCAGCCTCCTTTTGTGCCCCCAGTGGCACCTTGGGATCTCAATGTGGTTTTGGAGTTTCTGAAATCACATTGGTTTGAGCCACTTAAGACTGTGGATTTAAAATATCTCACGTGGAAAGTGGTTATGTTGTTGGCTCTGGCTTCGGCCAGACGTGTGTCAGAATTGGCGGCTTTGTCCTGTAAAAGCCCCTATCTGATTTTCCATATGGATAGGGCAGAGTTGAGGACTCGTCCTCAGTTTCTCCCGAAGGTGGTATCAGCTTTTCACTTGAACCAACCTATTGTGGTGCCTGCGGCTACTAGGGACTTGGAGGATTCCAAGTTTCTGGACGTAGTCAGGGCCCTGAAAATTATATTTCCAGGACGGCTGGAGTCAGGAAAACTGACTCGCTGTTTATTTTATATGCACCCAACAAGTTGGGTGCACCTGCTTCTAAGCAGACTATCGCACGCTGGATTTGTAGCGCTATTCAGCTGGCGCATTCTGCGGTGGGACTACCGCAGCCTAAATCTGTAAAAGCCCATTCCACAAGGAAGGTGGGCTCATCTTGGGCGGCTGCCCGAGGGGTCTCGGCTTTACAACTTTGCCGAGCTGCTACTTGGTCAGGGGCAAACACGTTTGCAAAATTTTATAAATTTGATACCCTGGCTGAGGAGGACCTGGAGTTCTCTCATTCGGTGCTGCAGAGTCATCCGCACTCTCCCGCCCGTTTGGGAGCTTTGGTATAATCCCCATGGTCCTTACGGAGTACCCAGCATCCACTAGGACGTCAGAGAAAATAAGATTTTACTCACCGGTAAATCTATTTCTCGTAGTCCGTAGTGGATGCTGGGCGCCCATCCCAAGTGCGGATTGTCTGCAATACTTGTAAATAGTTATTGTTACAAAAATCGGGTTGTTATTGCGAGCCATCTGTTCAGAGGCTCCATTGTTATCATACTGTTAACCGGGGTTCCTATCACGAGTTATATGGTGTGATTGGTGTGGCTGGTATGAGTCTTACCCGGGATTCAAAATCCTTCCTTATTGTGTCAGCTCTTCCGGGCACAGTGTCCTAACTGAGGCTTGGAGGAGGGTCATAGGGGGAGGAGCCAGTGCACACCAGGTAGACTTAAATCTTTCTTTAGAGTGCCCAGTCTCCTGCGGAGCCCATCTATTCCCCATGGTCCTTACGGAGTACCCAGCATCCACTACGAGAAATAGATTTACCGGTGAGTAAAATCTTATTATTTGGAAAAAATATGTATCTTGGTGTGAGTCCAAGAAGTTCCCTGCAGTGGAGTTTCAACTGGGACATTTTCTCCTCTTCCTGCAAGCAGGTGTGGATATGGGCCTGAGGTTAGGATCCATAAAGGTCCAAATTTTGGCCCTATCCATTTTCTTCCAGAAACAGTTGGCTGCCCTCCCTGAGGTTCAGGCGTGGTGTTGCAGTTCCTCCAGTCGGACTGGTCTGAACCTCTTCAGGCGGTTGAGGTCAAGTTTCTCACGTGGAAGGCTGTCACTTTGTTGGCCTTAGCTTCTGCTAGACGTGTGTCGGAGTTGGGGGCTTTGTCATGTAAAAGCCCATACTTGATCTTCCATGAAGACAGATCTGAGCTTCGGACACGTCAGCAGTTTCTTCCGAAGGTTGTGTCGGCATTTCATATCAACCAACCTATTGTGGTGCCAGTTGTGACTGACTCCTCAATTTCATCAAAGTCCTTAGATGTTGTAAGGGTTCTAAAAATCTATGTGAGGAGGACTGCTCGTCACAGAAAATCAGACTCTCTGTTTGTCCTGTATGATCCCAAGAAAATTGGGTGTCCTTCTTCTAAGCAGACGATCTCTCGCTGGATCAGGTTCACTATCCAGCATGCGTATTCTACGGCAGGCTTGCCGTGTCCTATGTCTGTTAAGGCCCACTCTACTCGTAAGGTGGGTTCTTCCTGGGCGGCTGGCCGGGGTGTCTTGGCTTTACAACTCTGCCGAGCAGCTACTTGGTCGGGGTCGAACATGTTCGCAAAGTTCTACAAGTTCGATACTTTGGCCTCTGAAGACCTTAAGTTTGGTCAATTGGTTCTGCAGGAACCTCCGCGCTCTCCCTCCCATTCTGGGAGCTTTGGTACATCCCCATGGTACTAATGTGGACCCCAGCATCCTCTAGGACGTAAGAGAAAATAGGATTTTAATTACCTACTGGTAAATCCTTTTCTCGTAGTCCGTAGAGGATGCTGGGCGCCCGCCCAGCGCTTCGTTATCCTGCAGTGGTTATTTAGTTCAGTACTGCTTAGTTCTTGGTAAGTACTGTTTTGTTACTTGTAAGTAATCCTGTTCAGCCATTGCTGATGTTTCAAGCTAGTTAGCTTGGGTTGCCTTGTGTGGGAGCTGGTGTGAATCTCGCCACTATCTGTGTAATCCTTCTCTCGAAGATGTCCGTCTCCTCTGGCACAGTTTCTAGACTGGGTCTGGTAATAGGGGCATAGAGGGAGGAGCCAGCCCACACTCTCAAACTCTTAAAGTGCCAATGGCTCCTAGTGGACCCGTCTATACCCCATGGTAATAATGTGGACCCCAGCATCCTCTACCGACTACGAGAAAAGGATTTACATATATATATATATATATATATATATACACACACACATATATGTATATACATAGCACACACATACACTGAAGTGCCAAAAGTCATGGGTTAGAGGCCTAGATAGTGTTGGAAACTCTCTAGCCCAGCAAAGTGCAGCAACTCGATGTGGCATCAAATCCACAAGTGGACAGAAGAACACCCCTTCCCCCTCATATGTCACGGACTTCTAATGCCGGACTTGTACATTTTTGCTCGCAGCCCTAGATGCGTACAAAAATCTGTGAGTCTGGCTATACCATAAGTGAGGCACTTACTCGCGGGTGTGAGCTGCTTGCACCTAACTGGACTGCCCCCTAAGCAGCCCTGGGCTGTACCTAGGGGGGGATGGCAGCAGATATTGGAGATATCTGTTGCAATCCTGTATTTGACCGTGAAAGCAGCCCCCTGAGGGTCCAATGGTGGCTGCTTAATTGCAAAACATTCCAAGCCCCAGCATGCAAAGCATTCTGCAAAGCTAACATCAGCTTATAATAATAATAATTGTATTTATATAGCGCTCTTTCTTCAACAGGACTCAAGGCGTTTAGGGAACAGTTATGAATATTTAACAGTAGAGGGATCCGCTCACACATGCAGGCTGCACAGTGACCCATATGACCACATCCCTATCACTCACGAGCCTCACTGCCGCCCCTGCCAAACTCTGAGCTTAGCAGATCAGGGCACTCATAGGCCGTCACCACAACCAGCCAGCCGATGGCTGAAGCCAGGTCTGGGATGTCATTGAAACCACACTTTACGCGTTTCGAACCACATCGGGTCCTTCATCAGAAGTGTGGTAAAAGCGTCTGTCTATGGTCCTTATAAAGGCTCCTCTGATAGGTGTAATGCAGAGCACCAGGATTGGCGCTCCACTTCCTGTACACAAAACGGAGTTGACATCACCCGGAAGTCGGTGCTCACCCTAGCGCCAGCTTGCGTTATACAGGTGTGTTCCACCTAGTCAGTTCCAGCATGAAGCTTGCAAGACTGAGAGAAAACCTGAAATCCGTGCAGAACAGAAGAGTCTGATCCGGTACTTCAAAGCACGCAGTATGGAAGCTAATATGAGCGTGTGACCGTAAAGTGTGGTTTCCGTGATATCCCGCTTTTGACATCCACCGGCACCGAGTATCATCACGGAGCGCGGCTGCAGATTCCGAAACTGTAGCTGCCGATTACCACGCTAAACATCAGTGGGACTCTGTGAGATATATGAAGTGTAAACAGACAAAATAGCAGAAGCGCTAGTGTGTGGTTGATTAAACAAGTTGCCTGCTGCCGTCAAGGTATGAGGTATGCCTTCCTCAAAATATTGAAATACAAAAGAAAAAACCTCAATGGCGCAAAAGCAAATATGAAGTGTTCCTGGTTTGCCAATGAGGATGTTTTACATTTTAAGTTGTCTGTTTTGTAAGTGCGATCTGCATTAAATCTGCTTGACTTGTGAAGATTACTGCACTATTGGTTCTTTCTACTTTTGTGCTTATCCCTCTGCTACTGAAAATGCATATGTGAGGGAAGCACATATATTGTTTCACATCTTCAACCAGAGGACGTCTAATATTCTGATTTCTTCCAATGAAATATCTGAAACGGGTTGGACGGATTCATCAGAAATCGAAAGTTCAGTATTTCTTTTATTCCCCTGGTTAAGTGGTCCACGTTGTGTGAACCTATATGAAATTTGTTCATCACTGTGCTGCATTGTATTTTTACATGTTTAAACTAGAGATGAGCGGGTTCGGTTCTCCGAGATCCAAACCCCCCCGAACTTCACCTATTTTACACGGTTCCGAGGCAGCCTCGGATCTTCCCGCCTTGCTTGGTTAACCCGAATGCGCTCAAACGTCATCATCCTGCTGTCGGATTCTCGCGAGATTCGTATTCTATATAAAGAGCCGCGTGTCGCCGCCATTTTCACTCGTGCATTGGAGATTGAACGGAGAGGACGTGGCTGCGTTCTCTCCCTGAAAAGCTCCGTAATCTGTGCTCAGTGTGCTGAAAATATCTACGTTCTCTGCCTGAAAACGCTCCATATCTGTGCTGTGTGCTGCAAATATCTGTGCTCAGTGTGCTGCAGTATATAATTATAGTAGTACAGTACAGTAGGCCATTGCTGTATCTTGCAGCTCTGTGTCAAGTATACTATCTCTGTGCTGCATTATTGTGAGCAGTATATAGTAGGACAGTGCAGCATTTTGGTGACCAGCAGTATACATATAGTACAGTACAGTAGGCCATTGCTGTATCTTGCAGCTCTGTGTCACTTCTAGTATCCTGATCAGTGCTCAATATCTGCTGCATTGTTGTGACCAGTATGTATACTGTACTGTGCAACGTGTGTTATACACCTGGTGATTTTATACATCCTGTAATCTGTACTGAGCGATGTGTGAGATACACCTGGGGATTGTACACCCTGTATACTGTACTGTGCAACGTTTGTGATACACCTGGTGATTATACACCCTGTATACTGTACTGAGCGATGTGTGAGATACACCTTGGGATTATACACCCTATATAATGTACTGTGTGATGTGTGAGATACACCTGGGGATTATACACCCTATATTATTATTATCCTTTATTTATATGGCGCCACAAGGGTTCCGCAGCGCCCAATTACAGAGTTCATAAATAATCAAACAGGAAAACAGCAATTTACAGTTGATGACAGTATAGGACAAGTACAGGGTAAATAAACATAGTTACATCAGCAGATGACACTGGAATAAGTATCAGGTGGCAGTAGACTGCTGGATGTGGTACAGTTGAAGATTATTAAAGTAAGACAAAGGATAAGCACATGAGGGAAGAGGGCCCTGCTCGTGAGAGTTTACAATCTAAAGGGGAGGGGTAGACAGACATGGGTGACACAGATGGGGTACATAGAGAACGTGGAACAGAGGGTGAGGATGAGATTTGGCTGGGTTTGGTGAAGAAGTGGATCCCCAGAAGGCACAAATCAATACTTAACATTGCAACATTTTACTGGGCTATGCAGGAGAAAATTAAAAATAGGGGAAAAGAAAAAAAAAAGAATCGATAACTTCTACCGCTTTGAAAAAGGTAAATGGAAGCTGAAATAATGGACAACTACCTCATGGAAGCCAGATACAGTATACCAAACAGTACTTAGCAGAGTTAGGAATGAGTGCTTATGAAATACAGTAACATTTTGTCATTAGAAAAAATAATTCCAGTGATTTTGTCATTTTCTTCCAGTGATTTGGACCAATAATACCATTGATTAGAATGAATAATTCCAGTGATTTTGTCATTTTCTTCCAGTGAATTGGACCAATAATACCATTGATTAGAACTAATAATTCCTGTGATATTGAGGCGTTTGTGTCGCTTAGCTTAGCCGTCCAGCGACCACAGCGCACCTCTTTTTCTCTTTTCTTTGCATCATGTGCTGTTTGGGGCCAATTTTTTTAAGTGCCATCCTGTCTGACACTGCAGAGCCACTCCTAGAGGTATCCGGACTCCAGGTCGACAACAAAAAGGTCGACACACCGTATGTCGACGCCAATTGGTCGACACACCTTAGGTCGACATGGACAAAAGGTCGACATGGACAAAGGTCGACAGGAACAAGGGCGACATGGAAAAAGGTCGACATGAGTTTTTCACAATTTTTTTCTTTTTTGGAACTTTTTCATACTTAATGATCCATGTGGACTACGATTGGAACGGTAATCTGTGCCGAGCGAAGCGGAGCGAAGGCACCATGCCCAAAGCATGGCGAGCGAAGCGAGGGGACGCGGTGCACTAATTGGGGTTCCCGGTCACTCTACGAAGAAAACGACACCAAAAAAACATTAAAAACCTTTTTCCATGTCGTCCTTGTTCCTGTCGACCTTTTGTCCATGTCGACCTAAGGTGTGTCGACCAATTGGTGTCGACCTAAGGTGTGTCGACCTTTTTGTTGTCGACCTGGAGTCCCAGACCCCTCCTAGATGGGCCAGGTGTTTGTGCCGCCCTCTTGGGTCGCTTTGCTGAGTCATCCAGTGACCTTGGTGCAAATTTTAGGACTAAAAATAGTATTGTGAGGCGTGAGGTGTTCAGAATAGACTGGAAATGAGTGGAAATTGTGGTTATTGAGGTTAATAATACTATAGGATCAAAATTACCCCCAAATTCTATGATTTAAGCTGTTTTTGAAAAAAAAAAACACCGAATCCAAAACACACCCGAATCCGACAAAACATTTTCAGAGAGGTTTTGCCAAAACACGTCCGAATCCAAAACACGGCCGCGGAGCCGAATCCAAAACCAAAACACAAAACCTGAAAAATTTCCGGTGCACATCTCTAGTTTAAACAGGGAAGCGCAGGAGTTTACACGTAGTGCTCTATCTCTATATCTGTACCATTTGGGGTGTTGGATGAACACCCATTCTATGTGTTTTCCTGCTGCAAACCTTGTTTTTAGTAGAGCACATTTTTAGCAAAATCCTTTTTACATTGCTGAGGCTTATGAAGGCAGTGGCTGCACAAGTCACTAAGAGAAAACAGTATGATGGTAATACTCCTTATGTTTTGGGCATGCGCAGTGGGAAAATGGCCACCACACCATTTCCCTGGAGACCTTTGCATGTGCAGTAGATTGACACAGTGCCAGAATCTACTAATGCTCAGCGCTGCTAGTTAGAGAGGAGAGGCCGGACGGAGACTGCACACAGTCCCCTCTCCACTCTTAATATGCCTCTGCCTACACTATTTTATATGTTTGTTTTTCACAACAGGTGTGGTACGCAGCGTTTCTGTGCCTCTCCATTGACGCTACACTGCATCTGCCTCTACAGCTTGATCTTCTGTCTCAGGGCCCATCCTTCCATCCCGATCTGCCCCTCCTCGCTTTAGACATCCGTCCTGAGATCGAAGGGGTTTTCTAGATGGGTCATTCGTACTATGCTTAATGTCTGGAAGCTTTCTTCAGCTATATTTATTGCAGCATTTGGTAGATGTACTTGAGTGGGGTTTGGCCTGAGGCTTCTACCCCAGGTCGCTGCGGATCTCATAAGTACTAGTACTTTTCTTTTCTGCAGATGGATCTGGATATGGTCCTCCGGCTATCTTCCTTGAAGGTACAGGTCTCCAAGTGCAGCTGCTATTTGTTCCTCCAGTGGTTCCCTGGAACCTATTTTTGGTTGTTCAGGCTCCTGGTCTGCTCCTTTGGAGCCTTTGGATCTGATGGACTTTTGTTGGCTTAAGTGGAGGACTCATACTTTCCATAGCATCAGTCCAGCGGATGTCCAACTTGAGTGCTTTGTCTTGTTGTTACCCCTTTCTGATCTTACATTCAGGTCAGTCTATTCTTTGGTCTCACTTAGGTTACCTACCGAAGGTTGTGTGTTGGAGAACCAGGAGATTGGGGTATGGTCTTTCAGTGTTCCAAACTCTTCACCAGAGAAAGCCTCTGGCTCTGCTGATTTATGTGGACAGGCCCAGAGATTTTCACAGGGCTGATTCTTTGTCCTCTATGATTCTTACAAGTGGTCTGGCCGGCTTCTAATCAGACTTTAGCCAGGTGGCTCTGCTTGACTATCTGCCATACCTCCTCTCCTCTATGGCAAAGCTGTTAAACTGCCTTTTGGTCCTCTGCCCATTCTTTCATCTGTTAATAGGTCTTTGAGCTCGTCACATCCACCATTGTGGCCTTTGGCCGATGGATTCTTAGAGCAACTCAGGCATGTACCCTCCCATATGGGGACAGCTTTAGGACATTTCATCGTTCTCCCTGTGCCCCCTAGTGGAGAATGAAAAAAAGAAAAAGAAAAGAATGTATGGTTTTACCTTTGTTAAAGCCTTTTCTTCGACTCCAAGGACACAGGGTGCTCATCCAGATGCACCTGGCAGCTTGCTTTTGTGTGTTGGGTGCCGGACTTTCTTCTCCCTCACTCCTTGCCATGGGCTTGCTAACTAGCTGGTCTGGGGGTGGGGTATAGGGGAGAGGGATCCCTGGGCTGCTGGGTAATTAAAATTAACAGTTTTGTACCTAGACTCTGCTCTCCAGGCTATACCCATCATCCTCCATGTGCCCCCTATGGAGTCGAAGAAAAGGAAGAAAAGGATTTAACAAGGTAAGACCTTGTCTTACCTTGGTAAAACCTCTTTTTTTTCTTATTCTGTTAAATGTAAAAGGTTTACACAGAAAATTGCAGGCAATACATTTACGCATTCAACTACACAAATAAGTGAATACAAAAAGTCAACATTTTGTAAGAAATGAGCAAATCATTTGATGAAAATCACCAGGTTATTCAAAGGTCTAGGACTGCAATCTCTTTATCTGAATCTGACCTTCCCAGCCCAAAGCAGCAATAGCAAAGAGTCAATAATCTGTGAGCGTATAAAACAAACATTTTTTATTTGCTGTACTGTTTATACTTTAACTGTGTAATATATTGGATTTAGTGAGTTTGTATTAAAAAAATGTAAAAATTAAATTAAGTATTTTTATGTTGCCATTTTTATTTTTTAATATGTGTGATGTTCATAATGGCTCATTACCGCATATATGAATGCAGATGCCTGTATACAAATAAAGTAAGTGGAAGAACAAACCTATAAGAATTATATATGATCACCTTAGTCACTGGCATATCTATAATGGATGCAAGGTGTGCATAAGCACATTCTAATCTGCACCCATTTAGGTATACATATTAATTATCTATTGGCCCGTACTGTCTGCGGAGCTGCAGAAATCACTGGGAAAACGGCCTCCGCGGCCATTTTCCCGCATGCGCAATAGAGATGTGCCTAGGAACATGGCTCCCAGATACTTCCGCGGTAGACTCTTGCGCAATGCCAGAGGCTGCTGTACCCTCGGATAGGAGGGGGCCCAATCGAAGCCTGTACACAGGCTCCCTCCTCTCTTAAAGCTCCATTGATCTTAGTTGTTTTTTATTGTGCAAGTACACAGCCATTACAATATAAAAAGGGGCTGCAATATACTGAAGGTAGCTTAGCAGCTGTATAATGAAATTCATTTAAAAAGACACGCAATCGAAATAAACTCCTATGTATTGAACATTCGTTGAACTAGTTGTGCTGAAAAATTGTATAACGCTTCTCTTACTTTGCCAAACAATTTATGAAAAGACCACCTCTAAGACATGGAAGAGGAAGTAGAAGAAATGATAGGTTAATGTAAATATAATGGCTTTTACAACTGAATTGTTAAGTACAGTAGTTCAATAGGCATTTCTATAATGGGTGCAGTGTGTGCCCAAGGGGGCCTACACTGCACACTCTGCACCCATGTTCAAGTACTTACAGTACATCTCCGGAGTCCCGCATTGGCACTGCTACAGAAATCACTCTGAAAACAGTGCTGCAGCCATCTTCCCAGTGATTTGTGCATGTGCAGTAGAGATTTGTCACCAGAAACATAACTGGAAAAATTGTGCTTAATGTCATCCTTAGGGTCAGTTATGGGGTGGTAGACAGGGTTATGATTATGTTTGTCCACATATTTGAAATTCCAACATGTCAAAATACAGACATGAGTTTTTCTGTGGGGGGCGGTTGTTTAATGTCGACATGAACACCGTCTAAGTGTACTGCTGTGCTCGTCATGCAATATATATTCCCCATCCAGGTCCACTGGGATGGTAAAGTATGAACAAGTCTGTTTTGGGGGAAAATTCCTTAAAGACGCATGTCAGCATTTTGACATGTCAGCATTTCTAATGATGGTATTCTGACTATGTTGACATTTTCAATATGTCGGCATAATGAATTCCGGTACTTCGACCGTGTCAGTATTTTGACTGCCGGTCAATGGCTGTCGAGATTATGACCGTCAGTATTGTGTCCGTCGGTAAATCAACTGCTACCCCACTGCAGGTGTGGCAGATATAACATGTGCAGAGAAAGTTAAGGTGGGTACACACACAGGGTTCTTATGGAACTCAACGTAGAGATATCGAAACCTCTATATTTGATCTTCAATGCGTCAATTAGATCAGGAATGATACCAAAGGACTGGCGTATAGCACAGGTAGTCCCAATATTTAAAGAGGGTATTAAAACGCTCCCCGGGAACTGTAGACCGGTAAGCTTGACATCTATAGTGGGGAAAATACTAGAAGGTATATTAAGGGATAGCATACTAGAGTACTTGAATACCTCCAAGGTTATTACTAGGAATCAGCATAGATTTGTGAAGGACAGGTCATGTCAAACTAACTTAATAAGCTTCTTCGAGAAAGTGAGCAATAATATTGATCAGGGTCAAGCAGTGGATGTGATCTTTTTGGACTTCGCTAAGGCCTTTGACAAAGTTCCACACAGGAGACTAATTCTCAAACTAAGAGAGCTTGGGGTAGGAAACACTATTTGTACTTGGGTGAGTAATTGGCTGTTTAATAGGGAACAGCGAGTGGGGAATAGTGGGATGTACGCTGAATGGGCTTCAGTACTCAGTGGACTACCGCAGGGCTCAGTACTCGGGCCATTGCTGTTTAACATATTCATTAATGACCTAGGAGAGGGACTGGAAAGCACAGTGTCAATTTTCGCAGATGATACTAAACTATGTAGAATAATGAATTCAGACAAGGATGTTGAGTCTCTACAGCAGGCATGTCCAAACTGCTGCCCTCCAGCTGTTGTGAAACTACATATCCCAGCATGCCCTGACACAGTTTTGCTGTGAGAGAATGCTAAAGCTGTGTCAGGGCATGCTGGGATGTGTAGTTTCTCAACAGCTGGAGGGCCGCAGTTTGGACATGCCTGCTCTACAGAATGACTTATCTAGACTTGAGGTCTGGGCGGATAAATGGAGAATGAGGTTCAATATAGACAAATGTAAACTTATGCACTTTGGGACTAAGAACAAATCAGGCAGCCTATAAACTAAATGGGGAAAATGTAGGGATAACGGTAGTTGAAAAAGATTTGGGAGTGCTCATCGATAATAAACTTGGTAATAAACGCAATGTCAGAGTGCAGCAACAAAGGCTACTAAGGTGTTAGCATTCATAAAACGGGGTATGGAGACAAGGGATGACAGTGTAATCCTGCCTCTGTATAAATCATTGGTGCGGCCACACCTGAAATATTGTGTACAGTTTTGGGCACCATACTATAAAAAAGATATCTTGGAACTCAAAAGGGTTCAGAGGTGAGCCACTAAACTGGTTAAGGGGTTAGAGGCACTGGATTATGAGGAAAAACTTAAAAGGCTTGATATGTTCACACTGGAAAAGAGGCGTCTGAGAGGGGACATTATTAATATTTATAAATACATTAAGGGACAATACAAGGATTTATCAAGTTTACCAAAAAAAAAACACTACATAGGGCACGAGGACACCCCCTGAGGTTAGAAGAAAAAAAAATCCATACTCAACGGAGAAAAGGGTTCTTCACAGTAAGAGCAGTAAGGATTTGGAATTCTCTGCCAGAGAAGGTAGTAATGGTGGACTCAATCAATAAATTTAAAAATGGATTAGATAAATTCCTAGCGGAAAAAAATATCCAGGGATACAGCATTTAATATATATATATATATATATATATATATATATATATAAAAATAATAATAATACAAAAAAAAAAAAAAAGATGTAATATAGGTTGAATTAGCTGGACATTTGTTTTTTTCTCATACGTCCTAGAGGATACTCTGGTTCACTTCAGTACCATGGGGGGTATAGACGGTTCCGCATGAGCCATGGGCACTTTAAGACTTTTTCAGAGTGTGAACTGGCTCCTCCCTCTATGCCCCTCCTCCAGACCTCAGTTTAGAAAATGTGCCCAGGCAGACTGGGGGAAGAAGTAGGAACCAGCTTCCTAAAGAGTTTCATGGCTCTGCTTCTGCTGACAGGACACCATTAGCTCCTGAAGGGTACTGAACACTAGCTGCGGCTATGCGCTCACTCCCACAGCATGCCGTCAGCCCCCTAACAGAGCCACAAGTCAGAAGACTGGTGAGTAGTATTACCGGAGGTCTGCAGAGAGAGATCTCCGGTTGTCGTGACGGCTTAAGGTACCGCGCAGCGAGCGGGAATGCTGCGCGAGCATGCTATCCATTATACAGTGCACAGCGGGGGGAGGCGCCCTGGGCAGCATGAAACCTACTCTCCCTGGCAAAAGGTGGCATATGATGCTGTGGCGCAGTCCTACACTCCCGCCAGTATAAATATCGAGTTCAATAGCTGAGGAAAAACGCGCCATTGCAGGGGGCGGGGCTTCTTCCTCAGGCAGCCAGCACACTGCTCAGCGCCATTTTTTTCCAGCAAAAAGCAGGGTAAGAAACGATGATCCTCCTCTCAACTTCTGATTTTATTTAGTATCAGGGTACAAAAAGGGGGGAAGTGTATATTGTGGTACTATAACCTATTATTGGCAATATATATAGAGCAGAAAGTCTCTGTGTACAAAGTACACGACACAGGGATTTTTTCTTTAGGCGCTGAGTTGTGGACTGGCAATTCCTTTCTGTGTTCCTCTGACAGATTTTACTGTGGGTCTGTCCCCTATAAGCCCCGGAGTGTCTGTGGTGTGATTGTGCACATGTGTGACATGTCTGAGGCAGGGAGCTCTTCCCCTGTGGGAGCCATTTTAGGGACACAGAGTTGTAATGTGGTGGCGCTGCCGTCACACCAACAGTCTGACTGGGTGAAATATTTACGTGATAGTGTGAATCATATCAGTAAGAGATTGGATAAGTCTGAGTCTCATGCAGAAAACTGAAAATTATCTGTTGAAGATGTGGTTTTTAATAGTTCTGCCTTTCATCCACAGGGGACCCCTCTGGGTCACATAAACATTTGCACAAGTAGTACAAACTGATACTGACACGGACTCTGACTCCTGTGTCGACACTAGTAATTCCAGGGGAATAGATCCAAAGTTAGCGAAAAACATTCAAAATATGTTTGTTGCTATGAAGGAGGTGTTAGAAGTTACAGAGCCCCCTCCTTTACCACAGGAGAAGGCTTACTTTAGTAAAGAAGTAATGTAACTTTCCCTCCACCTCATGAGCTGAACAGTCTCTTTGAGGGAGTCTGGTTTAACCCGAAAATAAATTTCAGATTACCAAAAGAACTCAGGCAGCTTACCCTTTTCCCTGCAGAGGACAGGAAAAGGTGGGAGTCACCCCCCATTTTAGACAGTGCCCTGTCACGGTTAAAGAAAAAGGTGTTTCTCCCTGCGCCTGGGACGGCTTCACTTAAGGAGCCGGCAGACCGTAAGTTGGAGACTACGTTGTAATCTATTGATGTGGCCAATGGGACACTGCTCAGGCCTACCATTGCCTGTGCGTGGGTGAGTAGTGCTATTGAAAAGTGGTCAGAAAACTTGTCATCAGACATTGACACAATAGATAGAGACGAGATACTCCTAACGTTAGGTCATATCAAAGACGCCGCTGTGTACATGCTAGAAACCATGAAAGATATTGGTCTCTTGGGATCAAGAGCCACTACCATGGCAATCTCAGCACGGAGGGAAGGAATATGGAGGCTCTCCCGTACAAAGGTGAGGCCTTGTTTGGAGATGGGCTGGATGCTTTCGTTTCTGCGGCTACCGCGGGTAAGTCGACATTCTTGCCTGATGCTCCTACGCCGGCGAAAAAGACACATCACTCTCAGATGCAGTCCTTTCGGCCCAATAAATACAAAAAGGGTAAAGGTTCTCCTCTCTTTGCGGGAAAAGGAAGCGGAAAAGGAAAAAAGTCCACAGTGTCTCCAGGATCACAGGAGCAGAAATCAACCTCTGCTTCTGCCAAATCTTCGGCATGATGCTGGGGCTCCCTTGCGGGAGTCCACTCAGGTGGAAGCACGTCTGAAACTCTTCAGTCACTTCTGGGTTCAATCTGGCCTGGACCAGTGGGTAGTACAAATAGTGTCCCAAGGGTACAAACTGGAGTTTCAAGACATTCCCCCAGGCTGATTTTTCAAATCGACCTTACCAGCTTCTATCCCAGACAGGGAAGTGGTAGCAGCAACAATACAAAAAATTGTGTCAGGATCAAGTCATTGTCCTGTTTTCCTTGTTACAACAAGGAGAAGAGTTTTATTCAAGCCTGTTTGTAGTTCCGAAGCCGGATGGCTTGGTCAGACCGATTCTATACCTGAAAACTCTGAATCTCTACCTGCAAAGGTTCAAGTTCAAGATGGAATCTCTGAGGGCAGTGATTTCCAGTCTGGAGGAGGGGGAATTCATGGTGTCAGTGGACATAAAAGATGCCTACTTACATGTTCCCATTTATCCTCCACATCAAGATTATCTGAGATTTGCAATACAGAATTGTCATTACCAATTTCAGACGTTGCCGTTCGGACTCTCCACGGCACCGAGGGTGTTCACCAAGGTGATGGCGGAGATGATGGTCCTCCTTTGACAGCAAGGAGTCAAAATAATTCCTTACCTGGACGATCTCCTGATAAAAGCGAGGTCCAGGGAAAGGTTGGTGCAGAACATTGCACTCTCCCCGACAGTACTTCAACAACACGGTTGGATCATGAATTTTCCAAAGTCACAGTTGGAACCGACGACAAGGTTGTCCTTTCTGGGGATGATACTGGACACAGAAGTACAGAGGGTATTTCTTCCAGTAGAAAAGGCTCTAGAAATCCAGAGAATGGTCAAACAAATTCTGAAACCAACAAGAGTGTCGATTCATCAATGCATTCGGGTGTTGGGGAAGATGGTAGCGGCCTACGAGGCCATACAGTTTGGCCGATTCCATGCCAGAGTATTCCAGGGGGACCTATTGGACAAGTGGTCCGGATCCCATCTACACATGCATCAGAGGATAATCCTGTCATCCAAAGCCAGAATTTCGCTCCTGTGGTGGCTACACAGTTCTCACCTCCTAGAGGGACGCAGGTTCGGGATTCAGGACTGGGTCCTAGTAACCACGGATGCAAGTCTCCGAGGCTGGGGAGCAGTCACACAGGGGGTGACCTTCCGAGGAAGATGGTCAAGTCAAGAAACTTGTTTTCACATAAACGTTCTGGAGTTGAGAGCCATTTACAACGGCCTACTACAAGCGGTACATAATCTTCAAGATCAACCCGTACAGATCCAGTCGGACAAAGTAACAGCAGTCGCATACATAAACTGTCAGGGCAGAACGAAAAGCAGAGCGGCAATGGCAGAGGTGTCAGAGATCCTCCACTGGGCAGACATGCAAGAGCTCTGTCGGCAATTTTCATTCCGGGAGTGGACAACTGGGAAGCAGACTTCCTCAGCAGACACGATCTCCATCCAGGAGAATGGGGCCTCCACCAAGAAGTCTTCGCAGAGGTGACAGGTCTTTGGGGAGTTCCTCAAGTAGACATGATGGCATCTCGTCTCAACAAGAAGCTTCAGAAATATTGTTCCAGGTTGAGAGAACCTCAAGCAATAGCGGTGGATGCACTAGTGACCCAGTGGGTGTTTCAGTCAGCATATGTGTTCCCTCTACTTACACTCATTCCGAAAGTTCTCAAGATCATAAGAAGAATAGGGGTTCGAGCGATCCTCATTGTCCCAGACTGGGCAAGGAGGGCTTGGTATCCAGATCTTCAGGAGTTGCTCATAGAAGATCCTCGGCCTCTTCCTCTTTCCGAGGACCTGCTGCAACAGGGGCCATGCGTGCATCAAGACTTACCGTGGCTACGTTTGACAGCATGGCTGTTGAGCGCCGGATACTAGCCCGAAAGGGTATTCCCAAAGAAGTCATTCCCACTCTTATTCAGGCCAGGAAAGGAGTAATGTCTAGACATTACCACCGTATTTGGAGAAAATATGTGTCTTGGTGTGAAACCAAGAAGGCTCCAACGGAAGAGTTTCAGTTAGGACGTTTTCTCCATTTTCTCCAGGCAGGTGTGGATGCGGGCCTACGGTTGGGTTCAATCAAGGTCCAGATTTCAGCCTTTTCCGTCTTCTTTCAGAAACAATTGGCCTCCCTTCCAGAAGTTCAGACATTCGTGAAAGGGGTTTTGCACATCCAACCTCCATTTGGGCCTCCTGTGGCACCATGGGTGCTTAACGTGGTGTTGCAGTTCCTTCAATCGGATTGGTTTGAACCTCTCCAGGAGGTAGAGTTGCAGTTTCTCACTTGGAAAGTAGTCATTCTGTTGGCCTTGGCATCCGCAAGGAGGGTGTCTGAGTTAGGGGCCTTGTCTCACAAGAACCCTTACTTGATTTTCCATGAAGATAGGGCGGAGTTAAGAACTCGTCAGCAATTTCTTTAAGGGTGGTTTCTTCTTTCCATATAAACCAACCTATTGTGGTGCCAGTGGCTACTGACACCTTCGCTGCTTCAAAGTCTCTGCATGTGGTCAGGGTTTTGAGAATTTATGCCGCGAGAACAGTTCGGATATGGAAAACAGAGGCTCTGTTGTCCTGTATGCTCCCAACAAGATTGGGTGTCCTGCTTCTAAGCAGACTATTGCGCGCTGGATCAGTGGTACGATTCAGCACGTTCATTCCACGGCAGGATTGCCGATACCAAATTCGGTGACTGCCCATTCTACTAGAAAGTTGGGCTCATCCATGTGTTAGGTTTAGGCACACTCAGGGAGGATAAGGGTTAGGCTGTGGGGTGGGGGAGGTTAGGGTTAGGCTGCAGAGATAGGGCGTTTAGAGTTAGGCACCACCGGGAAAGTGTTAGGCACTAAGTGGGGAGGGTTAGGTTTAGGCACCCCTTTCGGCATCCTGACCGCCGGCTTTTCGTACTGAACCCTACTGCAGGATGGTTTGCAAAGGATGTGGAAGAGCCTGACTGGGCCATGTCTATTGCTATTTCCCTGAATAAACTTGTTTAATTGGTTTCATGCTCTAAGGAGGTTAAGTGGAAGTCCTTCTATCCCCTGGGAGCTTCTGCGTTTGTATGTAGACATCATTTGTTAGGGATCCTGGGAAGATCGTATCAGATTTAAAACATTCCCGTATGATCAGTTTCACTTAAGGGAGTTCCAGGTCAAGATCATTGCGAAGTGGGATAAAGCTCATTGTTTGTTCAGTCAGGTCATCAGTCTGTTCCCACGAGTACAAAAGTATCTTCTTTAGTGGTTAAATACTAAGAACCTCAGTTAGGGGAAGCCCTTCAATATTTGCCTTCTTCATTTCAATGAATTGCCCCTTTGTCACCTCCTCACGTTACCTGATGGGCGAACAACTGGTCCTGAAAGTTTTTCAGGTCCTATAGGACAGATTTCATAAAATAGATACAGAACTTCCAGATATTGACACAAGTGACCTAAGTACTGACCAAAAGTATCTCCTAGAGATTGTGCAGAGCCATTTCTGCTAACTCTTTACCCGAAGATCTTGCTGACAAATACCTGGTGCCATTACATCATTCCAGATTGTACATTGCCACGTCATGCCCTTCACAAAACCTGGTAACAATTACATTATGAAGGTAAATGCCAGGCTTTGGTTCTCTATTTAAAAGACTGGCAAATAAGACATGCAATGCTATACAATACTCATGATACTTACCTGATCCTGCATGACAAAAAGTCAATGAGGTCATCCAGACTAATGCTTACTTTTTGCATCCAGAAAATCTACTGGTCAGTATGCTGTTCGATGAATGGTCATATATCAAATGTTTGGCTGTGAAAAGAATTATAAATGCTAGAGCCCAGGAAGATGCACAAAATGTGAAACAGTTCCAAATTTGTACACTAAAATTTCAGAG
Source organism: Pseudophryne corroboree (assembly GCF_028390025.1). Lineage (NCBI taxonomy): Eukaryota > Metazoa > Chordata > Amphibia > Anura > Myobatrachidae > Pseudophryne > Pseudophryne corroboree. The sequence continues at coordinate 321,442,643 of NC_086444.1, read as the reverse complement.
CCATAGACTGTATTGTGGTAATTGACTGGGAAACACAGTGACTCCACCTCCGTTCCTCAGAGACATGTCTGAGAATGAACTAATGTTGTCGGTTACAGACCCAGTCGCATTTGCATCACAGGGCATATGGCAGCTTCTGTGCCACACACAGGCAGTTGTGAGGACTGTGAAGCTGGTTACCACGGCCGCAGCGTCTGTATGTGGATTTAGAGCAAGAGACGGCATGATGAGAAATTCTTTAAAATCAAGGGAGGAAATGCCAAAATTTGCAAAAAAACTTATTACAAAGATGCTACAAAATAACTTAAAATCTCTTTCTTCATGTATAGATGACACAACACAGGTACTACATTCACAAACATTATCTCTTGCTCCATGGTTGGTTGGGTGAGGGGTGGGACCCAAACTGCAGCCGTTTCCTCGCGATTGGTTCTGGATATTTTCTGAAAAGATCTTCAGAAAAATATCTAAGAGCTGCAGGCCAATATTACCAGAATTCCACAAAATTATAGTCAAATTGATGTGATTTTTCGAGTCTTTACTTGCGTAGCAACATCAATGTTTTTGTGTCCAGAAATGCTTTCCGCACTACATGACACAAGATATACAGTGTAGCAGGACCTGCGGGTCCTGCAATAGGTGTATTGCGGGATTGTTTAACTGGACCAAATTTCAAAACTTTGAGGCACTTATGGGAGCTGAACATATTGACCTAGGATGGCGAACCTTCGACAATGAATGACTACCATGGGGTAGAGCATTTTCCATACCCAAGCATTTTAGATTTCTATTTCTAATATTGCCCATTTTCAGTACACCCTACAAAATATTCTGCTATGACAACATAATGAAATTTCCATCTTATGTATATGCCTCTGCCCATGGTAACGCTTCCAAAAGAAAATGGAATGAGAAAATAATCTGGTTATTTTAGTTGGGCCAGTCTGGCCATGCAGACTCTCTCAGCTTGGCAGAAGAATCATCTTTCCAGTTTCCAACAACACTGGTTTGAGTTATATGTCTCTCTGATAAGGTCATTCAGGTAAGGACAGAAATACTGCCATGCAGTTGGTACCATGTATAATGGGATGCGGTCAAAATATTGGCTATCGTGATCACGCCAGTCGGAATGCCTACACCAGAATTCCAACAGCCAGCCGTCAGAATGTAGACAACGGAATCCCAACAGCTGCCATCCCAACCGTAAGTATAGTGGGTGAGTTTGGGGTGTGGGATAGGTTTAGGTACCACTCGGGGGTGGGGTTAAGGTTAGCTTCATAGACAAAGGGCTTAATTCATGTTTGTACGCAAATGCATATGCAGCTGCGTTTCTCTAGGTTACAGAGCTGCTAGTCATCACAAGAGAAACGGCCACCCAGGAAAGGAGACGTCCACCAGAGCTATCGCAAAGTCCTCCGCAGTTATATAGTCATATGCAGCACCAAATAAATAATGAGGAACATTGACTCCTAGGGTTGACCTATGGCTACGTAGACTGACCTCGGCAGTAGCAATGCTGGCACCATATTTCGCTACATACATGAATCCAGCTGAAGGGATACTCCTTAAAAACACCACAACACGCCTGTATTTTTGCCACCACTCCCATATTAACTCCCCCAAATGGTCCCTTCCTATCAATCACTCTGCATATAAAAATGTTAGTGCAAGCACGATCGCAAAGGTACCTTGGTGTGTGCAAAATGCAATCACGAGACATGCACACACTGCTGATAATCGCTCTGCTTATAACACCGGTTTTGCACACAAGGGCCCAAAGAGTGATCTCTCTGTTCTGTGATCAAAACATTGAGGAGTTATGTCAACAGGGGAAAGCGTATCTGCAAGGGTGTCGGTCTTTGATCGTCTTAGGGCAGGTGCACACTTAAATGATGGGCAATCTCGCCAATGGTCATGACAAATGCCCTTCATCCCGGACCATCCAAGATTGCCCGTACACCCTGTGTGATCTAATGAACAGCGGAATGATATCTCATTCCATCCTTCATTAAACTGCACAACCTCGCACAAGATATCTTCTGATTGGCCATGCAGCACACTCATCAAAAAGACATTGCGTGCGACCCGCGGGAGACATTGCGTGGCAACACCGCCAGCTTCCAAGCAGTCTATTGCCAATCTATCCCCGATAAATCAGGCTTTTTCGAGAGCTAGGCAGCCAATTCCTGATAATCTCCAGCACATTCTACAAGATTGGTACTGTAAGTACCTCCTGGTGGTGAGGCATGGCACTTCAACTAACCAGCTTTGTAGGACAGTACCTGTATTTTACAGGTTTCATGCGTTCGCATCCAGGGACGCTAATTTTGCAATATTGGTGTTTTGCACCACTGCATGAAGCATACCACTCTTTAAATACAGCTTTGGGATGCCTCAATATATTTCCAGTATCCCCTTTTTAGGACTTAGAAAACAGGATTTTTACTTTATAATCTTTTAATTTCCTTTGAATCCATTAGGGACACTATTTGCTCATCTTGTTTTTTCACGCCTCATCTAAACTCTCCTGTGGAGCTTTATTAAATACAAAACATATGGATGGGGTCATAAAAATGCCTTTCATATTTAAAGTGCCTGTGCTCTTTTGTACCCACTGTACTCCAACGTATTTCTATTGTCCCCCAATAGACTCAAAGTTAAGGATATAATAGAAGTTAAAAATCCTATTTTATTCTACCTCTTAAATAACCCTAAAGATAACTGTATTCCTTTGTCTAAACCTTCTAAAAATATTAACCCTATGACCTTCTTTATTCCAAGCCCTCACCCAAAAAATGTTTTTCCAAGCTTTGGCTGTGAGCAAGTTAGATTCTGTAAACAAATTTTAGTAATACCTTTATTAAAGCCATGAAAATTCCTGCTACTGGAAATTATACTTTACATTTGTAGTAGAATTAATATTATTCAAATATTATAATTTTGATTACTCCATTTGAGTTTCTAAGCAATTGGATTATTATTTGGTATATTAATATGCAAATGGGGGGGGGGGGGGTGTAGAGATGTGCCCTGTAGGCACATCAGCGCTGCTGACCCTGGACAGCGCTGGGGCAGCTTTCTGCCCCCAGCGCCTGTCAGTGCGTGGCGGCGGCGGGTGTCCGGTGCAGGGATTACCCTTTTCCCTGCACCGGACCAGAGGCTGCGGAGGGATTTGAATGTTGGCGCCCTCCGGGAGCCAATCGCGGCTCCCGGAGCGGCGGCCAGTCAGAGAGGGACGCGGAGAGCCAATCAGCGCTCGCCGCGTCATAGGCCCCACCCCCGGCGTCTGACGTCAGACGCCGGGCGGGAGCCGTAGAGGTGCAGAAGCGCGCCGAAGAGCGGGAGAGAAGCGGCCGGGACTCGGAGGGAGAAGACCGCGCGGGTGAGCGGAGGAGACGCCGCGAGGAGAAGAAGAAGACGGCCGTGGAAAGAGGAGCTCCGGTGGCCGCTGAAGAGGCCAGAAGACGTCGGCCTGCAGGAAGGAGATGTCCAGCGGCGGCTGGACGCAGAAGAGCGGAGGCGGCGCCGCTGGCCAGGACGGGTCAGCGGCAGAAGAGGACGTTGGAGATCCCTGGAGCAGGTGAGGCCTCGGTGAGGCAACTTTCACCCCCTCCCCTTTTCCTCCCGCGACCACCAGGGACGGGCATTAGGCCCGGGGGCACAATTCGGGCACTAGGCCTGTTGCGCAGATAGGAGGTTGGGGGGGGGGGTCATCTCCATAGTCGGTGGTTTGGGCGTTAGGCCCAAGCCACCTCAACGGCGCCGTAGGCGGGCATTAGGCCCGAGGGGTGAAACAGGCACTAGGCCTGGGGGCCAAATAGGGGGCATTAGGCCCTAGTGTATTTTGGCCGATTAGGGATATGATAAGGTGACCTTGGGCACAAGGCCCAGGTCACCCAACGGGCAACAAGTTAGGCGGGCGCTAGGCCCGTGGGCGAAATCAGGCCTCCGGCCTGTGTGCAGCTAAGGGGCGCTAGGCCCAGTGAATAAGACCCCCGAGGTGAATAAAGGTGGCACTGGGCGCTAGGCCCAGGCCACCCTGAGGTATTTAGGTAGGCAGGCCTGGGGCCCACATAAGGGAAGGTACAGGAGGTGGGTAGGCCGTGCGGCGCCCACCCCCTTTCCAGCGGGAGGGATTTAAAGGGACAGCACCGTGTGATCTTGTTTCCGATATTGTGATGTATGTTGTTACCGTGCAGGGCAAAGTGTATGCGTTGTTTAAGTTGTGCATAGTTGTGTCGCACCACCCACACAAGCTAGTTTGAGGGCTCTGTTTATGTAGCTAGTGTAGCGGACGCACACTAGGGTAGTTCTTGGCCCTGCACGGCTGTTTCTCTTTACCTCCTTACAGGGACCTGTAAGTGGAGAAGATCGGAGTGCAAGACTTGTGACGGTGAGTAGCATCCGTGTACGTTTGTCCCTTGTCTGTCCCCGAGCGCCGGAGTCGGGATTGCTCACGGACGTGAGAATCCTTTTCATCACACTACGTGCGAGAGCGCGAGTGTGTGAAAGCTGGGTGGCTGAGGCTTTGTGCCAGTGATGACCTTTCACCCAACCGGTGAAGGTCGCGGTCACCCCTGGGGTATCCCCTTTTCCAGTGGAAGAAGGGTCGATACCCCCTTTAAGGTAAACTATTCTCTCCTCAGCCCGGTCGTCGGTCAGCTCCGAGAGGGAATCGCCGTGTCCGGATCCGATTGAAGATTGCCAGGTCCGTTGAAGGTTCCGGTACCTGAAGGTGAGAGAGAGCGGCACCTGGTGAGTACCGACTTTACACCTGCACGGCAGCAGGCACCACCACACCGCAGCCGCACCTCTCACATTTTGGCGTAGTCGGCAGGATCAGAGAGACTGGATCACGGACACGATGTGGAACGCCACCAAGAAGACCTCCCTGCGGATGGCTCCGGAACAGACTCACCCACGGACGCTTGCGGACCAGAGCGACTGGGTGACAGTGTCTGGGGCAGACCTCCTGAAGATGGTGCAGCGGTCGGTCCAGCGTGGAAAGGAAGAGCGCCGGGAGAAGGGGCGCAAGAAGGCCGCTGTGACGCCCTGCAAGAAATGTCAGCAAACAGGGCACTTTGCCGGCGAGTGTACTTGGCGAGAGACGTCCCCAAAGAAGGTGGTCCAGGAAGCGGACCGAAGACGTCGGAAGGGCCAAGGGAAGGAGTCCTGGTGTTTGCTCTGCGGAAACTATGGGCATGAGCATAACAGTTGTCCCTGGGACGAAGAGTTGAGCCAAGACGAGGTTGATTCCTGGTGTGAAAGCTGTGGAGATCCCCGACATCGGCTCCTGGAATGTCCATGGACTGAAGACAGGACGGACTACGAGGCCATGGTGAAGCAGATGATGGAGTCTCGTCAGCAGCTTTGGGACCGGGTGGCTGCAGAGCCTGTGTGTGCGCTCTGCGAGGCGAGAGGACATGCGCTTCCCGATTGTCCGTGGAATGAAGACCGGATGATTGCGGATGGTCGTGCCCAGAGATGGGAGGAGGAAACCAGGGAAATAGAGCGGAAGACCCTGCTTGAAGTTAGTTCGCAGGTGCCCATTTCCTCTGAGCCGGAACCAACGGGTGGAGATTCCTCAGCGAAGGAGGTGGACCAGGAACCCGTCTTGAAGAAGGTGGCAATGGCCCTCCCTTGTTGGAAGTGTCGGCGACCAGGATATGCGGCCAGTAAGTGCCCCTGGGAAGATGCCGCGGACCTACTCTGTCCCAAGAAAGTGACCCCAGTAAGGCAGAATCCTTTCCCGCATCAGACGGAGGTGGACGACTGGGAGGTGAAGAGACCACGCTGCGAAGAAAAGCGTGAAGACCCAGTGACGGAGACGTCCGGAATCTCCCCACGATGGAACCGTCCACGACCAGGACGTGCGGAACAGGAGTGTCCTGGGTACCAAGAGATGCCAGCGGAAACGAAGGAGTACGCTGAGGAAGTAAAGAATCCAGCGGAAGCGAAGGAGTACGCTGAGGAAGCAGAGGTGCCAGCGGAAGCGAAGAAGTACACTGAGGAGGAAAATAATACCCCAGTCCAGATATCGGAGGAGGACTCGGACTACGGTGAGCTGTCCGCCGACGAATCCCTCCAAGAACAGATGGAGGACGACTCTGGCATCGGAAGCGCCAACGAGAGTGACTGGCAGGATCGGGTGGAGTCGTGCTCCCAGTTGAATGCCCTCCGTGAAAAGGAGGAGATAGTCCTGGAGCAAGAATACCTGCCGGAAGTGCTGAAATGGACGGACGTACGGGGAGAGGATCGTGATGCCGTGGGAGGACCCGTTCCAGAGGAAGACATAGGACCTTTGGAGATGCCCCACGAAGAAATTCGACATATGATGGCTGTTGCCCGGGAGGAAATGGATGCCCCGGAGGATTCCGCTGTTGGGTGGTGGTCGGTACCACGCCCTGAAGACAGGGACGATGTCCCAGACGATCTGGAAGGCCAAGAGTGGGGGACTGCTGTCCCCGTGGAGGAAGATTCCCCTTGGTGGCGCACGTTGAGCGACCGTGGGGAGATGCCACTTCCCCAGAGGATCCACCGATGGAGGTCAGGAGGAACGAAGAAGAGGAACCCGGAGCTGGAGGTGGAAGGGTGTGGGGTCACAGCCTGTCCGGGCTGGACCCTTGAACACAACCTCGCCGGAGGGACCTCGGAATTCCCTGACCCGCGGACAATGGACGTCGTGGAGACCTTTGTAGGGACTACAAAGGAAAAAGGGGGGGGAAATGTAGAGATGTGCCCTGTAGAGATGTCCCGGACTGTGGACAGCGCTGGGGCAGCTTGTCTGCCCCCAGCGCCTGTCAGTGCGTGGCGGCGGCGGGTGTCCGGTGCAGGGATTACCCTTTTCCCTGCACCGGACCAGAGGCTGCGGAGGGCTTTGAATGTTGGCGCCCTCCGGGAGCCAATCGCGGCTCCCGGAGCGGCGGCCAGTCAGAGAGGGACGCGGCGAGCCAATCGGCGCTCGCCGCGTCATAGGCCCCGCCCCAGGCGTCTGACGTCAGACGCCGGGCGGGAGCCGAAGAGGTGCAGAAGCGCGCCGAAGAGCGGGAGAGAAGCGGCCGGGACTCGGAGGGAGAAGACCGCGCGGGTGAGCGGAGGAGACGCCGCGAGGAGAAGAAGAAGACGGCCGTGGAAAGAGGAGCTCCGGTGGCCGCTGAAGAGGCCAGAAGACGTCGGCCTGCAGGAAGGAGATGTCCAGCGGCGGCTGGACGCAGAAGAGCAGAGGCGGCGCCGCTGGCCAGGACGGGTCAGTGGCAGAAGAGGACGTTGGAGATCCCTGGAGCAGGTGAGGCCTCGGTGAGGCAACTTTCACCCCCTCCCCTTTTCCTCCCTCGACCACCAGGGACGGGCATTAGGCCCGGGGGCACAATTCGGGCACTAGGCCTGTTGCGCAGATAGGAGGTTGGGGGGGGTCATCTCCATAGTCGGTGGTTTGGGCGTTAGGCCCAAGCCACCTCAACGGCGCCGTAGGTGGGCATTAGGCCGGAGGGGTGAAACAGGCACTAGGCCTGGGGGCCAAATAGGGGGCATTAGGCCCTAGTGTATTTTGGCCGATTAGGGATATGATAAGGTGACCTTGGGCACAAGGCCCAGGTCACCCAACGGGCAACAAGTTAGGCGGGCGCTAGGCCCGTGGGCGAAATCAGGCCTCTGGCCTGTGTGCAGCTAGGGGGCGCTAGGCCCAGTGAATAAGACCCCCGAGGTGAATAAAGGTGGCACTGGGCGCTAGGCCCAGGCCACCCTGAGGTATTTAGGTAGGCAGGCCTGGGGCCCACATAAGGGAAGGTACAGGAGGTGGGTAGGCCGTGCGGCGCCCACCCCCTTTCCAGCGGGAGGGATTTAAAGGGACAGCACCGTGTGATCTTGTTTCCGATATTGTGATGTATGTTGTTACCGTGCAGGGCAAAGTGTATGCGTTGTTTAAGTTGTGCATAGTTGTGTCGCACCACCCACACAAGCTAGTTTGAGGGCTCTGTTTATGTAGCTAGTGTAGCGGACGCACACTAGGGTAGTTCTTGGCCCTGCACGGCTGTTTCTCTTTGCCTCCTTACAGGGACTTGTAAGTGGAGAAGATCGGAGTGCAAGACTTGTGACGGTGAGTAGCATCCGTGTACGTTTGTCCCTTGTCTGTCCCCGAGCGCCGGAGTCGGGATTGCTCACGGACGTGAGAATCCTTTTCATCACAGTACGTGCGAGAGCGCGAGTGTGTGAAAGCTGGGTGGCTGAGGCTTTGTGCCAGTGATGACCTTTCACCCAACCGGTGAAGGTCGCGGTCACCCCTGGGGTATCCCCTTTTCCAGTGGAAGAAGGGTCGATACCCCCTTTAAAGGTAAACTATTCTCTCCTCAGCTCGGTCGTCGGTCAGCTCCGAGAGGGAATCGCCGTGTCCGGATCCGATTGAAGATTGCCAGGTCCGTTGAAGGTTTCGGTACCTGAAGGTGAGAGAGAGCGGCGCCTGGTGAGTACCGACTTTACACCTGCACGGCAGCAGGCACTACCACACCGCAGCCGCACCTCTCACAGTGGGCACTTTTGATGAATGAATTAATTCCATTAAATGTGTCAAGAACATTCATTAAAGTGGATCAGTTTTACTAGACACTCCTTCCATTTCAGTTATCTGATATTCAGAAGACAATCTGTCTACACTATTAGTGTGCACTTAATTACAGTCCATTTTTCTTGGTAATTATATTTTAAAGCCACAGGTTCAACCAAGCATTTTAACCTACATTCTACAATTTACCTGCCATCCTTCTTTTGGTTGCTATCCCAAATGCATCTTTTCTTGACCAGGTCACCATTGGATACTGAACTGTCAGTTTTAAACTTGTAGGTGGTATCTGCCTGACATGATTGCCATACTCCTTAACTTATCAGGAACCCATCATATCACATCACAGAACTGAGCTATCCAAATGCCCCCACCTCCAGAAAGTGCTTCTGTGTCTGGTACATAGCATGACTCAACTTTCCCCTCCATAAAATATACAGATGGAGAGGTTCTACTTCACCAGCAATGAACCTGCAGTGCCTAGTGATATGGTAGAAACACTAGGAAAATTTCCAAGGTGTAGATTATGAAAAATGCAGCAGAATTCTGCCACAAAATCAACCATCATAGATATGGACAAATATAAAGTAAAATTGAAATATCCCTGATTATTATTATTAAACCATTCATAGTTTTATATAAAATTTTATTGGTGAAGTTTAATTTAGTATCCTCAAGCCCCTCGAACAGCTCAGGGCCGATGGTTGGGGCAATTTCCCTTTGCCCAGCACCATGCCAGATTACCACTGTACACTAGCCCAGTTTAATAAACAACAGAACTTAATTAAAACTGGACGGGTTTGCGGCATGGCCTAGCAGGCATAGGAGTGAGAGGTGTGCCATATGAGCTCCTGCACGACATGGGATATAAAGTAACTTTATCACCACCCAGGGACGGCAAATGCCCCATTTCCATCCTACCCAGTTACCCTGCATTGGTGGGTGAGGGCTGAGGAGTTGTTGGTAACGTTCATGCAAGTGCTGCCTACTAGTCCTTATCAAGCCGGGGACTAAATTTGTGTTAGAGGCTGCTGCGGACTTCCGGAAGAGCAGGGCTGGGAATCCTGTCATCTGCCCTGCACTCTACAGCCTCCCCCCTGCAGCAAAACCTTACTGTGCTCTGTCTGCTGACCTCTGCTCCGCCGGGAACACTAAAAGACATGACCGCATATTACTGGAGCCGGACTGTGGGGCAGATGTATTAACCTGGAAAAGGCATAAGGAAGTAATAAACCAGTGATATGTGCAAGTTGATAATGCACCAGCCAATCAGCTCCTAACTGTTCATTTACATATCGGAGCTGATTGGCTGGTGCGTTTATCACCTCGGATTTATCACTGGTTTATCACTTCCTTATGCCTTCTCCAGGTTAATACATCTGCCCCATTATCTCTCCAGGGTCTCAGCTCCCGGTGGCCATCTTGGATGTGACTTCCTCCCAATTTCAGCAGCTGCTCTCCGTTTGGCCTGTGCCAAAGATTCTATTCAAGCTCATATTACTACCATTCAAAATGACCTTACTCAAGAGGTGGACAGAGTGGTTGCATTAGACAATCACAAAAAAGAGACCTGTCAGGAACCACAGTTCACGCACTGCTCGCACATGCCACTTATCGGCATGCTGGTGTATTCTGTGCAGCAGATCAGCCATTGGTGCTTTCTGTGGTTACTAGCATGATTTCCACTGACTCTGGCAGAGTCACATGATCCAGAGTCACATGATCTAGGTATCCAGGTAATTACTTCCTGGTTCTGTGCATGCTGCTGCTGCTGCCAGCAGCAACCAATCAATCAGCATCCTTCTGGGGGGATATAAGCAGGCCTCCCAGAGTCCTCATTGCCTTGAACAACTTGTCAATTTTCCTGCAAGTTCTCCAGCGTCGCTCTCAAGGCTCCAGGCTTGCTCCAGAGATCCGTTTACCTGTGTCCTGCTGTACCTGCCTTTCCTGGTTACTTACCTGCCGCCAGAGACTTCCACTATCTCCATCTCAGTGTGTTACCAGTCTGCGGTGCTCAGTCAAGGATTCCCCTCACAGGCTCCGGGTATCCTCAGCTACCCAAGCACTCCAGAGTTCACCATCTCCGATATACTTACCTTTTCATGTCACCATCGGACTCACCATCGATGGTTAAGCACTTCAGGATAATCCGGTATTAAGCATCCCTGTATACCAGAGTGTCTCACAGCCTCCACTGAGGAACCTGAGCAGAGGGCCGCGACCTGCCCGTCAGGCGCAGCGAAGACCATATCCCCTGGTGGGGGTCACTGGCGAAAAACCCTGGTGAGGTAGACTCTGTGCCTCTGCTTCAGGTCTTGCCAATTCTCTGTGCTCACTGTGTAAACTTCCAGAGTGCTCCAGCATATGACTAGTCCATATCTCAGCCACCTAACTTCTGCCTCCCTGCGCCCTCCACTGGCTCACCCAGGTCATTACCGGGAACACAATCAGACCAGCCCGTAACAGTTTGTTCAAGGCCGATGGACTCGGCACATGACCACAGTGTGGGCCCAGCGGCTCTTCAGGATGTTATTTCACAAATAGAGACACAGGAAGCCACACAGCAGCAAGTCACTACCTACCTACAGGAAGTGTCCACTTGCTTGGATGCCCTCCAGCAGTCATTCAGGTCACCTGCCCCTGTAGTGTCCACTTCTCCAGTTGCTCATTCTACTGTGTTTGTCTCTCGCTTACAGCTTCCTGCTCCTAATAAATATGATGGCAACCCAAAGCTCTGTAGAGGATTTCTCAATCAGTGTGACATCCAATTTGAACTACAACCACAGAATTTCCCTTTTGCTAGGACCAAGATAGCTTACATTGTCTCCCTGCTAACTGGTTCAGCTTTAAGTTGGGTATCACCGCTGTGGGAAAAGTCTGACCCTTTACTCACTCATTACGTCCAATTTGTTTCCGCATTCAGACGCATATTCGGCGAGCCAGGTCGAGCAGCGTCCGCCTCTACATAGATACTCCATATTAAACAAGGCTCCCGTCCCATGGGACAGTTTGTGGCCCAGTTCCAGACCTTGGCTTCCGAATTAAAGTGGAACAATGAAGCACTAACTGCTGCTTTCTGGCTAGGCGTTTCAGAGCGCATTAAGGATGAGTTGGCTACCCGTGATCTTCCAGTTCAGTTAGAAGATTTAATCTCCCTGTGTGTTATAATAGACCTAAGTCTCAGAGAGAGAGGTCTAGAGCGGCAGGGAAAAGTTTTCTCCAGAGTTTCTTCCCCGCCTCTGCATTGTCCAGTGACTGCTAGCACAGAAGAACCTAAGCAAGCAGGTAGATCTAGGCTATCACTGGAAGAACGATCCAGGAGGCAAAAAGAGAAATTGTGTTTGTATTGTGCCGCTCCCGGTCACTTTTTTGGGTCCTGTCCTGAGCGTCCGGGAAAACACCAAGCCCTAACCTGCAATGGGGGAGTCAGGTTAGGCCGTTTAATAAAGTCTCCTCCTTCTCCTGACTTGGTACTCCCAGTTACCCTTGTGACTCCAGCAGGTTCCGATCACGTCTCTGCCCTGGCGGACTCTGGGGCAGCAGGAAACTTCATGACCTCAGACCTTGTCAAAAAATTTAATATTTCAGTCTCTTCATTGTCTCAGCACCTCTACCTGACTGCAGTCGATGGTAGTAAAATTCTTGGCAGTGATGTCACACATCAGACAGCTTCTGTTACCATCCAAGTGGGGGTTCTTCATCAGGAATGCCTTGAGTTTCTCATCATTCCTAAATCTTCTTACGACATTGTGCTAGGTTTGCTGTGGTTACGACTCCACAATCCTTGCATCAATTGGGCCTCACTTCAGGTTGAGGAATGGAGTGATTATTGCCAGAAGCATTGCGTAAGTGAAGTAACTCCTATACGGTCCACTGAGATTAAGCCCTTGCCCGGCCTACCCACAGCATATGAAGAATTTTGTGATGTATTCAGTGAACAGGCAGCTGATGTGTTACCTCCTCATCGTAAATGGGATTGCCCTATTGGCGCACATATCCACTCTCGGTACCCGAGACTAAAGCAATGTCTGATTACATTCAGGAAAATCTGCAAAAAGGTTTTATCCGCCCTTCCTCCTCTCCCGCCGGAGCGGGTTTCTTCCTTGTAAAAAAGAAAGATGGAGGCCTGCGTCCCTGCATTGATTATAGAGGCTTAAATAAGATTTTACTTACCGATAAATCTATTTCTCGTAGTCCGTAGTGGATGCTGGGACTCCGTAAGGACCATGGGGATAGCGGCTCCGCAGGAGACAGGGCACAAAATAAAAGCTTGAGATATCAGGTGGTGTGCACTGGCTCCTCCCCCTATGACCCTCCTCCAAGCCAGTTAGGATACTGTGCCCGGACGAGCGTACATAATAAGGAAGGATATTGAATCCCGGGTAAGACTCATACCAGCCACACCAATCACACCGTACAACTCGTGATCTGAACCCAGTTAACAGTATGATAAATTTAAAGGAGCCTCTGAAAGGATGGCTCAACAATAATAACCCGAATTTTTTGTAACAATAACTATATACAAGTATTGCAGACAATCCGCACTAGGGATGGGCGCCCAGCATCCACTACGGACTACGAGAAATAGATTTATCGGTAAGTAAAATCTTATTTTCTCTAACGTCCTAAGTGGATGCTGGGACTCCGTAAGGACCATGGGGATTATACCAAAGCTCCCAAACGGGCGGGAGAGTGCGGATGACTCTGCAGCACCGAATGAGAGAACTCCAGGTCCTCCTCAGCCAGGGTATCAATTTTGTAGAATTTAGCAAACGTGTTTGCCCCTGACCAAGTAGCTGCTCGGCAAAGTTGTAAAGCCGAGACCCCTCGGGCAGCCGCCCAAGATGAGCCCACTTTCCTTGTGGAATGGGCTTTTACTGATTTTGGCTGTGGCAATCCTGCCACGGAATGTGCAAGCTGAATTGTACTACAAATCCAACGAGCAATCGTCTGCTTTGAAGCAGGAGCACCCAGCTTGTTGGGTGCATACAGGATAAACAGCGAGTCAGTTTTCCTGACTCCAGCCGTCCTGGAAACATATATTTTCAAGGCCCTGACAACGTCCAGCAACTTAGAGTCCTCTAAGTCCCTAGTAGCCGCAGGTACCACAATAGGTTGGTTCATGTGAAATGCAGAAACCACCTTAGGTAGAAATTGAGGACGAGTCCTCAATTCCGCCCTGTCAGAATGAAAATTTAGGTAAGGGCTTTTACATGATAAAGCCGCCAATTCTGACACACGCCTAGCTGAAGCCAAGGCCAACAGCATCGACACCTTCCACGTGAGATATTTTAAATCTACCGTAGACAATGGTTCAAACCAGTGTGATTTTAGAAATCTCAACACAACATTGAGATCCCAAGGTGCCACTGGAGGCACAAAAGGAGGCTGTATGTGCAGCACCCCTTTCACAAATGTCTGAACTTCAGGTACTGAAGCCAGTTCTTTCTGGAAGAATATCGACAGGGCCGAAATTTGAACCTTAATGGACCCTAATTTTAGGCCCATAGACAGTCCTGTTTGCAGGAAATGCAAGAAACGACCCAGTTGAAATTCCTGTGTAGGGGCCTTCTTGGCCTCACACCACGCAACATATTTACGCCAAATGCGGTGATAATGTTTTGCGGTTACTTCCTTTCTGGCTTTTACCAGAGTAGGGATGACTTCTTCTGGAATGCCCTTGTCCTTCAGGATCCGGCGTTCAACCGCCATGCCGTCAAACGCAGCCGCGGTAAGTCTTGGAACAGACAAGGCCCCTGCAGTAGCAGGTCCTGTCTTAGAGGTAGAGGCCACGGTTCGTCCGTGAGCATCTCTTGAAGTTCCGGGTACCAAGACCTTCTTGGCCAATCCGGAACCACGAGTATAGTTCTTACTCCTCTCCTTCTTATGATTCTCAATACTTTCGGTATGAGGGGCAGAGGAGGGAATACATACACTGACTGGTACACCCACGGCGTTACCAGAGCGTCCACTGCTATTGCCTGAGGGTCCCTTGACCTGGCGCAATATCTGTCCAGTTTTTTGTTTAGACGTGACGCCATCATGTCCACCTTTGGTCTTTCCCAACGGTTTACAATTTGGTGGAAGACTTCTGGGTGAAGTCCCCACTCTCCCGGGTGAAGGTCGTGTCTGCTGAGGAAGTCTGCTTCCCAGTTGTCCACTCCCGGAATGAACACTGCTGACAGTGCTATCACATGATTTTCCGCCCGGCGAAGAATCCTTGCAGTTTCTGCCATTGCCCTCCTGCTTCTCGTGCCGCCCTGTCTGTTTATGTGGGCGACTGACGTGATGTTGTCCGACTGGATCAACACCGCCTGACCCTGAAGCAGAGGTTTTGCTTGAATTAAGGCATTGTAAATGGCCCTTAGTTCTAGAATGTTTATATGAAGAGATGTTTCCATGCTTGACCACAAGCCCTGGAAATTCCTTCCCTGTGTGACTGCTCCCCAGCCTCTCAGGCTGGCATCCGTGGTTACCAGGATTCAATCCTGAATGCCAAATCTGCGGCCCTCTAGTAGATGAGCCCTCTGAAGCCACCACAGGAGAGACACCCTTGTCCTTGGCGACAGGGTTATCCGTTGATGCATCTGAAGATGCGATCCGGACCATTTTCCCAGTAGATCCCACTGAAAAGTTCTTGCATGGAATCTTCCGAATGGAATCGCTTCGTAAGAAGCCACCATTTTTCCCAGGACCCTTGTGCACTGATGCACTGAGACCTGTCCTGGTTTTAGGAGGTTCCTGACTAGCTCGGATAACTCCCTGGCCTTCTCCTCCGGGAGAAACACCTTCTTCTGGACTGTGTCCAGAATCATTCCTAAGAACAGTAGACGTGTCGTTGGAGTCAGCTGCGATTTTGGAATATTTAGAATCCATCCGTGCAGACTTAGCACTACCTGAGATAGTGCCACTCCGACTTCTAACTGTTCCTTGGTTCTTGCCCTTATCAGGAGATCGTCCAAGTAAGGGATAATTAAGATGCCTTTTCTTCGTAGAAGAATCATCATTTCGGCCATTACCTTGGTAAAGACCCGAGGCGCCGTGGACAATCCAAACGGCAGCGTCTGAAACTGATAATGACAGTTTTGTACTACAAACCTGAGGTACCCTTGGTGAGAAGGATATATTGGGACGTGGAGATAAGCATCCTTGATGTCCAGCGACACCATATAGTCCCCCTCTTCCAGGTTCGCTATCACCGCTCTGAGTGACTCCATCTTGAATTTGAACCTTTTTATGTAAGTGTTCAAAGATTTTAGATTTAATATTGGTCTCACCGAGCCGTCCGGCTTCGGTACCACAAACAGTGTGGAATAATACCCCTTCCCCTGTTGTAAGAGGGGTACCTTGATTATCACCTGCTGGGAGTACAGCTTGTGAATGGCTTCCAGAACTGCCTCCCTGTCGGAGGGAGACTTTGGTAAAGCAGACTTCAGGAACCGATGAGGAGGAAACGCCTCGAATTCCAGTTTGTACCCCTGTGATACTACCTGTAGAATCCAGGGATCCACTTGCGAGTGAGCCCACTGCGCGTTGAAATACTTGAGACGGGCCCCCACCGTGTCTGAGTCTGCTTGTAAAGCCCCAGCGTCATGCTGAAGACTTGGCAGAAGCAGGGGAGGGCTTCTGCTCCTGGGAAGCGGCTGCATGGTGCTGCCTTTTTCCTCTTCCTCTGCCCTTGGGCAGAAAAGAGTGACCTTTTGCTCGCTTGTACTTATGGGAACGAAAGGACTGAGTTTGAAAAGACTGTGTCTTTTTCTGTTGATGTGAAGTAACCTGGGGTAAAAAGGTGGATTTTCCAGCCGTTGCCGTGGCCACCAGGTCTGTTAGACCAGCCCCAAATAACTCCTCCCCCTTATACGGCAATACTTCCATGTGCCGTTTGGAATCTGCGTCCCCTGACCACTGTCTGGTCCATAATGCTCTTCTGGCAGAGATGGACATTGCGCTTACTCTTGATGCCAGGGTACAAATATCCCTCTGCGCATCACGCATATATAGCAATGCATCCTTTAAATGTTCTATAGTTAACAGAATATTGTCCCTATCCAGGGTATCAATATTCTCAGTCAGGGAATCCGCCCATGCGACTCCAGCACTGCACATCCAGGCTGATGCGATTGCTGGTCGCAGTATAACACCAGTATGTGTGTATATACTTTTCAGGATATTTTCCAGCCTCCTATCAGCTGGTTCTTTGAGGGTGGCCGTATCAGGGGACGGTAACGCTACTTGTTTAGATAAACGTGTGAGCGCCTTATCTACCCTAGGGGGTGTTTCCCACCGTGCCCTAACCTCTGGCGGGAAAGGGTATAGTGCTAATAACTTATTAGAAATTAGCTGTTTTTTATCGGGGGAAACCCACGCTTTATCACACACCTCATTTATTTCCTCAGACTCAGGAAAAACTATTGGCAGTTTTTTCACACCCCACATAATACCCGCCTTTGAGGTATTTGTAGTGTCAGAAAGGTTCAATGCCTCTTTCATTGCCGTGATCATGTAACGTGTGGCCCTACTGGACATTACGTTTGTCTCGTCACCGTCGACACTAGATTCAGTATCTGTATCTGGATCCGTGTCGACCCACTGAGGTAGCGGCCGTTTTAGGGCCCCTGAGGGTGTCTGAGACGCCTGAACAGGCACTAATTGATTTGCCGGCTTTCTCATGTCGTCAACAGTTTTTTGTAAATTGCTGACATTATCACTTAATTGCTTAAACACAATCATCCAGTCAGGTGTCGACTCCCTAGGGGGTGACATCACTAACACAGGCAACTGCTCCGCCTCCACCTCATTTTCCTCCTCATACATGTCGACACACGCGTACCGACACACAGCACACACACCGGGAATGCTCTGATAGAGGACAGGACCCTACTTAGCCCTTTGGAGAGACAGAGGGAGAGTCTGCCAGCACACACCCAGCGCTATATATATACAGGGATAACCTTATATAAGTGTTAATCCCTTATAGCTGCTGTTAATTTAGTTATTTGCTGGCAAAATGCCCCCCCTTCTCTTTTTTACCCTGAATCAGATGCAGTACTGCAGGGGAGAATCAGGGAGCCGTCCTTCCAGCGGAGCTGTGAGGGAATAATGGCGCCAGTGTGCTGAGGAGATAGGCCCCGCCCCTTCACGACGTCCTTAACTCCCGCTTTTTTGTGTAAAATGGCAGGGGAAAAAATACATCCATATAGCCCTGGAGCTATATGTGATGTATTCCTTTTGCCAGCTAAGGTATATGTGTGTTATATTGCGTCTCAGGGCGCTCCCCCCCAGCGCCCTGCACCCTCAGTGACCGGAGTGTGAAGTGTGCTGAGAGCAATGGCGCACAGCTGCGGTGCTGTGCGCTACCTTAGTCTTGAAGACAGGATGTCTTCTGCCGCCGCTTTCACCGGACCTTCGTCTCTTCTGGCTCTGTAAGGGGGACGGCGGCGCGGCTCCGGTGACCCATCCAGGCTGAACCTGTGATCGTCCCTCTGGAGCTAACGTCCAGTAGCCTAAGAAGCCCAATCCACTCTGCACTCAGGTGAGTTCGCTTCTTCTCCCCTTAGTCCCACGATGCAGTGAGCCTGTTGCCAGCAGGACTCACTGAAAATAAAAAAACCTAACTAAACTTTTATTCTAAGCAGCTCTGGAGAGCTACCTAGTTTGCACCCTTCTCGGCCGGGCACAAAAATCTAACTGGCTTGGAGGAGGGTCATAGGGGGAGGAGCCAGTGCACACCACCTGATATCTCAAGCTTTTATTTTGTGCCCTGTCTCCTGCGGAGCCGCTATCCCCATGGTCCTTACGGAGTCCCAGCATCCACTTAGGACGTTAGAGAAAACAACATTACAGTCAAAAACAGTTATCCTCTTCCTCTCATAACTGAGCTGTTCGATCGTGTCAAGGGAGCAAAGGTCTTCACCAAACTGGACCTCAGAGGAGTATGTAATTTAATCAAAATCCGTGAGGGCGATGAATGGAAAACAGCTTTCAACACCAGAGATGGGCATTACGAGTACATTGTAATGCCCTTTGGATTAAGTAATGCCCCTGCAGTTTTTCAACAGTTTGTGAATGATATATTCAGAGATGTATTATACAAGTTCCTCGTAGTATATCTCGACGACATCCTGATATTTTCCCAAGATCTCTAAACCCATCGCAGTCAGGTGAAAGAAGTCCTGTCCCGTTTACGTGCAAATAAATTGTACGGTAAACTCTCCAAGTGTACCTTTGAGGTACCCTCTATACCTTTCTTGGGGTACATTATCTCCGGCTCAAAATTACAGATGGACCCTGAAAAACTTAAGGCCATCAACGGTTGATCCCAACCAACTACACTAAAGGCTGTCCAGCGCTTCATTGGATTTGCCAATTATTATAGAAAATTTATCAGGGGATTCTCTACGCTCATCTTTCCAATTACGGCCCTCACCAAAAAAGGAGCAAATGCCGCAGCCTGGTCTGAAGAAGCTTTGTCCTCGTTCCATCTGCTAAAACAAGCCTTCATCTCGGCTCCTATTTTCCAGCAACCAGACCCTGATAAGCCCTTTTCCCTTGAGGTTGATGCCTCTAATGTGGTTATTGGCGCAGTGCTATCCCAGACCGTGGAAGATGGGAAGCAACATCCATGTGGTTTTTTCTCATGAAAATTCCTTCCTGCAGAGAAAAACTACTCATTGGTGATCAAGAGTAGTTAGCGATCAAGTTGGCATTGGAAGAGTGGAGGTACTTGGTAGAGGGTGCCAAATTCACCTTAACCATTTTTACAGACCACAAGAACTTGCTCTACCTCCAAGTGGCCCAGTGCCTGAATCCTCGCCAAGCCCGCTGGTCACTATTTTTCTCGCGTTTTGATTTCAAGAATTTGTATCGTCCAGGCTCCCAGAATGTAAAGGCAGACATGTTATCACGGTCCATGAAGGAAGATATTCAGCCTCATGACCAGCGTCCCATCATCAGTCCCACTGCCTTTGCCACCACTCACTTGTCTCCTGTGCCACTTCTAGGGAAGATATATGTGTTGCCTGAACTTCGGCCGAAGTTACTATCTTGGGATCACGCCTCACCCTTTTCTGGACATCCTGGGGTTCTCAAGACACTTGAACTTGTTCGTCGCTCTTACTGGTGGACCAAAATGAGGAAAGACGTCCAAGATTTTGTGGCCTCTTGTTCCACATGTGCCCAACATAAAGTACATCGCCAAGCTCCTGCAGGTGCTCTCCTCCCATTGCCCATTCCTACGCGCCCATGGACACACTTCTCCATGGACTTCATCTCAGAGCTCCCGAAGTCCCAAGAGTGTAATACCATCTGAGTAGTGGTGGATCGATTCTCAAAGATGGCACACTTAATACCACTCACCGGTCTACCTTCGGCTCCCAAGCTCGCCCAAATATTCATACAGCATATTTTCAAGATTCATGGACTACCTACAGAAATTGTCTCCGACCACGGTGTACAATTCTTAGCCCGCTTCTGGAAATCCCTTTGTTCTGCCTTACAAGTGAAGTTAAATTTCTCCACAGCGTACCACCCCCAGTGCAATGGGCAAATGGAGAGGGTCAACCAGGACCTTGAAGCATTCCTCAGGCTGTACATTTCCTCTTTACAGGATAACTGGGTTAGTCTACTTCCTTGGGCAGAGTTTGCCCATAATTTCAGGTACCATACGGGTTATGCACCATTCTATATTGTGTACGGTCAACATCCGCGTCCACCTAACTTCGAGGTGCTACCAGCTTTAGAAGTGCCAGCTGCATCTACTCTCAAGCACTTCTCTCTAGTTTGGAAAAATGTCCATGTCTCGCTCAAGAAAGCTTCCAAGCGATATAAAGTCTTTGCTGATCGCAAACGGAGAGCTGTTCCTCTGCTAAAACCTGGAGACAAAGTTTGGCTCTCTGCTCGGAATCTACATTTAAAGGGTTCCTTCCATGAAGTTTGCCCCTCGATTCATAGGCCAATTCTCCGTGGAACAAATTATCAATCCTGTGGCATACAAGTTAAAGTTACCAGCCTACCTGAGAATACCTAATTCTTTCCACATCTCCTTGCTGCGGCCTCTCATTCTTAACCACTTCCAAAAATCTTCCCCTGAGTCCCCCAGAGTCTACACCCGTCGAGGAGTTGAGTTCGAGGTCAATAAAATTGTGGATTCTCACCAGAGATATGGGCATATCCAGTATATCGATTGGAAGGGCTATGGCCCAGAAAAGAGAAGCTGGGCTAATGCCTCTGATGTTCACGCTCCTCGTCCGATCTCAGCCTTCCACAGGGACAATCCTTCCAAGCCTCGTGGGTGTTCGGTGCCCACCCTTAAAAAGGGGGGTACTGTCAGGAACCACAGTTCATGCACTGCTTGCACGCGCCACTTACCGGCATGCTGGTGTATTCTGTGCTGCAGATTAGCCACTGGTGCTTTCTGTGGTTACTAGCATGATTTCCACTGACTCTGGCAGAGTCACATGATCCAGAGTCACATGATCCAGGTAATTACTTCCTGGTTCTGTGCATGCTGCTGCAACCAATCAGCATCCTTCTGGGGGGATATAAGCAGGCTTCCCAGAGTCCTCATTGCCTTGAACAACTTGTCAATTCTCCTGCAAGTTCTCCAGTGTCGCTCTCAAGGCTCCAGGCTTGCTCCAGAGATCTGTTTACCTGTGTCCTGCTGTACCTGCCTTTCCTGGTTACTTTCCTGCTGCCAGAGACTTCCACTATCTCCATCTCAGTGTGTTACCAGTCTGCGGTGCTCAGTCCAGGATTCCCCTCACAGGCTCCGGATATCCGCAGCTACCCAAGCACTCCAGAGTTCACCATCTCCGATATACTTACCTTTTCACATCACCATCGGATTCACCATCGATGGTTAAGCACTTCAGGATAATCCGGTATTACGCATCCCTGTATACCAGAGTGTCTCACAGCCTCCACTGAGGAACCTGAGCAGAGGGCTGCGACCTGCCCATCAGGCGCAGCGAAGACCATATCCCCTGGTGGGGGTCACTGGCGAAAACCCCTGGCTAGTTAGACTCCGCACCTCTGCTTCAAGTCTCGCCAATTCTCTGTGCTTACTGTGTAAACTTCCAGAGTGCTCCAGCATATGACTAGTCCATATCTCAGCCACCTAACTTCTGCCTCCCTGCGCCCTCCACTGGCTCACCCAGGTCATTACCGGGAACACAATCAGACCAGCCCGTGACAAGACCAACACTAAATTCTTTGAATTGCATGATTTTATTGCTTGTCAGTTTCGTTCACTTATCGATATAAAACACAGAATTGAAGATTTTGATAACAGAGGCAGGATAAATAATTTGAGGATTAACCCCTTCAGTGGTGACTTTTTGGAATTTGGTCACACCTCTCAGGGCAGGTTTTTAAAAAAAAATTACCTGCTCATTTCCAGGGGTTTCATGCACTGTGTCATGCTTTTTGTCAGGGGTTTAATCCTCGGCTCCTTAGGGAATGCTCATTGCCTAGGGGTAGCTAGGGAATGCCATCGACCATCGATGATTCAAAATCATCGATGGTATATGACTGGTGTTAAATACTTTTACCATCGATAGAGGAAAACCAGACGGTTTCCCGCCATCGATGGTTCAGTGCTACCGAATTAATTATTTTTTTTCTCAAAGTGTCAGGGCACTGAGCTTAGCTCCTCCCCCTGACACACTAAACCATGCCCCTTGTTCGCATTTGTACTATAAAGCAGGGATGACCATCGATGGGTAAAACCATCAATGGATCCATTCCAGATGGTTTTACATCAATGGTTTATCCATCGATGGTGGCCATCAATGGATAACCCAGCGATGGATGCCATCCCAAAGGTAGCATTTGCTGGTGGGCTCCAGCCTGCCAGCACTGAAATCCTCTCCCCCCCTCTTCCCTTGTACTCCGCTCGGCTGCAGAGTTTTGCGGAATGACGAGATCGCGTCATGATGATGCGATCACGTCATTCTTCAAAGTCCACCGGCCGAGCAGAGTGCATGGGGGAGGGAGGGGGAGCAGTGGCATGCCCCGGAAAATTTCTGGAGTTGCCAGTCTGCACAGAACAGCTAGCCCTGGACATTTTCTGGGCATACCACTGAAGGGCTTAAAGGACTGCCCGAAGACATCCCTCCCCAGGAAATCGTGGATGCCTTGACTAAAATATTCAATGAACTTTTGAATGCTGAACCGGACTCTCAGATCATATTTGAAAGGGCACAAAGGGCCCTTCGTCCTAAAGACGCACCTACAGAATGTCCTCAATATATGTCAATGCCACTACTTTCAAGTCAAAGAGGAGATTCTGAAAAAGTCTAGAAAGCTTCAGAGACAGACACCAGATACAAATTTTTAAAGATCTAGGTAATTCTTGAAGGAACTCTTTACATGCTTGAGGAATATGAGGATTTGCCGAAATTCTGTTCATCACTGTGACTTCCATCCATTACGCTTCCAAACTAGTTAGACCCTTTTGAACAGCCCACGTCGTCTCAACCTCGTGAGGAGACATGACACAAAGTCCGTAATTCCAGAAATCACAACCATGCTGATCCGATAGAGCATAGGTTCTCAAACTCGGTCCTCAGGACCCCACACAGTGCATGTTTTGCAAATAACCCAGCAGGTGCACAGGTGTATTAATTACTCACTTACACATTTTAAAAGGTCCACAGGTGGAGCTAATTATGTTACTTGTGATTCTGTGAGGGGACCTGCAAAACATGCACCGTGTGGGGTCCTGAGGACCGAGTTTGAGAACCTGTGATTAGGTAACCTCTGAAGTTACCTAATCAGAGACTGTGATCCACCATCATATATCCTTTAATATGCACTGTCAATTAAATAAGTGCACGTTTTTGAGTATTACTTTTTTGGGTTTATGGACCTTAGAGTACATTGAGATAAAATTGAAAGTAAAAAAAATCTCTGTCTCTAGACATTACATTGTGATAAAAACTTTGTTTTTTAAGTTTTTCTTTAAGCTTATAACTGTCACGTCCACTGGTATCCTTCAAACCCCCAATCTCTGCTGTAATTTTATTGACCATGGGTTACTTAAATATTCCCATGGCTTTTCGTGTAGAATATTTTTTTGTGAATTTTTTCATGTTCCATTTGTCTTTTTTGATACCACGCTGCAGATTAAGATATCCCACAATTGTTTCTGGCCTCTGGTGGTATATGTTTCCTCATGTTTATATGTTTGATGTCTCCCCACCATTCCCATTTTTCCTCGTTATTCAGCAGGTAAGAACTGATACACACAACTATGTAGGAAAACAAACCGATGGGTGGCAAGTCTATATGAAGTTTATCCTCTCTTTAACTCTTGATGGCTAGCTTGAAGTTAATCTCATATAATGTGAAAGGCATTAACATACCAGAGAAGATCTCTTGTCTTTTACACACCTTACATACAGATAAGGCCGATGTGGTGTTTTTACAGGAAACGCACTTCAAGAGAGATACCTCACCAGGTCTTTGTTCACAACATTTTCCACTAGGATACTTTATTAACTTTTCATGTGCGAAAACCAAAGGAGTTGCTATACTGCCAGAATTATTGAGAAAAATATGCGGGCACATGCGCAGGGCGTGTCCTGCGCATGCACCTGCATTTTCTGCAGGGGGGGGCGCAGAAAATGTGATCGCCTCTGCCTGTCAATCAGGCGGGGGCGGTGTGGCGCGAATGGGGGCAGAGGCCGGCAACTGGGTGGGTGCCGGGGGGGGAGAGTCACGGCGTCTGCGTGACATCACACGCAGCCACCCTGATCAAGAACATTTTTATTCATCCCTTCATGGTTCTTACTCCTGGATATACTACTTCTGCGTGAGCCACGCACATCTAGACCTTCCCTAAGACGCAACGATTGTTCAGATAGTGGGTTCAGACCACGCACCCATTACACTTACTCTGATTCTGTCACCCCCTTCCCATTAAACAGTGGCAATGGCACCTCTATGCAGTGCCGTAACTAGGTGAGTGCCAGCGGTGCCTTGCCCACAGCGCAACTGCACTGTGGGCGCACCATCTGGCAACACCACCCGCACGGCCGCCGCTCCCTCTATCACCGCCACTGCAACGGCTGCCGCTCCCTCTATCACCGCCGCCCGCCTCTGCAACGGCCGCCGCTCCCTCTATCACTGCCTCCCAGCGCTGCCCTTCAAGGGGGGACTTTCGGCACTTCTGTCCCCAGCCCAGGCAGAGCTTGACCGTGGCAGCTGACTGCGATGCAACCTGATTGGCTGCTCACAGACTGACAGCCAATTAGGAGCATCCGCAGCGGCCAGCGCCAAATTCAATATACCGCCGTATGTCATAGTAAAGTGAGGGGGGAATGGATTTGGTGGTGGCTGCTTGGCTGTCGCTGCTGTGTCAGGTCAGCTGAGCGGGACAAAGGGTGGGGTGAGCGGCGATTGGCCGGCGGAGTTGTCATTTAGGAGGAGAGGTTGGGACACTGACAGGCTGCCGGCTTCCTGAATATCCGAGGCTGGAGCTGCAGGCCCGTTGTCAGTAGACAGGACCTGTCACCCAGCTGCCCCAGCATGTAATGCCTGCTACAGTATGTGCATCAAAAAGGTAAAAGCCGCAGCAGTGTGCAGTGATCTTGCCCCCCTAGGCTGGGATTTCAGGGGCTGCTGTGCTACTTTGACTCTAC
Organism: Pseudophryne corroboree; assembly: GCF_028390025.1. Classification (NCBI taxonomy): domain Eukaryota; kingdom Metazoa; phylum Chordata; class Amphibia; order Anura; family Myobatrachidae; genus Pseudophryne; species Pseudophryne corroboree. Next base: position 321,417,449 of record NC_086444.1, on the reverse strand, counting down.
CTACTTTGCATCTAGCCCACTCACCTGCCTAGGGTACCTACAGTACTTGCACTCTATCTGCCCTGCTTATCTGTCAGGGGCACCAACTTGCTTTCCGTCTGCCCTAGTTACCTGCCAGTGACACCTACCTTCTCTCTCTCACCCCTGATAACCTTCCAGGGGTACTAGCTTGCTCTCTATCTACTCTACCCACCTGCCAGGGTTACCATTCTCACACAACTTTTCTATCTATCTATCTATCTATTCTGTCTGTCGTAATGTATAAAAAGAGGGACTGGCTGCCGTAATGTGTAAAAAAGGGGACGCTGTCTGCCGTAATGTGTAAAAAAAGGGGACGCTGTCTGCCGTAATGTGTAAAAAAGGGGACGCTGTCTGCCGTAATGTGTAAAAGGGGTTCTACCTGGTGTAGTGGTACTACTGTGCGGCGTAATTTGAATAATGGAGACTACTGTGCACCATTATATGAATTGGTATTATTTTGTGGCCACACCCCTTTCCCGTGAATCCACGCCCTTAGAATTTTTGCGCGTGCCTATGGCACGCACTGCCGCCGGTTTGCGTTATGGGGGGGGCGCTGATGCCGTTTCTTGCACACAGCGCTAAAATGTCTAGTTATGGCACTGCCTCTATGAACAGCTATTTCGTGCCCCACAGTGTCTGTCAATTACAAATGGGCATAGATGAATAGATTACCTTAAATGCAACAAAAGCAATCACACCTGTAACATTATGACAATCACACAAATGTGTGCTTAGGGGCAAGTGCATCCAACTGGGCTCATATCTTAAAAAGCAGAGTGCAGGAATACCTTACTCTCAAAAAGTAAGGTTTTAGATCTAGCACATAAAAGTACACTTGCCTCTGACACACTGGTTGATCTTCAGAATGCAAGGTCTACACTTAATAATCTACTCAATGATGGAGTTCGCGGATGTCACCATAAATTCCATAGATGGGAAAACAAACCAGGAAAATTTCTAGCACGAGCTCTTAGAGCACAATGGGCCTAATTCTGAGTTGATTGCAGCAGCAATTTTGTTAGCAATTGAGCAAAACCATGTGCACTGCAGGAGGGGCAAATATAACATGTGCAGAGAGAGTTAGATTTGGGTGGGGTGTATTCAAACTGAAATCTAAATTGCAGTGTAAAAATAAAGCAGACAGTATTTACCTTGCACAGAAACAAAATAACCCACCCAAATCTAAATCTCTCAGCAAATGTTGTATCTGCCCCCCCTCCAGTGCACATGGTTTTGCCCAATTTCTAACAAACTTGCTGCTGCGATCAACTCAGAATTACCCCCCATGGGCGCTAACTTACATATCTACACTTAAAGACCCTACAGGTGCGCACCGGGATCAGTACGTAAAACTGCCGTCCGGGATCCCGTCAGGACGGCTTCCCGTGCTCCCCAAGTCATTAAGAGAGATTCCTAGAATCTTCCACACCTGTTATTCCGAATTATATCATCTGACTTCAACACACTCAATATCCGAACAAAAGATGCACGAAGTGGAGATAAGTGATTTCCTAAAAGACATCAAGTTTCCTACGCTCCCTGAGAGAATTATTCAAGCTCTTGAGACGGGTGTAGTACGGCTGACCGGCGGTCTCCTGACCGCCTGTCAGCTTACCGACGCCGGGATCCCGGCAGCATACCGACGCCGGGATCCCGGCGGGGAGGGGCGAGTGCAGCAAGCCCCTTGCGGGCTCGCTGCGCTCACCACGCTGCGGGCTCGGTGGCGACCTGCGGTCGCCACGGGTTCTATTCCCACTCTATGGGTGTCGTGGACACCCACGAGTGGAAATAGTCCCTGTTGGTCGGCATGCCGACCATCGGGACAGTGACCCGTCGGGCTGGTGGAGGAGGTCATGTGACTGTCGGTCAGCTGACCGGCGGTCACATGAATACCACCCCTTGAGACACCCTTCACAGAGGGTGAACTTTGGTTTGCTCTGAAGTCATCCACAGCAGGTAAAAGCCTGGGGCCTGATGGCTTCCCTATTTCTTATTATAATGCCTTTCTAAACAAACCTTTTACTCCAGGCATGTAATACCATTTTCTCTGACCAATCCCTTGGAGCCCATATAATTTATTCCAAAAAAGAGTAAATATTCCTAGCTTACGCCAAGTTATAGACCAATCTCCTTATTAAACATAGATGCTAAATTATATGCAAAACTCATGACTAATCATCTTGGACAGATAGTACTGAATATTATCCACCCAGACCAGGTTGGTTTTGTCCCAGGGAGAGAGGTGAGGGATAATTCTATCAAAATAATTGATCTGGGACTTCCGGTAGCACGTGGCGGGCATGTCCCCACACCCGCAGCCTGACCTCTACCGACGGCAGACTCGGTGCTGGACATGGTCTACCTTCTGCTGTGGATTTGGATGGGTGAGTGCCATCATTCTCTCGCCCTCCCTCAGCGCTGAGTGCGTTGTGCTCTCTGGGCTCACATGGTCCCTCCTGTCCTGAGGCGCCATCTTGGTTTCTGAGTAGTGCAGCACTTCTTGCGCAAGATACACGGCTTGGTGCTTTACTGCCCCTCTATTTCATTATAAACAGCACTCTCCTCACTTCTATTGTGCTTTTTGTATAATTGTTTTTAATTTCAACACTGTGGGACTTCTGTCTGCATTGTAATAATCATGGAAAAATTTGTGGCCACAGTGCCTCGGTGTTCTCAAACCAGCTGGAGTAAGGATAAGGATCCTGCTTCTGAACCCCCTTTTCTCCAGTGTCTCCACCGCGAGACTACATTGATGCATTATATAACTCCACTAAATACAGCACTCTCTCTGTTCAACGAGCTAAAGAAATTTCCGACCTTGTCTCTCCATTGCTTGATATTAAGCTGGCTCCACTCGCCGAAGCTATTAACTTGGCAGCAGCTCAACTCTCTCAACATACTACACGCCTTACAGAGGCCGTAGAGAGTATTTTCACACTAGAGGATGAGCTCACTGAAGCCAGGTCCCAACTGCAGACCCAGGAAGCTGAAATCACAGCCATCAGCGATAAGCTAGAGGACCTGAAAAATCACAGTAGGAGAAATAATATACGGCTGATTGGCCTGCCGGAATTGGTCAAACCTGGGGAATTACATTCCTTGGTGTCTACCTGGTTGCCAGAAGCCCTGGGCATACCTCTGGACACGTCTTCACCCAATCATGTGGAACGGGCGCACTGCATCGGTCTGGACCGCCGTCTACCAGACAACGTCCCAGGCCAGTCATCTTCAGACTTTTCATTATCTGGATAAGCGCAGAATAATGGAGGTCTATTGGAAATCTGCTGATCTTACTTATGAAGGTGAAAAGTTATTTCAGGATTTTTCCTTTCAAGTTTCGGCAAGAAGGGAATATTTACCCATCTGCAATGAACTTTTTTGTAAAAACATCAGTTTTGCCCTATTCTACCCGGCGAAAATTGAGAGTTCTCAGGGATGGCAAGCCCTTTTATTTTGATTCTCCGTCTGCTGCTCGGAACTTCCTCTCCTCTTTAGCTTTATCCTCTCCTCGCTCCGCTGTGGATGACAATGACTGATCTTTGGGGACTGATGAGTATCTTTTGCAGACGATTCAGCATATCCTTTTTCAAAATTTATGATGTATAAAGTGTATCTCATGTTTTTATTTTTATTGCTTGTGTTGCTGGATTCTCGTTCAACTTCTGTTTACAGATGGCATCCATGGCACAGGGGTGATTGTGTGTTGCCAATGTTCTACTGTTCTCCCTCTTACCTGCTACTGTATGTTACATTTTTATATTGAGACAGTCTCGGTTGCTGCCGTTTTGGGTACTGACAAAATATGTTAAACTTGACAGGTTTTATTTATTACATGTTCTCACTATTTCACAACATTTCAGGTTCATTATCTTCAATTTGAATTTATGTTTAGTGGTTTTTCAACTTATTTTTCTGCTCGCTGGGACAGACCAAAGAAGTAACTCGTGTAGTTTAATTTTTTTAAGTTCCCCAGAGTTGGCATTGGTTAGTGCTAATGGCCCAGCTACATAATTCATCTCTCACAACCACTAAATGTAACATCAAATTATTGTCTCGGGGAGGGTTTATATACCTTGGATAAGTGGGGGGGAAAAAAACAGGATTTTAATACCTACCGGTAAATCCTTTTCTCCTAGTCCGTAGAGGATACTAGGGTCCACTTCATGACCATGGGGTATAGACGGTTCCGCAGGAGCCATGGGCACTTTAAGACTTTTCAATGGGTGTGAACTGGCTCCTCCCTCTATGCCGCTCCTCCAGACCTCAGTTACAGGAACTGTGCCCAGGGAGACGGACATTTCGAGGAAAGGATTTACTTTAATACTAGTGGGGAGATACATACCAGCTCACACCTCAACCATGCCGCACAACATGGCATTCATCATAACACACGCCAACAGGCATGAACCAATTACAGCAATATGCTGAAACTAAAATAACACAACATGTGTAATTCTAATGAACAAAAAACTGCAGGTATAGTACGCACTGGGACGGGCGCCCAGCATCCTCTACGGACTAGGAGAAAAGGATTTACCGGTAGGTATCAAAATCCTATTTTCTCATACGTCCTAGATAATGCTGGGGTCCACTTCATGACCATGGGGTTTATACCAAAGCTCCAGTACGGGCGGGAGAGTGCGGATGACTCTGCAGCATCGATTGACCGAACTTGAGGTCTTCATCGGCCAAGGTGTCAAACTTGTAGAACTTAGCAAATGTGTTTGACCCTGACCAAGTAGCTGCTCTGCAAAGTTGTAATGCCGAGACCCCCCCGGGCAGCCGCCCAGGATGAGCCCACCTTCCTAGTAGAATGGGCCTTCACTGACGTAGGTAACGGCAATCCAGCCGTAGAATGTGCATGCTGAATCGTACCTCTGATCCAGCGCGCAATAGTTTGCTTGGAAGCAGGACACCCAATCCTGTTGGGAGCATACAGGACAAACAGAGCCTCTGTTTTCCGTATCCTAGCTGTTCTAGTGACATAAATCTTCAAAGCTCTAACCACATTTAGAGACTGACTCAGTGAACGTGTCAGTAACTACTGGCACCACAATAGGTTGGTTTATGTGGAAAGATGAAACCACCTTTGGAAGAAAATGTTGGCGAGTTCTCAACTCTGCCCTATCTTCATGGGAGACCAGGTAAGGGCTCTTGTGAGACAAGGCCCCCAATTCAGACACCCGCCTTGCGGATGCCAATGCCAAAAGCATCACCACTTTCCAAGTGAGAAACTTCAACTCTCTCTCTTGTAGAGGCTCAAACCAATCCGATTGAAGGAACTGCAACACCACATTAAGGTCCCATGGTGCCACTGGAGGCACAAATGGAGGCTGGATGTGCAGAACCCCTTTCACAAAAGGTCTGAACCTCTGGAAGAGCGGCCAATTGTTTTTGGAAGAAAATTGACAAGGCCGAAATCTAGACCTTGATTGACCCCAATCGAAGGCCTGCCTCCACACCAGACTGCAGAAAGTGGAGAAAACGTCCCAACTGAAACTCTTCCGTAGGAGCCTTCTTGGACTCACACCAGGACACATATTTTCTCCAAATACGGTGGTAATGTTTCGACGTTACTCCTTTCCTGGCCTGAATAAGTGTGGGAATGACTTCCTTTGAAATACCCTTTTGGGCTAGGATCTGGCGCTCAACAGCCATGCCGTCAAACGTAGCCATGGTAAGTCTTGATACACGCACGGCCCCTGCTGCAGCAGATCCTCGCGAAGAGGAAGAGGCCGAGGATCTTTTATGAGCAACTCCTGAAGATCTGGGTAACAAGCCCTCCTTGGCCAGTCTGGGGCAATGAAGATTGCTCGAACCCTTGTTCTTCTTACGATCCTGAGAACTTTTGGGAGCAGCGGAAGTGGAGGGAAGACATACACTGACCGGTATAGCCACTGGGTCACTAAAGCATCCACTGCTTTTGCTTGAGGGTCTCTCGACCTGGAACAATATTTCTGAAGCTTCTTGTTGAGACGAGATGCCATCATGTCTACTTGAGGAACTCCCCAAAGACTTGTCACCTCTGCGAAGACTTCTTGGTGGAGGCCCCACTCTCCTGGATGGAGATCGTGTCTGCTGAGGAAGTCTGCTTCCCAGTTGTCTACTCCTGGAATGAAAATTGCCGACAGAGCCTTTACATGTCTTTCTGCCCAGAGGAGGATCTTCGTCACCTCTGCCATTGCCGCTCTGCTTTTCGTTCCGCCCTGCCTGTTTATGTACGCGACTGCTGTTACATTGTCTGACTGGATCTGCACGGGATGATCTTGAAGATGATGTACCGCTTGTTGAAGGCTGTTGTAAATGGCTCTCAATTCCAGCACGTTTATGTGAAGGCAGGCTTCCTGTCTTGACCATTTTCCTTGTAAGCTTTCCCCCTGAGTGACAGCTCCCTAGCCTCGGAGACTTGCGTCCGTGGTTACCAGGACCCAGTCCTGAATCCCGGACCTGCGTCCCTCTAGTAGGTGCGAACTGTGTAGCCACCACAGGAGCGAAATCCTGGCTTTTGACAACAGGACTATCTTCCGGTGCATGTGTAGGTGGGATCCCGACCACCTGTCCAACAGGTCCCACTGGAATACTCTGGCATGGAACCTGCCAAACAGTATGGCCTTTTAGGCCGCCACCATTTTCCCCAACAACCGAATGCACCAATGGATCGACACACTTGATAGTTTCAATATCTGTTTTACCATTTTCTGGATTTCCAGAGCCTTTTCCAGCGGAAGAAATACTCTCTGAACTTCTGTATCCAGAATCATCCCGAGAAAAGACAATCTTGTCGTCGGTTCCAACTGTGACTTTGGAAAATTTATGACCCAACCGTGTTGTTGGAGTATGGACAGGGAGAGTGTGATGTTCTGTAGCAACTGCTCCCTGGATCTCGCCTTTATCAGGAGATCGTCCAGATAAGGAATTATATTGACTCTTTTTTGACGAAGGAGGACCATCATCTCCGCCATCACCTTGGTGAATACCCTCGGCGCCGTGGATAGACGGAAAGGCAACGTCTGGAACTGGTAATGGCAATCCTGAACCGCGAATCTCAGATAAGCCTGGAGAAGAGGATAAATGGGAACATGCAGGTAAGCATCCTTTATGTCTACTGACACCCTTCTCCAGACTGGAAATCACTGCCCTGAGTGATTCCATTTTGAACTTGAACCGTTTTAAGTAGAGATTCAGATTTTTTTAGGTTTAGGATCTGTCTGACCTAGCCGTCCGGCTTTGAAACTACAAAGAGGCTTGAATAAAACCCCTCCCCTTGTTGTGACAAAGGTACCAGGACTACGACCTGATCCCGACATAATTTTTGAATTGCCGCTGTTACTGCCTCTCGTTCTGGAAGAGAAGCTGGCAAGGTCGATTTGAAAAATCGGCATGGGGAACATCTTGAAACTCCAGCTTGTACCCCTGGGATACTATCTGCAAAACCTAGGGGTCCAGGCCAGACTGAATCCAACCTTGGCTGAACAGTTTGAGACGTGTCCCCACCCGATCGGTCTCCCGCAAGGGAGCCCCAGCGTCATGCTGCAGATGTAGGGGTTGACTTCTGCTCCTGGGATCCTGAAGCCGCTGTGGACTTCTTTCCCTTTCCCCTTCCTGCAAAGAAGGGGGTACCTTTTGCCTTTTTGTATTTATTGGGCCGAAAGAACTGCATGTGAGAGTGATATGTCTTTTTTGCCGGTGCAGGAGCAGAAGGCAAAAAAGTTGACTTACCTGCGGTAGCCGCCGAGACTAACGCATCTAGACCCTCACCAAATAAGGCCTCACCTTTATATGGGAGAGCGTCCATATTCCGTTTGGAATCTGCATCCACGTTCCACTGGCGAATCCACAACGCCCGCCGAACCGATACTGCCATGGTAGCGGCTGTTGAACCCAAGAGTCCAATATCTTTCATCGCCTCTAGCATGTATGCGGCAGCATCTTTGATATTCCCTAACTTAAGGAGTATCTCATCTTTATCAATCATGTCAATTTCCGATGACAGGCTTTCTGACCATTTTTCAATAGCGCGGCTCACCCACGCGCAAGCAATTGTGGGCCTGAGTAGCGTACCATTGGCAACATAAATGGATTTCAATTTAGTCTCCATTTTGCGGTCTGCCGGCTCCTTTAGTGAAGCCGTGCCAGGTGCAGGGAAAATTACCTTCTTTGTCAACCTGGACAGTGCACTGTCTAACAAAGGGGGTGACTCCCATTTTTTTCTGTCCTCCACAGGGAAAGGATGAGCTATCAGAATTCTCTTGGGAATACGAAATGTATTTTCGGGATTCACCCACACCCCTTCAAAGAGTATTCAGCTCGTGGGAAGGAGGGAAAGTGACCTTAGATTTATTTTCTTTATAGAAATAGGCCTTCTCCTGAGGTACAGGAGTGGCTCCCGTGACTTCCAGAACTTCCCTTATAGCCACAATCATATATTGTATATTTTTTGCCAATTTATGATCTATTTCCCTGGAGTCACTATCGTCGACACAGGAATCAGTGTCCGTGTCGGTATCAGTATTCACAATATTTGCAAACGGTCTCTTATGTGACCCAGAGGGGTCGCCTGCGGATGGAAGAACAGAACCCTGAAATATCACATCTTCTACAGATTTTCTCTAGCATTCTGCATGAGATTCAGACTTATCTAATCTCCTATTGATATGATGCATACTATCACGTATTTCTTTCACCCATGCAGGCTCTTGGCGTGTCGGCGGCGCCACCACATTACAAGACTGTGTCCCTAAAATGGCTTCCTCTGGGGAAGAACTCCCTGCCTCAGACATGTCTTACACACGTGCACAACACACACACAGACACACTGGGACTTTTAGGGGACAGACCCACAGTAAAATCTGTCAGAGGGACACAGTTTAGGAGCAGCCAGTTCACAACCCCAGCGCCAGTATCTAATGCCTGTGAACACAAAATGCCCACTGACATGCAGCGCTGTTTTACACAGTAAACACACTTGTAAAGCACCAAATTCGCTTGTGCCCAGGGCCGGCGCTACCACTAGGCAGCTTTAGGCAGCTGCCTATGGGCGCCGGCACTTTAAGGGCGGTGCTGAGTTAAAAAAAAATAAAAATGTAAGGCCACCGCGTCCCGGCTCACCAGTGTCTTTCCTCTTGCTCCTTCACTGCTGCGCCTGCGTCGCTAACTCCCCCTCCCTTATCATACCCGCCCCGATGTCCGGGGGCGGCACATTCACCCAGGGAGGAAAGGCACATCCGACACCGCCCGCCCCCGCTATTGCCGCCCGTTACTATAGCGCCGCACCGCGCTGGCGCACTATGCTGCCTCCGTCATGTGTGTGCTGGTGCTGGGAGCCGGGAGCGTGACCGCAGTGACAGCGTCACGCTCCCGGAGCTGTACACAGGCAAGCGGGCTCGGCTCCTCTTCACTTCACGGGGATAGGCAGAGTTGCGCAGTGGCTGATCCAGGAGTCCAGGACAGTATAAGTCTGAAGAGTCTGTCCTGGACTCCTGGATCAGCCGCTGCGCAACTCTGCCTATCCCCGTTAATCTCCCGCATTGCCTCCTCCTGCCTTCTGCGTCTCCTCCCGCTTATTTTATATCCCCCCCCATGGCCGCATAATGTTTTGCTGGGCTGCGGGGTCCAGAAGCATTTGAGCACTGCAAATACCGGATTGCCCAGCATGTGACACCACAGAGCTGCCTCCCCACCTGAAGGTACAGTCTGGATGTGTAACTGCTGTCCAGAGCACCTCTCCTCTGCTGAAATCTCTCCCCATTGCCTCTCTCCCTTGCGCTCTCTCCCCCCATATGCCTCTTTCTCCTCATGCCAAACCCCCCTCCTCTCTCCCTCTTAATGCCCCATCTCTCTTCAGGCCTAGAATGTGAATTTCAGTTCACACTGTGTCCTACAAGGTGAATTTCGGCTCATTCAGTGTGCTACAATGTGAATGTCGGCTCATTCAGTGTGCTACAATGTGAATGTCGGCTCATTCAGTGTGCTACAATGTGAATGTCGGCTCATTCAGTGTGCTACAAGGTGAATTTCGGCTCATTCAGTGTTCTATAATCTGAATGTCGGCTCATTCAGTGTGCTACAATGTGAATGTCGGCTCATTCAGTGTGCTATAATGTGAATTTCGTCTCATTCAGTGTGCTACAATGTGAATGTCGGCTCATTCAGTGTGCTATAATGTGAATGTCGGCTCATTCAGTGTGCTATAATGTGAATGTCGGCTCATTCAGTGTGCTACAATGTGAATGTCGGCTCATTCAGTGTGCTACAATGTGAATGTCGGCTCATTCAGTGTGCTACAATGTGAATTTCGGCTCATTCAGTGTGCTACAAGGTGAATTTCGGCTCATTCAGTGTTCTATAATGTGAATGTCGGCTCATTCAGTGTGCTACAATGTGAATTTCGGCTCATTCAGTGTTCTATAATGTGAATGTCGGCTCATTCAGTGTGCTACAATGTGAATGTCGGCTCATTCAGTGTGCTACAAGGTGAATGTCGGCTCATTCAGTGTGCTACAATGTGAATGTCGGCTCATTCAGTGTGCTACAAGGTGAATGTCGGCTCATTCAGTGTGCTACAAGGTGAATGTCGGCTCATTCAGTGTGCTACAAGGTGAATGTCGGCTCATTCAGTGTGCTACAATGTGAATGTCGGCTCATTCAGTGTGCTACAAGGTGAATTTCGGTTCATTCAGTGTGCTACAATGTGAATGTCGGCTCATTCAGTGTGCTACAATGTGAATGTCGGCTCATTCAGTGTGCTACAAGGTGAATTTCGGCTCATTCAGTGTGCTACAATGTGAATTTTGGCTCATTCAGTGTGCTACAATGTGAATTTCGGCTCATTCAGTGTGCTACAATGTGAATTTCGGCTCATTCAGTGTGCTACAAGGTGAATTTTGGCTCATTCAGTGTGCTACAAGGTGAATTCGGTTCATTCAGTGTGCTACAAGGTGAATTTCGGTTCATTCAGTGTGCTACAATGTGAATGTCGGCTCATTCAGTGTGCTACAATGTGAATTTCGGCTCATTCAGTGTGCTATAATGTGAATGTCGGCTCATTCAGTGTGCTATAATGTGAATGTCGGCTCATTCAGTGTGCTACAATGTGAATGTCGGCTCATTCAGTGTGCTACAAGGTGAATTTTGGCTCAGTCAGTGTGCTACAATGTGAATTTCGGCTCATTCAGTGTGCTACAATGTGAATTTCGGCTCATTCAGTGTGCTACAGTGTGAATTTCGGCTCATTCAGTGTGCTACAGTGTGAATTTCGGCTCATTCAGTGTGCTACAATGTGAATTTCGGCTCATTCAGTGTGCTACAATGTGAATTTTGGCTCATTCAGTGTGCTACAATGTGAATTTCGGCTCATTCAGTGTGCTACAATGTGAATTTTGGCTCATTCAGTGTGCTACAAGGTGAATGTCGGCTCATTCAGTGTGCTACAAGGTGAATGTCTGCTCATTCAGTGTGTTACAAGGTGAAAGGGGCACCAGTACTAGAGAGTATAAGGGGTATTACTACACCGAGGGACATGCCCCCTGTTTAGTGGCCACGGCCCCTCTTCCGGAGCGCGCGCGCATGATTTTAACCTTCGCTTTTTTGGGGGGGGGGGGGGCATTAATGATATTGCCCTGGGCTCCAAAATCCCTAGTTACGCCTCTGATATATATATATATATATATATATATATATATAATTATTATTATTATTATTATTTTTTTTTGGGGGGGGGGGAGGTTGCTGATGATTTGCCTAGGGTGCTGGGAAACCTTGCACCGGCCCTGCTTGTGCCCCCCCTGTTTTGCACCCTGATACTTGTAGTCAGAAGTGGAGAAGGACCAGCGATGTCTCTGCAGCCTGAGGAGAGAAAATGGCGCTGAGCATTGTGCTGGCTGCCTGAGGAAGAAGCTCCGCCCCAGCAATGGCGCGTTTTTACCTCAGAGATTTTACATAATATTTATATTGGCGGGAGTAGGGCATCTTATGCCCCCTTTTAGCCAGTTTATTTATTTAGGTATTTTGCTGCCCAGCCCCCCCCCCCCCACCCCCCCTGCAGTGCATGTGTGTGTGGGCAGTACTTCAGCCGTCACTTTACTTGATTGAAGATCTATCTTACACTCTCCTGTCTTCTGACTTCTGGCTCTGTGAGCTCTGTAAGGGGGGTGACGGCGCACTGTGGGAGTGAGCATCTAGACACGGCTAGCGTTCAGTACCCTTCAGGAGTTAATGGTGTCCTGTCAGCCAGAAGCAGAGCCATGAAACGCTTCAGGAAGTTGGTTCCTACTTCTGCCCCCTCAGTCCCACGAAGTAGGGAGACTGTTGCCAGCAGTTCTCCCTGAAAATAAAAAACCTAACATAAGTCTTTTCAGAGAAACTCAGTAGAGCTCCTCTGAAGTGCATCCAGTCTGCCTGGGCACATTTCTAAAACTAAGGTCTGGAGGAGGGGCATAGAGTGAGGAGCCAGTTCACACCCATTGAAAAGTCTTAAGAGTGCCCATGGCTCCTGCGGAACCGTCTATACCCCATGGTCATGAAGTGGACCCCAGCATCCTCTAGGACGTATGAGGGGGGGGGGGGGGGGGGGGGGGAGTGTACATCCAGATTTACAAAAATTCGGCCTGATGTTGTCTTCCTACAGGAGACCCATTGGAAGTTATCGGACCCCAATTCTCTAAAAGATAGGTGGGTTAAGGAATTTCGCAGTGCTTCTTTTACCACGAAAACACGTGGAGTGTTGTTATTTAGTACCTTCCTTCAGTATACTGTCAAAGATGAGTGGATAGATCAGGAAGGTAGATTTCTATTTTTGAAAGTGACCATAGAGGAAGAGACTTACTTTTGCATGTATTTATGCTCCCACAGGCCCTAGTGCTGCCTTTTTCTCTGATATTTATGCAAAATTACAAACTTGGATGAAAGGACCTATGATTATGGGTGGCGATTTTAATGTTCCTTTAGCCCCTTTTAACAAGTATTTGGTGGCCCTCGACAAGTGGGGCGTGGACACACTGCACCTCCGCCCCTTTCTCTGTTACTTGATTCCTTGCAGCTGATTGACTCCTGCCGCTATTTACATCCAGTGTCTAGGGAATATTCCTTTTCTCAAACCCACACCACTCCTTCGACCGTTTCGATTATTGGCTCATATCTAACACCTTACTGCACCGTATACAAGATGCTGCTATTGCTGATATATTGATATCGGATCATGCCCAGATATGTTTGTCCACCGAATTAGGCACCCCCCGCACTACCTCCTTTAATTGGAGATTCCCTATCTTGCCCACTCAATAAATTTAAATTTTTTATCACAGACGTTTAGAAATTATACTGTTGATAATCTGGTTCATGAGTATGACATAAACCTCTTCTACCAGGCTTCTAAACTGGTGTTAAGGGAGCATGCGCTGTCATATGTGGCTGGTAAAAAGAAAAAATACTCATGGACAGCTTTGCCTTAGCTGCAACTGCAGTAATATCTTCCTACTCTGCCTTGTTGGCTAATCCCTCCGAAATAAACAGGTCCTCTTATAGGTACGCCAAGTCCATATATGCCTATTCATGCACTGAACAAGCCACTATGAATCTAAATTTCCAATGAAATAAATATTTTCATTGGTGTAATAGACCTGGAAAGCTATTGGGGAATATGGTAAAATCTGCAACAGTTTGTAAACCCATTATTGCAATTCGGGACTCCAAGGGTTCGATTACCACCCACCCTGATAGAATTAGTGAGGAATTACTCTCCTTTTTTGATACCTTGTACCTCTAGATTCCCCAGAAGCAGGATTAAAATTTTCTTCTTCAAGCAGGTCTCCCTAAACTTGATACGGAGGATAGGGAATGTTTACTTTCTCCCATCACTGATGACAAGATTGCTTTAATTATTAAATATCTCCCCACCACTAAGACACCTGGCCCTGATGGGTTCTCTGCAGCGTACTACAAACTTCTTTCTCTGCAACTGCTTCCCTAACCTCACTAAATTGCATAATTCTCTTCACCAGGGTCACGCAGCCTCCCCTGACTTTAATACAGCCGTATTATAGTTCTCCATAAACCCAATAAAAATCATGAGCTGGTTGCATCTTATAGACCAATCTCTCTTTTAAACCAAAATGTCAAAATATTCACAAAACTACTGGCCTCTCGCCTTCAACTTGTGTTGCCCAAGCTTTTACACGCTGCACAGACTAGACCGCCATTTGGTGCATAATGTACGTACACTTTTAGCTGCTATGCTAAGAACGCATCAGAGCCGCAAACTGGATCATACTGTCCTGAGCTGTGACGCAGATGAAAGCGTTTGACCGTTTTATTTGTTGGGCCCACCTGACCCACATCTTTCAATATCAAGGTTTTGGTCCAGATTTTATACACATCTTCCATGCTCTCTATTATCAACCTAAAGCCTTTCAGACTATCAATGCTTTAAATACACGCCCCTTTTGTTTATACAGGAGGTACTAAACAGGGCTGCCCCCTTTCCCCTTTATTTCGTTTAGCCTTAGACCCCCTCTTATGGCATTTCCTTAAGGAATCTAGATGGTGAAGCATTCAGATAGCTCAGAGATTACATTCTCTGTATTTGCTGATTATCTCTTACTTTATTTTGCTAATCCAAAATAGCGATGCCCCTGTTAACTTCCCTATTGGATTCATTTGAATTGGTAGCAGGATTTAAAATTAATTTTTCTAAAACGGAAGCGCTGGCTTTCTTCCCCCAAGCGAAGCTGGGTTGGGGATCATCCATTCCACTAGGCGTCCCGTGATTGCATTACATATTTGGGTATTAAAATCCCTTTCCACCCCTCCCAACTTTACGATCTTAATTATGGCCCTTTATTCTCAAAACCCTTTGCAGACATGGCACATTGGGCTCACCTTTCCTTAACCTATACAGGCAGAAGTCACTTACTTAAAATGATATGTTCCCAAGATTCCTCCATATACTACAGATGCTCCCGCGCAAAAGAGCCATAGATGCTTTGAACAGTGCCTTAACAAAATGTATTTGGGCAGGCAAAAGACCTTGAATATCCCTTTATAAATTACAGCAAAAGAAGGAATTAGGGGGAATTAACCTCCCCTGTTTACGTTCCTACGCTATGGCCGCAAACTACAAAATTGCTCGACTGGATCTCCAGGTCCAATACTTAAAGTGCACCTGGAAAGTATTCACAGCGCTTCACTTTTTCCACATTTTGTTATGTTACAGCCTTACTCCAAAATGGAATAAATTCATTTTTCCCCTCAGAATTCTACACACAATACCCCATAATAACAATGTGAAAAAAGTTGTGATTTTTGCAAATGTATTAAAAAACAAACAAACTAAGAAATCACATGTACATAAGTACTCACAGCCTTTGCCATGAAGCTCAAACTTGAGCTCAGGTGCATCCTGTTTCCACTGATCATCCTTGAGATGTTCCTACAGCTTAATTGGAGCCCACCTGTGGTAAATTCAGTTGATTGTACATGATTTGGAAAGGCACACACCTGTCTATATAAGGTCCCACACTTGACAGTGCATGTCTGAGCACAAACCAAGCATGAAGTCAAAGGAATTGTCTGTAGACCTCCAAGACAGAATTATCTCGAGGCACAAATCTGGGGAAAGGTACAGTGAAATATCTGCTGCTTTGAAGGTCCCAATGAGCACAGTGGCCTCCAGCATCTGTAAATGGAAGAAGTTCGAAACCAACAGGACTCTTCCCAGATCTGGCTGGCCGTCTAAACTGAGCGATCGGAGGAGAAGGGCCCTAGTCAGGGAGGTGACCAAGAACCCGACGGTCACTCTATCAGAGGTACAGCATTCCTCTGTGGAGAGAGAACGTTCCAGAAGGACAACCATCTCTGCAGCAATCCACCAATCAGGCCTGCATGAGAAACAAAATACTCTGGTCTGATGAAACAAAGATTGAACTTTGTGGCGTGAATGCCAGGCATCATGTTTGTAAGAAACCAGGCACCGCTCATCACCAAGCCAATACCATCCCTACAGTGAAGCATGGTGGTGGCAGCATCATGCTGTGAGGATGTTTTTCAGCGGCAGGAACTGAGAGACTAGTCAGGATAGAAGAAAAGATGAATGCAGCAAAGTATAGAGACATCCTGGATGAAAACCTGCTCTAGAGCGCTCTTGACCTCAGACTGGGGTTTACGGTTCATCTTTCAGCAGGACAACGACCCTAAGCACACAGCCAAGATATCAAAGGAGTGGCTTCAGGACAACTCTGTGACTGTCCTTGAGTGGCCCAGCCAGAGCCCCAGAGCCAGCCATAGGCAAACTAGACAATTGCCTAGGGCATTTGATATGCCATGGGGCATCAGCAGCTTCTGCTGATTAAAATGATATGCAGCATGCTTATATATTGTGTGAGACTGTGGCTGTATCACACAATATATAGGCATGCTGCATATAATTTTAATCAGCAAAATCTGCTTGTGGTTCCTGTGCTTCCTAGACACATATAAATGCAAATAAGATGCATTTTCATAAAAAAAGGTGCCCGACGTTAGCATTGAGGCAAGATTTATGAGGACACATCTGTATCCAAGCAGAGGCAGAGGTCACAGTGTTAGTGGCAGTGTGAGTGTTGTGTGCATGAGTGGGTTGGTTGTGCAGTAGTGTTCGGAATATGTGTAAGGAGCATTATGTGTGTCATGTAAATAAGCATTAATAATGTGCAACATATGTGTAAGGGGCACTGTGTGTGTCATTATGTGTATAAGGGCATTAATAATGTGCGGCATATGTGTAACGGTACTACTGTATGTGAGTCATTATGTGTATAGGGGCACTAATAATGTGCAGCAAATGTGTAGGGGACACTGTGTGTCATGTGTATAAGGGCATTAATAATGTGCGGCATATGTGTAACGGTACTACTGTGAGTCATTATGTGTATAGGGGCACTAATAATGTGCAGCAAATGTGTAGGGGGCACTATGTGTGTCATTATGTGTATAAGGGCATTAATAATGTGCGGCATATATGTAAGGGACATTATGTGTAAAAGGGCATTAATAAAGGTTGTCATAATGTGTAAGGCGCATTATGTTTATAAGGACATTAATAATGTGTAAGGGGCATTACTGTGTGGAATTATGTGTATAAACGCATTATGTGTATAAGGTGCTCTACTATGTGGCGTTGCGTATAGAAAGGGCACTACTGTGTCGTCTAATATGAATAAAGATCAATAGGGTGTGGTGTAATGTGAATAAGGAGCAATTCAGTGTGATGTAATGTGAATAAGGGGCTCTCTACTGTGAGGAGTAATGTTTATAAGGTAAAGTAATACTACTGTGGGATGTAATATGAATTATGGACACTATCGCATGATCAAATGTGAATAAAGTTGCAGTACTGTGTGGTGTAATTGGAATTGGGGTTACTATTGTGTGGCCATGCCCAGGGCCGGCTCCAGGCCTACTAGCACCCTGAGCGAGAAAATGTAAAAGCCCCCCCCCCCCCCCCTCCCCTATGCGCGCTCCTGGAAAAGTGGGTGTAGCCTCGTAATTTCATATCATCAAACTATAAATAAATATATTTTCACACCCTGTGTATATATATATATATATATATATATATATATATATATATATACACACACACACATACATACATGCTGCTCAAAAAAAATAAAGGGAACACTTAAACAACACAATGTAGCTCCAAGTCAATCACACTTCTGTGAAATCAAACTGTCCACTTAGGAAGCAAATTAATACAAAAGAAGCAGAAGAACAGTTGACTCCTGTTGGGGAGCACTCAATTTCAGACATAAAGAGATCTAATATAGATATCTGTTAAGATCATAAATTTTATTAAGTTTAATAATAGAGGGTTCTAATTATACCAATAAATGCGAATTTGTAAAAAATATATTAAACATTATATAGCCTCGGCTATGATGATATCTGGGTAACCGGGTTCCTGGTGTTATAATAACTAGTCTCTGTGTTACAGAAAAAAACTTATTTATGACTTAGGAAGCAACACTGATTGACAATCAATTTCACATGCTGTTGTGCAAATGGAATAGACAGGTGGAAATTATAGGCAATTAGCAAGACACCCCAATAAAGGAGTTGTTCTGCAGGTGGTGACCACAGACCACTTCTCAGCTCCTATGCTTTCTGGCTGCTGTTTTGGTCACTTTTGAAAGCTGGTGGTGCTTTCACTCTAGTGGTAGCATGAGACGGAGTCTAAAACCCACACAAGTGGCTCAGGTAGTGCAGCTAATCCAGGATGGCACATCAATGCGAGCTGTGGCAGGAGGGTTTGCTGTGTCTGTCAGCGTAGTGTCCAGGGCATGGAGGCGCTACCAGGAGACAGGCCAGTACATCAGGAGATGTGGAGGAGGCCGTAGGAGGGCAACAACCCAGCAACAGGACCGCTACCTCTGCCTTTGTGCAAGGAGGAACAGGAGGAGCACTGATAGAGCCCTGCAAATGACCTCCAGCAAGCCACAAATGTGCATGTGTCTACTCAAATGATCAGAAACAGACTCCATGAGGGTGGTATGAGGGCCCGAAGTCCACAGGTGGGGGTTGTGCTTACAGCCCAACACTGTGCAGGATGTTTGGCATTTGCCAGAGAACACCAAGATTGGCAAATTCGCCACTGGCGCCCTGTGCTTTTCACAGATGAAAGCAGGTTCTCACTGAGCACTTGTGACAGACGTGACAGAGTCTGGAGATGCCAAGGAGAACGTTCTGCTGCCTGCAACATCCTCCAGCATGACCGGTTTGGCAGTGAGTCAGTAATGGTGTGGGGTGGCATTTCTTTGGGGGGCCGTACAGCCCTCCATGTGCTCGCCAGAGGTAGCCTGACTGCCATTAGGTACAGAGAGGAGATCCTCAGACCCCTTGTGAGACCATATGCTGGTGCAGTTGGCCCTGGGTTCCTCCTAATGCAAGACAATGCTAGACCTCATGTGGCTGGAGTGTGTCAGCAGTTCCTGCAAGATGAAGGCATTGATGCTATGGATTGGCCCGCCCGTTCCCCAGACCTGAATCCAATTGAGCACATCTGGGACATCATGTCTCGCTCCATCCACCAACGCCACGTTGCACCACAGACTGTCCAGGAGTTGGCGGATGCTTTAGTCCATGTCTGGGAGGAGAACCCTCAGGAGACCATTCGCCACCTCATCAGGAGCATGCCCAGGCATTGTAGGGAGGTCATACAGGCACGTGGAGGCCACACACACTACTGAGCCTCATTTTGACTTGTTTTAAGGACATTACATCAAAGTTGGATCAGCCTGTAGTGTGTTTTTCCACTTTAATTTTGAGTGGGACTCCAAATCCAGACCTCCATGGGTTAATAAATTTGATTTCCATTGATAATCTTTGTGTGATTTTGTTGTCAGCACATTCAACTATGTAAACAACAAAGTATTTAATAAGAATATTTAATTCATTCAGATCTAGGATGTGTTATTTTAGTGTTCCCTTTATTTTTTTGAGCAGTGTGTGTATGTGTATATATATATATGTGTATATATATATATATATATATATATACATATATACATATATATATATATATACATATATACATATATATATATATATATATATATATATATATATATATATATATATATATATATATATGTGTGTGTGTGTGTGCCAGGAAAGCTACCAGCGCCACATATGCAGTATCTCTATTATAAGCACTAGTATGGGTACCGTGCAACAGCTAATTCAAAATAAACCCGCCTACAGGCACTCCCTATGGTCTAACAGGGCATCAGCTTTTTACCTCAGGTACTGGTATAAAAGTACCTAAGGGATAGATATATATATATATATATATATATATATATATATATATATATATATATGTGTGTGTGTGTGTTATCCGGCACTCTGGATGAAAAGTAAATCACTATGCCCGGGTGCCCTCCTCGTTCAGCATATAAACAAAGGAAACCTTCCCTCAGTCCGATCAGGTACTTGGTGGAAGAAAACAGGCGGCACTCCAAGGTCTTTCAGAATCAACTTTGTATTGAAAAGATTACAGCATGGTGCAAAAGCTTTTGCACCATGCTGTAATCTTTTCAATACAAAGTTGATTCTGAAAGACCTTGGAGTGCCGCCTGTTTTCTTCCACCAAGTACCTGATCGGACTGAGGGAAGGTTTCCTTTGTTTATATATATATATATATATATATATATATATATATATATATATATATATATATATATATATATATATATATAAAAAAGCAGAAACCTAGGCGCTTTAGTACAGATGTGCAGTGGTTGGATGGTATAGATAACACTCCTTAACCCTTTTAAGAGTAACAGCAGATAATACAAAGTTAGTGTATGGTATACACATAGATAAAAATAGGTAGTAGAGAAAATAAGCGCTTATGAGTGTAATAACAATTATGACGGAAATACTCAGGTGGGTAGAATTATGGCCCTGGGCACTTATCTGGTAAGTAAGAACTTCCAGCCGGTGTTCATCATTTAGGATTTACATGTTAATAGAGAAATACAACAAACATAGTGTGTACCGTTCATAGATTCAAATGGTGTCATTTGCAACAAAGGGCAATAAATGAGGGAACTTGCTTATTCCCAGTAAGATATAATATGTAGCCCAGACTTCACAAAATAAAATACAAATTTAATATACAAAAACATACAATGGTTAGACAACACACGTACAAGATTTAAAATTATAAAAAGCTTATCTGTCCATCATAAAAGGAGGGAGATCAGCAGCAAACTGTCCCAAGGACACAAGATAGCCAAAGATTATGCGTACAGGATTAAAAAGTTCAAACGCTTATCTGTCCATCAAGAGGAGTTCAGCAGCAAACAGTTCCAACGCGTTTCATCCGTCAGAGTCTGGACTGCCCGGTGTGCAGAGAGGGCTCGAACCGGCCCTGGGCGTTTCAGAACGCAGCTGTAACGGTCCAGTATAAGTCCAGGAACGTATTCAATAAATACCATTATACATGTGAATTCAGGAGCTGTTAACCCTATACTGGCCTTTAATATCTAGAGTGACTGGTATTCAAGAATAGCCTGACACAGTGAGACATAACTTTCCTCCTAACATCTTATTCTCTCACCTACAAGTAATCAAAATAATTAATACAACTCTCAGCAGTTGCACAGTGATCTAGGATACTATACTCTACAGTGTCTGTTTGCTTAGGTAATCAAAATAATTACTACAACTCAGCAGTTGCACAGTGATCTAGGATATTATACTCTACAGTGTCTGTTTGCTTAGGTAATCAAAATAATTACTACAACTCTCAGCAGCTGCACAGTGATCTAGGATACTATACTCTGCAGTGTCTGTTTGCATAGGTAATCAAAACAATTACTACAACTCTCAGCAGCTGCACAGTGATCTAGGATACTATACTCTACAGTGTCTGTTTGCTTAGGTAATCTGGAGTTATTGTTTTGTGCAGAATTTAGCCTGTTTAATTGTTAGATATTTGGGGAATTTGGGATGTCCTCCTCCCATATCATTGTTTGTTTTAGCTTTATTGCCCACCAGTGGGTGTTGGGCAATGGGTGGGGTTTTAATCAGTGAACCTATACCTTACACATGTTAATGTTAGTTCATATTAGAGTATACTTGGCTGATTAAGCCTGGCTGATTGATCCAGGGTGTAGGACTCGAAGGGAGGAGGCTCAAAGGGAGCAGATATATAATTTTAATATCAAAGCCTGGACTTAGCCTGGATGAAAAACTGGACGAAAAAATCAAACAACAACAGATGAACTACTTATCAATATCAACTACATATGCAAATTTATCACCCTCCAACTTTCCCTCTGTGAACACTATGCAACCCATTTGCAGAAAAGAACATATGTAAGATCTGGTTTCCATCCATAATCAGGATCACAAAGATCTTCTTTGGCACAATTGTGAGTTCATCTTCTCATCTACAAACACTTAAAAAATCTAACAGAATTACTATTGCTTCTTAACCCTCTCACAATCCTTTCATTTCTTACAGCCCAAATACATTTCTGCACCCACTTTATCTACGCTTTTGACTCATTTCATACTAAATCTACACCCATTGAGTCTACACTGCTTTTCTCACATGCATTTCTGCAATTCTTCTGCTCCGATTCCCTTACAGCCTCCACTCCTACTTCCACTTTCCCTCAACCTATTTACCTACTAAACACTATGTCAAGGCTTTCTTATACTCCCCACATCACTCAGTGTCTACCTAATCATGTATCTTTATCCTTCCCCCTAGTCTCCTACACCTCCTCCTCTGTCTCCCCTCCATCCCTCTGTTTCCTTCCCCCTCCTTTCCTGTTACCCTACTTTCATTTACCTCTGCCCCATGGTCCTGCTACCCAACAACTCAGCCCTGCTACCTTTCTCCATTCCCTGTCACCTCCACATACCCCCATCCACATAACACTGACCTCCCTCCCTGCCCACCTCCTGCAGTTTCCCCTCCTAGCTCAGGCACCCGTACCATCACTACTCTCTCATCATCTCTGCCCTCAAAGTTAATCTCACCTCATCGCTACAGCAACCCTGATAATCTCATTCACATCTCTCCCACAAACTCATACCCCCTATCCTGTGCCCTCTGGAATGCTAGATCTGTTTGTAACAAACTGGTCCCCACTCATGACCTTTTCATTTCCAACTCCCTACACCTACTAGCCATTACTGAAACTTGGATTACGCCCTCTGACACTACTTCTCCTGCTACTCTCTCTGCTGGGGGCCTCACATTCACACACACACACCCCGACCTGGGGGTCGCCATGGGGGTGGTGTTAGGGTCCTTTTACCTTCTAGTTACTGCTACCAACTCATACCACCAGAACCATCCCTTACATTCTCTACATTTGAGGTCCATGCCATACGCCTCTTCCAACCAGTCCATCTTAGAGTAGCTGTCATTTACCGCCCCCCTGGCACTGCTTCCAAATTCATCGACAACTTTGCTTCCTGGCTTCCTCACTTCCTCTCTTCTGACATTCCCTCCATTATCCTAGGCTATTTCAACATCCCTATTGACAACCCCACACAATCCCCTGCCTCTAAACTCCTTAACCTCACCTCTTCACTTGGTCTCTCCCAGTGGACCTCCTCACCCTCCCATGTGAATGGGAGCTCACTGGATCTGGTCTTCACTCACCGCTGTGATATTTCTGCTTTTTCCAACTCCCCATTTCCCCTCTCTGACCACCACCTGCTCTCCTTTAACCTATCTCTCTCGACTTCCCCATCTCTACCTCCTAAGGCTACCATCACTAAGCGTAAAATTGAAGCTATTGGCACCACATTCCTTTCCTCCCTGTTTGATTCACTTCTCTCTCCTATTCGCTCTCTCTCATGCCCTGAACAAGCCACTTCCACATACAATGCATTCCTTACTTCTGCTCTTGACTCTGTTGCTCCACCAACCACTATTCGCCCTCGCAAATTAACACCTCAACCCTGGCACACCAAATGCACCAGATATCTGCAAAAATGCTAACGTATTGCTGAGCGACACTGGAGGAAATCACGCTCCAAGGCAGACTTCCTCCATTTCAAACTTATGCTCTCATCAATCAGTGCTGCCCTTTCTCTTGCTAAACAGTCATACTTCAAGAACCTCATCTCCTCCCAGTCTTCCAACCCCCGGCGCCTCTTTGCCACTCTCAACTCACTCCTCTGCCCACCTCCACCTCGTCTCCCTTCCTCACTCTCTGCTTTTGACTTTGCCACTTACTTCACATCCAAAATTGACTCCATATGTCAGGACATCACATCACACCAGACCATCAGTAACCAGCTTTCTCCCATCTCTTACCAACCCTCCCCATCCCTTGCACCTACTCTGACATCTTTCTCCCATGCATCTGGAGAGGAAGTCATGGCCCTTATTCGTTCCTGTCCCCTCACCACCTCCCCACTTGACCCTATACCCTCCCGCCTCCTCCGCTACCTCTCTCCTTCTGCTTGTTCCCATCTTTCCCACCTTCTCAATCTGTCCCTCTAATCAGGCACTGTCCCCTCTGCCTTCAAGCATGCACTCA
The DNA here is from genome assembly GCF_028390025.1 of Pseudophryne corroboree. NCBI lineage: Eukaryota > Metazoa > Chordata > Amphibia > Anura > Myobatrachidae > Pseudophryne > Pseudophryne corroboree. The sequence continues at coordinate 321,393,380 of NC_086444.1, read as the reverse complement.
TCTCTCCTATTCTTAAAAAACCTACACTTGATCCAAACACTCTCTCCAACTACCGACCCATCTCACTCCTCCATTTTGCCTCCAAACTCCTTGAGCGTATTGTCTACAACCGCCTTACTTCCTTTCTTTCCTCACACTCACTGCTTGACCCATTCCAGTCTGGCTTCCGTCCTCTCCACTCCACTGAAACTGCCCTTACAAAAGTATGCAATGACCTCCATGCTGCTAAATCTAAGGGACACTACTCTATACTTATTCTACTTGATCTCTCTGCTGCTTTTGACACTGTGGACCATCCTCTCCTACTGCAAATTCTTCACTCCATTGGTCTGCGTGACACTGCCCTCTCTTGGCTGTCCTCCTACCTTTCTGACCGTTCTTTCTCTGTCTCCTCTCATGACTCCACCTCCCCCTCACTTCCACTAACTGTAGGGGTACCACAAGGTTCTGTCCTTGGTCCTCTTCTCTCTCTATACGTCCTCACTAGGTAAGCTCATTAGTTCTTTTGGTTTCCAATATCATCTCTATGCTGATGACACCCAAATCTATCTTTCCTCTCCAGACCTCTCCCCTGCTCTCCTCACTCGTATCTCCAACTGTCTCTCTGCTACCTCTTCCTGGATGTCCCAGCGCTTTCTTAAACTTAACATATCTAAGACAGAGCTGATCATCTTTCCTCCCTCCTGCATAACCTCACCTCCTACAATCTCATTATCTATTGATGGCACTACTATCTCCTCTAGCCCCCAAGTGCGCTGTCTTGGAGTAATCCTTGACTCCTCCCTCTCCTTCAAACCACACATTCAGCACCTCTCACAAACCTGCCATTTTCATCTAAAAAATATTTCCAGGATCAGACCCTTTCTGACCCAGGATGCTACTAAGACTCTAATCCACTCACTGGTCATCTCCAGACTGGACTACTGTAATCTGCTCCTGACTGGCATTCCTGACAAATACCTCTCTCCACTCCAATCTATCCACAATGCTGCTGCCTGGCTCATCCTCACCAAACGCACTACGTCCACCTCTCCTCTCTTACTAGACCTTCACTGGCTCCCCTTCCCTTTCAGAATCCATTTCAAGCTTCTCACACTCGCTTACAAAGCCCTCACCCACTCCTCTCCCATCTACATCTATGACCTTATCTCCCTTTACACTCCCACCCGTCCTCTTCGCTCTGCTAATGCACGCCGATTCTCCTGCCTACGGATTACTTCCTCCCACTCCTACCTCCAAGATTTTTCACGTGCTACACCACTTCTTTGGAATTCCCTACCTCTCCCCCTCAGACTCTCCACCTCTCTACAAAACTTCAAACGATCTCTCAAGACCCACTTCTTCACCAAACCCAGCCAAATCTCATCCTAACCCTCTGTTCTACGCTCTCTATGTACCCCATCTGTGTCACCCCTGTCTGTCTACCCCTCCCCTTTAGAATGTAAGCTCTCACGAGCAGGGCCATCTTCCCTCATGTGATTATCCTTTCTTACTTTAATAATCTTCAACTGCACCACATCCAGCAGTTTTCTGCCACCTGATACTTATTCCAGTGTCATCTGCTGATGTAATATATAATAAGGACTGCTATGCGTGAGGGGTGATGGTGCTGGGAAAGAGGTGCAAGGTCAGAGGCGGAACCAGCGGTGTGCTAGGGGGCACCAGACAAAATCTTGCCTAGGGCATCATATTGGTTAGGGCCGGCTCTGCAGAGCCCAGACTTGAATCCGATTGAATATCTCTGGTGAGACCTGAAAATGGCTGTGCACAGACGCTTTCCATCCAACCTGATGGAGCTTGAGAGGTGCTGCAAAAAGGAATGGGCAAAACTGGCCAAAGATATTCAAAAATACTTAAGGCTGTAATTGCTGCCAAAGGTGCATCAACAAAGTATTGTGCAAAGGCTGTGAATACTTATGTACATGTGATATTAGTTTTTTGTTTTTAATAAACTTGCACAAATCTCAAAAACACTTTTTCAACGTTGTCATTATGGGGTATTGTGTGTAGAATTTTGAGGGGAAAAATGAATTTATTCCATTTTGGAATAAAGCTGTAACATAACAAAATGTTGAAAAAGTGAAACGCTGTGAATACTTTCCACATGCACTGTATATCGTTTACAACATGGAACAAGCATTTGTCCCAAATTGGAGTCTTATTGCTATTTTACATACTCACCCGAGTCACTACCCTTCGAAGTCATTGATAACCCATTGATTCACTCTAGATGCCTGGCTTGGAGGTCAGTTCGTGCCATGCTGAAGGTATTCAAATAGGTCTCCATTTTCATGCCTTTGTGGGGTAAGTCAGATTTTGCCCGGTACAAATCTTCCCCTATTTATAAAACTTGGTATACTGGAGGCCTTTGCTTTATTTACCAGTTCCTACAACCTGAACGTTGGGCTCTACTTACACACACTCAATTGCAGGGGAAGTTTTCACACATCATCATCATACCACTTTTCCCATATTTACAGGCGTGTAGCTATATTCAGAATGTCTTACAGACACTATGTGATATGGATAGGGATTGCTTTCTTGATAAGGCTTTGAGTAGATCAACAGAGTTTTTTTTACCACCTCTTTTCTATTAGACTTACTATTACTATTAGACGTGTATTGAATGTAGATTCTGGCACTGTTGGTCTCTTAAAATGGAAGACTGATTTTCCTTCTCTAACCATGCAAGCCATTATCTCAGCATATTTTTTTTTAACAAACAACTTATTTCTGTGTCTTATGCCAAAATGCATCAGAAGATATTACACAGAGTGTATTTTACCCCGAAATTGAAGTTTCTCATGGGTGAGACACAAACTGCTGACTGTTAAAAATGTGGAGGCCAGATGCTGACCTACTGCAGTGTCTTTGGTATTGTCCCCAGTTTCAGGCCTTATGGCTCAACCGCCAAAATGTTACTATCCATCTCAAGCTTCGGTTTATAATTGATAAAACCTGGGCCTTCTGAGGTATTTACTCCAAGGACCACATTGCTACACTATCCAAAGGTATTCGCCTGTTAATCAAACTGGCAGCTGCCACCAAAAAGATGATATTGTCGCAATGGATCTCTCCTGACCCCATTCCTATTTCTTTGGTTCATCCTAGGATACAGTTTTTGTTTTTTTATGGACTGGACAGAGACCTCATTAAAGAAAGAAGTAAAAACGAAAAAGTTTTTTTGACATTTGGCTACCCTATGTTCACACTCTGTCTAATGTTATGAAAGATGCATTACGACGCAGTTTTCATACAACCTCTTTCTACAATTTAGAGCTGCTTGATAAAAAAAAAAGTGCCCCTTTCTAATGGTAACCGTCTCTCTGTCTTTTTGATATCGACTAATTTTCTGTTTGATGCACTGTTTATTTTTTAACAGGTTTTTCACCCATGTGGCCATTGTGCTCTATTGCCAAGTGTCTTTGATGTGCGTTCATATTTTGCCTCTCACCTTGTGTCCTCTACTTAGATTGTAAGCTTGCAAACAGGGCCCTCATATCGCTATGACTTTTTTTTTTTTTAGCCAGTTTTGTCTTCCAATTGCATCCAGTTGTAAAGCGCAACGGCATTTCCTGCGCCATATAAGAAACCGTTAATTAATAAATAAATAATACTTGTTCCTCTTACTTTTTGTTATTGTATTGTGATAACTATTTCCGAATCTGAAATGTGTATTGAATGTGTACCAATTTTGTTACTGTTCATTTCTATATCGGTCAATAAAACTTTATAAATTTTTTTTTTTTTTTTTTTTTTTTTTCTGATAGCTCATGCACAATCAGTAAAATTTCCACTGATGCAGAAAAGGAGTTTGCTCGTGTGGACTGGTCTTTCATGAAGGTGGTCTTGAGACGCTTGGGCAAAATATTTTTACAAATAATGATTGCGCTATATCGGGCTGTATCAGCTCAGGAAAGAGAAAATGGGAAGCTTTCTGAAAGATTAAAATATCTAATGGCACTTGCCAGGGCTGTCTACTCTCTCACCTCTAGTATTTGTTTTATGTATGGAAGCCTTTGCAAAGGTGAGAAGAAGGAACCCTAGTATCACCAGCCTGCAGGTTGGAAATACCAGTCATCGTCTAGCCCAGAGCTGGCCAAACCAGTCCTCGAGATCTACCAACAGTTCACATTTTCCAGACCACGTGGCTGGTGCACAGGTGCAGTCATTACTAATTAAGATGTGCTGCATTCATTCCTAACTGACCATTCTACAGATCTCTAGGAGGCCTGGAAAACATGAACTGTTGGTAGATCTCGAGGACCGATTTGGCCAGCCCTGGTCTAGCCCTTTTCATGGACAATTTACTTGCAGTTGTAACTAACCCGGTCATCTCTCTACAAAATCTTATGGTGGAAATTGCACCCTTTGGTAGATTATCTAATTTTAAAATTAGTGTACTGCGTTGAATATTACAATACCCAAGAACAGTTTCAGCGCTGACCGCATCGTTTCCATTCACATGGCACCCATCATGTGAGATGAGACAGTGGCTCACACAGAAGTTCTCTTGGCTTGGACGTATTACTACAGTAAAAATTAACATACGTCCAAGCTTCTTATGTATGTTCCAGACAATCCCTCTAAAACGTCCACCCTACTTCCTCAGAAGCTTATATAGCAGTGTGTGTGTGTTGTTGGGGGGGGGTTAGAATAAATTACAGTGCTTAAATCTGGGCTTCCTGACGTAAAACCCAAGGGGGGCAAAAACTACCTATAATCACTGCATATTATCAGGTCTAATATAGGATCCTGGATTGGTCCCGACCAGGTTTGCAGAGGAAGCAAACAGGTAGAACTGGGAACTGTCGCTACAAACTTAAAAACTTACAAGCAATTCCATGGCTTCCAAAAATAGGGAGCTCAAAGTAATACAGCGCACTCTAAGGAACCACGTGTCCTTCCACCAATAAAAAATATAAAGGATTCACCCTTTTAATGAACGGATTTTCTGAATTGGCAAAATCGATATAATCCACCAGCCACAGAGTTTAATCTGAAAAGACATGTGTTTCTCTTGCCCCCCCCAATTTTTTTTTAAATCAGGGCCAGAGAAACAGTTCACAATTATAGTGTAATAGTCCTTTTAATATCAATGGGATAAAGGTCTCATAATGCACTTACAAAAGTGGAGAGAAATTTTGCATATGTGTTGTAATCATCCAATAAGCATACTGCTACCAGTAGATATTTTCTTTCTGCTCCTAGTGACTAAACCAAGTCAAAAAACCTGGGAAGATATAAGCCTCTTTTCTCTATCGTCCTAGTGGATGCTGGGGTTCCTGAAAGGACCATGGGGAATAGCGGCTCCGCAGGAGACAGGGCACAAAAAGTAAAGCTTTAGGATCAGGTGGTGTGCACTGGCTCCTCCCCCTATGACCCTCCTCCAAGCCTCAGTTAGATTTTTGTGCCCGGCCGAGAAGGGTGCAATCTAGGTGGCTCTCCTAAAAAGCTGCTTAGAAAAGTTTAGCTTAGGTTTTTTATTTTACAGTGAGTCCTGCTGGCAACAGGATCACTGCAACGAGGGACTTAGGGGAGAAGAAGTGAACTCACCTGCGTGCAGGATGGATTGGCTTCTTTGGCTACTGGACATTAGCTCCAGAGGGACGATCACAGGTACAGCCTGGATGGTCACCGGAGCCTCGCCGCCGGCCCCCTTGCAGATGCTGAAAAGAGAAGAAGGTCCAGAATCGGCGGCAGAAGACTCCTCAGTCTTCTTAAGGTAGCGCACAGCACTGCAGCTGTGCGCCATTGCTCTCAGCACACTTCACACGGCAGTCACTGAGGGTGCAGGGCGCTGGGAGGGGGGCGCCCTGGGAGGCAATGTAAACCTATTTTTTGGCAAAAAATACCTCACATATAGCCTCCGGGGGCTATATGGAGATATTTAACCCCTGCCAGAATCCGTTGAAGAGCGGGAGACGAGCCCGCCGAAAAAGGGGCGGGGCCTATCTCCTCAGCACACAGCGCCATTTTCCCTCACAGAAAGGCTGGAGGGAAGGCTCCCAGGCTCTCCCCTGCACTGCACTACAGAAACGGGGTTAAAACAGAGAGGGGGGGCACTAATTTGGCGTTAGAAATATATAAAAAGATGCTATAAGGGAAAACACTTATATAAGGTTGTCCCTATATAATTATAGCGTTTTTTGGTGTGTGCTGGCAAACTCTCCCTCTGTCTCTCCAAAGGGCTAGTGGGTCCTGTCCTCTATCAGAGCATTCCCTGTGTGTGTGCTGTGTGTCGGTACGTGTGTGTCGACATGTATGAGGACGATGTTGGTGAGGAGGCGGAGCAATTGCCTGTAATGGTGATGTCACTCTCTAGGGAGTCGACACCGGAATGGATGGCTTATTTAGGGAATTACGTGATAATGTCAACACGCTGCAAGGTCGGTTGACGACATGAGACGGCCGACAAACAATTAGTACCGGTCCAGACGTCTCAAAAACACCGTCAGGGGTTTTAAAACGCCCGTTTACCTTAGTCGGTCGACACAGACACAGACACGGACACTGAATCCAGTGTCGATGGTGAATAAACAAACGTATTCCTTATTAGGGCCACACGTTAAGGGCAATGAAGGAGGCGTTACATATTTCTGATACTACAAGTACCACAAAAGAGGGTATTATGTGGGATGTGAAAAAAACTACCTGTAGTTTTTCCTGAATCAGATAAATTAAATGAAGTGTGTGATGATGCGTGGGTTCCCCCCGATAGAAAATTATTGGCGGTATACCCTTTCCCGCCAGAAGTTAGGGCGCGTTGGGAAACACCCCTTAGGGTGGATAAGGCGCTCACACGCTTATCAAAACAAGTGGCGGTACCGTCTATAGATAGGGCCGTCCTCAAGGAGCCAGCTGACAGGAGGCTGGAAAATATCATATAAAAGTATATACACACATACTGGTGTTATACTGCGACCAGCGATCGCCTCAGCCTGGATGTGCAGAGCTGGGGTGGCTTGGTCGGATTCCCTGACTAAAAATATTGATACCCTTGACAGGGACAGTATTTTATTGACTATAGAGCATTTAAAGGATGCATTTCTATATATGCGAGATGCACAGAGGGATATTTGCACTCTGGCATCAAGAGTAAGTGCGATGTCCATATCTGCCAGAAGATGTTTATGGACACGACAGTGGTCAGGTGATGCAGATTCCAAACGGCACAAAGGTGTATTGCCGTATAAAGGAAGAGGAGTTATTTGGGGTCGGTCCATCGGACCTGGTGGCCACGGCAACTGCTGGAAAATCCACCGTTTTTACCCTAAGTCACATCTCTGCAGAAAAAGACACCGTCTTTTCAGCCTCAGTCCTTTTGTCCCTATAAGAGTCATATTTGCCCAGGGATAGAGGAAAGGGAAGAAGACTGCAGCAGGCAGCCCATTCCCAGGAACAGAAGCCTTCCACCGCTTCTGCCAAGCTCTCAGCATGACGCTGGGACCGTACAGGACCCCTGGATCCTACAAGTAGTATCCCAGGGGTACAGATTGGAATGTCGAAACGTTTCCCCCTCGCAGGCTCCTGAAGTCTGCTTTACCAAGGTATCCCTCCGACAAGGAGGCAGTATGGGAAAAAATTCACAAGCTGTATTCCCAGCAGGTGATAATCAAATTACCCCTCCTACAACAAGGAAAGGGGTATTATTCCACACTATATTGTGGTACTGAAGCCAGAAGGCTAGGTGAGACCTATTCTAAATCTAAAAAAATTTGAACACTTACAAAGGTTCAAATCAAGATGGAGTCACTCAGAGCAGTGATAACGAACCAGGAAGAAGGGGACTATATAGTGTCCCGGGACATCAGGGATGCTTACCTCCATGTCCCAAATTTGCCCTTCTCACTAAGGGTACCTCAGGTTCGTGGTATAGAACTGTCACTGTCAGTTTCAGACGCTGCCGTTTGGATTGTCCACGGCACCCCGGGTCTTTACCAAGGTAATGGCCGAAATGATGATTCTTCTTCGAAGAAAAGGCGTCTTAATTACCCCTTACTTGGACGATCTCCTGATAAGGGCAAAGTCCAGGGAACAGTTGGAGGTCGGAGTAGCACTATCTCGGATACTGCTACAACAGCACGGATGGATTCTAAATATTCCAAAATCGCAGCTGATCCTGACGACACGTCTGCTGTGCCTAGGGATGATTCTGGACACAGTCCAGAAAAAGGTGTTTCTCCCGGAAGAGAAAGCCAGGGAGTTATCCGAGCTAGTCAAGAACCTCCTAAAACCAGGAAAAAAGTGTCAGTGCATCATTGCACAAGGGTCCTGGTAAAAATGGTGGCTTCCTACGAAGAAATTCCATTCGGCAGATTTCACGCAAGAACTTTTCAGTGGGATCTGCTGGACAAATGGTCCGGATCGCATCTTCAGATGCATCAGCGGATAACCCTATATCCAAGGGTGTCTCTCCTGTGGTGGTTACAGAGTGCTCATCTTCTAGAGGGCCGCAGATTCGGCATTCAGGATTGGATGCTGGTGACCACGGAGGCCAGCCCGAGAGGCTGGGGAGCAGTCACACAAGGAAAAAATTTCCAGGGAGTGTGATCAAGTCTGGAGACTTTTCTCCACATAAATATACTGGAGCTAAGGGTAAATTTATAATGCTCTAAGCTTAGCAAGACCTCTGCTTCAAGGTCAGCCGGTATTGATCCAGTGGGAAAAACATCACGGCAGTCGCCCACGTAAACAGACAGGGCGGCACAAGAAGCAGGAGGGCAATGGCAAAAACTGCAAGGACTTTTCGCTGGGCGGAAAATCATGTGATAGCACTGTCAGCAGTGTTTCATTCCGGGAGTGGAAACTGGGAAGCAGACTTCCTCAGCAGGCACGACCTCCACCCGGGAGAGTGGAAACTTCATCGGGAAGTTTTTCCACATGATTGTGAACCGTTGGGAAATACCAAAGGTGGACATGATGGCGTCCCGTCTGAACAAAAAACGGGACAGGTATTGCGCCAGGTCAAGAGACCCTCAGGCAATAGCTGTGGACGTTCTGGTAACACCGTGGGTGTACCAGACGGTGTATGTGTTCCCTCCTCTGCTTCTCATACCTAAGGTACTGAGAATTATAAGACGTAGAGGAGTAAGAACTATACTCATGGCTCCGGATTGGCCAAGAAGGACTTGGTACCCGGAACTTCAAGAGATGCTCACAGAGGACTTATGGCCTCTGCCGCTAAGAAGGGACTTGCTTCAGCAAGTACCATGTCTGTTCCAAGACTTACTGCAGCTGCCTTTGACGGCATGGCGGTGGAACGCCGGATCCTAAGGGAAAAAGGCATTCCGGAAGAGGTCATTCCTACCCTGGTCAAAGCCAGGAAGGAGGTGACCGCACAACATTATCACCACATGTGGCGGAAATATGTTGCGTGGTGTGAGGCCAGGAAGGCCCCACGAAGAAATTTCAACTCGGTCGATTCCTGCATTTCCTGCAAACAGGAGTGTCTATGGGCCTCAAATTGGGGCCCATTAAGGTTCAAATTTCGGCCCTGTCGATTTTCTTCCAGAAAGAATTGGCTTCAGTTCCTGAAGTCCAGAAGTTTGTCAAGGGAGTATTGCATATACAACCCCCTTTTGTGCCTCCAGTGGCACTGTGGGATCTCAACGTAGTTCTGGGATTCCTCAAATCACATTGGTTTAAAACCAGTCAAATCTGTGGATTTGAAGCATCTCACATGAAAAGTGACCATGCTCTTGGCTCTGGCCTGGGCCAGGCGAGTGTCAAATTGGTGGGTTTTTTTTTTCTCAAAAAAGCCCATATCTATTTGTCCATTCGGACAGGGCAGAGCTGCGGACTCGTCCCCAGTTCTCTCCCTAAGGTGGTGTCAGTGTTTCACCTGAACCAGCTTATTGTGGTGCCTTGCGCCTACTAGGGACTTGGAGGACTCCAAGTTGCTGGATGTTGTCAGGGCCCTGAAAGTATAGGTTCCAGGACGGCTGGAGTCAGGAAAACTGACTTGCTGTTATCCTGTATGCACCCAACAAACTGGGTGCTCTTGCTTCTAAGCAGACTAT